>NC_080405.1:32577500-33202500 GCF_030265065.1 Corythoichthys intestinalis | reverse complement strand
GACCCACTACATGCACGGGGGTTTTGTAGCTTTGCCATCTCAAAGACGGGTAGTCATCGCTCCAAGTTGGCAAGCATTGTTTACATCATACTCGTGTTGCACATTTATGCTTGCAGGTGATGTGTTTGTTTAGTATCTTTAGAATTTGTTGTAAGTCCGACTGAGTGTAAAGTGCTTTGTTGCCGCCAAGTTTTGTGGCCAAATTGACCACGTGTGTGTATGGCGTACTTCCAGGTTGTGCGCGCGCATCCGCGCCCGCCCCCACCTTCGTGTTTGTTGCACTTTGCAATTCATTTGTGTGTTGTCGATTATTGTGCAGTCAATTTGCATTGTTTTAAATTGGCACTCACATGCTGTTTACCCCTAACCCCTAATCCGAAATTCGGAATGTCTGATATTAGGCTTAATCTTCGAGTTAGCGGTGTGGTGGTCCTAGCCCACACTCCCCTCTACTGGCTTTTATTGTTGTTACACATCCTGTTTTATTTAGCATGAGTTCAACCTTGGCAGACCTGGGAGCGCACCTGCAGCTAGTCACAATCAACACTGCTTTTAAGGAGCGCCGTGGGCAGCAAGCAGGTGCCAGATGATTTTGCCAGTCACCATTGGTACATCGGCCAACTAACACAGTAGTTTGTGATTCCTGTCTTAGAACTCTTAACTAATTCTGTTTTTTGCCATCAGGACACCCACCCTCCAAGCCCTCGCAGCCACGGCCACGGCCTGAACCTCAGCCTGATCCTCAGCCACAGCCTCAGTCACAGCCATTTACCATTCAACCAACCAGCCTCTCAACACCTTGCCCTTGTGCAATAAATATTACTTCACACTTCATGTGTCTCCGGCTCACATTTTGGTCCACATCAACTTTGCCTACCTTGCCATAACAAGAGGGGTTTAATTAGTCGGTGGAGTTGATTTCAATAAATTCCATGCAGTTTGTCAGTTATTTGTTAGTTTCAGGGCTGCGTAGTGGCTAAACTAGCAAGAGTCAATGGTGGTTGAAATCGCCTCCATCGACTAATTAAACCTCCGCTAACTCGAAAATTAAGCCTTATGTGAAAAATTCTGATCTTCCCATCTTCCCAAAGTCAATTAAATGTGATGACATTTTTCTGTTTTCTGGCAAAGAGACAAAAATTGGTTAAAAGTAACTGATACATTACTTTTAAAGTAACTTTGTTACTTTGATAGTAATCGTTAAAGTAGCTATATACAGTATATATCTATATCTTATCTATCTATCTATCTATCTATCTATCTATCTATCTATCTATCTATCTATCTATCTATCTATCTATCTATCTATCTATCTATCTATCTATCTATCTATCTATCTATCTATCTATCTCTATATATGGCGGAAAACACAGACAAGACTGAAAAAGCAGTTTCTGCTCTTGCACTCCTCTAAAAGAAACTGATGTATCTTAAGCCAAAAGAACTGTTGTGTCTGATAGAACAATAGGTCTATATGCTGCCATAGCAGATTCATGGTGCATTAAGTCCCAAACTATTTTTAATTTGTCCGTCTTACCCTGAAAACCCCTGTTCACAGACGTCGCGCAAACGCTTTTGTTTCAACCCAGCCATAAAAAGTAGGTAAGTAATCATATTTATTATTCAAAATGTCTGTCGTTTTTAGCTTAGAATCATGAGTTGATGTCTAATATTTCGCTGAAAAAACAAGCAAAACATTATTTACTTGCATATTTTAAGTTTTAAACAAATTACGTCGCAATGAAAAAAATGTCACGGATATCTGCCTCATTACTATCACTTAATTGTATCTTTTTCGTTACTCTCGCATTTTCCACAATATTTTAGATGATAAATAATCGATCCAAACAAAGAAAAGTTGAAAAAAAAAAACTTTAAAAGGGTAAATATATTAAAGTAAAAATCTCGATTACTCCTTGACGTCTGCGATTTCTTCATTGCAAGCCTTGTTATATTACCATGTTTCACCCATAAAATCCAGAAAAAATCCAGCTGTGGCCATTCACATCTGTGTCTTGACACTCGATGATATATGCTATATGGAGTTTTTGGATCGAAACAAGGTACACGATAATATCTCATTAAAATTATGACGTCTTTAATTCTGCTCTCACGTGCACTCACCTCTAGTTAGGGTTTTGCTGTTTCAAAAATGAAGATTTTTTTAAATGCCCTCCTGTTCAAAATTTTTCTTCCTCCAGAAAATTGACATTTTAAACTTTACAATGATGTATCACATGTGCAAATCGGACAATTTTGAAATTTGGACAAATTGGGGGTCTCAGAGTGGAACTTCAAGTGTTTGCCCCCAGGGTTCTGTCCTGGGGCCGCTCCTCTTTATCATTAACATTCTCCCCCTCGGTTCCATCTTCCGCAAACGCAACATTCACTTCCACTGTTATGCGGATGACACACAGCTCTATATTTCCTCAAAACCAACCGCCTCTGTCCCACCTTTCTCCCTCACCCTCTGCTTAGATGACATTAACTCCTGGTTCTCCTCTAACTTCCTCCTACTCAACGGCTCAAAATCAGAAGTCCTCCTCGCTGGAACCACCGCAATACTCCCTCATGTCCAGAGGTTCTCTATTACCATCAACAATGTACCATATCTCTCCTTCTACTCAGGTTAAGAGTCCGGGTGTCATCCTCGACAGCACGCTCCCCTTAAGGTCACATATCAACAGCATCACCAGAACAGCCTATTTCCACCTTTGCAACATTTCTCGTCTCCTCCCTTCTCTCACCCGCCATACCGCTTCCACCCTGGTCTGTCGTCTAATCACCTCCCGGCTCGATTACTGTAACTCACTGCTCTTTGGTCTACCTAAGAAGTCCCTCCAAAAACTGCAGCTCCTCCAGAACTCAGCTGCACGCCTCATCACTCGGACCCCCGCCACACACCACATCACCCCCATCCTCCGTCAACTTCACTGGCTTCCCGTCCAATAAAGAATCAATTACGGGATCCTCATCATCACCTTCAAAGCACTCCATGGCTTGGCCCCTCCCTACCTTTGCAATCTACTCTGTTTAAACAATCCACCTCGTCCACTTCGCTCTTCCACTATCCTTCCCCTTTCCCTCCCTCGTGTCCTTCTCTCCAACTTTGGTTCCCGAGCTTTTAGTCAGTGTGCCCCCCAGCTCTGGAACTCCCTACCCCCTGATCTTCGCAGTACATCTACCCTTTCACTTTTCAAATCCAGACTCAAAACACACCTTTTCACTTTTTCTTACACACCATGATCCTTAGCTCTGTTATATATTTACTTCTCTTTATTGTGCTTTTAATCTTTTTAATATATATTTTTTTAAATGATTGTTTTGTTCATACTGGGATTCCATCTCTCTTGTGAAGTGTCTTTCTGTGGCTTCAAAAGCGCTCTAGAAAGAAAATGTATTATTATTATTTTTATACGACCCGGGTGGGTGAGACGACGATTTTAAAACAATATACAGTGGGGCAAATAAGTATTTAGTCAACCACTAATTGTGCAAATTCTCCCACTTGAAAATATTAGAGATGCCTGTAATTGTCAACATGGGTAAACCTCAACCATGAGAGACAGAATGTGGGGAAAAAAAACAGAAAATCACATTGATTTTTAAAGAATTTATTTTCAAATCATGGTGGAAAATAAGTATTTGGTCATTACCAATAGTTCATCTCAATACTTTGTTATGTACCCTTTGTTGGCAATAACGGCGGCCAAACGTATTCTGTAACTATTCACAAGCTTTTCACACACTGTGGCTGGTATTTTGGCCCATTCCTCCATGCACATCTCCTCTACAGCAGTGATGTTTTGGGGCTGTCTTTGGGCAACACGGACTTTTAACTCCCTCCACAGATTTTCTATGGGGTTGAGATCTGGAGACTGGCTGTGGTGGTCCTAGCCCACACTCCCCTCTACTGGCTTTTATTGTTGTTACACTTTCTGTTATATGTGGCATGAGTTCAGCCTTTGCAGGCTGGGTGTGGCAGACCTGGGAGTGCACCTGCAGCTCATCGCAATCAACACTGCTTTTAAGGAGCGGCCCGGGCAGCAAGCAGGTGCCAGATGATTCTGCCAATCACCAGTGGTACGTCGGACAACTACGCCTGCAGTGTTTGACAATCGTTCGTAGATATCTTGACTAAAACTTGTTCTTTGCCACCAGGACAACCACCCATCAAGCCACCACAGCCACAGCCTGAACAACAGCCACAGCCTGAACCACAGCCACAGCCTGAACCACAGCCACAGCCTGAACAACAGCCATTGATCATTCAACCCACCAGATGCTCAACACTTTGTCCTTGTACAATAAATACCACTTCACGCTTCATCTGTTTCCGGCTCGCACTTTGGTCCAAGTCAACTTTGCCAGCCTTGCCATAACATAATCATCTGGCCTAACGGAAATGGACCAAGCGACCGCCGACTCCTTCCAAGAGGCCCTCGGACACCAGGGGGCCATGCTGGGTAAGCATGAGCAGATGCTATGCAGCCTTGGAGAAACGCTCCGGACAATTTCAATGGACTTGCAGCAGGTCAAGTCGCAGCTCTCGCAATCCCCCACTCCCAGGGCCAGACCTACCATATCTGTGAGTAGTAGTGCTGGTGGCCCACCACCCCCCCCTCGGTCGGACGTGTTCGTTCCGACACCTGAATGTTATTCCGGGGAGTTGGGCTCTTGCAGTCGTTTTTTGCTAAATTGCAATCTGGTGTTTAATATGCAACCTTCTAGTTACACCTCTGATGCCGCCAGGGTTGCTTTTTGTATTAACCTATTAAGGGGAAAGGCTGGTCAGTGGGCAACGGCGCTTTGGGAGAGAAACTCACCTGTGTTGAATACTTTTGAGGCATTTTCCGGTGAACTTCGTAGGGTATTTGATCACCCTGTTCGTGGGAGGGAGGCCAGAAACCGCCTCTTCTCTCTCCAGCAGGGTTCTAAGTCAGTGGCAGACTTTTCAATAGCGTTTCGTATTTTGGCTGCAGAAAGTGGCTGGGATGAGCTAGCCTTAGTCTCAATTTTTTCACGCAATTTGGCAGACGATATCAAGGATGAATTAGCAACACGGGATGAACCTTCCACCCTGGAAGACCTAATTACCCTAGCCATAAAGATCGATAATCGCCTTAGGGAACGTAGGCGGGAGAAAGCAACCAAAACACGTCCGTTCCCGCCATTCATGTCACCCTCCGCCGATACAGCCAACCCATCCCCTATTGCAGCTCCAACACTGACACCCCCTGTTCCATTGGAGGAGCCCATGCAACTTGGGCGAACACAGTTATCCCCTGATGAGCGTCGCAGGCGCCGCCAAGAAAGCCTTTGCTTTTACTGTGGACAAACCGGACACTTTGCAAACTCCTGCCCAATACGGCCAAAAGACAGGGCTCACCAGGTAAAGAGGGCACACTGGTGAGCCAAACTTCCTCGGATCCTCGCTCTCTGTCACGTCTCGTACTCCCTGCTAGCATCTCCCAAGGTTCAGACGCTCTGGCACTTCAGGTTCTCATTGATTCCGGTGCTGACGACAGTTTCATGGACGAAGGCTTTGCGGCCGAAGCCAAGATCCCTCTTGAAACCCTCAGATCCCCTAAGGTGGTGGAAGCCGTGGACGGTAGAAAGCTGTTTTCGGTAACCCATCGCACCATCCCTCTCATGCTCAAGGTTTCGGGAAATCATCATGAACTAATACAACTGTTTATTATCTCCTCACCAGTAGCGCATGTCATCCTTGGTCTCCCCTGGCTTAAACACCACAACCCAAACATCGACTGGACGGAGGGAAAGATCGTGGGATGGAGCAATCGCTGCCACTTAGAATGTCTTGGCTCGGCGCACCCACTTGGTGGGCCGGTAAGAAAGCCAACCTGTCCGCCAGTACCTCCTGACCTGACCAATGTTCCCCCCGAATACCATGACTTGGCGACAGTTTTCAGTAAGGACCTCGCCCACAGTCTGCCTCCCCATCGCCCTTATGACTGTGCAATTGAACTCCTGCCAGGGGCTCCGCTTCCAGCGAGCAGGCTCTATAACATATCCGGTCCTGAAAAAGCAGCTATGGAGGACTACATCAGGGACTCCTTGGCTTCTGGAATCATCCGTCCCTCCTCCTCTCCTGTTGGCGCAGGCTTCTTCTTCGTGGGCAAGAAGGATGGTGGCCTGCGGCCCTGTATTGATTATCACAACCTAAACCAGATAACAATAAAAGATAGGTACCCTTTGCCTCTGATTGACCCTTCTTTTGAGCCCTTCAGTCACGCCAGGTTGTTCACTAAGCTGGATCTCCGTACTGCATATCATCTTGTCCGAATCCGGGAGGGGGACGAGTGGAAGACAGCATTCAACACACCCCTTGGTCATTTTGAATATTTAGTAATGCCCTTTGGTCTGACAAATGCCCCTGCGGTCTTTCAAAGACTCATGAACGACCTGTTCAGAGACGTTCTGAATCGCTTCGTGTTTATATTCCTTGATGATATACTTGTGTTTTCCCGTTCCCTAGAGGAGCATCGCCACCACATCAGAATGGTCCTGCAGCGACTTTTGGAGAACCGGCTTTTTGTTAAACCAGTTAAGTGCGAGTTCCATGTGTCATCAGTGAGCTTTTTGGGCTACATCATTGCCCAGGGCCAACTCAAACCAGACCCGATAAAGATAACGGCAGTCGTGGACTGGCCTACTCCCAGCACCCGTAAAGAACTACAGAGATTCTTGGGCTTTGCCAATTTCTATCGCCGCTTCATTAGGGACTACAGCAAGGTGGCACTCCCTCTGACCCAACTCACTTCCACCAAACACCCCTTCGCCTGGTCTGAAGCCGCCGGTAAGGCATTCGCACGTTTGAAGTCCCTCTTCACCTCTGCCCCTATCCTCAAACACCCTGACACCTCACGCCAATTTGTGGTGGAAGTGGATGCATCAGACACTGGAGTAGGGGCTATTTTGTCCCAGCGGGATCCCACTACCCAAAAATTGCATCCATGTGCCTTTTTTTCCCGGCGGTTGAGCCCTGCCGAGAGAAATTATGATGTGGGCAACCGCGAATTGCTGGCGGTTGTTTTGGCCCTGCAGGAATGGCGTCACTGGCTCGAAGGTGCTAAAACCCCATTCTTGATTTGGACAGATCACAAGAACCTCTCCTACATCCGATCCGCGCAGCGTCTTAACCCCCGACAAGCCCGCTGGTCACTGTTTCTTGCGCGTTTCAATTTTACACTATCATACCGCCCAGGTTCACGCAATGGCAAAGCTGATGCGCTATCACGGTTACATTCTCCCGATCTGGACAAAGAAGACCCGGGGCCCATTCTTCCCTCGGCCTGTGTGGTCGGTGCGGCCAGATGGGAGATTACGTCAATGGTCAGGGAAGCTCAAAAAACTGATCCAGACCCGGGAAACGGCCCCCCGAATCGCCTATTTGTCCCATCCGTTGCACGCTCTCAAGTCCTGGAATGGAGCCACTCGTCCAAACTGACCTGCCACCCTGGTATTCATAGGACCCTCGGTTTCCTCCGCCGATCATTCTGGTGGCCTGGCATGGCCAAAGATGCCCGTGACTTTGTCAAAGCCTGCGCGATCTGTGCTCGAGGGAAGGCCTCCCATCAGCCACCCTCTGGTCTGTTATGCCCTCTCCCTGTTCCCAGTCGGCCATGGTCCCACATCGCAATTGATTTTGTAACTGGTCTGCCTCCCTCTGAAGGTAATACAGTTATTCTTACCATTATCGATCGCTTTTCCAAGTCTGTTCACTATGTTCCCATTCCCAAACTACCCTCTGCTCTCGAAACCGCCAATCTATTGGTCAAGAATGTTTTCAGACTTCATGGCCTCCCTATAGACATTGTTTCGGACCGTGGGCCCCAGTTCTCCTCGGTGGTGTGGAAGGAGTTCTGTAAGGCGGTGGGGGCGACAGCCAGTCTCTCTTCTGGATACCATCCCCAGACTAACGGCCAGACGGAAAGGGCCAACCAGGACCTAGAAGCTGCTCTACGTTGTGTTACTGCCCACCATCCAGTCTCCTGGAGCGCTTTCCTTCCATGGGTGGAGTACGCCCATAATTCACTCATCTGCTCAGCCACAGGTATGTCCCCTTTCATGGCTTGTAATGGATTTGAGCCTCCGTTGTTCCCAGAGCAGGAAAGGGAAATAGCCGTTCCTGCTGTGAAGCACCACGTCGGCAGGATAAAGGAAATCTGGAAGACCGTAAGGGCTGCCCTCGCTCGCACCGCCGAGAAAAACAGGAGACTGGCCGATCTTCATCGTTCACCAGCCCCCGAATACAAGGTGGGACAGGAGGTCTGGTTGTCCGCCCGGGACCTCCCCCTGCAGGTAGAGTCACGCAAACTTGCCCCCCGCTTCGTGGGCCCTTACAAAATAACCAAGATCATCAACCCATCTGCCGTTCGATTGGACCTCCCGGCATCCATGAATGTCCACCCCACTTTTCATGTTTCCCTTCTCAAGCCTGTTTCCTCCAGTGACCTATGCCCTCCGGCGGTTGATCCTCCCCCTCCCCTTCTCGTAGATGGCCACCCCGCATATGCAGTCTCAAAGATTCTTGATGTCTGGCCTCGCGGCCGCGGTTTCCAGTTTCTGGTGGACTGGGTGGGCTATGGTCCGGAGGAGAGGTCGTGGATCTCCCGGAGTCTTATTTTGGACCCATCCCTCTTGCGGGACTTTTATGCTGCCAACCCTGGGAAGCCGGGCAGGACACCCGGTGGCGTCCATTGAGAGGGGGGTACTGTGGTGGTCCTAGCCCACACTCCCCTCTACTGGCTTTTATTGTTGTTACACTTTCTGTTATATGTGGCATGAGTTCAACCTTTGCAGGCTGGGTGTGGCAGACCTGGGAGTGCACCTGCAGCTCATTGCAATCAACACTGCTTTTAAGGAGCGGCCCGGGCAGCAAGCAGGTGCCAGATGATTCTGCCAATCACCAGTGGTACGTCGGCCAACTACGCCTGTAGTGTTTGACAATCGTTCGTAGATCTCTTGACTAAAACTTGTTCTTTGCCACCAGGACAACCACCCATCAAGCCACCACAGCCACAGCCTGAACAACAGCCACAGCCTGAACCACAGCCACAGCCTGAACCACAGCCACAGCCTGAACAACAGCCATTGATCATTCAACCCACCAGATGCTCAACACTTTGTCCTTGTACAATAAATACCACTTCACGCTTCATCTGTTTCCGGCTCGCACTTTGGTCCAAGTCAGCTTTGCCTGCCTTGCCATAACACTGGCTAGGCCATTCCAGGACCTTAAAATGCTTCTTACGAAGCCACTCCTTTGCTGCCCTGGCTGTGTGTTTGGGATCATTATCATGCTGAAAGACCCAGCCACGTCTCATCTTCAATGCCCTTGCTGTCGGAAGGAGATTTTCACTCAAAATCTCTCGATACATGGCCCCATTCATTCTTTCCTTTACACAGATCAGTCGTCCTGGTCCCTTTGCAGAAAAACAGCCCCAAAGCAGGACGTTTCCACCCCCATGCTTCACAGTGGGTATGGTGCAATTCAGTATTCTTTTTCCTCCAAATACGAGAACCTGTGTTTCAACCAAAAAGTTCTATTTTGGTTTCATCTGACCATAACACATTCTGCCAGTCCTCTTCTGGATCATCCAAATGCTCTCTAGCGAACCGCAGACGGACCTGGACGTGTACTTTCTTCAGCAGGGGGACACGTCTGGCAGTCCAGGATTTGAGTCCCTGGCGGCGCATTGTGTTACTGATAGTAGCCTTTGTTACTGTGGTCCCAGCTCTCTGTAGGTCATTCTCTAGGTCCCCCCGTGTGGTTCCGGGATTTTTGCTCCCCGTTCTTGTTATAATTTTGACGCCACGGGGTGAGGAGGGAGTTGAAAGTCCGTGTTGCCCAACGACAGCCCCATAACATCACTGCTCTAGAGGCAGTGTTGGGAGTAACGCCATTATAAATAACGCCGTTACGTAACGGCATTATTTTTTCAGTAACGGGGTAATCTAACTAATTACTTTTTCCGCCGTTACAACGCCGTTACCGTTACTGACGGTCAAAAGCGGTGTGTTACTTACTCTGAATAAATTGAAGAAACTACCAGCCGTGTCGAGTCGACTCTCTGCTCTGTTGATTTGTCATCCAAGACTTGGGATGCGTTCAGGTTCGAGAATAGCGCACGTACTTCTGACTCCAAGCTGTTTGTCCCTGCTCATTCAATTAGACAATGCTTTCCAAAGTTTAGTAACGTTTCTGTGTTTGCTACACCTGATGCTAGCCACGTTCCCATCTCCCACTGTCAGCCAGCAATAATTCTGCTTCCATCTTGAGGCCGGCAGACGCTTTGAAGGTGACGTGAATTGTCGGGAAACGAGCCTACCTGAATGCCCCTCGAGAGATGCGATGGAAGTGATTGTGATTGGCTGAGGGTTAGAGTCATGTGTTGTAATAAGCCAGTCAGAGCCGGTGATTTCACAAGCAAACCGGAACAGTGGGTGCGGCAAACACACACACGCAAAACAGATGCACAGGGTCCGGATGGCAGAGCATTCAGAAGAAAAATTGTCCTTTAGGAGGTGGAGATATAGACACTATTTCAAGTTTGTCGAAATTAAAGGAAACAACCTGCATGTAATGTGTAATTTATGTCCCGGGGGAAAGCTTTTGTCGACATCTGTGGTAAGCAATTCAAATCTGCTGAAGCACCTAACAAGTTAACTACCTGTCTGATCTTCTCTATTCCACTGACTCGAATACTGCTCAGAAAATTTTAAATTCTTTGACATACAACAAGTTCTTTTTAAAGTAACGGAAATAGTTACTTTCCCTGGTAACTAGTTACTTTTACTATAGAGCAATTCAGTTACTAACTCAGTTACTCATTGGAAAGCTTAAAATCTCAATTTTCTGGTGGAAGAAACATTTTGAACAGGAGGGCATTTAAAAAAAAAAAAATGTTTTTTAAACAGCAAAACCCTATCTGGAGGTGAGAGCACGCGAGAGCAGAACTACAGACGCCATGATTTTAATGAGATATTATCGCGTACTTACCTTGTTTTGATCCAAAACCTCCATGTATCATGTGTCACTGAGTGTCAAGTCACGGCTGGATTTTTTGGAGATTTTATGGGTGAAACATGGTAATATAACAAGGGTCGCGATGCAGAAATCGAAGACATCAAGGAGTGGTCGAGATTTACTTTTTCATATATTTACCCTTTTAAACATTTTTTTTCCAATTTTTCTTTGTTTAACATCTAACATATCAGAGAAAATGCGACAGTAACAAAAAAAATACAATTAAGCGATAGATATGAGGAAGATATCCATGACTTTTTTTACAGACGCCATTTTTTTCATTGTGACATAATTTGATTAAAAGTTTAAAATAAATGAGTGAAGAATTTTTTAAAGATGTTTTTTTTTAAACGAAATATTAGACATCAATTAATAATTCTAAGCTAAAACGACAGACTTTTTGAATAATAAATGTAATTAATTACCTTCGTTACCTGGGTTGAAACAAAAGCGGTTGCGCGACGTCTGTAAACGGGGGTTTTAAGGGTAAAACTGACAAATTAAAAATAGTTCGGGGGCTTAATGCACCATGAATCTGCTATGGCAGCATATAGACAAATTGTTCTATCAAACGCAACAGTTGTTTTGGCTTAAGATACAGCAGTTTCTTTTAGAGGAGTGCAAGAGCAGAAACTGCTTTTTCAGTCTTGTCTGTGTTTTCCACCATATATATAAATGGGGTAAGCTGTTTGTGAAGTTTTGTGCATATACACTATATCTGCTTACATCCTGGGGGTTAAGCCCCCCGTTCTTAAAACCTAGTGACGCCCCTGGTTATTATTATTATTAAAGATGTCCCGATCGGATCGATCGGGTCCGATCACGTCATTTTCAAAATATCGGAATCGGCAAAAAATATCGGACATGCCTTTTTTATATATATGTATGTATATATATATATATATATATATTTTTTTTTTTATCGTTTTCTAATTGTATATAACATTACAGACAAAATGTCTTACACTCATCCAGAGGAGTTTTGGCTTAAAGTAGGGCTATCAAATTTATAGCGTTAACGGCGGTAATTATTTTTTCTTATTTAATCACGTTAAATAATCAACGCATGCGCTGAACGACCCACTCACGCATTTTCGCGTTCAATCTATAAAGGCGCCGTTTTACCAATATATAGAGCTAAACACAGCGTATAATGAGTAGAGAGAATTTTGACAGCCTTTAGAGCCTTTTTTTATTTGGCTAAAGCTTTACATTCCCTCTCTCAGCAATTAAAATTAACGTGGGAGGCAATGTGAGGAAGAAAGGTGGTAGTTGATCATTTTGTTAACACCCTATGTTCTTTCCCAACACAGAGAAGATATATCAATTGGAGCCCCTACGCACAGTCATGATTGCACTTCCCATCATGCATTTGGGTTGAATGGCTGCAGTATCATTTACTGAAAGCTCAACAAATACACTAGATGGCAATATTTAGTCACAATATACAAAGTCACATTTATCCTTTAAGAATTACAAGTCTTTCTATCCGTGGATCCCTCTCACAGAAAGAATGTTAATATTGTAAATGCCATCTTGAGGATTTATTGTCATAATAAACAAATACAGTACTTATGTACTGTATGTTGAATGTATATATTTGTCCGAGTTTTATTCATTTTTATCTTAATGCATTTCCAAAATGTATATGATCGGGAAAAATTATCAGGAATGATTGGAATTGAATCGGGAGCAAAAAAAAAAAAGCAATCGGATCGGGAAATATCGGGATCGGCAGATACTCAAACTAAAACGATCGGGATCAGATCGGGAGCAGAAAAAAACATGATTGGAACAACCCTAATTATTATTATTATTATTATTACTACCAACAAAAGTCATTTTTTTCTGTATATTTCAAAAAACAAATATAGATATCTGAAAAATGCAAGGAGAGTGTTCTGTCATTGCCTGTAGTGGTGGGCAATAAAAGTGTTTTTTTGCTTGTCCCCTCCTTTATCTCTGTCTCTCTCTCGCTCGCTCTCTCTCCCTCTCCCCCCTGCGGCCTGACCGAGGTGCTATTGTCTGGTTTCCTGTGGCTGTGGAAGTTTCGCTCCTCTCGCCAGCACGCTCACACGTGCACGCGCACCAGGGCAGAGCAAGCAAGCGAGGTAATCCCAGAAGGAAGGCAAGCGCACGCACGACTGGAAGGAGTCCTGGAAAAGAAGCTCGTTTAGCTGAAGCTAAGCAAATAAAACGAGTTGTTTTTATGGATTCCACATGACACAGAAGGCCCGATCTCGTCAAGGTTTTGAGACTGGGCAAGTGAAGTGACATGTGAAATACATGGAGTTTATCTTGTGACAGCTGCTTCCCACTTGACATCAGCAAACACAGAGGAGAGCTGTCATCATCCGTTCATCACAGTGAGTCTGCCCGTACGCTTTTTATTCGAGTCTAAAACAGCATGGGAGCATGTTAAACGCTCCAGTGTTCTTCCGTATCACGTGATTGTCAATTAGTTTATAGTTTGGGTAAAGCACGTTTCTAAATGTAAAAGTAAAAGTACTGATTCAAAAACCAATCTAAAAAATATATATACATATCCTGAAAAGTGAAACAGAATTATACTGCCGATTATACACATTTTCCATTTAGATAAGATTTTAAAATGGAAGGTGATTTAACTGAATTATCACATATATAACTACCTCGATTTTGTTATTTTAACACTGCCTTCTCAAAACTCAAAAATATACTTTTATTCAGATTGCAATTCTTAGTTTATAATAGGCCAGTCCCAGTGTTCACAGCAATAAATTGCACTCATGTTTGATTTGATTTAGGTTTCAGGTGTTGCTTGTATAACACAAGTCATTGGCCGAGAAAGCAGATTTACAGATTGTTTTGTTGTTGTTTGTTGTTTTGTCTTTGATTGTTGGCTTTCGGGGGACTCTTTACGACTTCTAGTTTTGTTTTTTAATGTTGGCTTATAGGGGACTCTTGACGACTTGTAGTTTTCTTCTGGTTACAGTCCTATGCTAAAATGCTAACGGAAATAAAATGCTTGAATGTGGATCTCCAGCTCATCAATATTAAACAACAAATGTTGATCATACAAATGTTGAGGCGCAGGCGATGCAGAAGACTGTTTCGGAGGCGGTCTGTCTGACTGTTGATGCCATCACATTACGAATTTTAGTCTCGGGTGGAAGCCAGAAGGCTGTGGCGGCTAGCTTCAAACTGGCGTCGAGCACTGTGTCCAGCGTTTTGTCCGAGGTCTGCAAAGAATTGTGAACAGCCCTCCAGCCCTATTTTTTTTTTTTTTTTTGCCGTGTTCTATAACTAGCCAATGGGAAGGTATAGCAGTTTTCTGGCGGCTATGGGACTACCCGAACTGCATTGTAAGCCTTGATGGTAAACACGTTATCATAAAAGAGCCGAGGCACTCAATCAGTGATGATGTATCAAGTTTGTGAACTGCCTACTTGAAAATTAAACATCAAAACAACTCTTTTGACACCAATCTGTGCTTTATTCTTCACAGACTTGAAGTGTGACACACGTAAATAAATAAACAATAAATGATAAAGTGCACCAACCAAAAGTACGACATAAAGTGATAAAAAGCTGGCAGTTTTTGGCCGACTGGGTCACCGCTTCGTGTGGCCATTCGATTCCGAACACACACATATTTGTGTTGGTTGTCCTTCCATTTTTTTATTCAATCGCTGGCTGACCTCCAGCCTCGTATTTTCAGCAATCTCCTACCATGAATTGCTTGCCATTTGGCAATCTTCATAATGTCTTAATGAGACATTGTAGAAGTTTTCATTCTTGCTCTTTGTTAATACTCTCGTTAGCTCCGTCCGTTTTTGCGTGTAGCAAAATAATGTTTGACAATTGCGGTGATTTCGCGCTGAACCGGAAACAACAGTCTGAGCGGACCAATTACAGTCCATTTCCACCAAGTCACACGTTTTGACTCGACACAAAGTCAGTAAAATGTGAAGGAACATGAAAGGCTACGGCGGAGGGTCATGAATCGGGTCTGCCTTGACGCCGCAGGTCTGCTACAGTAGCATAACTCACCTTAAGTGTCAAGTGTGCCACTTTTTATGAGTATGAGGATGTGCAGGTTGCAGAATCCGAATCATTAGTCGTAAATAAAGAATATATGGTATTAGCTACCCCCTCAGTCATTGCAACTAAAAGTTCTAGCAACATGTTATTTTGCAACTTACAGTAGGGTAAATAAGTATTTAATCAACCACTAAATGTGCAAGTTCTCCCACTTGAAAATATTAGAGAGGCCTGTAATTGTCAACATGGGTAAATCTCAACCATGAGAGACAGAATGTGGAAAAAAAACCCGTAGAAAATCACATTGTTGGATTTTTAAAGAATTTTTGCAAATCATGGTGGAAAATAAGTCGTCTATACTAAAAGTTTATCTCAAAACTTTGTTATGTACCCTTTGTTGGCAATAACAGAGGCCAAACATTTTCTGTAACTCTTCACAAGCTTTTCACACGCTCTTGCTGGTATTTTGGCCCATTCCTCCATGCAGATCTCCTCTAGAGCAGTGATGTTTTGGGGCTGTCGTTGGGCAACACGGACTTTCAACTCCCTCCTCACCCCGTGGCGTCAAAATGATAACAAGAACGGGGAGCAAAAATCCCAGAACCACACAGGGGGACCTAGTGAATGACCTACAGCGAGCTGGGACCACAGTAACAAAGGCTACTATCAGTAACACAGTGCGCTACCAGAGACACAAATCCTGCACTGCCAGACGTGTCCCCCTGCTGAAGAAAGTACACGTCCAGGCCCATCTACAGTTCTCTAGAGAGCATTTGGATGATCCAGAAGAGGACTGGAAGAATGTGTTATGGTCAGATGAAACCAAAATAGAACTTTTGGTAGAAACACAGGTTCTCTTGTTTGGAGGAAAAAGAATACTGAATTGCACCATACCCACTGTGAAGCATGGGGGTGGAAACGTCATGCTTTGGGGCTCTTTTTCTGCTTTGGGACAAGGACGACTGATCTGTGTAAAGGAAAGAATGAATGGGGCCATGTATCGAGAGATTTTGAGTTAAAATCTCCTTCCATCAGCAAGGGCATTGAAGATGAGACGTGGCTGGGTCTTTCAGCATGACAACGATCCCAAACACACAGCCACGGCAACAAAGGAGTGGCTTCGTAAGAAGCATTTCAAGGTCCTGGAGTGGCCTAGCCAGTCTCCAGATCTCAACCCCATAAAAAGGAGGGAGGGAGTTGAAAGTCAGTGTTGCCCAACGACAGCCCCAAAACATCACTGCTCTTGAGGAGATCTGCATGGAGGAATGGGTCAAAATACCAGCAACAGTGTGTGAAAAGTTTGTGAAGAGTTACAGAAAACGTTTGGGCTCTGTTATTGCCAACAAAGGGTACATAACAAAGTATTGAGATGAACTTTTGGTATTGACCAAATACTTATTTTCCACCATAATTTGCAAATAAATTCTTTAAAAATCAAACAATGTGATTTTCTGGGATTTTTTTCCACATTCTGTCTCTCATGGTTGAGGTTTACCCATGTTGACAATTACAGGCCTCTCTAATATTTTCAAATGGGAAAACTTGCACAATTAGTGGTTGACTAAATACTTATTTGCCCCACTGTATCACAGGGTACAACTTTCAACCTGCAACGTGAGTGAGGGAAAGCAACAGCTGGATGTACAAGCTGAACTCGAGCCACAGAGTGGATCCCAGGGGGCCTAGTTGTTTCTGTCACTGTGGTCGTCTCGCGGCTAGGGTGGGGGGAGGTTCCGTGCAAGTGCAGCTGTCTGTGACCTGTACATGAAACCAAACACACATGTCGGAGGCCTTAATGTGTTTGCCAATGTGAGCCACAGCTTGGTGATATGTGCATCTGTATTTCTGTCATGCACGGCAGCCATTGAAACCACTGCTATTGGTCTTTCTGTGTTAGTGTGTCCGTTTGTAAAGATTGGCACATGTTGGTGTTTGCCTGCTTATGCGCAGATGGGTACAGTGAGGGCATTGTGAATGTAGGCTCAGGCTTTCTGGGAGGCGTGTGAAAACGCCATAAAGATGTCACTGCAGCTGGCAGAGGACACTGCTGATAGACTGCGCAAGCTCACAGCATTTACTTTGTGGCGGACATTGGGTGAATCACATTCAAACTCGCTTACAATTTTCACGCACAGTCGCTGCTATGTTTCTTACTTATTATTAAAAAGAGTGAGGCTCAAATTCCCTCCAAAAAAGCAGTGTAGTAGATGTGCTTAAGCTATATTGCTATCCATGACTTCAAAGGCACAATTTTACAATAAAACAAATAAAAATGTCAAGCACGTTATTTTGGCTATGATTATGTCCTTTGATTTCTGACCAGAGAAGAAATAAGTAGTTGTTTAATGTACCGTATTTTTCGGACTATAAGTCGCAGTGTTTTTCATAGTTTGGCTGGGGGTGCGACCTATACTCAGGAGCGACTTATGTGTGAAATTATTAACACATTATGATATCATTTTACATGTTATTTTGGTGTTTTGGAGTGAAACTGATGGTTTGGATAAACTTGTCAGCATGTTCTTTATGCTATAGTTACCTGAATAACTCTTAATAGCTATTGCCACGTTCGCGTTTTGCCTTTGGCAATGTGTGTTCAATTGTAATATTGACTTTTTTATATTGAAATGCATGCTTTTAGTTTGTGGCGCTTTCACGCCCACGTGGGGCGCACTCGCACTTGTTTACGCGAAGAAGAGCGCTCACACGCCACAAGAAGACGGACACTACGCAGCGTCTATGAGCGAGTGGGAGAGAGAGAGAAACAGAGAGAGAGAGAGAGACAGAGAGAGACACACGGCTGCGAACCTACATTCATTGTTTATGCTTTAAAATATCTATACAGAGGCAACGCCTGTGTGTGTCATCTTTTCTGTTTTTGTTGTGTGTTTTCCACCCGCGATCGGACACTTAGAGCCAGTTGTGTGGTTGTTTGAATGATGTGCTAATGCTAACCGTTTGTGTCATTGCTGTAATAGCACCTAATTATCATTTATTTACGTTGATGCGAACCTGTTTGGTATCGAGGACAAAATTGATTCGGCAAATTATATGGATGTCCAGCATCGTCATTTGGGAGTTTAGCTTGCTGTATAGCCAGCGAATTGTAGCGTCCTGGTGAGGACAGTATATTTGCATTTCGTTGTCCATGCACTGTACACTGTACCCTTATTCAGCATATTGTTCTCTATTGTATTTTTATATTAAATTGCCTTTCAAGATGGCATATCTGTTCTATGTGTTGGATTTGATCAAGTACCGTAATTTCCCGAATATAAGGCGCACCCGTGTATAACGCGCACCCCAAATTTACTTGTAAAATCTAGGCAAAATTATTGTACCCATGTATAACGCACACCCTAATTTCAGCACCAATAAATAGAAAAATACAAGAAAACAGAGCTCGTGGACAGATACAGAAATGTCATTTTACTGACTGGTGAAACACAGCACAAGCATAGCACATTGGTAGTTCAAAACATTATCGTAAACTGACAATATGCACGGCAATAATATGATCTGACAACTTCACCAACTTACCAGAATCCAGGTTGATACGGTAAAATAAAAGTGGGAACTGAAGTCGGAAATCTGAACGAGCGCATCGCTATATAATAACTATTGTTATTTGGGTTTGAGTTTCCCGAGGGACAGATATAATTGACGGACACAGGAAGTCTGTGTTGTGTTACGTTTGTTATGGTCCGAGTTGCAATAAACGTTGACTCAAATGAGTTCAAGAAACTAAATTCTGTGCTTTATGAAGAGTAAAAAAAGCAGAATTTAACACAGACGAAGTATTACTGAAACAAAATAGTGACGTCATGTCCCGTAATGGTCGGCAACGGATCGCCGAATACGTTTTCTTCAACACAACATGGCCGTGTAAATTAAAAAAAAAAATCAGTCTTTATGTATATATAATATATATCTGTTTCCATCTCTGTACCTGTGTGTAATGCGCACCGTGATTTTATAAGTTGATTTTGGGGAAAAAAAGTGTGCGTTATATTCAGGTAATTACGGTAAATTTCCCCCGAAAACGCAGCTTATACTCCGGTGGGACTATGAGAAGTCAATAGTTTGCAATTGCTCATTTCTGGCCAATATGGTAAAATGTCACAAACTCAAATATACAATGACAGCTTTTTCCACTTTACGACAGGAGCATCTGACTCCCTCCATACATGTGTCCACAATGGCTTGGAGAAGGCTTGACAGGGAGAGCTCCTGCTGACACTTCCAATCTACAAATTGCGTCCTATCCTTCTAACAACAAAGTTCTGGTCTGATCCTGTTCCTCGGAACCGTACCTACTGTCACCATGGCAAGTTTGGTGCTCAATGAGACCGGGATGGAGGACTGCGGCATTGACGACTCCTTCAAGTACAACTTATATTCCGTGGTCTACAGTGTGGTCTTTGTCTTGGGCCTGATCACCAACTGTGCTGCGCTTTTTGTCTTCTGCTTCCGCATGAAGATGCGCAATGAGACGACAATGTTTATGACTAATTTAGCACTGTCTGATTTAGTATTTGTTTTTACATTGCCATTTAAGGTCTTCTACAATGTTAACCGCCACTGGCCATTTGGAGACGGACTATGTAAAGTTTCAGGGACAGCCTTTATCACTAACATCTATGGCAGCATGCTTTTCCTCACCTGCATCAGCGTTGACCGCTTTTTGGCAATAGTTTACCCATTTCGTTCCCGCTCCATCCGCACGCGCAGAAACGCTGCAATGGTGTGTGCAGCTGTTTGGCTGACCATTGTGGGAGGAGGAATATCAGTCACCTTCTTCTCTACCATTAACAGCACAAATAGAGCCACCACCTGTTTCGAAGGCTTCTCGAAGAGTACCTGGAGGACCTACCTTTCCAAAATCACTATCTTTATTGAGGTGAGGCTCACACAGCAGGAACATTTACCTATCCTGTATTTGTCATCGTTATAATTAAAATACATTTAACTGTATTGAGGCGTGCCAGAAAAGCGGTGTCGCAATCGCTACATTTTACAGCTAACAATCTACACACAAAAAGTTTCCCCTTCAATCTAGGCCAGAAAAATAACCAATGCATCTAAAAATATTATACTGCAGTATGTGCTTCCGAGAAGAGGCTAGAATTGTGGTGTGGCAAGACATTGTGGTAGCTTCACAATCACCACGAGAACGTGCCTGCTCTCATTTCCCCGAGTTTCCTTTTTCCTGGTTGAAAAGAACATTGCACAGAACAACCAAGAGCAACCTCTACTCACCACATTTGGCTCCGTGTGCTTCCCCCTCCTTTTCCCAAGTTCAAGGAGGTCAGCAAGACTGCAAAATGTGGACCACAAAGATGGTGGAAGAAAGATTCCTTTAAGGAGTGCAAGACGGCACGGCAGAGAAGTGTTAGACTGCTGGGAGAATACTTGGAGTGGGAAGAATCATGATTTAAATTTGAAATCTGGCCTTTTAGGACATCAGTCCTGGAACCTTTCTGGCCTAATTTGAAGATAAATATGTAGAATAGATGTACATAAAACACTATAAAAATGTGAAAAAATCACTGTGTGCAAATTTCCGAGGTACTTCCGCTTTACTTTCGCATTTCTGCTCGTGACTTCATTTTACACTTTCTCCATCTAAAACAACAATGGAGCTGGAGTGGAATCACTCATCAAAATCCCTCAAAAAAAGACAATTTGGAAATGCCGCATCCATCTGCCATCATCAATACATGGGAGGACAATATGAAAAAATGGCTAAGAGTCGCCACAACCAAAATGTTTTTTATTTTACTCATTTAATGGCAGGGGATGGAAACGATATCAGGGACCTCAAAATCTCCGAAGCATCCAGTTGAATGTGTCCTAATACATGAATATGGGAATTTTTTGTTCACGATGGCAGATGTGGAACCAAGACAGTGCGACCATAAAGCGATAACAGGTACAATTATGTTCAATTTGACTACAATTCTATGTGTTGCATGAGCCATCATTAGCTTTACATTAGCTTCAGCGATAAGGAAATGTAAAACAAATACTCCTCTACTTCAAGTCATACATGGGCTTTTTACCCTAAATGGCTAAATTCAAGTGTTACACGTTTTTTGTTTTGTTTACAGGTGGAAAACGCTGTTAGGCAAGGGAAGACAACTTGATGTGCCTCACAACAACACTTGCGTTGATGGACATATATCGAGACTACGTGCATTCTACCTTGATGATGGAAGGCTCGATTTATGCTCCACCTTTGTCAATATTTTTCCAATAATTTTATAAATTGTGATTTATTGACCTGTTTTACACATGCACCAATTGTTTTAAATAAAAAAAGAAATGGAATCATGTTGTCTAAAAGCTTTATTGCGATCAAAATCTGCAATTAAAAAAAAATACTATTTGTGTTTATACATGTGCAATGAGCTCATCATACCACAACTATAATCAAATGAAAATTATAGTATTTCCTTGTAAACATAATCTCTGTCAGACCTTCTGCATTCGGCAACTGTAATATTATTTGTAATTTTGCCTCATTTTGGTCAATCAAGAGGCCGGCGTATCAATTCTACACCACATGTTAACACAGGCTTCAAAGATTGTTACAATTTTGTCATTGAACCTGAACGATCAACAAAGTGATAAGAACAAAATGCAATCTTTTAGGTGAATCCTTTAGGTTAAAAGCACATCCTTAACTTATTGTAGGGTGCTGGTTTCGATTCAAGGCGTATGGTGAGGTAGATCCACACTGGCGTTTTGAAGCTGGATGCTGTTCAAAACATTCCACTTCCAAGCATATACTGTATATAGGTGCTTCCAGGAGTTCACACAATCAAGCACAGCATAGAAAATCCCAGAGTCTCTTCTATGTCCTGCTGAATCCATTTTTGGCAATTCCGTGGGTTCCTCTGGTTTGATTTGCGGTTTCAAACTTTGTCTACTTCAACCGAAATACATGGATTTTCTGTCTAAACCAGATGTCTGTAGCAGAAAATGTCAAAGACAGCGCCGCCCATGTTTCGCTTAGGAAACTTGTCTATAAAATGACTGTTTGAATGCAAACAACAATTAGCAAATTCCAAATTGTATGACTTCATGGATGTTCAAATTTTGCAATTAAGAGGTTTTCCAGAAAATGTCTTTTTTCCCCTTTTAAGCTTGATAGCACTAGTGCAAAGATTTGTAAAGAATAATGGAATCACCAATACAGTGATTCTTCACTTATCACTTTTAATGGGGACCAGAACCGACCACGTGAAATGAGAAACCGTGAGTAGTCACCCGCTTCCAATTTTTAACATACATTTTTAAACATATATATTATCAATAAGTGTATATAAAACCATATAAATGCATATGTTATCATTAAAACATTAAAGAATAGTTTGACACATGTAAATAAAGTATTAATAATATACATAGCATACTGTACATACAATTAAGTTGCAAGGGATGACTACTTTAGATGATTATTGAAGTGTTTAGTTTTTTTTTGATAGAAAACACAATCACTATTAGCAGAACAAAAGAATGACAATATGATTATATTCTTCTCGTGGGGTGGCGTGGCTCAGTGGTAGAGTAGTTGTCCCCCAACCCAGGGTTCAATTCTCCGCCCTGATGAACTCGTCTTAGTGTCCTTGAGCAAGACACTGAACCCCACATTGCTCCTGGTGCTGCGTCACCAGTAGGTGGATGGCAAGATAGTGTAAAGCGCTTTGAGCGCCTTGAAAGGTGGAAAAGCGCTATATAAGTAAAACACCATTTAGCATTTCTCTTTGTTTCAACTGGAAAGCGTCTTTGAGCATCGGTAAAAGTGCTCTATAAATACTATTATAAGACAAACTAAATTTAAAAAATTAAGTAGCTTGAAACAACTGTACTATACTCATGTTTTTGTATTTTTTTTTTAGATATTTTATGTCATGTCTGGGGAACAAAATGTGTACATTTTTTTGTCTTGCAGCAGACACATTTTATTTCCATGTATGTAAATGTGATGACATATTCCTTTCCTGTCTGCATCCACCAAAAAAAGAAAATGCTCACACACGTATTGTTTTTCTAGATTGTGGGATTCCTCCTTCCCCTCTTGGCCAACTTGGTATGTTCCTCGCTGGTTCTAAGAACACTTCGTCGCCCAGTGACCGTTGGCCACGGCTGTGACAGCAAGAGACGAGTCTTGAGAATGATTCTCGTCCATCTCGGCATCTTCGTCATCTGCTTCGTCCCTTATAACTCTATCCTCTTCCTGTATGCCTTGGTGAGGACCCAGGCCTTAGCAAATTGCTCCGTGGAGCGTTTTGCACGAACTCTGTACCCGATTACTCTATGTCTGGCCAGTCTCAACTGCTGCTTGGACCCCGTGGTCTACTACTTCACTTCCGAGAGCTTCCAAAAGAGTTTGACATTAGGGAGCAAAGGATCTGGCTCCCGTCCTGAGAGTATTCCTCGTAGCGACACTGAGGCACCGGACACGACAAACACACTCCCAAAGGACACACACACTTTGACCAGGAATGGAAAAGACACTAAAGTATCAGAGAGTCAGTTCTGACAAGATGAAGAATTGATGACAGAGGACAAAAGGGTTTAAGAAACCAAGGATTTCAAAAGTAAAGCAATCAACTGTTTGGTCCTGGAACCGGTAAATGCATAGCTCAGCAGATTAGGCTTGCGGTAATTCCGAAAATATGGTCTGGGCTTTACCGATTAATCCACCACTTGGGAGCAGAAGAATGTATCTGTTGATTTCAAGGTAACACTGAAAAGAAGTGACACCAAGACAACAGTGAAAGCCCTGGGAAAGCAGACTTGAAGTTTGAATGACTCAGGCATTAATGCACACCTTCATGCACTGGATTTTCAAATATGATATTAATGGATTTTTCTAAACTCAAGAGTCCTTGCATGTTATTGTTTGAAGTTCAAGTTTGCTGTTAAATGTGTGTTATGACACAGTTTAGACATGTTATTATAATCCAGCCAATCTGATAAGAAAGAAAACGAAAAAAATGTGTCTTGTGTTGACATTTCGGGACATTAAATGATTGTTTTGAGTTGTTCCCATTGCGGAATTTATTATTTTGGTCACATGCCGCTTGATTTGTTAGTTTGGTCAAACCTACTCTGGACTGGCCTGGTTTGAACTCTCATAGCAGTTTGACTGACTGTTTTTCAGCAGACAGCAAGAGTTTTCTTGACGAAGGTGCGAGAGGCAGTTAGGATTCAGTTGAGAGTTCTGGCTTGTTTGCTGTGTCACAGGCCAAATGCGTATTATGGCCAAAGCAATGGTCCATTGTTCACTTCTGAATGGGCTCTCTCTGTCCTAATCTGGCCTTAGACTGTAGATCTGCTCAAAGTCTCACAGCAATGTGTACACACTCCAAAGTACGGCTAAACAATGTTGACTAAATAATCACCCAAAAGCACAAATAAGATGGTACAAAAACAGTGAACGCATGAGTCAGCAGATCTTTGAGATGGTGTTTCCTATTGCTGAGAAAGCATAGATAGCAATACATTAGCCTTTCGATTCCGATTATATGACCGTTACAACCATTTTTTCCCCAGTTTGATATCTTTGTGTCCGAAGTGAATTTAAGTCGCAAATTCCCTCAACAGAAGTGTATTACCCTACTTGAGTTGTAGAAATGGTTGTTTTGTTGGTTGAAACAAATATATTCTTGACTGGCCAACTGTTGGCATGGTGACGGTTGGCAAGTCGAGTAGCTTTTATTGGAATATACGCAGTCTTCAAAAAGTCAAAGGTTCAAAGAGGAGCCGTGATCTGGAGAGTAGCCAAGCCGTAATCCAGCCAATATCATGTTATTAGGGCTGCAGCTATCAATTATTTTAGTAGTCGATTAATCGATGAACTAGTTAGTAATCGGATAAGAAACATGAACAATTAAAATACCTGAGCTGAGCCTCAAATGGTATAAAAAATAAATAAATGAGGATCCAAGTACAACAAAAGAACAATTGGGTAATTTACATAGCAAAGGTCCGCTCGGTTAAATGCTATAAATTGCTAATGTTTTTTTTTTTAATTATTTTTTTTAACAATGCTCTTAACAAACGGTTCAAACACATATTACCACAAAAAAAAAAAAAAAAAAACGGCTAAATACACCTATAAACCTAATTACGAATGCATAAAAAAAACAGCGTAAACCAAAATATACCTCATGTTGGTCTTAACAGGGAGCAGCTTAATTCAACCATGTGAAATGAGTTATGTCATATTCATTGATGCCACTAGAAGGCAGTATATTCACCCAAATCAATAAAACTAAATGCAAACACTTTCTAAACAAACCATTACAATGCCACTTTAATTAAACGAATACTCGAAGCAAAATTTAATTTGAATCTTTTTTTCTAATCAAATTACTCGAGTTAATCGATTAATTGTTGTAGCACTACATACTATAAGCAATATGTAGCAGTGATTCCGTAACGCTTTGGCATAATTTGCCCCAAAATTTAATTGAGCCTTAATGAATGACAGGAGATAATCTTTTTCTTAACAAAATGTATTGAACACAACGCAGAGAAGATATAACATTTGCAGCCACCACTGACAGTAATGGTTGCCCAACTTCCCATCATGCATTTGGTCAGAACAGTTAAGTCGCTAAAGTATCATTTACTGAAAGCACAAAAATATATATATATATATTCCTATCTCTCAAAAAAAAATAATGTTCACAAAAAGAAAAACGCTCAATGCACAGAGAACTGGCATTCCCAATCAAAATAGCTATTCATAATAATACTCAGACTTTGGTCAAACTCTATTCGAACATTTCGTTTAGCTCAACAAATATACTTGATGGCAATATTTAGTCACAATATACGAACTATCAGAGGTCTAGTACGTTGTGAAGTCAACACTCAAATGAACATAAGGTACCGTGAACCCGGAAACGACGGCGTCAGTCCAGGGGTTGAAATATATTAGAAAAACTTGGCTAGATTTCTAATTAATTTAAAATTTGCCCTTGACACCTTGTGGTGTATTTCAATCACTACCTTCCACAATGGTGAGCTATTAGTTTATATTTTGATTGAACATTTTGCAAATTTTATTCAAACGAAAACATACAGAGGGGTTTTAATATAAAATTTCTATAACTTGTACTCACGTTTATCTTTTAAAAATTACAAGTCTTTCTATCCGTGGATCTCTTTAACAGAAAGAATGTTAATAAGGTTAATGCCATCTAGTGGATTTATTGTTATAATAAACAAAAACAGTACATATGTGCAGTATGTTCAATGTATATTTGTCTTCTTATCTTTCCATTCTAACAATAATTTACAGAAAAATATGGCATATTTTAGAGATGGTTTGAAATGCGATTAATTTTTAAGCTGTGATTAACTCGATTAAAAATTTTAATCGTTTGACAGCCCTAGTATCTATGCCAGAAACAGTAAGAAATAATGCCAGTTGTCCACTACACTGCAGATCACTTTTGTAGTTTAGTTTGGTGCAGCGCCATAAGATTTTTTTAAACTGTTAAATAACTCGAAGGTTGGAAAACCCCACAATAAAGGATGTGCACACAAGCTGGGCTGTGTTACTTTGAACTCGAGTGTGAGCAGGTTGATGATGATGACACTGCAAAGAGCTACTGTAGTCTGGACAGCTGCATTTATATCTTTAGAACACAGCCAATCACTTTGTGAAATCATCAGGCTACATAATACTGAAACATTACCTCACTTAGAAATGGAAGTAGGGCTTTACACCTACTCCACCATTTACACACTGAGATGACTTTTAAAGAAATATATCAGTTTCTGTAATATTGACTTATTTAAGCTTTGTGTGGATTGGTATTTATTTTCTTTTGCTGGCATGTCATAAAAGCTACCAGGGACAGCTGGCTTTTTGGTATCCATAGTAACTTTGAATGCAACTATTCTGGTCCTGTTGGGTATTTTCCCAAATAAGCTTAGTTGCCAGGGGGTTGCTTTGATTTACATTGCTGGTGCTATCAGCTTTAACCAGACAACCATAGGTTGTTTTGTTGTCAAAGGCAGGTTGGTGTTGAATATTGATCTTCCACATAATTTACACAATCCTCCCTCTCCCACCGTACTCTCCCAATGATGCCTATAGTCAACCATACATAGACATTTTTTTGTTTTTGTTTTTGCGTTGGCTGGCACCATATTGGCAATAATTTATTAAATGCCCTGAATTGATTCAATGAGGACGAGGAAGTCCTAAGAATTGGAGTTTGGATAAAAAGATGCGAGAACAGGGCTTTGCTCATTGACTGGTTCATTGCATGAACGTGAAGAATAGTGTGTCAAGATTATGAAAAATTTCCAAAGCAGCTCATGGTGTAGATGTGCTTATGAAAAATGTCGTTCAATGCTGACCTCTAGTGGATTTATTACAAAAAGTTACAATATTATGACCAAATAGGCAGTGTTGCCATTTTGGCGACTTTCCGTTATTCGTTTCTCCTACAGCGTGCATTACAAGTACATGCAAATTGTCAATTATGCAAATTAGACAAGACGTCATATAGCGACTTATAGGACCGCCAATAGCTACTTTCCTTACTGGGGAGTTGGAAATACTGAAATGGGACAATGTGAGGAATCACCACGGTCCCAGTGAATCTTCACTGTTTTACAACGTTTAAAAAGATAATTAATTTTAAAAAATAGACAAGACATAACTCTTTAGTCGTTTCAAATGGCAACTTTCTGGATTTAAGCAACACAAAAAGAAATGTCCGCTTAACCCCACAGGCACACACAAGGCAGCATCTTTTGATCAGTGCAAAAAAAAAAAAAAAAAAAAGTATCAAAGCAAAGATATAATAGACACTTATGAGCGTAGTGGTTCTGCTTTGGTGGCCCATACAGTTTTACAGTGTGTGCAAGCTCATAATAGTATAGCAATATCAGCTTGACGCAACCATTTCCCCTATCTTGTTTCAGAAAAGACGAAGCTTATTTAAGCCTCAGGGTGGCAGAACTATACATTCTTAGACAAATTGTACTGTATGCCATTGCGCCATGACGTTTTTTTTTTTTTTTTTTTTTTTTAAACAGCTGCTGACTGGCAACTAGATTTTACAGTTGCACTCTTTTTCAGTCTACCGTGTGTGTGAAGCCACAACGCTGCTGCATCCATGTACTAGAAAGACGACAAAACACAAGGTAATGACCTTATTACAATTTTTAGTATACTGTTCTGTAAAATTTCTGTGCATTTGGAGCCACATTCACTTGAAACAATCATCAGCCAATCAGACTTAAAGTGATCCTCTAACTTAAATACATGTAGGCTCTAATAAACCACAATTGTTGTCTTGTACTAAAATATGTTGTTAGAAACACATAAAATGTTAAATCAATGGCAATATTTTATAATATTTAGTCCATATTTTGACCGTTAGTTGGCGCCATGGTGTGCGGGCTCGCAGTGATGACGTAATTGGTATCTTTCCAAATGTGAAGCGTGTTCACCAATTGCTTATTGCTGCCTAAACTCGCCAAGTAAAATGCCGCGATGTGCTGCTTATGGATGCAATTTCCAGTCAAATGGAAACAAGGGGAGTGGAGTGAGTGGTCAAGGTGGAATTATTATTTTTAGTGAATAAATGTGCATAAGTTGAAGCTTCTCCCCCTTTTTGGTCCCTGTATGCACGTATCTTACCCACCACGCGTTACAACTGTCGCCCGAACATTTTTCCTGGATCTCAAGAAAGATCCGTCTATTTTCTGGATCCGACGGTCCCACCGCTTCTGCAATATTGGTTTCGGATCTGTCCATTTTTTTGATTCGTCGGTCCCAAACAGCAGCTTTTCAGATCAGTCTATTATGTGGAATCGACGGCCTGACGCGGCTGCGACATTGCCATGGGATCGGTCTAATTCCTGGATCTTCGAGTGAGTAAAAAACGCGGATTTGGATTACTATTGCTATCTTTTATGTTGACTATTCTTCGTGTGAGTTTTCCCCAAATCATACTAAACAATTAAAACACTATGGTAGGGTGACCATATTTTGATTTCTAAAAAAGAGGACACTCAGCCCGGCCTCAAGATACTTGAATTTTACTCGAAGTTCACTCAAAGATGCCTATATCACTTTAAAGTGAGACCCCTCACTCTGGATGGAAAAATGCAGTTTGAAAAAAATAAATAATGACTTAAAAAAAAAAAAAAATATATATATATATGTATATATATATATATATATAAATATATATCAGGGGTCGTGTTAACCGAATATTTACCGTCGTTGGCCGTTTTTTTTAAAACGGTGACGGAAAAAACTGAAGTCCATCCGTCATTTTGACAGGTTGCAATTCACACCCCAGACCACAGGGTGGCGAGTGAGCATATTAATTAGCTATTGTCTCTCTTGATGCATGACGTCGTTGGCCTTACTCGGAAAAATGTCAAGGCAACTGAGTGTTTGCCTGGCACGGCCAGACTGTTCTCCCTGTATTTTTCAAACACTGAGAGAAAAGTCTGGGACACAGCCTCTCGAGTAGGTACAAAATCAATCGACAAATCAGATTTGTTTATTTGCGTGACGTGTTTTTCACAAGCAACGTCACTCTTGCGCGCCGAAAGTCGTCTCGACAACAACACGGATGGCGAACGGCAGAGCTGAGAATATGCTCCAATCCGCGGTAAATTCAGTTTTAAATGAGCTAAAACACATCGACACGAGACATTGACAACAGTCTGTCTCGCGCAAGCCATGTTGAATAAACTCCGTTCTCCTCGTATGTTTACTTCCGCGCGCAAGTCCCTCGTCCTGCCCTTGTCGCTTTGCTAACGGCACGTCTGCCCGTTGCTGATTGGTGCACTCCGCTGTCTGTTTGCCTCTTGTTAAGCTTGTTCGGACAGAATATTAATTAAAAATGAATGAAAACTAAATACTATTGAATACGTCATTATTATCATTTTAAAAATGTAAGTGACGGGTAAAAATAGATTATGACCAGATTTTTATGACACTGTCAGTCAAAATGACAGACAACGAAAAAGTCTAGCGCAACCTCTGATATATATATGTAATGCAGACCCATAGAAATGTAGTCCAGTCAATACACATACACACAGTAGGCTATGTGCCAACTAAACATTTTTATAAATTACTATCACGACAATTGTCCTTGACAAATTGTTATTCCCATTCAATTGATGTTCTCTTTCAATGTTCTAGATTGCACACAAACAAAAAACGAAATAAACTAACAAACTATTCAATCAGCATGTTTCCAAACGTAGCAGTTCAAAACTACGTTTCCCATAATGCCTAGCGCGGTTTAGCTTACTGGTAGCTAGCTGAGGCAAATTTCAAACTTTGCTATGAAAGTTTACAATCATCGGCAGCGCGCCGATGCGACACCAAACGGGATTTTACAGTCAAAGCTCTGACAGAAGTCAACAGTTGCCATTATATACGTATTTATCATTAAAAAAAAAAAAAACAATAAAAAAAAAAAAACAGGCATTGTGGCCAAATCGTCAACCCAGTAGATGGCGGTAATGGCTCATGATAGGGGTAAACTGCCAACAAAAACAAGAAGAACTACTACTTCCCTCCATTCTAGTAGGAGCCATGTCAACTGCTGCCACCCAGCGGCCGGAGGGATCCCTTCAAATTGGTCCCGTGAAAAATCATAAAAACCGGATATTTTTATGAATTTATAAAACCCGCCCGGACCACGAGGACACTACTTGAAAGTAGGACTTGTCCGGGCAAAAGAGGACGTTTGGTCACCCTACACTATGGTACGCTACAGTGACGACAGTGACTGACTTGGACCTCACAACAATGTTGGGAGTTCATCAGGGAACGCGTGTTTGCGTACTGCTGAGCTCCCGAGTGAAGAGTGGTCAAGGTGGAAATAATATTTTTTGTGAATAAATGTGCATAGTGGAAGCTTCTCCCCTTTTTGGTACTTTTATACACATATCCTAGCTACCATGCGTTGCAATGTACAAGACATGGATTACACAAGGTGTGCTCTTTGGCCTGTACTGAATGTAAAGCACACGACAGCTCTGGATGCTAACAATCTACATAATTATATTGGGATAAGTTTGAAAACGCAATATGCTTACCTTGAATATCTGCTAATAGAACCGGACAGCATACACTCTTGCTCTAGGGTTGCCACCTGTCCCTTAAAATAGGGAACGATCCAAAATTGGGAATTAAATGCTGCCTTCCGTATTGAACTAAAACGGAATATAAATGAATACATTTCTATAAATTTTAGGAGTTTTGGGGATGTCTCTTTTTTTTCCTCTGCCTGTACAGCTGTGGGAGCGAGGGGAGCATCCCATATTTCTTATTTCTGAAAGGTGGCAACCCTTTTTGCTCCCAACTGGACTTCCCAACAGGACTCTCTCGCATCACCAGTTTTGCCCAACTTTTGTCCTATCAGGTATTTGCTGCACGCATTTTTCCCTGAAGCTCTTCTTGTGAACGACCGACAGTGCTGTCCTGCTCTTCACTTTTCATATCTGGTTCAATAGGAAGGGTAGAACTGACACATGTTGGGAAAGCTAACGAGTGACACGCTGGAATTTCGGCAACGGGACCAGTGACGTCACGCACTGCGATGTAACAAGAATGGCGACCTATCACTTAAAATAATTTTACAAACTTTATTAAAACAAAAACATTAAGGCTACGTTCATACTACAGGTCTTAATGCACGAATCCGATTTTTTCGTCTTTTTCCGACTCGAGTAAGGCATTAACTTGACGGTCTGAACGTGACAAGTCGCATAGAACTGGACCATTTCAAATCCGATCTGGGTCACTTTCGTATGTGGTCTAAATCCGATCTGGGCCACATTTTTCCAGACTGTCGCGGCGGTCTGTACTGTCCAGTCCCGCAAATCGGATTTAATGCAGCAATTACGTCATCAAATAGCGAGAGAGTCGTTACCGTAGCGATGCACCTGTGCGTTATTAGCGCCTAGCTTGCAGTGAACACGGCTTTTAGGAAGAGCTGAGCTTGACAACAGTCATAAAAAATATAAATGGGTTGAGGATAAGCCTGAGAATGCTCAGTTTTCTCTCTGTTCCAAGTGAGCAATATTTCAACATTGCCTCCACGGCCGAGAGTCGGGACAAACTGCCCGTATGTGTGTGTGACGTGCACGGACAGTGCGTGCATGCTATCGATCCATATAAACTTTGAATATTTGCCTAAACGGGGATTATTTATGTCTGTTATTTGTGTCCACCTTTTGAAAAGCAAAATATGATATCCCTGGAATGACGGATGACGTCTGTCATTTGTTTTGATGGTTCTGCGCATGCGGGTCTTCTTGCTTAGCGGGTGTCGGACTGCGAATTAGTGCGCATGCGTAATACTTGAACGGTCTCAATGGATAAAGGCAGTCTGAACGGGCACGCCAAAAAAACGGATATGACAAAAAATCGGATTCGTGCATTAAGACCTGTAGTATGAACGTAGCCTAAGAGAGGTTTTAATATCAAATTATTATAACTCATACTAACAGTTATCTTTTAAGAATTACTTGTCTTAAAAATAGAGGATCCCTTTAAGATAATTGTGTGATTTTCACACAGAGTTCTTTTATAGTTCTTTCATAGTAATATTTGAATGGCAATTGTTGACATGCAGGCATAATGTTTTTTTTTTTTTTTTTTTTTAATTAGATCCAAACAGTTATGTTTCAGTTCTTCTTTTTTGATACTAGTAGCTTGAGAAACAATTTTGACTGGATCTGCATCCAAGGGCAAGGCAACATTGGCACAGAATGCACTAAAATAAGGTCACCATCTCAAAGTGTGACCCTCCTCATCGGGCCTCAAAAGGAAGGGCGGTGTCTCAGTTTGATGGCAGGAGGAAGGGTGATGCTGATTTTATATGCTCTGCAGTTTCCTGGTGTAACCACTGCTCTGAAAGCATATGATTTACTGGAGCGCACAATATGTTTATATTCTTGGTCAGAAACGCATAGGTGATGCATGCAGAAGATGGAGCTACAGTCAGGTTTAATGTAATGCATGAAAAACCGGCGGATTTAATTTTTACAGTGCAAGTGTGATCATAACTTACAAACAGGTAACATGACAGTATCATATCGGTCTTATGCAAATCTTGTAGATGTTATGTAACTTCCTACATTTGGTGGTTCTTTGTACTTATTAAACAGAGGCACTTGAGAAATATTGTAGTCTTAGCATTTCTTACTTCCTTTTTGTTATAGCTCAGACTTGAAAGAAAAATTATGGTTTATTATTATTATTATTTATTTTTTTTTTTTTATGTGAAAGTGGGAATGACCCTGAATATACCCCAATCATGGCACGGGTCCTTGGAGAACTCATCGTGTGGCCACAACATGACAGAATGGGAAGAGGTCATGGACAAGCTGTACACATACTTTTACCTGTTGCTCTTCATCCCAGGGCTGCTGCTCAATTCTGTGGCTCTGTGGGTCCTCTGCAGATACATTAGGTAAACAGAGACTGACACACCCATTTTCAAAGCATAAAATACAAGTTGGACAATACACTTCTTTGTTATTTTGTTACATAACAGGAAGAATACCAAGTCAGTGATCTTCATGATTAATCTGGCTTTAGCAGATTTGATCCACATCCTATCACTGCCCCTAAGGATTTTTTATTACTTGACGCACATGTGGCCCTTTGGACAAAGTATCTGCTTGCTCTGCTTCTATTTAAAGTACCTCAACATGTATGCAAGCATTGGATTCTTGGTAAGCAGCAACTGTAAGAGTGAATACTCATACATACATACATACAGTACAGTATAGACAAGTTTCCGAGGTATTTACTTCCACATGTCTGCCCGCAACTTCCGTTTTAGAATTTCTCCATCCAAAACAACAGTGAGCTGTAGTAACATTACTCATCAAAATCCCTTAAAGGGTATGAAAACACTAAGGGGCTGTGAGATATCAATAGAACCGTTATGTGGCAAGATAACAAATATTAATAAAGTTAACAAAAAAATAAATCGCATTCATGAGCAATTATCGAAAATAGATCGAAAATTACGAGCATTTCCGAAAGTATTCCGGAAACAGCCGAATGGGGCGGAGACGTCATAACATGAAAACAAAAGGTCGAGGCAGCTGCCATCGTTGTTTATCGACGAGAGAGTTGCGTTCGTGTTTTATCAAAAAAATCGCTAAAATGGTTCAAACCTGTCATGCTATGTGGTTTACAAATAGCCATTTGTCGCAATATAGTACCCATGAGTTCCCGAACGCGAAAAAAAGAGCTGGACTACACAGACAATGAGTAAAGTTCGTCAGTGCTAAGGGGGCTAATTTTGCAGACCCAGCCTCCGGCACGGTTTTCTGTGGTGCGCATTTTACACCTGAAAGCTATACGAACTATGGACAAATGAAATCAGGTTTTGCTAAGAAATTGCTGCTGAAAGCAAATGCGGTGCCCACCTACACGCGCACCCACCTAAATGTCCCGAGATAACAAGAAAGAGGACGATGACTGGCTCTGATGAGACCACCCCACCACCCCAGGCAAAGCAAAGGAGGGAAATGGCCAGAGTGAGTACTCTTTTATAATAAAAAACATATCACGCATTGGATATAGGACTGGACACATGTATAAATTATCGCTCGTAAAATATATAGAACAAATCCTCTAATCCCATTCATATTTGTGTCGGTTGGCAGAGCGAAAACCGATGATAGCACATTAAATGATAATTATTCTATATATTACTTTATTTTGCGGTCACAGTGTATCAGCTTCACAAAAAGAAATGCAAAACAAACCATTTGGTGTTTCTGTTGCCGCCGGTGTTTCGTCAGTGTGATTGCTCCCCTAAATGATCCTTTCATTAGGCTGCATTGGTTTTCGTTTGGGCTCAAATTGATAACTCAAACACCAAAGAAAGGTTCATAACTCTCCTCGTCACCATTAGAAGAATGTTCGTTACGTCGGATTCGTCGCTGCAACTAGAAATAAAATTGTCCGCCATCATCGCCGCCATTCAGTACTACAGCACTGAGCCGGTTGTTTCCTTATAGTGACATCACGCACACACTATGCTAGATTTCCGGCATCTCGGGGGCGGGTCGTTTTAGCTTGACAATCGACCTAATTTCTATCATTTTCTTGGTGTTGCGATGTGTGTTATTACACGAAGTGGCATGGTATGAATTTTAAAGGCATGCGTTGATGGATAAATGATGGAATATTAGCATTTCCCCAGGTGTTGTCATACCCTTTAAAAAAGACAATTTGGAAATACCGCATCTATCCGCCATCATCGCGACAGGGGAGGACAACATGTTCATGAAGGCAGATGTGGAACCAAGCTCGCGCCACCACAAAGACCGGGCGTTTTTGTAGCCATGCTGCCGCTGTGTTATGGAAGGTATGTTCTTCCTATCCCTGCATTTTCACGTGTCTGTGCCCAAAATATACCAAAGCTAAAATCTTGCGCATGAAACAACTGGTTGCCTTGGATATTGTTATTACGATGATCGTAATTATCATGATCTTTAATATTATTTACTACCGCTACTGTATCTGCTGCTAGCTTTTTACTAATCAGTATGTAACATGGCACAATAATGTCAACGCATAAATGCAAGTGTTACAAGTTTTTTGTTTGTTTGTTTACAGGTGGAAAATGCTGTTAGGCAAGGGAAGATAAGTTGATGTGCTGCACAACAACACTTACTGTACGTTGATGGACATATATCGAGACTTTGTGCGTTCTACCCGGGGACGGCTGGGAGACGGTGGCTTGCCACGTGGGGGACCGTCAGCTCGATCCCGAGATCCAAGTACGAGCTTTTTAACTGCAGCAACTTTAACATCTGCTATTGGAGCTGGAATTACCGAGGACAGCGGGAGAAAGCCCGTCTAGAGGCTGTAATGTCGGGTGAAAGTTTGGCGAGGCTCCGGAGTTCTGCTGTCTGATATGACATTCTCGTAGGCTCATCCTTCTTTTATATGTTTCTAATAATTTTATAAATTGTGATTTATTGACCTATTGTGCACATGCACCAATCGTTTTGAATAAAACAAGAAATGGAATCATGTTGTCCAAATGTTTTATTGCGATCAATATCTGCAATAAAAAAAGAACAACATACTATTTTTGTTTTTATATATAAACGGGCATGTTCATGTGTGTGAGCAGTGTGTGGAAAACTTTCCCTCCAATGCCTTCATGTGGGTGCACTGGCGGCTAGGTCATCAGCTCGAGCTTATGGCCTAGCGGTTAGTGCCTCTGCCTGCCGTTGACATGTGGATGTATTGTGTGGTGTGGGTTCGAGTCCTGACCTGAGTGAGGGGGATCAGAATTCAGTCGATGTGGTGCGGAACCACCGGTTACATGTACGTACCTTGTAGCAACAAAATTCATATCAGCCCTTCTGCTTCGGCAAATGTAATATTATTTGTAAATTCACCTCATATTGGTCACTCAAGGGGCCGGCGTATCAATCTACACCTCACATCAACATAGGCTAACAGGTTGTTATAATTTTGTCCACGAACGATCAAGAGTGATAAGAACAAACGCACAACATAAAGTCCTGGAGCTTCATCTCTATCGTGCTGAACCCAGTTTTGGAGATTCCGTGGGGTCCTCTGGTTTGATTTTGCAGTTTTAACTTTGTCAACACACTACTTACTTCTACCGCAATTCATGCTGTTCTTTCTAAACCGGAAGTTTGGAGCAGACATTTTCCAAGATGGTGCCGCCCATGATGCGCTCAGGAAACTTGTCTATATGTATTAAAAATGGTTATTGTTGTCTTTATTTGATTGGCCTGGTTAAATCATGGGCTTCTTTTGTGCTTTTGTGAGTTGTGACAAGAATACACCAGGGATTTATGCACTTTATTAAACCAAAGAACTTGCAGTATTTTAGATACTTCAGGATTTGCAGCACACCATCATGCAAGATGTTAGTGACACATTGTGGCTTGAGTGCATTGTGACAGTGGTTTAGAAGATAACATGCGCAACAAGTATCGTTAAGTGAAATGTTAAGTGAGCTGTAAATAATAAATCCAATACAGAGTAAGCGCGGGGTAAATGAAGTGTGTGGTTCAGCTTAAAAAGAGTTTAGGCGCAGTTTACTGTGCATTTTGTAAGTTAAGACTGCGATGGTTCCAATGGTGTTCACTTGCTTCAGTTCTTAAAAAGTGCTTTTTTTTTTTTTTTACATGTCAACTTTTAAATCTGTCAAATGTCTAATGTACTGTCTGTCTTTTGATCTCAGGTGTGCATCAGTGTACAGAGGTGTCTCTTCCTGCTTTACCCGTTCTCAACTAGATGGTGGAGAAGCCGCTATGACCTTGTGATCAGCATGGTGGTTTGGGTGCTTGCCGCTGGGGCTTGCTCACCCTTCATCCTCATGCGTACTAGCAGCAGTAGTGCTTCTTTCTCACCTCTCCCGTCAAACAAGTCATCCTTCCCGGATGTCCCCTTCTCCCTACAGCCTGCAGATAGTGTCTTGCGCAATATGACATGGTTGGCCTCCAGCCTCGGAAAATCCGGGGAGTTCTCGGAAACCAATGCAACTGAAGTCCACTGTTTTAAAGACTTGCCCATTCGTCATATGTCCCTCTCTCTGGCTGTCACCTTGATGGTGATGGCTGAGCTCTTTGGTTTCTTAATTCCTCTGGCTTGCATCAGTTGTAGCTCCATATTCATCAGCCATTCCTTTACCATAAAACAAACCAGGTTTCGACAAGGTCGACTCTCATTCACTCGATTCAGAGCCGACTCTCCTTCACTTGTGCTGATAGGAACAATGAGAAGAAGCAGACAAATAGGGAGAAACGGCGCGCCTTGAGGATGGTGCTGAGTTGCTCCGTCGTCTTCCTGCTGTGCTTTGGGCCCTATCACATTAATTTCCTACTCTATCTGCTGGTGCAGCAGGATTTACTGTCGGATTGTGCCACCAGGATAGCCGTGCGCCAGTTTCACCCTGTGTCTCTATGCCTGGCCAGCCTGAACTGCTGCCTTAACCCACTCCTCTACTACTTCTTAACAGCTGAATTCAGGTTTCACCTACGTAGGCGCAACTCTTCTTTGAGCAGTCCTAAGCTTTCTCCACTCCACAGGTTGTTAAGGTCAGAGAGTAGCTCTTCCAATAAATGGTAAATCCATCTAACTAAATTAAAGCCACTTCTGAATGTAAAGAGAGAGACTTTGTGTTGGAATAACAATATTTAATATCAATGTGAAATGTCCAGCACATTAACTGACTATTAATCCTTCCAAAGGAGCAAAGTTTCACAATTTTTGTCAGTGTGTTCCAGATCAATTTTTTTGTTACCTGAATGAAATGGTATTGTGGATGATAATTTGCATGTGTTCTCTTCCACTTGTGAATAAAGCTCTTTATTTACCTTCAATTACCTGCCGACGCATCGGTTACACGAAATAATATGCAATAGGCCCGGATCTAGGTTTACCCACCAGAGTGGGCACTAAGAAATCTTGAGGGGGTACCTCCAATGCAGGCTTTTTTTTTACCCTCTGCATTTCTCCGGGCTTGGGACCGGCGCAAGTAGGACACTGGCTTGTGTCCGTTGAGGCTGCATTAATTTTTGGGGGGTTTATTTGTTTTTGGTTTTTTTCATTCATCTTTTTACTTATTTTCGCAGTCGGCGTGATGTTACGATGACATCCTCTCGACTAGCAACGTGTCGCCATTTTGAGATGGGGACACGCACAGGTAAACATCTGTAGACAAACGTCTGAAATTCATATATTTCAGCTGTGTTTTGAGTCTTTTTTTTTTTTTTTTTTCATAAAAACGTCTTAAACATGCCTTATTATCACGAGTCACTGCCGACAGACGCGAGGAGGTGATACAACTTAAAATTAGCGTGTATTGGCCTGCAAATCTGCCCATACAAAGTCGCAGCTGATAGCTGGATAAACAATCAAAAGGAATTGCCTGCAGTGGAGTTCGGAAACATTTGCAACTACCTCATAAAGTCACCCTGTAAGTTGATCTTTATCAATTATGTGGAATATGTACTGTGTGGAACTAAGAAAACTGGTAGTATATACGGAGTGATTATTTCTGCCGTAACCGGTAATTCGCCTCCAAGTCTTATTTAGTCTTGAACACGTCACGGCAAAATAACCAATTCCCACCAGGCCAATAATATACCGATTGACCGATCAGAGCAGTTCACGGCAAAAGAAAAACAATGCTTTGGGAGTTGTCGGTTATGGTAATAATAACCACTGCCTAGTCTATTGAATTGTAGCAGCTAATTGGGGCAAAAAAAATAAATAAATCGATTAAAGTTTACTCACCAGTAATTAAAAAAAAAGTGCTTTGTTCCAAGAATTGAGATGTTTGTTTATTTTACTGTTAACTTCCTCTTATGCAGTAGGTGACAGTTAGCAGCAGCTGCTCGAAATCATTAACGGCTTTTTTCTTGAAACCGATAGGTATTGCATAAGTTGAGAGAGGGCTGTATAACAACTACCCTTAGATGCAACCCACCCTTTAAAACTGCCAGGTGTCAGATATCCCCAAAAAACGCTCCCCTCTTTGACTTATATTGCAGCAATTCATAATTCAAGGATTTCTAATTTCATTGTTGTCTTACTGTGAAAGATTTGCTTCATTGTTAACAAAATATCAGTTAATCACCATATTAAATTTGTTTAGATTTTACAGTCTGCAAATTGAAAATATATTTTAAAACTGCCCTTGAGCAGACAAAGACTATAAAATGTTAGTCAAATTCTTGTAAAGCACACACCTCCTTCCCTCACAGGAAGCTGAATGTGGGCCGAAGACGTGACACAAAGGCAGACATAAAAAGGACATTGTTAAACAATAGCAACAGGAAATAGTGATATCTGAACAAAAACAAGCTTCAGAACAAAGTTTGAAGAATAGAATGAAACATGGAAAGTGAATAATAGCATGAAGAAACGATGGGCTGACTGATGGTTAGACCTTCTGTTTCCTGTCCTCGTCATGCTGCATGACTTCAAAATGGAATACAAAGAGAGGTGAGGTTTTCTAATTGTTAATTGTATAAACTACTAAGGAGATGTGAGTTTGGTTTAGGCAACAGCTGGAGGAGTTAAAGCAAGGCCTCATGGAAAAATCTAGTTCTTCCAATGTGACAAATGTGTGTAAGATGGGTGGGTGCGTATGTACATACACACATTAGTGCATTTGAACATGTATTTTTCCCGCTCTCCCTGCGGACAGTGATTTCACGGTCAGTCGAGAGTCTCCAAGGAGAGCCCACTAAACACATTTGTCACTGGTTTTGTGTTCTAGTACACGTGCTCAAAGCATTTGTACCCCTCTTAATGGAAGTAAAAGGTTGTCAACTGACTCAGTTAAGATATTGTATAAATAAATAATGCAATAAGAATGAACATGTAAAGCAGACATTGGTTTTTAATTTTGGTTCTCTATAAATTCAATATGTGGGGGGAAACGAACTCTTGAAACATACTGCATCTCCACCACAATGATCGTACCATGAAAAAAAATAATTTAATCATAGAGTAGTGTTCAGTGAAGTTGTGTGCTCTTAAGACTTACTTTACTTTTTGCTGTACAAGCAGTCACTATGATGTTTGGTGACATGGTGTGTTGCTCCAAGTTCAAAGATGCAAATTCAAAGCGTACTACGAAAAATACACTATGCCTACTGTGAAACATAAATGAGGCTCTGTTATATCCCGGGCTCCATTTCTGTATGTAGCACAGGGCAGTGGTCCCCAACCTTTTTTGCACCACGGACCGGAGTGATATGGGCCCTTTTTTTCCCACAGATCCGTCAATGTGTGGCAGAAAATTACAGAAAATATCAAGTTAAGTGTGTGGAAAACGTAACTCGGCGTACGCTGAATCAACCTTTTCTAACAGCAGCCTCTCCTAAAACTTGAAGACGAATATCCTTGATTGCAGGTTTAATGAGTTCTTCTCTAATCGTGAAAGGTTTCTTGGCTTTAACAATACGGTTCACCACGAGATATGTTCTCCGTGCGTTCGCTTTTGTTGCCTCATTTACTAGCTTTTAGCCACATAATATGCAGAATGGACTTTGTTGTAGGCCTCTTTTCTGGCTCAGTAGGTGGCCTTTTCCCCATTAAAAAAAAAGCTGTCTTCTGGCTCAGCAGGTGGCCTTTTCACCATAAAAAGCTGTCCAAAGATGTCTGGTTTGCAGTCATCTTCGCTAACGTGTGGGGTTTTTATTTCCGGGAACAAATCTTGTGCGCCTACGTCATTATCGAAGCGCACAAAAAAAGGTGGTAGCGCCACTGGATTTCAATGACGACTTCCTATCCAGTTTTAATATATCTATTGAAAAATCTGAGGAAACAGACCGAAAGAACCACATCCGTCATAGCTGAGGGGTGCCGCCCACAGCACACAAACAACAGCAGCTAACGTACTGTTTACATTGACTAAAGCTGGGCTGCTAGAACACCCCAGTAATGGCGCCCAACCACTAGAGGGCAACAAACACAAATGTCTACTCAGATTAGTAAATAGAGTAGACAAGCATATTGATATGGGTTAGGTCAAGCCAGATTGCGATAGTTAACAAATTCTTCATTATTTCTCTGCAGCCCGGTAGCAAATGCGCCGCGGACCGGTACCAGTCCACGGCCTGGTTGTTGGGGATCACTGGCAAAGGGTGTCTTGAATCTGTGTAGAGTACAGAGAAGTCTCAAGACTATCGAGATATTCTAGAGAATTATGTGCTTTCTCGTGTCTAAAAGCTTCCTGTCAGTTGCAGTTCATGGTTCTTGTAATAGAATAATGGTCCCTACACACTGCTTAAACACCAAAGAATGACAGGAAAAGTAATTGCTTGCGGTTTAAGTTTATAAATATATCTTGACGATTGTCCCATAGCCTTTATGAGAGACCACATATTTGTGCAAGATTTGATTTTTTTAAAATTGTTCATATGACAGTCTGGTTTGTCAACCACACGGCTGAATAAATTTCCCTCCTCTGCTAGCTCCAATGCTTTTACTGATGTTTGTCACAGTCATGCATATTGTCATGTACTTCGGTATTGGGTAAAGCGTCATAGTCGTTGCGGCTTTGCACTAAGCGTCTTAAATAACCACCGCAATTCTGTCACCAAATAGGTTTTGCACATAGACTCGGGCAGGTGTTAATGTGCTGTGTGTTTCTTTTTGTATCAGCAGGGTTTTTCAGTGCAACTCACATTACCATTCAAGGCTGACAGAGAAAAGACCATGCTAACGCTTTTCAATGTACTTGAACACACAAACACACACAAATAGGAAGCTGGTGTGGATAACTTGTCTTACATGAAATCTGCCAAATCATGGTGCAATCATCACAAAGAGTTACCCAATTGATCCAATTTTCTTTCCCTTGTCAGAACTCCAAAGGATTGCCATGGACATAAGTACACACCCGTTGAGGGAAAATGGCCTACGTACCTGATACAAACTCAGACTCAATCCACATCACAGCAGTGTCCATACTGTATGGAATAAGAAAATAATAATGGTGACGATAATGAACGACAGTTGCCAAAATACGGGAGACCTGCGGGTGTATCAGCACCTTGTGTATGCCATTGTGTACACAGTCATCCTTGTCCCGGGACTGCTGGCGAACATACTGGCACTATGGGTATTCACGATTTATATCAGAGAAACCAAGAAGGCAGTGGTGTTCATGATGAATTTGGCCGTGGCAGACCTGATGCAGGTAAAGTTCTTTCCATGTACATGGACTGTACAGTATGGGAGAGCGCATTTGAGTATTCCCAAAACAGTCAATACAAATGTTGAGAGGCATCGATATTAAAACCCTTGCAAAAATGATGGAATAACCAGTCTTAGGGGATGCTCAGTCAGATGTTTAATTGTGGAGGGGAGAACAGCTGGTCATTGACATGACCGCAAACTCATTTCAAAATGGCAACAGTCTGGCTTTAGAAAACATTAAAAGAAATCTAGGGAGGGGGATATGGTATTCACACACTTTTTCAGATCAAGCAGAGGGGAAAGATATGGAATCACTCAATTATAAAGAAAAAATATGGAATCACTCTGTATAAAAGTAAAGTATCGATGGAGTTTGCTTGATCATTCAATATTTTCTGTCCTCAGAATTGAGTGATCCCACAATTTTTGCTGCTCTGCCTGTACAATTAATTGCAACTGACTATCATAATTTTTCTCTTGATTTCTTTTGTTTCTTGAACGCCAGAAAGTTTCATTTTGATATGACAAAAGCATTCAAATCTTTGTTCTATCTTTGTTTTTTTTTCCTACTGAATAAAACAACTGATTGGACATCCACCGAGACTGTTAAGTACATAGTTTTTGCTAGGGGTTGTACAAGTTTTAGCCAAAAAGGACAATCCTAATGACTGGATTACAAATACACTAGGCAAAGTCATTACGTTAATTTGCCTAGCCTGATGTGATGTAATTATTCTAACCTCTCCCACTTCTATTGTCAGGTTCTTTCCCTACCCCTGAGGATCTACTACTACCTGAACAACAGTTGGCCATTTGGTCATGCTCTCTGTCTGATCTGTTTCTATCTCAAGTACGTTAACATGTATGCTTCCATCTACTTCCTGGTTTGTGTGAGTGTACGCCGTTGCGAACTCATCATGCGACCACTGAGGTACAATGGCTCTAGGCAAAAGGTGGATGTGGTCATATGCATCGTGGGTTGGCTCTTCGTCTGCCTTGGCTGTCTGGTTTTCCCTCTACTGAGAAACACGGAAATTGATGATACCGTTGTGACCTCACAGGTCAGCGCCACCACTCCAGAAGGAGTCTGTTTCTCAGAGCTTCCCATGCAGAAGATCAATGGCTCAATAGCCTGGGTCATCTTGATTTTGGGTGAACTCCTGGGTTTCATCATCCCCTTAACTCTGGTGTTAGCCTGCACCTGTCTAACTGCTGGCAGCCTTCGAAAGCGGACAAGCAGGGCAATTCCTGACCTAGGGGAGAAGCGGAGGGCTTTGAGGATGGTGCTAAGTTGCACTGTTGTTTTCTTAGTGTGCTTTGCTCCTTATCACATCAGTATGCCACTGGACTTCTTAGCAAAGGCCAACACGTTAAGCAGCTGCACCCTAAGGGACCTGATCCAGAGATGTCACCCTTTTGCACTCTTCTTGGCTAGCCTCAACTGCAGCCTGGATCCTATCATGTATTACTTCACAACATACGAATTCAGGAGACGACTGAGCAAGCCAGATATACCAGATCTTATTATTTAAGGCAGGGGTTCCCAACCTATTCCACTAAGGCACACTGTGGGTGCAGGATTTCATTCTTACCAAACAAGATGACAACACTTTTTCCCCAATCTGGTGTTTTACAAGTGCAATCAGTTGATTGCAGTCAGGTGTGGCTTGTTTTAGCAGAAGCCTCATTGGTTCAACTGTCTCTGCTGGATCGGCTGGAACAAAAACCAGGACCCACAGTGTGCCTTGAGGACTGGGTTGAAAACCCCTGATTTAAGGCATATGAATGTCTCAAGGATTTTGTCTAATACCTTTTGTCTAAGGACCAGAAGCTCAAACCATTAACGCCAGTAATGTCATAGACAATGACATACACTGCTGGCCAAAAGTATTGGCACCCCTGCAATTCTGTCAAATAATGCTCAATTGCTCCCCAAAAAGGATTGCAATTACAAATGGTTTGGTAGTAATATCTTGTTTCATTTTGCTCGCAATGAAAAAACACAAAAGAGAACGGGAAAGAAATTAAATCATTATCATTTTACACAAAACTCAAAAAATGGGCCAGACAAAAGTATAGACCCCACTCACATGACGTCACAACCACGCCTCCATGCCATATTGTCCGTCAACTCGTCGTGTTTACACATTACCGCTACGTAAATTCCTCCTATTAAGGCATGTTTTTCTGCTCGTTAACATTAATAATCAAAATGGTGAAGGCGTAGTTGGCAGTTGGTTGCAGTAACGGAGAAGATAGACGGAGAGACTTGAACTTCTACCGTATTCCGAGAGACCCGGAGAGGAGAGCGAGATGGACTGCTGCAATTCGACGAGAAAACTGGGCACCAAACGATCACCACAGATTATGTAGTAGTCATTTTAAATCCGGTAAGATGCATTTAATATATATTTAGAGGGTTTCGGGCTGACAACCACAATTATGATCATTGCGAGGCTAATCGCCGACAACATACAGTTTCAAATTCAAGATGCTTATTTCTTCCACCATCATTATTTTTTGAATAATAATTTGCTGGTGCCAAGTGAAAGAAGCTGGCCTCGTCTACGGATCATCAGTTAAACAGGTGTGTCCAAACCTTTCGCAAAGGGGGCCAGATTTGGTGTGGTAAAAATGCAGGGGGCTACCTTGGCTGATTTACATAGAACAATATATTTAAACAAATTTTAGGAAGCCATTCTGTGTGTCACATTTGCTTTATTTTTTTTTTTTAATTCATAATTTCAACAGTCTCGTCTTTGTGGCGTTCTCTTTCGACACTCGGGCTCTTGCGAAATACTGCTGCTGTGAAATTAAACTAGCTTCAAGTTGCTATAATTTCACGCTGCGTATCTTCCCTGTAATGTTGTCGTTCACGTCAGCGTGTCTTGTTTGGTAATATCGCGTCACATCGAACTCTTTGAAAACAGCGACTGTCTCTTTGCAAATGAGGCAGACACAGTTGTTGCGTGTTTTATTGAAGAAATAGTCCAATATCCACCTATCCTTGAAGCGTCGGCCATCGCAGTCAACTTTTTTTATTATTGACTGTCGCCATTTTAGAAAATTGGAAGGGTCACACGGGGTAACGTTGCTTAGAGTTTTTCAAAGTTTCGTGAGAATATGCTGAGTTTCTGTGGACAAGATAGGTGTAGATATCAGGGTAGCAGATGTCAGGCAGAGACGGCGAAGACAGCGGGTCAAAAAATATCGATTTAGGCATCAAATATGGATCTGGCGAATGGATAGACTGAAGTTTTTCCACATAACGCCTTTTATGCAACGCATCCAATGAATTTACAGCGTCTGAAAGCACCGGGGCTTCCATGAATTGCACTATAAATTGCACGACAAATTGAAACCATTGAGAATACGGATAAACAATGACGGACAATATGGTGGCCGGATACAGCGACACGTCATTGTGTGACGTTGGTGAGGGGGGTCTATAGGCACCCTTTGAAAAATCGTGTGATGCTTCTCTAATTTGTGTAATTAATAGCATCTGTTACTAACCTGTGGCACATAACATGTGGTGGTAATAACTAAATCGCACTTGCAGGCAGTTAAAATGGATTAAAGTTAACTCAACGTCTCTCCTGTGTCCTTGTGTGGAACACATTGAGCATGGAGAAAAGAAAGACCAAAGAACTGTCTAAAGACTTGAGGAGCAAAATTGTGAAAAAGAATGGGCAATCTCAAGTTAACAAGTCCATCTCCAAAGACCTGAATGTTCCTGTGTCAACCATGCGCAGTGTCATCAATAAGTGTAAAGCCCATGGCACTGTGGCTAACCTCCCTAGATGTGGAAGGGGGAAAAAAACAGACCATTTAAACGAAAGATTGTGCGGATGGTGGATAAAGAACCTCGACTAACATCCAAACAAGTTCAAGCAGTCCTGCAGTCCAAGGGTACAACAGTGTCAACCCGTACTACCTGTCAGCATCTGAATGAAAAGGGACTCTATGATAGGATACCCGGGAAGACTCTACATCTGACCCAGAGACGTATAAAAGCCAGGCTGGAGTTTGCCTAAACTTACCTGAGAAAGCCAAAAACTTTTTGGGAGAATGTTTTTTGGTCAGATGAGACAAAAGTAGAGCTTCTTGGGAAAAGGCATCAACATAAGAGTTTACAGGAAGAAAAAAAAAACAGGCCTTTAAAGAAAAGAACACTGTCCCCACAGTCAAACATGGCGGATGTTTTGGGGTTGCTTTACTGCCTCTGGCACTGGACTGCTTGACCGTGTGCGTGGCATTATGAAGTCTGGAGACTACCAACAAATTTTGCAGCATAATGTAGGGCCCAGTGTGAGATAGCTGGGTCTCCCTCAGAGGTCATGGGTCTTCCAGCAGGACAATGACTCAAAACACACTTCAAAAAGCACTAGAAAATGGTTTGAGAGAAACCAATGGAAACTTCTAAAGTAGCCAGCAATGCGTCCAGACCTGAATCCCATAGAACACCCGTGGAGAGATCTGAAAATGACAGTTTGGAGAAGGCACCCTTCAAATCTCAGAGACCTGAAGCAAGTGGCCAAAGAAGGATGGTCTAAAATTCCAGCAGAGCATAGTAAGAAACTCATTTATGGATACCGGAAGCGGATGTTCGCCGTTATTTTGTCTAAAGGCTGTGCTACAAAGTATTAGGCTGAGGGTGCCAATACTTTTGTCCGGCCCATCTTTGGAGTTTTGTGTAAAATGTTAATGATTTTTTTTTTTTTTTTTAAATTCTCTTTTGTGTTTTTTCATGGCAAGCAAAATAAATGAAGATATTACTGCCAAAGCATTTGTAATGCAATCATTTTCTGGGAGAAATAGAGCATTATCTGACAGAATTGCAGGGGTGCCAATACTTTTGGCCAGCATTGTATATTGACTTTTTTCTCTCAATATGAAAGTCTTGTTTTTTTAACTTGCCTGTTTGATGTAATAGGCAGACCAAATTCATAAGATTGCCACCATGAAATAAATCCTACCTAAACTGGCTTCACCGATAAAGCGAACACTCATGAGAGGGGATAAAAACGCTTAGTGTCACTTTCCAAAATGATTCCTTTATTTGCACAATGTTGAGTTATCACATCACCATTCTTCATTTTTTAATCACCAAACAAAGTGCAGACAGTTTAATGGCTGTACAAGGGAATCTAGTCGTGTGTTTTGTTTAAAACACGGGCAAACATTTTGAAGCAAACCTCACATTCAATTGTCTTACGGATAGTGATGCAACAAGACCAGTCTCGGTCCCAACTCCCAAAAGTCTTGGTTATGTCTCAGTCTCTGACAATAAAGAAGCACTTAGTAGAACAAAAAATAGCTTGATTTCATGTTTCTAACCTGCCAATATCCCTGTGATGAATGTAACTTTTTGTCATGTTTTTGGTGAAGAAGCCATTGTTATGAGACTCGACCACATATAGGTCACATGCCGTGGTTTTCAAATTACATTTTTATAGTACCGGTCTCGACAAGGACACTGCTCGTCTTGGTCTTATCTTTTGCCGGCCTTGGTATTGACTTGTTCTTGACCGCCCCAAATTTTTGTCTAGTCTTGGTCGCACGCAAGTTTTGGTCTCGGGTATTGTGGTCTTGAGCACAACACTACTTTAGGACACGCATCAAGTATGACACAATTGAGAACAGAACAAACTATCACATTTGAGGGTAATTGAAATAAAAATGCTTATTGCTTGTGCTTATTTTAGCCTTATGAAGCCATATATTTCTAATAAATCCAAAACAAATTAGATATTTGGGGATAAAAAATGGCTCATTTGCAATTTTCAATTTCTTACCACCATTTCATGACACAAATAGTACTGTAAGTATCACTAAAAGAAAAAATACACTTCAACAGTGGGGATTTCTAACACAAATATGGTTAAACACACAGCTTTTATAGGGAGTTACAATAAATAAATATAGTAGAAAGTTTCAGCAGAGACTTGAGGGAAGTGACTTCTGGATTTGTGCTTCTACTTCTACTGCGACATAACATTTCCAAGGTGATGGACGCTATTGTACTACAACATAACATTACCTGCAATAGTATACTGTTACTGTACATCACATGAGTGTAAAAGCCTCATTACAACTCTTTCTGAATGTGCGCTTACAGTGACGCTGTACGCTGCCAACACACACAGGTCTGCTGTAATAGAGATGGTGAAATACAGAAGCATAACTAGGAGTTTGGAGGAAGTTACAGCAACACAAAAGAGGAAACAAAAATAAGTAAATCCTCACTTAATTGGAGAATGTAGCTTTTAGTACAAGACTAGCAGGTTAATAATTGAAAGCTAGGACCAATAAAGGTTGAAGGGAATATAGCAAAGGCAGAGGAGGCTAAATCACAAGCCATTAGGAGCTAAACAAGGAATGCAACTTATAAGAGACTAAATACATCAGTAACCTCTCATCTGAAGGTAGTTTCTCTGCCACCTACTCCCATTATCTACCTCTGTCACTCAGACTCCACGCCATCACACTGCTCTTACATCACGCCTTGCAGATCCGAGTCTCGGTCACAAACTTGTTTTCAAAGTGATTGAAGGTGAAACACTCCTCTGCGGCGCGCTTCTGAATACCTCCACCTAGAAAACAAAGATTGAAAATTTTGCTCAAAAAGGCACGTTATACTCGTAGACTAATGAATTAAAGGGAAAAGGTCATTTGCAGACCTGGTAGGCTGGCACGGCGCTCCATTCTGTACGTTTCCTTGCCGGTGCACAGTTTACGGATATAGAATCCCAAAGGCTTGATGTCATCAATGCGCTCGGTTACCACAAGGTCCTCTTGCACCAGGTAGCTGCGGTACCAGCCAGACTAGGACAGGTTCAAAGGAAATTAGATTAATGGCTAATTCAACAGTCAATTTACAGCATGCTTCACTCGTTTTAACAATAAACATTAAAGGATATGGCAAAAAAAAAAAAGTTATTCCACCATAAATATTGGATTTATGTTCTCTCTTTAATACATGCCAGTGAAAATACTGCCTCCACTCGCAGAGGAATTGGTTTATTGATTATGAATTATAATTACGGTAATGTTCGCACTATAAGGTCCACCTGTCTATAAGGTGCCACACACAAAATTTGACACGAAAACAGAATTTATTCATAGATAAGCCGCACTGGACTATAAGCCGCAGCAGTCCTCACAGTATTATGGGATATTTACACCAAAATATATTAACCGGTAACACTTTATTTGACAGCGGCTCTATATAACTCTCATAAGATCAAATGAACCACCATGTTGCTGTAACTTCCTCATTGCGTCAAGAAGCTTCATATGGCAATCACTGCTCCTTTGGGGGTGAGAGTCAACCTCTGCTGCCACTTACTGTCAACACTGTTGTCGTCCAACATGCTTGCTAGCATGCACTTCAGTGCTACTGATGTAATTAACAATCCAAATTCATGTTCTGTGCTAATTATTTCTTCAGTTACTGTTTCAGCTGTTACATTGATTGCTAGTTATGGTATTTGGTAACACATTATTTGACTGTGGCGCCAAAGGACTGTCACTAGAAAATCATAATTATGACATGACACCGTTCATTAATGAATGTTTATAACAGATGTTTAGTGTTGTCCGGCAAATTATCTCACTTTTAAATGAATATAAAAGATCCAAGCTGAACACGAATGGAGTTAGTGACGTAATTTGCTGGATGACACATAATGACATCTGTCATATGCATTCAGTATTGCCCATGACCGTGTCATTGTCATAATTATGACGGTCTTATGACAGTGTTATGACGCCGTTGTCAAATAAAGTGTTACCTACTAACCCAAATAAATCAACAAATAAGCCACAATGGACTATAAGCCGCAGGATTCAAAATGAAGGAAAAAAGTAGCGGCTTAAAGTTCGAAAATTACGGTATTTTAAATGAATTGCTAGGACCTTTTTTGACATAAGTAATTGCACATCTGCAATACTAATCAGACAATTTTCATGCATTGAACCAAAAGTAATTAAACTGCGATCGATTCAATGCCCTGAGAATTAAATGATCTGAACTGGAATAATCATAGGCATAACTTTAAGATTTTACAAATATACCATGCACTGAAATTATGTTATGGTGCAATCCAATATATACTAGTCAAAAAGATTTAACCATAGGCAGATTAAGGAAAATTTTGATTTCTTAAAAAAAGAAAAAAAATCTTGGCGTTATTATTCATGGCTAAACATTCAAACACATTTTTTTGACATCCAAGATCCAATGAATGCGTTATTCGAAGGTAAAATATTATTTTTTATTAAGGGGCAGTCTGTGTATTTTGTGTGATATCATTCGGCTCACCCTCAACTGTGAGAAGAGGTCAATGAGGTCTTGAGGAGGCAACACAACCGATGTGTTCAGTGGAATCACAAAGCAGGTCTTCAGAGTCAAGTCCAAATATGCAGTAAGCTTCTACATACACAAAAGGAATAACCAAGAAATAATTCAGAATGCATCTAGAGTGTACTTTGTGTTTGAGCAGCATCCCTCCCTCACCCTGTTGAAGTCATGGAGGATGTAAGCAGGGTCTCCGGGTCTGAAACGGGGAGGTGGGACGCTAATGACGGCCATGCTGTCAGAAATTTCCACCTCTTCCTCAACACGTGGGAGATAGTACGGCTGTCTCTCTGCATCGCCAATGCTTGACATGTCACTGTACTGCATGGTGCCGTGATAGAGCCTCTAAAATACACGGGAAAGAGCTAAATTAATCTAAAATTAATCTCTCTAATACACAAAACCAGGTTCATCAGCAGTAATTTACGTAATCAAAAAGTATCTTCAAGAGGGGTTGTACATATTTATCAAATGTCATATCCCAATTGCATAGCCTTGGAAAGTGACTGTGTGTACTTTCTGCATAAATTCAGTTTATGAGCTGTCTATTGTTGGTGAATATACAGTGGCATGAAAAAGTGTCTGAACATTTTGGAATACCTCACATTTCAGCATGTGACCTGATTTTTGTCAAAATCATACAGATGAAAAAAACTGTCTGCTTTAACTAAAACCACCCAAACATTTATAAGGTTTCATATTTCAATGAGCGTAGCATGCAAACAATGACAGAAGGGGGGGAAATAAGTAAGTGAACCCTCTGCCTAAGGAGACTTAAAGAGCAATTGAAAACAATTTTTACCAAACAATTTGTCAGGTGTGTGCCCAATCACTGGTGAGTGTTTTAAAGCTGCCCTGCCCACTATAAAACACACACCTGTTAAGAATTGTCTTTGGTAAAAATTGTCTTGTTGAGAAGCGTTGTATGATGCGCATCATGGCTCGGTCAAAAGAGCTGTCTGAAGACCTGCGATCAAGGGTTATTGATTTGTATAAAGCTAGGAAAAGATACAAAACCATCTTTAAAAGTCTGGATGTTCATCAATCGACAGTCAGAAAAGCTGTCTACCAATGGCGAAAGTTTGGCACTGTTGCTTCTTTCCGAAGGAGTGGCTGTCCACCAAAGATGACGCCAAGAGGTCAGCGCAAAAAGGCACTTTGACAATCCACAGAAGTTTTGGCAAAATATTTTGTGGACTGATGAAACCAAAGTTAATTGTTTGGAAGTAATACACAACGTCATGTGTGGAGGAAAAATGGAACAGCTCACCAACATCAACACCTCATCCCCACCGTGAAGCATGGTGAGGGAGCATCATCATTTGGGGCTGTTTTGCTTCCTCAGAGCCTGGACAACTTGCAATTATTAATGAAAGAATGAATTCAAAGGTTTATTAGGATGTTTTGCAGGAAAACCTGAGGCCATCTGTCAGACAGTTGAAGCTAAAAAGAGGACACAGAAGTAAATCAACTTCAGAATGGTTTCAGAAGAACAAAATACACATTCTGGAGTGGCCAAGTCAAAGTCCAGACTTGAACCCCATTGAGATGCTGTGGCATGACCTAAAGACAGAGATTCATGCCAGACATCCCAGGAATCTGACTGGACTACAGCAGTTTTGTAGAGAGGAATGGGCCAAGATTAGTCCTGATCGATGTTCCAGATTGATCTGCAGCTACAGGAAGCGTCTGGTTGAAGTTATTGCTGCCAAAGGGGGGCCACAAAATATTAAATGTGATGGTTCAGTTACTTATTTTCCCCTTTCTGTCATTGTTTGCATACTATCCTCATTAAAATATAAAAACCTTCAAATGTTTGGTGGTTTTAGTTAAAGCAGACACTGTTTTTTCATCTGTGTGATTTTGACAAAGAACAGATCACATTTGATGGTGATTTTATGCAGAAATGTGTGAAATTCCAAAAGGTTCGGATACTTTTTCTTGCCACTGTAGAATATGTGACACCAAGGGCGTAGTCTTGCATAGGGACTGTAGGGACATAACACTATCAACTTTTCAAAATACTCAAATTGCCCCCACCAACTTTTAAGCAACCTTACTTGCATGATATAACGAGTTCAGTTATATAGGTAAATTTAGATTGTCTTCCCATATGTTGTAAGGATATAATTGAACCTACCATAACTAAGTGAATTATTTTCATCATGTTCAGACTAACATTTACCCCTTTTCACTTGCTGAATGTGCCGGTTCATTTTTCCCCCCTCAAACAGATGTTTGATTGACTGATGACTTACATTTATTTAAAATGTATTCATCTATTTTCTTTTCTACGTTATCTATTTAAAAAATGTTATTTGCCTTATGCAGACATTTTTTCAGATAATCATACATTAATCATAACCGACGTAAAAGTTTTCATTTTTTTGTCAAGTTTGGCTGTGCTTGTGAACAAAAGCAGTAGTGTTTTACCAGAAGGAAGGTGCGGTTTTTATTTATTTTTATTTTTGTTTTTTTCACTTATATTTAACTTATCTATTTGGACAGACAACTTTGAGTGGTCTTAAGACAAATTTTTATGTTTTGCAATCCTGGATAGTTCAGAGATTATTTACAAGTTTGTACTTATTGTGTGTGTGTAAGTATAATTTAAATTATGTTCAAATATCAATTATCAATATCAAATTTCAATTTGCTAATAAAATCCAGACATTTATTCTGGAAGTTTTTAAAATGTACAGTGGGGCAAATAAGTATTTAGTCAACCACTAATTTTGCAAGTTCTCCTACTTGAAAAGATTAGAGAGGCCTGTAATTGTCAACATGGGTAAACCTCAACCATGAGAGACAGAATGTGGGTAAAAAAAAAAGCAGAAAATCACACTGTTTGATTTTTAAAGAATGTATTTCCAAATTTGAGTGGAAAATAAGTATTTGGTCACCTACAAACGCGCAAGATTTCTGGCTGTCAAAGTGGTCTAACTTCTTCTAACGAGGTCTAACTAAGCCTGTTGCAATATGCAATAATTCCATTTATCGCACAATAAATAAAAACGAAGGCGGTGATTTATCGCCTCGCGTGCACATGCGTGTGTGGCAGACGTGCTTTTAAAAGTTCGGATTCCTTGTTACCAACTGCACAAAATGCATCTTTGTTCCAAGTCCGGCAAAAAATAGCGCCAGAGCCAATCGTTCCACTCGTTACCTGTATTAATGGCACCTGTTTTAACTCATTATCGGTATAAAAGACACCTGTCCACAACCTCAGTCAGTCACACTCCAAACTCCACTATGGCCAAGACCAAAGAGCTGTTGAAGGACACCAGAGACAAAATTGTAGACCTGCAACAGGCTGGGAAGACTGAACCTGCAATAGGTAAAACACTTGGTGTAAAGAAATCAACTGTGGGAGCAGTTATTAGAAAATGGAAGACATACAAGACTAGAGGTGTGCGAAATTTCCGATTCTTAGATTTTTCGCGATTCGGCGGTGGAAGATTCGAGAACGATTCACAAACATCCAAATTCCGATTATTGAAATATGTCAAGTAAAGCAGAAGTAAAACACAGTCAGCGCGCCGCGCGGTCTTCGGAACTGAATGAGGTACTGAGCGAGAGTAGCTAAACATCATGCTTGTCATTACCCGGCCCCTCGGGTAATGCCAATGCTCAACTCACGGCTCTAGCTCAACTCATGCCGCGAGATAAAAAAAGCAACAACATACCTGACTGCTGCCGAAAGCTGCTACAAAGTAGGTCCACAATACATAATGTTAAGGTAGATATCATATTTATATAGGACTAGATGTAGTATAGACTCGGTGGCGATACCAGTACATGTAGAGAAAGCAGGCGTAGTAAATGGCCGCCATCTTAAAGCAGTAGACTTCCCTGCAAGGCTGTTGTAGCGAACCTTCCAAGCGAACCTAATTAACTTTTTATCTAAAATACTCTTAAATCACATGTCGAAAGTAGACAAAAGGGAAATTATGGAATAACAGGAGCAATTTTAACAACTTTAACAGTTGATTGACAACATTAAATTAATTGAATGTAGTTTAAAGCTGCTGATACAGAATGGGGATTTGAGTATATTATTTATTGTTTTTAACTGTTAACTTGATACTGAAATAGTTGTTTATTTAAGCCCGCGAGGCTTTTTTTTTTTTTTTTTTTTTTTACAGTTTTTGTAACTAATGTACAAAACATTAGCAGCTAATAGCGGGGGGTCATCAATAATCGATTTATAATCGAATCGTAGCCTCTGAATCGTAATCGAATCGTTAGGTGCCCAAAGATTCACACCTCTATACAAGACCACTGATAATCTCCCTCGATCTGGGGCTCCATGCAAGATCTCACCCCGTGGCGTCAAAATGATAACAAGAACGGTGAGCAAAAATCCCAGAACCACATGGGGGGACCAAGTGAATGACCTACAGAGAGCTGGGACCACAGTAACAAAGGCTACTATCAGTAACACAATGCGCCGCCAGGGACTCAAATCCTGCACTGCCAGACGTGTCCCCCTGCTGAGGAAAGTACATGTCCAGGCCAGTCTGCGGTTCGCTAGAGAGCATTTGGATGAAGAAGAGGACTGGGAGAATGTGTTATGGCCAGATGAAACCAAAACAGAACTTTTTGGTAGAAACACAGGTTCTCGTGTTTGGAGGAGAAAGAATACTGAATTGCATCCGAAGAACACCATACCCACTGTGAAGCATGGGGGTGGAAAAATCATGCTTTGGGGCTGTTTTTCTGCAAAGGGACCAGGACGACTGATCTGTATAAAGGAAAGAATGAATGGGGCCATGTATCGAGAGATTTTGAGTGAAAATCTCCTTCCATCAGCAAGGGCATTGAAGATGAGACGTGGCTGGGTCTTTCAGCATGACAATGATCCCAAACACACAGCCAGGGCAACAAAGGAGTGGCTTCGTAAGAAGCATTTCAAGGTCCTGGAGTGGCCTCGCCAGTCTCCATATCTCAACCCCATGGAAAATCTGTGGAAGGAGTTGAAAGTCCGTGTTGCCCAAAGACAGCCCCAAAACATCACTGCTCTAGAGTTTTGCATGGAGGAATGGGCCAAAATACCAGCAACAGTGTGTGAAAAGCTTGTGAAGAGTTACAGAAAACGTTTGGCCTCCGTTATTGCCAACAAAGGGTCCATATGAAAATATTGAGATGAACTTTTGGTATTGACCGAATACTTATTTTCCACCATGATTTGCAAATAAATTCTTTAAAAATCAAACAATATGATTTTCAGTTTTTTTTATTCCACATTCTGTCTTTCATGGTTGAGGTTTACCCATGTTGACAATTACAGACCTCTCTAATATTTTCAAGTGGGAAAACTTGCACAATTAGTGGTTGACTAAATACTTATTTGCCCCACTGTATCTTTAGTAGCTTTTGAAAACAAAGGTTTCAATCCAACGTTGTATCACAATCAGCCAATACACGTGAAAGTTAGTGTAAGTCAATACAGATTTATTTTGCATTGATCATTTAGCCTATCAATTAATTAGGCTCATATTCTTGAGAAAAGTAGCCCTGACCCCCGTTCACCCAATCTGTTTGGTCTTATTAATGTCCCATCCCCAGCAAAAAGTGTACATGTAGGTCATGCTGTTATATTGTCCCTACCAATGTTGAGGTCATACCTACGCCCTTGTGTGACACAATTGTTTCTTCTGGGATTGTAAATTTGAGCACTAAAAAAACCTTAATGATTTAAACAGAAATCAGCTAAAGTTGAGTCAGCTTTTTTCCATGAGTGTTGTATAAAAATTTTTATGAGGGCATATTGTGCATAGAGCTCAGAGCCCACGGTTTCTCTCAATATTAAAAGAAAAAAAAAAAAGAAAATAAAAAGGCGTACTGATGAAACGTGCAGTAGCAGGAAGTAGACACCTACACATTGACACACATTGATATTTTTAGACTGACGATAAGGGAATGCAGATGGCCTGTAACAGTAAATATCCAGACTTATCAAGGCCATACTGGTGGAAAAACAATAACAATTATACCACATATGCCACACTTATATGTTAATATTGTGGCCTACATGAACCCATATGTGATATCCTCATATGCGGACGCTACTTCTTTATGGGGTTAAATTTTGTTTTTTTTCTAATTATTAAAAATAGTCACTTGCCCTATAAGAGTGATATTTGATAGCAGGCTCAACTTTGAAAAACAGATTAGTTCTGTTGTAAGCGCAAGTTTTTTCCAGCTCCTTCTCTTGGCCAAAGTGAAGCCTTTTCTTAGTCGCCACGACCTTGAAAAAGTAATTCACGCTTTTATAAGCTCAAGGCTGGATTACTGGAATGCACTTTATGTTGGTCTTCCCAAATCTTCTATTTCCCGTCTGCAACTTGTACATAATGCTGCTGCTCGGTTTTTAACCTGTACACCTAGACGTGAACATATTACCCCCGCGCTGTCATGGCTCCAGTGGCTTCCAGTCCATTTTAGAATTGATTTCTAACTTTTACTGTTTAATTTTAATTCTATTAATGGCCAGGCTCCTTCTTATTTTTCAGAGATTTTACCCCTCCGTGACTCTGGCAGGGCTCTTCGTTCTACCGGCCAGCTACTTTTGCAAGTTCCGAGGTCGAGACTTAAAGGGTACCACGGATAGAAAGACATGCAGTTCTTAAAAGATAAAAGTTAGGGAGAGTTATTATAATTTGAATGTTAAAACCCGTATTAATGTTTTCATTTTTTAATAAAATTTGTAAAAATTTAAATAAAAAAATAAACTCGTAGCTTGGCATTGTTGTTTACGTCGCAAGGCGGTGACGTCACATTGGCTCCCTGCCGTACTTCCATAGTGTCACTCTTTAACTATGTAAGGTAGTGATTTAAATACACCACAAGATGTCAGTGGTGTGTTTTAAATTAATTAGCCATCAAGCCAATGAGTGCGTTTTGTCCCTCGACTGACACCGTAGTTCCCTGTTTACTTAGGGTCTATTGTACTTTAGGTCATTTGAGTGTTGTCTTCACAACGTACGAGACTCCTGATAATGGCTCCCAGCATCATAGTTTGTATATTGTGACTGAATATTCCCATCCAGTGTGTTTGTTGAGCTAAACGAGTTGCTAAAATGTTTGAATAGAGTTTGACCAAAGTCTGAGTAAGTTTTATGTGAATTTTGCATTTTTTATTGTGAATGCCAGTTCTCTTTGCATTGTTGTTTAACTGTGTGAGAATAGGGCCTCATCAATACAGATTGAAGCGCTTTTCTTTTTGTGAAAATTATTTTTTTGAGAGATATTATTATTTTTGTTGTATTCTCACTATATGATACTTATTTTTGTTGTGAAGGAGTTGCCGAAGCTTTTGCCAATGAACGCCTGTGTCCACTCACCTTTCTCTGCCTTTTAGATCGTTGTGCAAAATAGGGCGTCATTATAATCTGTTGGGAATTAATGAATTTATTCGTTTTCTTGACAATTATTCACCGGGAAGCAACTGGCAGGATGATCAACAATCTGGACATCTGCTTTTACGTGATAAAAATAGGGTAAGACGTAAACACCATCAGACGTCTCTGTAGAGGCAAACGTTTTCGTGTGTTGTGATGCACGGCCCCGGGCTATCAGCAAAAACAATAAAACTGCTGTGTTTCACAGTATACCATAATCATATGTAAAGCACACAGCAGCTCTGGATGCTAACTATCTCCATAATAATATTGGAATAACTTGGATCACACAATAGTTTACCATGGAGATCTGCAAACAGTTTTTGATATCAAACACTCTCCTGCTCTTGTCACTAGAGCAGGGGAGTGCTGTCACTAGCGACTTGACACATGAACGCGACTCGACTCATTCGCGTCTTTTTCTTTGCTGTCCTCCACATGTTCCACTCGGGTTCAAATTGGAAGGGCAGCACCGAGGACATGTTAAGGTAGTTAAAGACTGACACGGTGGAAGTCCGGCAGCGCCCTGTGACGTCAACAACAATGGCGACCTACGAGTTAAAATAATTTTACAAATTTTACGAAACGAAAGCATTAAGAGGGGTTTTAATACCAAATGATTCTAACTTGTACTAACATTTATCTTTTAAGAACTACATCACTTTCCATCCGTGGTACCCTTTAAACAGTGGGGAGACCGATCTTTTGCAGTTGCTGACCCCAGGTTGTGGAATAGTCTACCCCCTGAAATCTGCACCATTACAAATCTAGGCCTTTTTAAATCTCCGTTAAAGACACACTTTTTTAGACTCGCTTTTTTTCCCCAGACTAGGTAGCCTGGTTTTATTTCTTAAGGGTTTTAATGTTTTCGGATTATATCTGTTTTATTGTTTTATTTGCTGTTTGGACTTGTATTGCATTGTGTTGTTTTTAGGGCTGTCAAACGATTAAAAATTTTAATAGCGTTAATCACAGCTTAAAAATTAATCGTAATTAATCGCAATTCAAACCATCTCTAAAGTACGCCATATTTTTCTGTAAATTATTGTTGGAATGGAAAGATCAGTAAAGCAGTGATTGGAAATACACCACAAGATGTAAATGGCAAGTTTTAAATTCATTAGAGATTTAGCCAAGGCAAAGTCTGAGTAAGTTTTATGTGTATTTTGCATAGCTATTTTGATTGGGAATGCCAGTTCTCTTTGCATTGAGCGCTTTTCTTTTTGAGAACATTCTTTTTTTGAGAGATAGGAATATTATTTTTGCTCTGCCCAAATGCATGATGGGAAGCTGGGCAACCATGACTGTCAGTGGTGGCTACCAATGGTATACAGTATGTTCTGCGTTGTGTTGAATTTAGCATGTTAAGAAAACCATCATCTCCTGCTCCACCAAATTGCATGCTGGGAAGTTGTGCAAACATGACTGTCAATAGTGGCTGCAAATTGTATACAATATGGTCTGCGTTGTGTTCAATTAAGCATGTTTAGAAAATAATAGTCTGATCGTCAATGAGCGCCTGTGTCTACTCGCATTTCTCTTGCTTTTTCCCTCCCAATGTGCTAAAACTCATTGTAAACTGTTTGAGGCAACGCATGAAAGGGTCATTCCGTGCACGCGTTTATTGCATCAAATATTTTGACGTAATTAAAAAAAAAAAATTACCGCCCGTTAACACGATAAATTTGACCTAGTTGTTTTCGTTTTTTGTTTTTTTTCTTAATGCCATAGTATAATACTTTCCTGCCTTTTATTTATCATGAACCATGTTTGTCGTTGTTGTAAAGCACTTTGAGGGCCTTTCGGGTTTTTCAAAAGGGCTATAGAAATAAATTTGATTGATTGATTGATAAAAGGTTAAACAAGTGAATTTTAAAACCTCTCCACATAAGTAATGCATCCTAGTTGCTTCATTTCTCGTCATGAATAGCACTATTGTATTTTCTAATATTTTCAATTGAATTTAGTATTTTTTTCCTTTCACTGTGGCCCTTACACTGTGCCCTTCGTAATCAATCCACTAGGGGAAGCCAAAGCACAAGTAATGGAGTTTAACTGAGAACAAATATATCTTGGTCAGTATGTGCTAAAAATGTTTAAAAAAAAAAAAAAAAAAATAGGCAAAAAAATAAATAAATAAAAGTATATGTACTGAAATTTGCTCGGTGTGAAATCTTGAGTGCTGGATAAAGGCCAACAAGTATGTGTACCATTTGCCATTTAATAGATTGAAGATAATTTGTTTATAATCGTTCTGCTTGTCGCGAAAATATTACCAACGTACATATTGGAACTCAAAGGAAATAATGAAAAAAACATCTAAAATTAGATCGACAGATAGGTCAATTTACCTTTGGAGTAAAATATCGATAGAGACAAGCTCCCCCGACGATGAGTCCGCTGAGGATGAAGGCTATGCCTAGCAATGTAACCAAACACCGACCTGTGGAGCCTGCGATGCCCACCGGAGCGGTGGCGAGTTCGGGGTCCTGCACACATTGCAACGGCACAAATTATGTATTGGAAATACATGCTGCCATGCACTTCACAGTTATTTGTCGTCATCCTCAAGGAACGCCATGTTCTGATATGTCTCGAATTCGTATGCTTGCACGGGCACGGACCACGGAGACGAACGAACCCATGAACTGCGTGCGTTCAACGTCGGTTCGCTGCAGGCCTGCTAACGGGATTATTAATACACACTGCCGCTCACCTTCACGACAGGCTCCTTGACCAGAGCTTTCTGCGCCAAAGCCGGGTTAAAAGCGATCTTCACCATCGTGCCACAAACACGTCGGATTCCCAAAGGAAGAAATAATAACACCTATAGCCGTCGGTACCGGAGTGTTAGGTTTTACTGTGTATTCGCTGCAGCTCAGCGATGTGACGCACTTTGCAGCCTCTGACTAGTTTAGCGAGCACTTCCGGTGGCAGTATTCCGACTGGGATTAAAAATGGCAGCCAGCGGTCTAATTTCATAACACAGGCAAACCCACAAATACTGTGTCGATAATTTAAACAATTGTAGTGATATATATGATTCCATGACATTTTTTGTTTTCATATTGTTAGGTTATAATATAGTATTTAATTTTATTAGTTTGAAATTTAATAGTTGAATTTGGCGCCTACCTTTGGTTTACGGTGAAATTGTTTTTAACCCAAACAGCAGTAGCAAACAGTATTTCCTCACCGTTCTTGAGACAAAGGCATTTTTACATCAGGAAATTCAAACAACGTCACACAAAAAAATACTTCTATAAATGTGTACCGTCAGCTATCGAGTACAATAAAGTCAAATTTATTTATAGCCCTAAGTATCCCAAGGGGCTTCAAAGACAAATAACAAGTAACATGCAATAAATATTAAACCATAAAATAATGACCAGAAAATCATGTAAAACCTTAAATGTATTTTTACTAGGGCTGTCAAACGATTGAAATTTTTAATCGAGTTAATTACAGCTTAAAAATGAATTAATCGTAATTAATCACAATTCAAACCATCTATAAAACATGCCATATTTTTCTGTAAATTGTTTTTGGAATGGAAAGATAAGACACAAGACGGATATATACATTCAACATACGTTACATAAGTACTGTATTTGTTTATTAAGACAATAAATCAACAAGATGGCATTAACATTATTAACATTCTCTTAAAGATAGGAGGATGGATAGAAAGACTTGTAGTTCTTAAAAGATAAATGTTAGTACAAATTATAGAAATTTTGTATTAAAACCCCTCTTAATGTTTTTGTTATATTAAAATTTGTAAAAATTTCAATCAAAAAATAAACTAGTAGCTCACCATTGTTGATGTCAATAATTACACCATGCTCACTCATTGTGCTGAAGCCCATAAAATCATTTGGAACCAAGCGCCAGCAGAGGGCGCCAAACACCAAAAAGCAAATAACAAGCGGACATTACACTGCTGTCATTTTAATCTGTTTGAGCGGGGCATGTGCGTTAATTGCGTCAAATATTTTAATGTGATTAAAATATTAACTACCGCCCGTTAACACGATAATTTTGACAGCCCTATTTTTTACCTATGATATCAAAACTTTAGGGATACAAATATGACAATATCTTCCTGCATTTTAATGTTGATGATGCTGGAGGCACATACTGGGATTTGTGATTTATTTATTTGGGGAGAGGGGCGTACTTGCTCACATTCTGAAATGTTGATTTTCTAAAACTATTGTAAGATGAATAAATAGATGGACTAAACATGCATGTTTATTTTACTAATCAAACGTCATTTATATTACATAAAGAGATTTTCCTCTGTAAGCAAGTGTGTATATACCTGAATGATAATCATAATAAAAATTAATTTACCAGTCCTGCACATAATTATTTGCTTTTACAGTTTGTTACATGTACCCCTGATAGTCAGAGGCCGCAAGCGTAACATGAGACGGCAGAGACAATCAAAAATGCAAATTAAGAGTTTATTTAACAACAGAAAAAATAAAATAAAACTATGCAATGGAGACAGAGCACACAAACATACGTATACCTGATCCCCTGCACTATGCAGCAAACACCAAATAAAAAGTCCCCAAAATAACCAACCAAACCTAGCACCCAAAACAACCCCCAAACTAAATCCCTAATGTGGCAGGCATCTGTACAACCCCTAGCAAAAAGTATGGAGTTCCAGCATCATCACCTTGTCCAATGCAGATTCTTGACTCTTGACACCTTGGCTAATGCAAAATCCTGACTCTTGACAAGATGATGATGCTGGAACTTTTTTGGTGCTGTTCCAGTGATATTTAAAAAAGATGACCACCTGAAGTAAACAAAATTCTCTCAGTCCTTGATGATATGGGGCTGCATGTCAGGCAAAGGCACTGGTTAGATGGCTGCGGTTAAATCTTTAACAAATGCACAAGTTTACATTGAAATTTTAGATAGCTTTCTTATATATGTTTGTCATTTTCCAAGATGACAATGCATCATGCCACAGAGCTGAAACTGTTGAAGCAGTCCTTGGAGAAATACTCAGTCAATGTCATGGCCTGCAAATAGCCCAGATCTCAACCCTATTCAAAACCTGTGGTGAAAATTGAAAAAAATGGTCCACAGCAAGGTTCCAACCTGCAAGGATGATCTGGCAACTGCAATCAAAGAGAGGTGGCACCAAGTACTCATCAAGTCCATGCCTCAGAGACTGCTAGTTGGCATAAAAGCCAGAGGTGGTGCTACTAAATACTAGAGATATGTTTTGATTGTTATCTCTTTGTTTCTCATGATTCCATATATATTTCCCTGCACTTGTTCTATAAAAGTAACATTTACTGACCACCACGATGTTTTTTATTCATTTCTTTTAGTGTTTCTGAACGCTAAATAGTTGCACTTTTGAACTAATTCATTATTTTTTCAAGCTTTTTAGTTTGTTATACATGATAAAATGTGTGAGTGCTCATCCAAGACTGGTGATTCCATACATTTTGCCAGGGGTTGTAGTGCCCCAAAATACAGTGGTACCTCAACAAACGAAGTCAATTCGTTCCTGGACCTTGTTTGTAAGTCCCATCAGAATACATTATAATGCTATTAATTCGTTCCACAGCCCAAAAACCTACACCAAAACCCTTAATAAATACTGCTGGTACTATTGCAAATGGCAGTTACACATCGCAAAACACATAAATTATTAATAAAAACTGGAATAATAAAATAATCATAACAATTCCTGTAATAATGTAAGCAATTGGGTTCTAATGTGGCGGACGTTTTTTGTGTACCTGAACGCACCGCCGAAGTGACGGTAAGATAGCAAGTGCGGTTCTTTTTCCTCTTTTAACGTTTTGTTGTTGCCGTCAACCGAAGCAGACAGTAGGCGTGTTGTGTTGCACAAGTTCTGAAATAAATTGCTCGAAAGTGCCACGGTTCTTGGTTCGTGGTCCTCTCGCCCCCGTCCCGGCCGCCGATTGGGGTGGACTAGAGCTTCTTCCCTAGCGGCTTTCAAGCTGGCTCCCCACCGGCTCGGGGTTTCGTCACTGGGAGGACCCTGCGGGTAAGAGTCACCTTTTTCCAAGCCAAATTTTACGTCGGATGTCGAAAAGATCGTGTGTCGAGGCGATCGTATGTCGAGGTACCACTGTACATGGGTGGTGTTGACGCTCCATCTAATTAACTAATGCAGAGAGTTATCTACATCAAGGGTCCCCAACCTTTTTTGCACCACGGACCGGTGTGATTTGGGTCTTTTTTTCACGGACCGGTGTCCTGTCAAATTTTGCACCCTTATAAAATTTTGCTCCCAAAGCTTTTGTGCCGGTGAAAAAAGCCCTCTTTTATAGTCAGTTGGACTCTCAATGTTAGCCAATGGTGCTAAAAAACTATTTACATCATAAACATACATGTGCAACACGGAAATGGCGTAAATTAATGCTTAACGACACGGCGAAGTCGTTAAGTGAGAGGGCTACGTGCAGTTGTTGTGTGCACCTAACATGGCAAATGTAAGTTAATATTCCTTTTTTTAAAGAAAGTTTGTAGTGTGTACTTTGGAATCGCTGCATTCGCGGTCCTTTTTAACGTTACGCGCATGCCAACTTTGTCAGAACACCGGCAATGTGCGCCAGAAAAATACAGCAAATATAAAATAGCATTTGTTTTTAGCCCCGTCATGTTAAAGGGCAACTGAAGACCTTTCCGGATTTTGGTGTAATTTTATGAATATAAACTTTGGACGAGTTCGTCAAAACAACCATGACATTATCAACACGTAATTGTAAGGATAATTTGCATTTTTTTAGTTTTTTTGCACTCCGTTAATGGTCCCTTCGCAAACCCGGAAGTGTGACGTAGGCAACAGAAGACTACCCACAGCTAGCATAGCAGCTGTCAGTGGATGTCAGTGATATTTCCACCAAAGGTAACCATTCAGGATCGCTCTTTCGTGACGCTACCGATGGCAAAGGCTCCCAGGAAAGATGAACTACAATTAATCCCTACATGTTTGAACCTGAGGCGTCAGATGGCGGCGATTTACTTGACACAGCAGATGGCATCACGACGCCAATTGACAGCTCGACACTTCACGAACGGGAGAGTGAGTGGTAAGTCCAGCATCGTGATTTTTTAATTAGAGAGAATGCGATTACATGGTTGTATATTTTTCCATGCTCTACACATAGCTAAAACTGGATATTAGGTAATGGGACAGCTCCTACCGATCTAAATATGATAAAGCTAGCCCAAATGTGGCTAAATGAATGATATGTTATTGATATTTCAAAATAAATGACAAAACCATTTTATTTTCCAGGTGTTGCTGTAAACCGTCAAGTAATTACCCTTCCAAGAGTGTGCCTGTGTCATCAGGAGATCCCAGACGTGAGAGCCAAACTTGAGGAGGCTGAAGCACTGACAGGGGCATGAATTACATTAAAAAAATAAAACCATAAATTGTTAACAACATTGACACATTTTGTTGACTGTTTAATGTATTCTATTGGTATATCATATATTGTAATTATATTACATTCTGAAAAAATATTCAATAGGCCACAATAATAAATGATACCAGATTTATGTTGAATCAGCATTAGTTTTCGTTATCAGATTGTGACACAACATATAAATTATACCAAGCACACAATGGCACACATCAAAGAGCATAATTTTAGTAAGCAACACAAAGTTAGGATAGCAACGGACTAGCGCAACATTGAAAAATGATAATGGCAGTGGGAAATATGTATTTACTCTTTTCTGTAGCATGAAGTGTTCTCTATACAAAGATAATGCATTATCATTAAAATATGAAGGTAACTAGATTTTTCTTTTAAAATATGTGTACTGTATATATGACTAGTTTATGATTTCATGTCATCAAAATTTGCTACATTTATTTCTCCTAAGTCATCGTCATCTGATGTCGCAGACAGAAGAAATTCAGCATCTGGCAGGCCTCATAGGATCTCTTCAGTCGTCATCGCTGGACACCGCATCACTTGGGTCATCATATGACTCGACCCACTCTCTCTTGATTTTGGGAAACTGGGTGGCAACTGACTTGCAACACTTTTTTCATCGTGTTGAGGGTTTCCGCCACTTAAGTTTTTATGTTTGGCTTCCTGGAGAAAAAAAAAAATCACAGCAGTGTGAAAATATTGGATGAATCCTAATTTTAATAATAATTTCTTGGTGATCAAATAATAATGCCCCAGTCATAGCAGCATCTATCTGATGCTATTGTTCCCTCTTCAAATAGGCAGACCTTGATGTTGAAGTATAACAATTTATTGTTGTATTGAGATGTATTTGATACATTAGGGCCTGACAGGTGGATTGTTTTGTTGTTATAGGCTTTATATCTACCCTGTGACAGGCCAAAAAACAACGAGCCAAGGACCTATTTGGTGCTGGGGACATTTGAATTTACATAACACCTATTGATATAGTAATAAAATCACATGAGTAGACGACATGTCAGCCAACCTATCTACTTATGACAGGCCAACAGCAAAAAAAAAAAAAAAAAAAAAAAAATGTCACACTTCAACAAACAGGCAGTAGGAGTCCCCCTCGTTTATCAAAAAAAGCCATTAATGTTCTACTTACGTCTTTGTAAAACCAAGGTTGCCATGTTGTAGGTTTTCAAAGCTCTCGTGGCTGAAATGATGAAAACAATGAGCCGACTGGGGACCTGTATGCATGCTAACAAAAACGGTCCAAACCTTTGCAGGAGAAGTTTTTTTTGGACCACTCCTAGAGTCTCGAGTATTCCTGTGAGTAATTCATCGCTACACATCGAGATGGCATGACGAATCCCGCGAGTAAAACCCAGAAAATATTTGCAATATATGGCGAGGATTGCGTGGTGCTATATTTCCGTGTTCAGAGTAGTGGCGAGGCTTCCTGGAAGTTACGTTATGAGGTAGCGGTCGGCAGGACGGCGCGTCCCTCATTGCTATGGTGTTGCTATGGCCATAACTCAAAAACTACGCGGTCAATTATTTATTTTTTTTATGTGACTTTTTGAGAGAGCGAATAATGCATTTAATACAATTCAACTGAGTAAAACACTTAAGAGCGAAATCTGAAAAGCTCTTCAGTTGCCCTTTAAGTGCAGGGAAAAAATACAACTCACCCGCTGAATCAGTGGGAGGCCTGAGTTTGTTTCGTTGAGACGAGATGGTCCCGAGATGGGAGAGTGAGAGAAGCTAGCATGACAAATACACGACGTTGGAAATTGTAGCACAGTTTTCAGCGCGCTCCTAGCGATGTCAGGATATTCTGAAATGACTTTAATCCAGAACTTCGGTAGAGTTGTTGTCTCAAATGTGCGTTTAAGTCGCCGTGATTTGCGATCTCTACAAGCTGATATTCCTGTTCCACAGACATGCTCAAATCACTCGGTTTATTCACATACAGGTCGCAAATTCACTCCTTCGCAGTTCGTGGGTCTTTAGTGATTGGGAAGTAGCATGAATTTTGTTTTCTTCGAGGTTTTAGGCACATCTTTTGGCTCGTCAGGTTCCCTTTTCCCCGTAAAAGGTCTGTCCAAAGATGTCTGTTATTCAGTCATTCTAGTGTGGGGGCTAATTATTTCCGGGAGGAAATGTGATTGGTGACGATCTACATCATACGTTATAATCGAGTCCAAGCGCGCATAGATATACAAAATGAGATTTAGTGCTAACAGCCCAATCAATGCATTCCTATGACAACCTCCTATCCTCTAGTTGTATATCTACAGTAGACAGGGATATTGGTGTGTCAAGCGGCACAGGCCAAAGTCAATTGGCCAGACTGCAGTCATTAATAAATTATTTATTATTTCTGCGCGGCCCGGTACGAAATGCGCCACGGACCAGTCCGCGGCCCGCTCGTTGGGGACCCCTGATCTACATGAGGTGAGAGACAAAATGTATACCTGCAGGTTTATCCCTAAAGTCCCTACCTCTGTGCTCTGCGCCCACCTAAAAGAAAAGAGACAAAAAAGAGATCATTAATAAACCAATGGCAGAAAGCAAACTTGAAAAAAAGAACAACCTAAGTCAAAAACATGACAGGCTCAACAAACCAACACAACAAAATGGAGCGCTGCCACCTCCTCTCCTGAACAAAGCAATCAATTCAACTTACATAATAGAAGGAAAAACACACGATTGGATGATTAACTGATGATGAAGTGGTTCCAGCTTGGGAGGCCCTCCCTGAAAACACAGGTGGAAACTATTGCAAAGGAAAAATACAGGTAAAACACATAAACCGGTACAAAGTAAAATTAAAACAAACATACCTGAACAAAAGCATAAATTACTCCCCATCCGTAACACAGTCATTGAAAACTAAGAGTAAAAAGAAATACAGTTTCTCCCTTTAGACCAGTGGTTCTCAACCTTACTAAATGTACCGAACCCCATGAGTTTCAAATATGCGTTCACGGAACCCTTCGGAATTAAATAATAATTTAAAATTTTTTAAATCCAAAACCAATATATTCCCGTTCAATTTTGCGCTCATTTTGACAGCATGTTTTTAAACAGCTCAAAATCTGAGTCCACGCTGCCCATCAGTTTGCTTTACTTCTTCATACCAAGTGCGAGTCAACCTTCCACTGAGCAAAACAGTTTCTCCTCCCATCAGATAGAGCACAGGTGTCAAACCGATTCCAGAAAGGGCCAAGTGGGTGCTGGATTTTGTTCCAACTGATACAACGCAGAGAGTTTAACCAATGAACTTCCTGCTGAAACAAGTAGCACCTGACAAAGTTCAAATGATTACACATGTAAAAGATCGAATTGGTGAAAAGGTGTCCTCTTCATTGGTTGGAAAGCAAACCTGCACCCACTTGGCCCTTTCTGGAATCGGTTTTACACCTGTGAGATAGAGGATAAGCAGTTGAAAAAATGGAATAAAACCTGTAAACTGGGTGCAAGCCAGTCAAAACCTAATCTACCACGCCACTTTGCTTCGATTTAGTCAGCGTACAACAATAGGGCCCTGCGGTTCTTTTGCCGATCCCCTTAGACTTACTCACCGAACCCCTGGAGTTCGATTGAACCCAGGTTAAGAACCACTGCTCTAGGCTCTGATAGCTAGACAAATTTAAAAAAACAAAAACAAATTCACATTCATCCATTCTGTACCTGCTGTCATTTAATCTTATTCTACATTTTGTGGCCTAGAAGAAGCAGAGCGCATAACAACAACAAAAAAGACTTAATCTTGTACAGTAATCGATTTAAACAACCACTTAGTGCACATAATACAGTCTATTCATCTCCCTGAATACGCCACTCTGTAAAGTGACCTGGCAAAAGTGCTGTCTCCAACAGGCTCGCAACTGCCTGTCAGTGTGCCTGCCGCCCTAAGAGACAGCTTTCACTGCACTTTGTGGAACCATTGGCTTGAGTCGCGGCAGTACAGTATGTCTGACACATATCCTCAACTGCCTGGTCTGTGGTGGTCCTATCCTTTCACTCTCTTGGCTCAGTTAGGCCTATACATATGAATAAATAAATACTTGTTGCTGCACCGAAGCTCTAATTCAATGCAAAATGGTGGCATCCTTCCAGTTCTTATATAAAATGCAACCATAAGACTCTCCCAGCTCCCACAAATGTACGCACTTTGCCAGGCTATGATATTTCTTCGGTTAAACAGACAGATTGGACCGGTAATCACCACTGAAAGGTACATAAACAGAGCAGCTGATTTCTGTACTCAACTCCCTCTCCTCTTAGCCCCCACCGTTCTCTTCAATAATCCTAAATGGTCCCGAAGGCTTGTTTATGGGCTCGTCTTACGCTGTGTTTGATCCGAGAAGTTGCCCACACACGCATACATGGAACCCCCCCATACACACACACACACTGTAAGACAAAAACCCAACTTTAACAGTAATAGCTTAAGCGGCCTACACACATAAAGATAATCCGTCTGATTTTGATCCTGATTCCTGCCTTCAAACCAAGTCAGGATGCCGTTTAAGATTATCCTAACCCTTTATCCTGTGGTGTGAGATGTTGTAAGATTGCCTCATGCTATGAAAATGGTGTGGCCAACTATTGTAAATGTTTAGAAGGTTCAATATTCAGGGAAAAACTCCTTAAGTGTTTGGCCGACACTAGGGAGGGCTAAAACACGGACTCGGATATGATGAATATATTATTTTGTTAGTCTTGTTAGTTTTATGGAAATCAAGGAGTTTAAAACTGCACTTTTAAAGTTACTTAATATTAACAAATTTTGGCTTTACTGTTCCTCAAACAAGTTGGGAATGGTTGAACATCTACTCTAGCTCACACCACAGAATGATCGTTAAACCAAATGAGATAATTGGCCTTGCTGACTTGGGTTTTAACAGAAGGAGATTGAGATATAAATCGGACAGATTATCTTTATATGTGTATCCTCTTAAAATCTTATCCTCACACAATAGGAGGGCAAGTGGACAAGGTAGTGGAAGTGTTGACAATCATAGGCGGCGTTTCGACTTTTGTGGCGGGGGGGGCAAAACATGTTGATGACCCCAAAATGCAGCGTCGGCAATAAAATTAACTTAGAAGATATATGCTCGGATAGTAGCTTAGCACATGCTCGTACATACAGGCATCCCAGCTGTGTGTGTGTGCGTGTGTGTGTGAGCGCACGCGTTTTTCTGTCGTGCCTAGTATAGTAGTAGACACTGCATCCTTTTTGACTGAATATTTCAGCCAGGAATATTCGTAATACGTTGAAAATGGGCGTTTTTTTGTTGTTGTAATAATATACATTTAATTTCTAGAGCGCTTTTCAAGCCACACAAAGACGAGAGAGATGGAATCACAGTACGAACAAAACAATCATTAAAAAAAGAGATATTAAAAAGATAAAAGATTAAAAGCACAGTAAAGAGAAGTAAAGATATAACAGAGCTGGGGATCATGGTGGGTAAGAGAGAGTGAACAGCTGTGTTTTGAAATTGGATTTGAAAAGTGAAAGGGTAGCTATACTGCGAAGATCAGGGGGTAGGGAGTTCCAGAGTGGGGGGCACACTGGCTAAAAGCTCTGGAACCAAAGGTGTAGAGATGGACACGCGGGAGGGAAAGGGGGAGGATAGTGGAAGAGTGAAGTGGACGGGGTGGATTATTTAAACAGAGTAGATTGCAAAGGTAGGGAGGGACCAAGCCATGGAGTGCTTTGAAGGTGATGATGAGGATCTTGTAATTGATTCTTTGTTTGACGGGAAGCCAGTGAAGTTGACAGAGGATGGGGGTGATGTGGTGTGTGGCGGGGGTCTGAGCGATGAGGCGTGCTGCTGAGTTCTGGAGGAGCTGCAGTTTTAGGAGGGACTTGTTAAGGAGACCAAAGAGCAGTGAGTTGCAGTAATCGAGCCGGAAGGTTACTAGACTACAGACTCGGGTGGAAGCGGTATGGCGGATGAGAGAAGGGAGGAGACGAGAAACATTGCGAAGGTGGAAATAGGCTGATCTGGTGATGCTATTGATATGTCCGGATAGATCCGGAAGGAGAGCGTGCTGTCGAGGATGACACCCAGACTCTTAACCTGAGTAGAAGGAGAGATCGGTACATTGTTGATGGTAATAGAGAACTTATGGACATGAGAAAGCATTTCGGGGGTTCCAACTAGGAGGACTTCTGATTTTGAGCTGTTGAGTAGGAGGAAGTTAGAGGCGAACCAACAGTTAATGTCATCTAAGCAGAGGGTGAGGGAGGAAGGTGGGAGGGGGGCAGTTGGTTTTGAGGAAATGTAGAGCTGGGTGTCATCCGCGTAACAGCGGAAGTCAATGTTGTGTTCGCGGATGATGGAACCGAGGGGGAGAATGTAAATGATAAAGAGGAGCGGCCCCAGGACAGAACCCTGGGGCACGCCAGCGGAGACAGGGAGGGGATTGGATTTATGGGGGCAGAATTTGATACATTGTATGCGGTCGGACAGGTAGGAAGTGAACCAGGAAAGGGGCGTGTGGGTGATATCAAGGGAGGAGAGTCGGTCGAGAAGGTTTGTGTGGAAAATGGTGTTGCTTTTGGCCAGTATCGCCGTCCGTTGAATATGGTAGGCCTGGTGGTGGCTCTGTTGTACAATTAACATCTTTAGTGGGGCAAACTGAAACGTCGCTCACCATTTTCGCGGTGCTCTCCGGCGTTTCATGGCCCATATCTTCAACCTTTGGTTTTCGCTGAGTAGTTGTTGTCGCTTTTAAAAGCTTAGGTTTGAAAAAATTATGTATATCCATCTTGCATCTTCTGTCCTCAGGTGGTTTTGGCTAAGCAAAGCAAATGGCCGTCTCTAAGGTGCTAGTCACATGATCTGTTCGAAAAATAATTTTGACCTATCATAAAAATATTTTTTTTGTTCATTTCATTCATTTTTGTTGTTTGTTTTATTGCTTTACAACTTTTACAGACAATAGTTTGTCCCGGCAAAGTCTTAATTTTAAATTCATATACAGGAAAATCAATTACATGCAATGCCATTTTCGGCCACCCTACGGCCCCACCATAATCTCCGCGTTTGTTGACAACATGGAAGAAGACTAAAAGGGAAGTGATGACTGTCCTTTTTGTTCGAGTAAAATAATAAAACACAGGTTTGTGCACACAATGCAAGGGACATTGTGATTGTGTATTATTTCTGTGAAATGTGCAGTGACTATCCAATTTATAAAAAATAACAGCCACTATATACACACATCTGTTCACACAAACTAAATTCCTGCTTTGTCAGCAAACCCAAAAGTCAGCTAATGCCTAGCTTACCGCACACTACTGTGCAGTAGTGTGAAAAATAGACTTGCCCATGACATCATTTACCGCATGCACACACATTAATGCATCCATCATCTTTTTTAGACTTGTGAGACAGCGTTTGTCAGATGCACACATACGAGAACACAGTAAAAGCCGAGCGCAGGCTAAATATGTTCAATAGTGCTCTGTGCTTAATAACCTCGCAGATATTTCTTCATGTGGAACCACTATAAGATGTCTTTGTGTGGGAGATGCTGTGGTTGCATAGAACAGGAGGGAACAGATCATTGTCCACATATGGTGGTGAATAGTGACGGTACTTCAAAGACAAACCTCCCTGAATCTTACTCACATGATCCGTGCCCTACACACGGAGTCTTGGTTATCACATAAGGCTCTCAGACAAGGGTGACAAATGAGTCTTTCCTGAGAGTATCAGTTTCTAAAGCTACCCTCGCTCTAGCGCAGCCAAGTCTGTCTTCAGCTTTAGTTTTTATCCTCACTGCTTGACACCCCTCAAGGAAATAATAATCCCACACTGAAGATGAGCTGGTTGGTCTTGATTTAGTTTCAGTGGCTTTCGGACATTTGAGTGAAGTTGCTCCCAAATTACTCCGAAATGAGTGAATGGCGGCACACATGTGTCACCACAAAAAGTTGAAGTATGTGTGTAAGCTAGTTAAGACTTAGGAAATGATGTAATCAGGATAGGAAACACATGTAGACCTGTGGTGTTCAAAGGGATCAATCACAGGAAAAGTCAAACATCGTAAAATTAGCCACGTGTCACATGATGAGATTAGTTAATCACTTGTCAATACTGCTTATTATGAACATATACAACCTATTGCGATTAGAGGAAAAAATTCTAGCACTATAGCCTACTATATACAGTAGGCTACAGTGGGGATGGAATCAATTATATCCAATACAGGTATTGAATTTATTACAGCATACTCGAATTGCATATTATTGACATTGATACGATTTCAATTATATCATGTCAGTATTCATACATGAATATCCTGTCCCTTTCCATGTGGTGTATGTTTCAGATTTTTAAGTGCCAGATTTGATTGTTGTTGCAGTTTTTTCTTCTGCTGTGTTCTTAATACATATAGACTAGTGTGTGACTGATGCATTTGATCTGTTCAACCCAAAAGCAATGTGTCAAAAATACAGTACAAGAGGCGCATCTATGGAGCAAAAGCAAGGAAGGAAGGTTAGGAGGTAGCTTAGCTGTAAAAATGAAGGGATGCAAATGGACAGCCTGTTTTGCGCCTACAAGCTTAAACTCAGGGGAAATGACATCACTATCCTGGGACTGGTACAGAAAGTTACTCAGTTGTGTTGACTTTGACTACAGAACCCCCCCCAATACACCCACCTCCACATACACACACTTTCTGTCTCACACACACCCCTACACACAATGCAGAATTTTAGCTTGGTGGAATCACTTCCAGATAATATGACATCATTGTTAGGCTCACAAGAAAAACTGAAAGAAAAATAGACACTTTACTACCCGCACGCATATGCAAAACCTACCAGAATGAAGTTTTGCTCCGGATAAAGGAGTCGTTTCTGAGTTTATTAATCCTCCTTCTTTTATCATAGAAAGAGGGAAACTGCTCCCACATCATTCAAGGATAGTGTGAAGAGGATTGACATGCATTGGAACCTCATTCAAACTTGCTTGTACAATGCAGTGTAAGTATTGTCTGTAGTTTATGGATCAGGAATAAGCAGAAAAATTGTGTAAATACAGTTATATCATGGCCCATTTCCAATCAAAACTCATTAGACGTTTGCTCACAAATGCTTGACAAAGAACAAGTTTTTTTTTTTTCATACTCATGCCTATGTGATAATTATTCATTCATTCATTCATTTTCCATGCCGCTTTTTAAAATTGCAAATTTTATTTTTAATCTGTTAATAATGAATATTTTTATTGTGAAACACCTGCTCCACATTTAAACTCTACCGTTGGTGAAAATTGCAACGCTAAAAATTGCAAATTTTTTAGCAATATCGTGAAAACGAGTGGAAATGTAAACATGCACGACACAATGTGATTTCAATTGTGCACCCATAAAATTTCAGAGTGGGGGGCAGGCCCAGAGGATCGGGGCAAATCCCGGAGGGCCGGGCTGTCAGAAGGGCCGGTCTGATAATATAATTATATATAATATATAATTTTTTTGTTTGCTTTCAGTCGCGTCCTTATGTGTGCACGGTAAAAAAAAAACAAAAAAAACATGCTGCTCGTCCCAATAATCAGAGTGTGTATTGAGCCAAATGTGCTACTAGCTTGGTGCTGTGCTGAATCAGCCCAAAAAAACAAAATAAGAATTAAAGAGAGAAAAACACTTGTTAAAGGTGGCAAAAAGTGACAAAATAGCATTTTTTTTTTTTAATACAACAAACTTGCGGCCTCAAAAGACAAGAGATTACAATGAAAGTGGTAAGGCAAGATGGCGAATAAAATGCAACTTTGAGAACCGTATGATACGACAGCAACACATAACTGTGGAAACTTTGGCTTGTAGCACCTCACAAGGGAGATGCAGCAGCAAGCACCAGCCGTGATGATGAGAATTGAATTGGAATGGAATTGGAGGGAGTGAATATTAGAATTAATATCCTTATTTACATGGCGTCTTTCAAGTGCCATAAAACTGACGTGAATTAATCAGAATGCTAGAAAAAGGAGAGGTTCTGATACATTTCTGCCTTGTAAACTATATGTAAGTATTTTACATCTATCTGTGTGTTTGAGGGGAAAAGCTATATGAACAAAATTTGTTAGAAAGTCCTTCTGTTTGGAAGCTAACCTATACTTAGAGCTTGGAGCTCAAGTAAAATTTGGCATCTACATGGTACAATATTTGTAAACCGGCATGTATTTTGCAGTTATGTTGAATGCATGCATTCTTCTTTGTTACAGTTTCACAAACTTAAACAAATTACTTCATACAAAAACAAGAAAAGACCAAGCCTTGTGTTTTATTGAAGGACATTCAATGTTAGCGGAAATGCACTGGTTTGGACAGTACACTCATGTATTTTTGTATTTTTTTAAGAGCTAAAAAGTAACAAAATAATCCAGAAATACAATGGCATTTCCAAAAGAAACAAAAATACACATTATAACCTCCGAAACACTTTTGGAAAAAGAGGAATAGGAAAAACAGTATGTATAAACATGTTTGGAACTTTGTTTTTTTTTTTTTTGTATCGGATCAGGACTCTTTATTGGATGACTCTCATAATCACGTGATTCTCCCTCATTTTCTCCACCCGGATCGCCCAGCTGAGCCTAATCATCATCAGTCTGGTATATAAGACCGGCCAGTCAGCCTGATGATGGCCAGTGGGTCCTACCTGCTGACAACGATCACCTTAGTTCAGTTACATTTTTGTTAGTCTTAAGCCTATGTTACCATTTTTATTCAATAAAGTTCTTTTGCACTTTTTGATTTTTGTTCGTCATAAATCGAAGTCTTTTTTTGGACATTTTTGCTGCAACCTGCTCTCACCACCTTCATTTTTATCATGCTCTGACTTTTTTTTCCCGTTATTGTGCTGTACGGCACATAACGGGGCACTGTGATAACCCACAATAATAAAACACCAAGATCCAGAAATAATAATTAATTATAACGAAAATAATTGTTATCATTTTCACTCTTATATCCAGTGATCGTATTAATGAAGTACATTATTATTGAAAAAACAGCAAAAAACACCAAACATTAGTTGCACTAGTATGTATTAGAATCAAAAGAACAAACAACAAAAAGCAAATTTAACACATACACAAAACATTTGATGAGTTGTGTAATATTACATTTTTGAGGGCATATATATGTGTTCATGCTTGAATTCAAAACATCCTTAACACCGGTGTTGTTTCTCACCATATCAAAGTTCAACAGGCTACAAACATGGATAAACGTGATGAGATGAAAGAAAGCGATAGCCTTCTTGAGCGTGTGTGTATATGTGTGCTTGATTGTCAGCGAGGACTTTCCTGCCCTTTAGAAGTCTAAGCCTTGGTCAGGATGTAGTTATGGCGCGCTAATTTGCAAGCAGTTTGATTACAGGCTTTCTATGGACCCCCACCAAGCACACATGCACACCCACACACACAAACTCTCTCTCTTTCTTGCTCTCCCTGCCATTAATATATCAGGTGCCATTAGCGGTGGAAGAATGGACTGATTGGAACCAGAAGGACACAAAATGATGTCAGATAAACTTGTTTTTCTGCCGAGTACTCATGTGTTTCTCACTTTTTATTCCCATCTTCAACAGATACACTGTACACACACATGATTGACACCATGGTAGACTCAGTCAGGAAGCTCCAAAGGGAGAAACTATTTTTTGTGCGTCTGTGTGCCTCAGTAAGTGGAATCTTTTACGCTGGCCATGTTTTATGAAACCCGATTCATAGAGAGGCTCAAAAGTTTTATAGTTACATTTTACAGTTGTAAGATGTACATTTATTTCCTCTAATATAAATGAGCACAAACACTATATTAGGCCTTCTTTGGAAGATGAGCTATTGTTTAGCATTGACAGTTATTCATGAGAATATTTCCAGTCTGAAAATTGATCTCTTATTAACAATGACAGAAACTCATTCTCTTTAAATAAAGGCAGGGACCACTAATAAATCATTTTAGGGTCCTGATAGAGCTCAAACCACAACGCATTCAAGCATCATGGATACAAACCACAAACTGGCTGGCAAGCTGTGTGTTTGAGCATGGGGGGTGTGCTGATGAATGTGTATGTGTATTCCTGACACACAATGTAACAGACAGTTTCTGTTACACTGTGTTTTGGCAAACGGGTAACAACTGTGCTTTTGATTGAATTGCAAATTGCTGTTTGTTGGGTTCCTCTATGGTAAGGTTTAATTTATAGTTTTTCTACTGGGGGTATATTTTGCCAGAATTGCTTTAATCTCTGCATAGCTGGAATGTTATTTTAATTAAGAGACGTCAATGTATCCTGAATTACTTGACAAAGACTATAGCTTTTCATAGAAATTATTTCAACAAAGACTAATTGGAAGGATTTGTGGTAAGTCAAAAGCTGTTGTTGATCCTTAGTCAATCGCAAGAGGCTTTGTGAAGATCGAATTGATGTGGCTGGCCATCATTAGTCTTCTCTTCATATGTCATGATTCCAGAGACTTTGTGACTTGTAAACATGCATTTTTTTTATGATTTACAAACATCCTCAAAAGTTATGTTATTTAAACCCACAGCGGTCTAAGAACAAAACATAATTTCTATGTACATTCTTACCTACTTACCATATATAGAGTATATAATACATGTATGACTTGTCAGTGTCAGGAATTTGGGCAGGCAGGTGGTGTGGACCCAAATGCAGGGAAACAAAAACGCAGCAAGGCAGGTGGCGGTGAACTCAAAGAACATTTTAATAATAACTAAAAAAACTCAAAGAACAACCAAAAGGACTGGGGATCAAAAGGCAATGTTCAAACAAAACTTACTTAATCGGAGGGATTGGTACACGAGGGCTTGGACAGGACTTGACATCTACATTGACAATGACGCAACAAGGAGTGAACAGAAACTTGGAGTTTATATACACACACAGAGACAAGGGGTAACGAGACAACAAGGAACAGATGGGTGACACAGGAGGATGCAGATTGGAGGATACACAAGGAGCAGGTACAACAGGTGAAATCAATGGACAATCACAGGGACACACTCGGAGGGAACCAACACAAAACCTAACAGGCAGTGCTGCAGATCTCGCCTTGACCCACCGCATATATGAAGCAAGCAGCTGAAACAGGCCAAACTGTGCTAATTTAAAAAATGCTCAATACCTAGAAATTAATCTATTTTTTTCATATTTGAAAGGAGAAGTACTTTCAGCTTCCTTCTAGAGCCACTAACAATATTTTTCATATTAATGATGTACAAGCAAGGAAGAGAGCACAGTCAATATTGGTATAGGCAAGTTTCCTGAGCGAAAAATGGCCGGCGCCATCTTGGAAAATTTCTGCGCCGAGCTTCCGGTTTAGACAAAACGTCATGAGTTGCGGTTGAATTTAGCAGTGTGTTGACAAAGTGAAAATCAAAAATGGATTTAGCACAAGGTGAAAGAGGGTCTGGGACTTTCTATTCTGTGCGAGCTCTTGGAAGTGCCTAAATATATGGTTTGAAGGGTATTGTTCTTATCACCGACCAGCTACAAAGTGCCACTGTGGATGTGCCCTGCCATATGCCTTACATTCGAAACCTATAAGATTATATGTTTGTTTTTATCACTTCGTTGATAAGAAACCCAGCGAAGAACATCTTTTCCCGTATCTTTGGCTGTGTTGTTGTTGTGTAGTAAAAAATTATTAAACTTCATAATTACAATCATCATCGTAATATCAATAGCAAAGGCAACAAGTCCTTTTATGCGCCAGATTTTAGGTTTCGTATTTTTGGAGAACTTACCTTATTTTTGGAGAACTTACCTTCCATAACAAAGCGACAGCATGACTACACGAACGCTCGGGACCCGCGATACTTGTTGTAAGATATGCTTGGTTGTATGACCATTATACTCTGCGGGTTAAACAAGTTTGCTCTCCCACAGCTATTATACGCGCTCTCAAAAGCTATTATGAAGAATACAGTTTTAGCCCATAATCATGTGCTTACATTTTTATTACCGGCAATTGCTCACATTTTGCTGATAACTAGATACACACACACATATGTTGATTCATCACACAACGTCTCAGTACTTTTCCACCAAGCTACTTCGAGTGCAAATGTGTGTTCAAAACAAAGTTATCTTGCTCGCTCAAGAGTGTGACTGTTAATTTAATCAATGAGTGTGATTGTTAATTTAATCAATGACTACAATAAGGAACTTGCCCGATCGAAGCTGCCACGTTGGACAACAGTGTTGTAACTATATTCTACCCAGCAACAAGCCCTCAATAAAAGTCAGCAGCACGGGGAGCTCTGAGAGAGACTTTGATGAAACGCTCTTAGTCACATTGCCCGATCTCAGACCTCCCCCCAAACTGCAGCTTGCTAAAAGTCTACTCTCTGACTCCTGCCTCTTTGTGTCCTGCCTTTGTCACCTCGCTCTGGGTCAACAGCTAAATTGAAGAAGGTGCTTTAGATACAACATTTCTCATGTACAGCCTGCAGTTTTGACGTCTCCCTCCTTTGTTACCAGCACCCATGCTGGTATGAGGACACATCCAACTTTATGCCTGTGCAGGTATTGGAATGCCTCGGAGCTTTTGAGGTTCCTGATGGCGTTTCCATCCACTGCCATAGAGTCAATAAAATACGATAATATTTTACTTATGGTCACCCTCGGCCATTTCTTTATGTTATCATCCCTATGTCGAGAAGCAGAAGGATGCGGTATTTCCAAATAGTGTTTTTCAGTGTTTGTAGTGAGTGATGCCACTCCAACTCAATTGCCGTCAATGTAAAATAACGTGAAAACGGAAGTCGCGAGCAGAAAGCAGGAAGTAAAGCAGAAGTACCTCGGAAACTTGTCTATAGAAGAACCCATTATGGGGCACTCATCAAAATGCTTAAAAAATTAATATTCTTTCAGTTTAAAAAAAAAAACCTCTTAACCTGCTTACACAGATGTGAACAATGATGATGATCAACCATATAATTTGTTGATTGACTTGAATAAATCACATGTATAACTTAAGCCCTCTATATATAACTTAAGTTTAAGATACCAAATATGGTTCACTGAAAACGTATACATTTGGTCAAAAACTAAAATTCTTCCTATATGGTTGGTATTTTCCCATAATTCACATTGTGTGCTGAGTCCGCTCCATCTAAATCGTAACCTACGACCAAATTTTCCACATTTTGACAGTTCAACTTTTCCTGAGAGGTCAGTCTTCCAGCCCAGACTCAGCTCATAACACCCCCATATCATACAAATCATACCCTATAATCCCATTTTACAGAGACACAGCAATGAAAGTTTTGATTAGGGCCTGCTGGAAGTATTCAGAGGGCAGCCCCTGCCCCTCCCAGCCCTTCACCTCAGACAGTGGCCCCTTCTAAGCAGCTCATCTCGCCTCGGGCCCGCTTTTCTCCCAGCTATGATTGACATGTGAATTACAGTGTGTGGTGATGATGATAATAAGTGTGCTAACCGGGGCCAGGCCTGCATCTTGCTGCCAAAAGCCAATCCGAGCAGGCATGGCCTGAAAGACAACCGCCGTGACCATTTGAAGAGTCAAATAAAAATGACAAGCTAACTGTTAAAGAACTGCTGATTTTTCACATGTTGTTTTGAAAGAGTTTGTGGCTCCACTGGCTTTCTATTCTCCGAAATTTTCACTTCTCCGCCCGGCCACATCCAGATATATGAAACCCATCATTTATCAGAGCAATCTAAAAATAATTTTCCTCCACTGTGGTGATGCTACTATAAAAAAAAAAATCAGAAAGATTGCCCTCCGCAGTAGGAAAACATACCAACAGTATGTTAGACAACAACTTCCTACCACACACACAAACACACAGGATTTCCTCCTAAATTATCACTACATTTTTAAACACGCATGCAAAATAAACCTCCAAAATCCTCCTCATGCCTTTTAACAACTTGAAAGTGCATTTGTTAGGAATTATTTCATCTAATAAATTATACTAGCTTACATTATGGTATTAGGAAATTACACTCTAACACCCTGTGGATTGCTTTTCCGCCCACTCACATTCATCTAGAGAGAATTATCCACATTCCCAGGGATCTATTCCTAACTTGCCAAAGCCCTGTGGATCCTTGTGCCCTTTTACATTACAGTCTGCATAGGGCTGGCAAAGCCATCATCTTAGGCTTCACCAGCAGGAGCCACTCGACTGCAATGCCGAGTCTGACTCTCATTACCAATTACGTCTGTTTTTGTTTCTTTGAACCACAGCCGTTTACCACACAGTTACTGCCAGTCAGAAAAGGGAAAGCAAAGACAAAGCAATTTTCATCAAAAATAATTAGAAATCATAACTAAAGACAAGAACATGCAGCCAGGATTAGGATGAAACAGTTTTGTGGACAGACATTGATCCATATGTGTCTAAATAGGGATGGCTAAGGAAATAGGGACAAAAGAGGGTTAAGATAATTCACAACACACTTGTGGTGAGAGAAGTGCCTGTATTTTGGCATAGAGTTCTGTCTTCTCTTTTCCTCTTACCCCCAGCACCCCTCTTTCACTTGACCAAGGTGAGGCAGACACAACCAGTAAAGGCTGATTGCTGTGCCATATGAGCCATTAAATCTCCCCAAACTGTGGGTATAGGGGAGGGCAATACGCGGCCTCATGCAAAATCATCCTTAACACTGCCAGCCCACAGGCCTGACGTCTAAGCACATAGCATGTACATTCAAGCAGACAAGACTCTCCAGAGAGGGTGACTACTGCAATTCTTGGTCATTCTCCAAAAAGTAAACCAAACCATGAATCTGAAGAGGCTTCAAAGAGCTAGAAAATAAGACAGTGTTGTCATATTAAAGGACTGTGAATGATATTTAATATTCCCATGTGGTTGCAAAACCAAAGAAAAAAGGGATTGCTCAATTGAAGTAACGGAAACCTTATGATTTTAAAAATGGATCCCTGAATATTGAAAAAATAAACATATTTCGGTGGTTCTAAAACATTTGTTATGTTGACACAAAGTCAATTTTATTCTCAATGTAACTGATAAAAGCATTGGAACAAAAATCATTCCCGTTTCTCAAATAAAACTATTCACACTACAGTGTAAATATCGTAATTTTCCCTCCGCTTTAAACCCAGTATGTCTTATATATGGATTTTGCAGACCGATAAGGTGTATGTCTTTAGTACGGTTGTTAAAGGTATTGAATTGTATTGATACTGAAATGTTGTATCGGGATACGATTAGTGCTGCAACGATTAATCGATTTAACTCGAGTATTCGATGAGAAAAAGCGATTTGAATTAAATTTTGCTGCTTCGAGTATTCGTTTCATTAAAGTGGCGTTGTAGTGGTATATTTTGAAAGTGTTTGCATTGAGTTTTATTGATCTGGGTGGATACACTGCCCTCTAGCTGGCCTCATTTTACATGGCCAAATCCAGCTGCTCACTGTTAAGACCAATATAAGCAAAGTTTTTGTTTGAGCTAATGTTTTATTTTTAATGCATTCGTAATATACAGTGGGGAAAATAAGTATTTAGTCAACCACTAATTGTGCAAGTTCTCCCACTTGAAAATATTAGCGAGGCCTGTAATTGTCAACATGGGTAAACCTCAACCATGAGAGACAGAATGTGGGGGAAAAAAAACAGAAAATCACATTGTTTGATTTTTAAAGAATTTATTTGCAAATCATGGTGGAAAATAAGTATTTGGTCAATACCAAAAGTTCATCTCAATACTTTGATATGTACCCTTTGTTGGCAATAACGGAGGACAAACGTTTTCTGTAACTCTTCACAAGCTTTTCACACACTGTTGCTGGTATTTTGACCCATTCCTCCATGCAGATCTCCTCCAGAGCAACGATGTTTTGGGGCTGTCGTTGGGCAACACGGACCTTTAACTCCCTCCGCAGATTTTCTATGGGGTTGAAATCTGGAGACTGGCTAGGCCACTCCAGGACCTTGAAACGCTTCTTACGAAGCCACTCCTTTGTTGCCCTGGCTGCGTGTTTGTGATCATTGTCATGCTGAAAGATCCAGCCACGTCTCATCTTCAATGCCCTTGCTGATGGAAGGAGATTTTCACTCAAAATCTCTCAATACATGGCCCCATTCATTCTTTCCTTTACACAGATCAGTCGTCTTTGTGCCTATGCAGAAAAACAGCCCCAAAGCATGATGTTTCCACCCCCATGCTTCACAGTGGGTATGGTGCAATCCAGTATTATTTTTCCTCCAAACACGAGAACCTGTGTTTCTACTAAAGTTTATTTTTTTGGTTTCATCTGACCATAACACATTCTCCCAGTCCTCTTCTGGATCATCCAAATGCTCTCTAGTGAACCACAGACGGGCCTGGACGTGTACTTTCTTCAGCAGGGGGACACGTCTGGCAGTGCAGGATTTGAGTCCATGGCGGCGCATTGTGTTACTGGTAGTAGCCTTTATTACTGTGGTCCCAGCTCTCTGTAGGTCATTCATTAGGTCCCCTCGTGTGTTTCTGGGATTTTTGCTCACCGTTCTTGTTATCATTTTGATGCCACGGGGTGAGGAGGGAATTGAAAGTCCGTGTTGCCCAATGACAACCCCAAAACATCGTTGCTCTAGAGGAGATCTGCATGGAGGAATGGGTCAAAATACCAGCAACAGTGTGTGAAACATTTGTGATGAGTTACAGAAAACGTTTGTCCTCCGTTATTGCCAACAAAGGGTACATAACAAAGTATTGAGATGAACTTTTGCTATCGACCAAATACTTATTTTCCACCATGATTTGCAAATAAAGTCTTTAAAAAAATCAAACAATGTGGTTCACTGTTTTTTCCCCACATTCTGTCTCTCATTGTTGAGGTTTACCCATGTTGACAATTACAGGCCTCTCTAATATTTTCAAGTGGGAGAACTTGCACAATTAGTGGTTGACTAAATACTTATTTACCCCACTGTAGTTTATTGGTCTATTTAGCCGTTTTTTGGGGAATGTTTGTCTGAACCATTTGTTAAGAACATTGAAAAAAATATTTTTTTTTTAAGTTTGAGGCTCAGGTATTTTAATTTTTTATGTTTCTTATCTGATTACTTGATTCTTCGAACAAACTTGTTCATCGATTAATCGACTACTAAAATAATCAATAGCTGCAGCCCTAGATATGATATTTGATTACTGAGTTATCCATTGGTTTTTGGCCGATCGATAAGGTGTACTGTATGTCTTTAGTAGGGTTCTTAATGAAAAGTATTTAATTGTATTGATACTGAAATGTTATATGGGGATACCATAGAGTTCATAATGGTATTGACGGGTCAGATCGGTCATGCACTGCGCCTCGCATTCAAGTAGGGGGCCGCCCACATCAAGAGGAGCTATTCACAAACACACGCAAGCAGCGATCTAACACCGGATTTCTGTTAAGAAAGTACGAAAGCTGTACCGCAAGCAGGAAGGATTGCCTCTGGATTGATTTGTTTAAGGATTCAATTATAATTATAATATCGTATATTGTAATTATAATATTTTTCATACCATGCATGCATTTTGAAATGTTGTAATAAAAATCAATGGGAGAAATTAGCCGCTCCTGCCTTGGCATCATAGTTTGCAATATTAACGTAAAATAAATGCTAACTGCACGTTTTTTTTTGTTTTTTTTTTTAACCAAGAATCGAGACTGTTTTACGTCCATATATCTATAAAGAATTCGGGGATTTAAGCATTTATTCAAAAGAATTTTCACCGGAAAAGCTCTGTTTACATCAGGCGGCCGCTATCTACATTCACTAACAGACTAGCATTGTACTTCGACATACTGTATTTACGTAATATAAATGCTAATTGCACGTTTTCTTTTTTGTTTTTGTTTTTTTTGCTTTTGACCATGAATCGAGACTGCTTTACGTCCACATCTATAAAGAATTCAGGGATTTAAGCATTCATTCACAAGAAGTTTCATCAAAAAAGCTCTGTTTGCATAAGGCGGCCGCTAGCTACATTCACTGACGGACTAGCATTGTACTTTGACATATTTACGTAAAATAAATGCTAACTGCATGTTTTGTTTTTGTTTTTTTGCTTTTAACCAAGAATCGAGACTGTTATACGTCCATACCTATAAAGAATTCAGGGATTTACACATTTGTTCACAAGAATTTTCAATGAATAAAAAGCTATTTGTCTGTGATTCCACTCGGTCAGCTTTGACGGTCTCACCAACAATGCAGGCTCCCTATTTATCGGCCCCGCGCCCCGTGTCCCGTCAATACATTATGAAGTCTATGTGGGATACGATATTTGATTACTAAGTTATCTATTGGTTTTTGGGCTATCACAGGTGAAGAGAATTTTGTTGTCACGGGATAAATTTGATTCTACACGATTCCTGATAGTAATGGAGGATAATTTCGCATGTTCCTTGTTAACTCATTGGCTGCTGTTCACTGCGCTTGACATCCAATCCATTTGAAGTGGGAGTGTTGCTAGCAAATGAACATTCATTCGCTGTCACCCTCCCAGTTCAAATGGATTGGACATCTAGTAGTCATTAACTCTGTTAAAAAGTTTTAACTTACATAAGCCACTAGACTAGACAGCTAATATCATCCAATGGCAAAGAAAGAGTTGCTAAAAAAAAATGTTTTTTTTTTCTTTTTGGGTAGTTATGAAAACGGTATTGAGTATTTTTTTTAGTATAGCTGTCGAGTTGAAAAAATTGTATCGCAATAACAGTAGTCTTTAGTTGTGACTCTCGTCCTGGGCAGCTTATACATGAACAAATAGTTTTCTTGTCAAATATGGTAGGTGCTGCTTATCTATGGATAAATGCCAGTCTTGTGTCAAATCTGGCGTATGGACAGGTGCGGCTAATAGTCCGAAAAGTTGAATTAGTTGAATTAACCAAAATTGAATAATTTATTAATTGTATTTACTTGTTTTTTTTAAACAATAAATAAAATCAGCTGAGAACAACTGAGTAGAATTTAATTACATTTATCAGGAAAGTCAAAAATGCTAAAAAAATTGATCAATTTTACACCTTGAGAGGTTTTAATTTTAACCTAATTGGGTGTTAAAATACTCCATCCAAAGCGATTACTGTACATTGTAAGATCATTATTTCACTCACACCCACTGACAGTGAAACACGTCCATTCCATTTTAACTGGGACAGCTGGATTGTACATCTAATGTTGTCAATGGCACTGAAACATGTTCATTTACTACCCAGTTCAAATGGCCTGGATGTCTATTGCTCTCAACAGCAGCCAATTAAGTAAAATGCTTTTACAAACATCCAAGTACAAGCCAAAGCCGGTGTGATGTACAGTATGTCAGTCGGCTGTTTCTCAGGTCCAACATTCATGATGTTCGGATAAATGGGTAAGTATTTTCACAGAAGCACTCCAAACTATTTTAGAAAGTCATCAAGTTAATACTTTTCTCACTTAGTCTTTCTCATTCTGAAGTTTACAGCAGCAGTCAACATGTTTTTTGGCCCCCAAGAGGTTAATTTGGGTGAGAATGCAATGATTTTAAACAGAAGATCATTGGGGGTCGATGAACCACCGCGTAAACCAAATGACAACAGCTTACACTAACCTTCTGATTAGAGCTGCTAAAGCTGCTGCATTGTGTCAAGAAATTGTGAAGACAGCTGTACCAGCAAGAAAGAGACACGAGGGAGCTTATGAGTTACAGATGGGACATTACACACATGCATGCGGCTGATGAAATGTCAAGGTCAAAAGAATTTGTCACTGTAATCAGTCATGTAGGAAGATTTTACTGCGTGCTCTTGCTTTTGTCATTCTTCCATATCTACTCTGGAGGTCATTGGCACACCCATGTGCCAAAATGAATAACAAACATTTCAAATGTGTTTGCAAATGGAACAACTGTTGAAAACAATGAGAACAGCATATTAAGTGTGCACTAGATACGCTCGGAATTACTGATCAATTCTTTTATTTGAACACATAAAAAAAGGAAGTGGCAATCAATCCCCCGCGGTAGAGTTCACATGTTCAACACAGTCTCATATGTCATTATTTCTACAATGCACTAAGTGTATAAAGCATTTCATACTCAAACACTCCACATATTTCACAGCTGACGGCTGTTGGAAGTTTGACATTTGGCAGCAAGAGGGCATCCGCTCCCACAACCCATGCCCAGAATAACCCTCACACCCACCGACACACAAACACATTCTAACTGCTCAGCATCAGGACCTAAGTTAAAACAAACCATCAGGAGGTCCCGTCACTTCCACTCAGCACTTAGTAGCAGACGGACAGCCCTGTTTATACACCCACGTTCACATTTTTAGTTTAGTGTACAAGTACTCGCAAAGACTGTAGAAAGACGCCTGTTGTGGGTGCAGGTTGCTAGTGAATTTTTGCCTGGCACTAGTTTATACACATAACACGCAACTTAGTACACTATCGCGTCACCAAGTCAATCATTCATAAAGAGCTTGTAATGCTGACAAAATAATATTCATTTATTGGTTGTATGAAGGTCAAATAGGCCATGTGTAGACCAAACAGACACTCCTTAAGTACCCTGAAAGTGACGTGCAAAACAACATTTTGAGGGGGTGAAAAATGATGTTAAAGATGTTCATATAACATATGAATTAAAATGCATTGTACAGTTTTATCATGAATGCATCATTCTAAATCCTCGTTGAATCTTATGTCTGATTCACTGCATCCACAAGTATGAATGGGGGGGGGGGGGGGGGGGTAAATTGAGTTCCTAAATTATTGTTCCTAATTCATGAACTGTGGATTACAGACACTGCACAATTAAATTACTGTAACATGTTGTAATCTGAAATAACAAAATATTACTGCAGTGACCATCCCTCGTGCCAAGATTTCACTGGCTTTTCTTTATGGTGGAATTCTTTACCAGTATGTGTATCCTTGTCCAAATGTTTGCATTTGCTGAAATTTATTTGAATAGTATCGCACTTTATTTTGAAATGGTACCATAATTTAACGGTGAGTGATGGTGATTTGTTTTTTGCAGTATATTCAATGTATTTTGGATTAACAGTAGGATAACTGTTTGTTATCATATTTTTACAGTACACCTAGATACCATTTTGTCACGGTTTGTATATGGGTTGATCAAATATGATATTTTGGATTATGAACAATAGGAAAAAAATGCACGTTGCCATTCCGGAAGAACTTGTTAAATTATAAGAACTCAATCATTATTAAGATGACAATGTTTGTCTATGAAGGGAAGATAGCACCTATTTTTCCATCACTTGAGAAAAAAAACTGTTTTATGTTGTTAAATCACTAAAGGCAGTATAGCAGTTTGTTCATAGAAGCCTTTAGATCCATATACGTGAGTAGAAAATTATCTCAGTGCTTTGGTTTAATTTATTTTCTTTTTTCTTTTTTTAATCTTAAATTATTGCCAATAAAATTGTTTCCCCAAACATATAGAAACGCCCCTAACACAATTAAATCAAATGCAGTGTCATATATGTACAGCCCCTTTTTTTTCTTTTATAACGTTCTGACTGTTTTTCTTAATCCTCTTCTTAAACTGTTTTTGATGAAATGTTGATAACAGTAATAAATTAACATGTTGAAGACATGGTTAATTTTCAATTCAATTTACGGAAAAGTGTTGTGATAGGTCATGCAGCCAAAGTTTAACTATTTTCATGCATTTTCTATACTTGTAAAGTGATACCATAAGTTTATTAATTGCGACGTGAATCTTTCAATGTAAAGTTTACCTTCAATTACTATTATACAGTATAATATATTTTAAATCCACCACTAATCAACAGCAAATTTGGGTATTGTAAAGTGGAAAAGGAGCTCTGCTTTTCCAAAGGTAATGGTTACAATGACATATTTGATCATTTTTGCCTCCCAATTTTTAGCATTACTGGCAAAGGCGTGGGGGAGGGTAACAGAAAAGCCCCGATTTTAAACCATCAAAAACAATAGAGCATCAGTGACTTTTGATGTCAATTACTTTTTTTTTTGGAAATAATTTATTTGTTTACAGAATCATGTTTATAGAAGTAAATCATTGCCCCCTGACATCAGTAAAGTGATATCTATTTAAAACAGCACGATGAATTATAAAGAAAAAAAAAAATAAATAAAATAAAACGGTGAGTCAATAGTTTGGTGATGGAAAAATGGCATAAATGGCGACCTGAGGCCCGCGCTAAATTGAATTTCAGCTTCATTTTTCTACTAAACTGTTTATTGCATGTGCTTAATAAGAGGAAACACATGTCCCAAGCATCCTTGCAGAATTGAATGCAGAATTGAGAATCATAAAACAACCACAATGATCTTCCTGTTTGTTTTAGGAGCGAGACAGACATCACTTGAACGCCGTTCATCACTCAACAGACACCGTATAATCAATCTCATGATGACAATTTATGGCCTGTCTGAGAGGAAGATATGCATCTCGCTAAAAAATGTGACTGTTTTTGTTTTTTTGTTTTTTTTTTCCATGTTGCTTCAAAAAGGACCCGCGTCTGTAATTTCTAGTGGCAAGTCCCCCCCTTCCCCTTTTCCGCAGGTTTATTGGGATGTACTTTAAAAGTAAATGACAAACTGGGAGAGCATAAACATAAATCCAAGATGCGGTCCTGAAGCAGGGTTATGATGACAGAGAACATGTGATTTCTGTTGGTCATAGTTCTCCATTTCCCGGCTGTTGTCAGAGATTTCCATCACCAACCAAACCAACCGTGCCGTAAACACAGCGCTCATTTGTTTTCTCCTCAGAGCAATTATATCATGTGATTTAAAACATTTTAAACAGAGCCCGCGCCGACTTGTATTTGTGTAAAGCGGATCTATTTCATGTCGAGCAGTAATGTAATAATCCCGAGCTGTCATTACGGCCCTGTTCTAGTAGTGCGCCAAACTCCATCTGATCTCCGCATTTATGAGAACCAGACTGGCGCACAAAATTACCGCGATAGAGAAAGGAAGAGGGGGGGGGGGGGGGTTTAAATACAGAAAGAGGACTTTTTTCACGAGAGAAACAGGTCACGAGAGGCGGTTTAGAGGAAAGTCTTCAAATTAATATAGGAAATGTTTGCTTCAAAAGCAAGGTGGTAATATTTCACCTTCCAGATGGTCTGAATAAACAGACTAAAATATTTGTACCTCTAATTAACGATTAGTGCTCCTAAATGTTCGCTCTATTTACGCTTGGGCCTTAAAAGCAACGGAAAAGCGTCCAATACGATTTAAACAAAACAAAGCTCTTCGGAATTTGAAAGGATTCCACCGTTTGCGGCGCCCAGCTGTATAATGGTCAACGTTTTTCAGGTATCATGTGGAAAAGTTAGCAGTAAAAGAAGTTTGCAAAAACAATAATAATAAAAAAAAGTGGTGTAATTTCCGAAGAAATTACAAAAAAGCTAAACAATAACTATTACTGTGCTGTGAAAGCAAAAATTTAAACCCCATTAAAAGTAACGCGATTAAAAAAAAAAAAAAAAAACATCATATTTCAGGCTGTGTATAGTTGGACGACATTTCCAAACTATACTTAAAAAAATGAAACGTGGTTTTAAGCAAGAACCTTATTTCAAGTGGTTTCACACAACTGCTTTAAGTAACTATTAATTTATGTGTTTAAAGGAAAAATGCCTGAATGATTTAACTACTAACTACTTAAACAAGTTAAGCAATTCCTATTAAAACATTGTACACGCAAAACGTGTAACCACACTAAAAAAATGAAACAGCATTTATGCAAGAACCTTATTTCAAGTGGTTATATACACGCCTGCTTTAAGTAACTATTGAGTTATGTCGTTAAATGAAAAATGCCTAAATGATTCAGTAAGACCTAATAAACTACTTGAACAAGTTAAGCAATTCCTTTTCAAACCTTTTACATGCAGAATGTGTAACCACCTTTTGTTTTCTTACAATAGGAGTGTCAATTTCAAATATTCAATGTGATGTTGTTAATATTCTGGACAAGTAGGGGAACCTGTGGTGCAAAACATGGGCCGAACTGGCGAATGTACCCTACTGATGGGACTTTGCATCCCTTAAGTATGCACAGAAGTCAGACTCACCACTATTTGTATTTTCAACCGAACACACTCCACCTATTTACAGACAACACTACTTACAGTCGTGGTGTCACTTCACCCACAAGTCTTTGCGCCTGCCTTGTTTTCTGACATGGACACTTAAACTGGGTGTGGCTGATTGATTCCGCTATAGTACATTGAACTTTGCCAGGGGTGTCTGTGTTCAACTCACTTAATTGACACTGATCGAGCGATCTTAACACTGCTAAAACAACAACCAAATCAACACCAATCAACTCAAAAATAATTTACACCAAAAATGAATTTCACACATTTTGCTGTAACCTAAGAGGGAGAAAAGTCATACAATTTGTGCAATCATATTACCCATATATCCGTGAGTGTTTTAACTGACTCTCTTACATAATAAATACAACAATGGATTCCCAGATAGTAGACCGACATTGGATAAATGTTGATTTTCCATCAAAATCATCAGTATGGTTGACATCGAAATTTTTGACGTCAAGCGACGTTGAAACAATTTTGTTCTATGGTATGTCAGGCGATGGTTGGGTTGACATTGTTTTATAGTTGATGAACTAATGTTGTCAAAAAGTTGATTTATGATTCACCCGGAAATATGGTTAAAAAGTAGGGCTGTCAAACGATTAAAAATTTTAATCAAGTTAATTACAGCTTAAAAATTAATTAATTGTAATTAATCGCAATTAAAACCATCTATAAAATATGCCATATTTTTTTTGTAAATTATTGTTGGAATGGAAAGATAAGACACAAGACGGATATTTACATTCAACATACGTTACGTAAGTACTGTATTTGTTTATTGTAACAATAAATCAACAAGATGGCATTAACATTATTAACATTCTCTTAAAGCGATCCATGGATAGAAAGACTTGTAGTTCTTAAAAGATAAATGTTAGTACAAGTTATAGACATTTTATATTAAAACCCCTCTTAATGTTTTCGTTTATTAAAATTTGTAAAATTTTCAATCAAAAAATAAACTAGTAGCTCGCCATTGTTGATGTCAATAATTACACCATGCTCACTCATGGTACTAACCCATAAAATCAATTTGACCCAAGCACCAGCAGAGGGCGCCAAACACCAAAAATCAAGTAACAAGCAGAGATTACACTGTACTGTCATTTTAATCTGTTTGAGCGGGGCATGTGCGTTAATTGCGTTAAATATTTTAACGTGATTAATTTAAAAAAATTAATTACCGCCCGTTAACGCGATAATTTTGACAGCCCTATTGAAAAGTCATTGAAGTATGGATGAGTGGGCGTTTTGGTCGCAAACATAACAATGATTGAAGCAACATTAATTGAGGGTGTAAAAGTGACATTGATTCAACGAAGATCAACGGCGGAATGTTGATCCAACATCTTTTCAACGTCGGTCTGCTATCTGGGTTCAGTAATGTGTAAGAACACAAAACTAATGAAAAAAAAAAACCATTTAAAAGTTAAAATAGTGCACGTGCATTTTTCTGTGTGTATTTGGCATGATAAATTCACATGATTATCATAATATGATATTTTTATTGACGTTTGACGTTTTCATGGACAAAACTCTCTCTCTCTCTCTCTCTCTCTCTCTCTCTCTCTCTCTCTCTCTGTCATGTGACGCATTGAGGAGCAAGCCCATGGAGGAAGAGGAAAAGGAGGATTCATAAACGAAAAAAGGAGAGGGGGATCATGTAGTACGCGAAGGGAGGCGTGTCAAACAATCAATGACTTGGATGTAGGGAACATCTTGGAGAGCACATGGAATGGAAACGGATTAATTACGAAGTGCCAAGGACCCGAGGCGAGAGGGTGAGAGCAGCTCCATGCGCTGCTGAGTTTCTACTGCAGCTCCTGAGTGAGCCGGGATACGAAAAGTCCAGGTTCGGAGGCACCACGCGGGATGTCATCCGCCAAAATGCAAGGTCTTAGCTCCAAGGCGCACGCTTTTTCAGTCGAAGCGCTTGTGGGGAAACCCAGCAAGAGGATGAAAGTGGCAGAGGAATATCAGTCAAGTTCACCTGGTCACACTGACACTGACACAACCATCTTTGCTGGTGAGGATTATAAATAAAATAACATTTTTTAAAAATTGCAGAAGGTCACATTAAAGGTTAATTGACACAATCCTTTCAGAAAAAAAAATACAAAAAAGTCTTAAAACCTTATGCAACGAAAACAAAACAAATCGAAATAATTATTATACACTGGATTTATCCCAAATTGGGATTTTATTTTTCCTAAAACAAAATAAATTTAAAAAATTAAAAAGCGAAATTAATGTTTCGCTTTCAGGTTCAGCGGACCGACTGCAAATGAAGAAAGTGGATTTGCAGAAAACGGGTGCCGAAAAAAAGCCCAATGACAACAGTCCTGATAGAGAACTCCGTGTGGAGTTGCAGGGCTCTGAACTCTGGAAGAGATTCTTCGAGATTGGAACCGAAATGATCATCACCAAAGCTGGGAGGTAATCTTCTTATATATGATAATTAAAAAACTGCAGAAGGCCTGTGAATTTAGAATTTTACGCGAATCAATAAATTAAACAGTGATCGGGCATCCCAAATTAATATAATGCAATATGATTTTGTTGTTGTTTGCGCATATATTCATTTAAAACTTACAATTAATTTATACTTATTAAACGTTTTTGTTGGCAGCCGATTTTACTGGCGACCGCAAATAATAACATTTGAGATTTTGGTGTATGTATGTGTACATACTGACATTATATTATGCACTATTTATTTTAATCACGTTTTAATGGCAACTTTCGTTTATGAATATCCACGTGCCCCCTCCCTATAAATAACTTATTGAGTTTTAACTATAGCTGAAATCTGGGGTCCGTTATTTTAATTACTGAGAAAACACGTCATAAATCTTGGGAGTGTTGACGTTCCACACGTTCAGGGCCCCCTGAGCCTTTGATCTAGAATTTGTACGTAACCCGCTTTTTTCTACAATATGTATTTTAATATACATGCATTGAAATTGCATTTCCACAACAGGAGAATGTTTCCCTCCGTTCGCGTCAAAGTGCGGAATCTGGACCCATGCCAGCAATATTACATCGCGATGGACGTCATGCCCGTAGACTCAAAACGTTACAGGTGCGTCTATTACACCATCTATAATTAAGCATTTTTGTTCTATTATAAATGTGAGTGTGAGATTAACACACTTTTCGTGTGTACCTATTATATCCAACATATAAATGTTTGTAAATGTACAGTCATCTAAAACAAAAATATACTTTATCTTCATGTTTTCTCTCTCTACAATGCTCTACGGCAAATTTATTTTTAATCCTCATATACATGAATAATACTCCCCTGTAGGTATGTTTACCACAGCTCCCAGTGGATGGTGGCAGGAAACACAGACCATTCGTGCATCTCACCCAGGCTCTACGTGCACGCAGACTCGCCGTGCGCAGGAGAGACATGGATGCGTCAGGTCATCAGCTTTGACAGAGTTAAACTCACCAACAACGAGATGGACGACAAGGGACATGTAAGTAAACAGCGACTTAAAGCAAACGGGGGCTATGGAAACAATTTGAGACATGCATTATTTATTTATTTATTTAAATTTATATGGATGAATAAGGACAAATGTTGTGGTTTTGCCTAATTTGGGATATTGAAGCATGCACCATCTGTACCTGTTAGAATTTTTTTTTTTTACTAAAAAATTATTTTTGAGTGAAAGCTAAAATGTTAAGTAATGGCCACATTTGAGTTTTGGATTCTGGAACATATCAATTGCAGAATTGGGAAAAAAAACACACAGTATCACTATTATTCTTGATGTCACACAAAAAGCACTATATTTTGATATGATGCTTAAATGTTTTTTTTGTTGCTAGTCTGAACCACCTGAATTAAACTGTTCCTCTATTTTCTTTCTTTGCATTGATCACATAGAAAAACAGAATGCAGGTTGATTGAGATTACCATTAAAAAAAAAAAAAAACGTCCCAACATGCCTAAAAAAATCACAGTGATCAGGAAAATTCAATATTTGTAAAATTATTGAAAACTCAAGCCAATTATTTATTTTATTATCAACAATATTCTTTTTAACAGTGGAAGTTATATTCCACCCACCCTCCAAATTAAATAAATAAATAAGTGTGGTGGGGGTGGGTGCTAAATTAACCTGGATTATTAATGTTTTAGTTTGTTACATTTATACAGGTTACATTTTCAAAAATGGCTCAGTGGAGTGCCCACTGAGGGGAGGCAGGCGAGGCTGTGCCACCCTTAATGGCCAAAAATATCATTGCATGTAACTGACTTTCCTTTATACATTAGTATGTGATTTTGAAATAAAGACCTAGCTTGTAAAATTTAGTCTACAAAAGTTTTAAAGCAATACAACAACAAAAATGAATGAAATGAACAAGAATCCTACAAAGTGTTTTATTAATGAGTCAAAATTATTTTTCAAACATACCATGTGACTAGCACCTTAGAGACAGTCCTTTACTTTGCCTAGCCAAAACTACAAGAGGGATATTCAGATTTTCTTTAAACCTAAGCTTTTACAAGCTTCAACAACAACTGAACTTGAACAAAGGACTGAGCACGAACGGTGTCAAGATGGAAATACATACATATACATATACATATATACATACTAGTATATATGTATATATAGCGGAAAACACTCAGGTGACTTGAAGTTCCGCTCTGAGACCCCCAATTTGGCCAAATTTCAAAATTGTCCTATACGCGTGTGTGATACATCATTGGAAAGCTTAAAATCTCAATTTTCTGGGGGAAGAAACATTTTGAACAAGAGGGTATTTAAAAAAAAAATACAAATTTAAGCAGCATAATCCTAACTGGAGGTGAGAGCACGCGAGAGCATAAATAAAGACGCCATGATTTTAACGAGATATTATTGCCTACTTACCTCTTTTCGATCCAAAAACTCCATGTAGCATGTATCACCAAGTATCAAGACACAGCTGTGAATGGCCCCAGCTGGATTTAGGGGGGATTTTATGGGTGAAACATGGTAATATAACAAGGGTCATGATGCAGAAATTGCATTTAAATTTTTCTTTGTTTGAATCAATTATTTATTATCTAACATATCGGGGAAAATGCAACAGTAAGAAAAAAAAATACAATTAAGGGATAGTTATGAGGTAGATATCCGTTACCTTTTTAGAGACACCATTTTTTTCATCGTGATGTAATTTGTTTAAAAGTTTAAAATATGCGAGTGAATAATATTTTAAAGTCGTTTTTTTTTTTAACTAATTATCAGACATCAATTAATGATTCTAAGCTAACAATGATAGACGTTTCAAAAAATAAATAAATATAATTACTAAGCTTCTTTTTATGGCTGGGTTGACACAAAAGTGGTTGCGCGACATCTGTAAACGGGGGTCTCCAGGGTAAACGGACAAATTAAAAATAGTTCGGGGGCTTAATGTGCCATGAAATTGCTATTGCAGCATATAGACATATTGTTCTATCAAACACAACAGTTCTTTTGGCTGAAAAAAAAAATATATATATATATATATATATCAGTATGTAGATAAACATATATTTTGTAAGTTAATTTCATTGCTGACACTGCATTTCGGGGTCATCAACATGTTTTGCCCCCTCCGACAAAAGTCAAACTCCGCCTATGGGTACAATTTGTTTTGTCCAACATAAAAAACTACAGAATATTCTCTGTTTTTCATCATTTTACTATTTGTTGCTTTCCGTGCTCTAAACTGGCATGTTTAGACTATTGGTCTAGCTAGATGATGACATCACTTAAAGTTTTAGGAAAGTATGACGGATGTTTTCCACTATTTTTCTTGATTTGAAACATCTTTAGTTCTTCATGTGATTTTTTTTTTTTTTAAATGTTTTAATTTCTAAAAAAAATCTTAATAATAGCACCATGTCTTGATCCAGATAATTCTACAGTCCATGCATAAGTATAAGCCACGCGTGCACATCATCCGGCACGACCCTAGGATGGACTTGTCCCAGATCCAGTCGCTGCCTGCTGAGGGAGTGTTCAGCTTCTCTTTCCCAGAAACCGAGTTCACCACCGTCACAGCCTATCAGAATCAACAGGTAACTGACTGAAACCCCATGATTCCATTGCATGCTAAAATGCTTTGCACAGCAATTACATACATTGAAAGGGTTGGCTAACATTTGAAAATTAAAAGAAAAAATATCTCACCCCTTTCTGTGCCAAATATACTCCAAAAACAGATGTGTAGTGATTATTCTGCTGATTCAGGCAGCAGCTCTGTTCCGTCTAACCTCCCTAAATTTTAATCTCAACATCTTGAAGGTGATGAGGCCCATGTTCACGTTGCAACAGTAAATTCTGCTTTTTTTAAATTTTTTTTTTTATAAATGAGTTTGTGTATGTGTGTGTCCTCTAGTAAGAGGCGGCCACCACTGGGACTGACTACTCTTTCCAACAGGGTCCACTTTAACGATTAGTGACTATATTATTACAGAAACCAAGTAGCGAGCTTTGACGGATTTGCCTGAAAGGGTTTAACAAGACAGTAAAAAATAAAGCTGACTGAAAACCAAAAAGAGCAGATCTTGCTGTCAGATGTTGCTTTGAGATTTGTACGCCATCGGTTGCAGAATTCTGATTAAACGTGGCGTTTTAAAACTTTGTTTGTTGCTAGCCCAGTATACTACATGTCTAAACTGATAAATCTTCTCTTCATGTCCGGGCAAGATCACAAAACTGAAGATCGACAGGAACCCGTTTGCCAAGGGCTTCAGGGATCCGGGAAGGAATAGGTACAGGAAACCTCACATATCATCAATGTGTTATAGTGGCTCAAAACACTCTGCTACTGGACCCAAGAGAGATGTTAAGTTGAACCACAGAAACTTGATATAACTTAAAGCTCTTATAAAATTGGCATGTGCACGGTGGAATGTCACACCTCACATAACCAATATTTAAATGCCTACAGTTAAGATTTCTCCTATTTCCGTAACATTTATGTATTTGTTTTTGTGCGCACAGGGGAGTGTTGGATGGTTTACTGGAGTCTTATCCTTGGAGATCGCCGCTCAGCTTGGATTTCAAGCCATTTGCCGTACAGTTTCAAGGTATGAATGCTTCTTTCCCAATTTCGTTTGTTCTGTTTTAATTCAAGTTATCTGGCGTCTGTCAACAGGGAGCCTGGGGTCCCCAACCAGCAATGCTTCCTCTCTGAAGAGTCTCCTGCCTCTGACATCTTCATCGTCCCTTCTTTCATTATCTACGATCTCCTGCCAGGACGCTACTCTTCAAACTCTTGCACTTCCTTTTTATGGAAAATCTTCAGGCAGCCCCACATTGCCGGGCAGAGCTTTCTCCTCACTAGGAGCAGACAGACTCAGAGGCCTGCCACCAATTTCTCCACTAACGGACTCCCCGCTCTTCTCTATGGTCCACGGAAAGAAAATTCCCAATTGTCATGACCCGGGTCTTTCTCGATCGAGCCCTCCATGCTTGATTCCCCTCCCTAACCCTCTCAGCCCTCAAGGATCCACTTTACTGCCTCATCTTTCAGAAAATGCTGCCCCATATTGTTTTTACCGCTATAGGTTCCCCCTAAACACTCAGCTCTCAACTGTTACCCGACACAGCAAACTGGCTGAGGACAACACAGAGGCTCTACTGCGACAATCTTCATGGAGTCTGGCTACCAACCACCATCTCTGACCATCTACAGCCAAATGACAGTAACAAGCCAAAGTAGAGTTTGCTATCATTGTTGGATTGGGGGTTGGGGGGCAAAGACAGTCAAGATTGAGCTGTCACTGCAGGGATGTTAAAAATGTCTAAATGCTAATTCTAAGTGCAAAAAAAAGAAACTTCTCATCAATACACACTCGCAACCAAAAGCTACAGGTGTGGCGACTGCAACTATGTAACACATTAAATCATCAAGACTTTAATTAAGTGATGGTAACCATTAGATTTGTATTGGCCCACCATTCCAAAATGTCAGTTTTATGGAAATATATTTTTGAATTCAGTTTTATAGGAATTTATTTTTAATGTTAACTCATTCACTTCCAGCACAGGTACAGTGGGGCAAATAAGTACTTAGTCAACCACTAATTGTGCAAGTTCTCCCACTTGAAAATATTAGATAGGCCTGTAATTGTCAACATGGGTAAACCTCAACCATGAGAGACAGAATGTGGAAAAAAACCCCAGAAAATCACATTGATTTTTAAAGAATTTATTTTCAAATCATGGTGGAAAACAAGTATTTGGTCAATACCAAAAGTTCATCTCAATACTCTGTTATGTACCCTTTGTAGGCAATAACAGAGGCCAAACATTTTCTGTAACTCTTCACAAGCTTTTCACACACTGTTGCTGGTATTTTGGCCCATTCCTCCATGCAGATCTCCTCTAGAGCACTGATGTTTTGGGGCTGTCGTTGGGTAACACGGACTTTCAATTCCCTCCACAGATTTTCTATGGGGTTGAGATCTGGAGACTGGCTAGGCCACTCCAGGACCTTGAAATGCTTCTTACAAAGCCACTCCTTTGTTGCCCTGGCTGTGTGTTTGGGATCATTGTCATGCTGAAAGACCCAGCCACGTCTCATCTTCAATGCTCTTGCTGATGGAAGGAGATTTTCACTCAAAATCTCTCGATACATAGCCCCATTCCTTTACACAGATCAGTCGTCCTGGTCCCTTTGCAGAAAAACAGCCCCAAAGCATGATGTTTCCACCCCCATGCTTCACAGTGGGTATGGTGTTCTTTGGATGCAATTCAGTATTCTTTCTCCTCCAAACACGAGAACCTGTGTTTCTACCAAAAAGCTCAATTTTGGTTTCATCTGACCATAACACATTCTCCCAGTCCTCTTCTGGATCATCCAAATGCTCTCTAGCGAACCGCAGACGGGCCTGGATGTGTACTGGCTTCAGCAGGGGGACACGTCTGGCAGTGCAGGATTTGAGTCCCTGGCGGCGCATTGTGTTACTGATAGTAGCCTTTGTTACTGTGGTCCCAGCTCTCTGTAGGTCATTCACTAGGTCCCCCCGTGTGCTTCTGGGATTTATGCTCACCGTTCTTGTTGTCATTTTGACGCCACGGGGTGAGATCTTGCATGGAGCCCTAGATCGAGGGAGATTATCAGTGGTCTTGTATGTCTTCCATTTTCTAATAATTGCTCCCACAGTTGATTTCTATACACCAAGCGTTTTACCTATTGCAGATTCAGTCTTCCAAGCCTGGTGGCTGGTCTACAATTTTGTCTCTGGTGTCCTTCAACAGCTCTTTGGACTTGGCCATAGTTGAGTTTGGAGTGTGACTGACTGACTGACTGACTGACTGACTGACTGACATTGTGGACTGGTGTCTTTTATACCGATAATGAGTTAAAACAGGTGCCATTAATACAGGTAACGAGTAGAGCCTTGTTAGACCTCGTGAGATGAAATTAGACCTCTTTGACAGCCAGAAATCTTGCTTGTTTGCAGGTGGCTAAATATTTATTTTCCACTCTAATTTGGAATAATTCTTTGAAAATCAAACAATGTGATTTTCTGGGGTTTTTTTCCACATTCTTTCTCTCATGGTTGAGGTTTACCCATGTTGACAATTACGGGCCTCTCTAATCTTTTCAAGTAGGAGAACTTGCACAATTGGTGGTTGACTAAATACTTATTTGCCCCACTGTAAGTGATGATTTGCCCCACTGTAAGTGATGAATACCATTATATTTGTACTGGCCCATCATTCCAAAATATCAGTTTTATGAAAATATATTTTTAAATTAATTCAGTTTTATAGAAACTTCTTTTTAACATCAACTTATTCACTGCCAGCACAGATATATGTATAATAATTTTTTTATAGAGTATGTGCAGTTGTAGTTAGTACAAGAACAAAATTTATATGAAAAAGATCAATTATCTGTAATAGCAGTCATTGAGTTAATTCAGTGGAATTATTGAAAAAATGTTCTGCACGTTTTTTTTTTTTTTTTTTAAACATATTTTAATGAAGTCAAATGCATCAGCATTCACATGTAATGGCTGGAAAATATAGTTTTCGTCTATACAAGGCATATTATGCAAAATTGTCCTGTTACAGACTATTTGTGCAACTGGAATAAGGCTTTTCTGAAATAGCCAAGTTGTCGTTATTGTATGTATTGCTAAAGCAGTATGGCTGGTAAATCCACACTTCTGACTCTGCTGTGGGCTTCTGAAACAAGATACGAAAAAATAGTCTGAGCTGGCCAGATGGGTCGCTGACGTGACAATTCCCTGATTGGATTCAAGACCCACAACCCTCCCTCTCTGAATCTTGGTTGCGGCAAAGCAGGGGAAATGACCTGTTTCCCGACAAATGCTCGTAGCCAAACAGCAATTACCTTGTCATGGCCAAGCATGACAGTGAACTAATGCGCACAAGACGTGGAAATAACAGGAAGAAGTTAATTGAAGAACTCAGGCAGGGGATTGCCTGTGTTTGACTGAGCGGTCAGGTGTGTTGCTATCAAACAGCCATCCCTTTGTCTACAGACACATGTAATCCGGGAGGCTATTTGATACTGTCTGTCATTTCCATGTTTGCCGACGCAGGACAATCATTTTTAACTCCCAACTAATTCCTGATTTTTCAATTAGACAAATTGCTTTCATACCGGGAGAACTGACTTTTGCACCTGCCTCCAATATAAGGCAGTAATAATAGGCACACATTGCACATGCATACTCATACGTAACTTGGAAGCACCTGCTTAGTGTTCAGTGTTTAAGGTCTTGTTCATCATATTTGGGGACACACTATGCTCAAATTCTTTAACAAGTTAGTGACAAGACAGATAAATCTGTAATGTAATGGTAAAAGGTGTTTGGTTATTAAAACCTTCTCCTCAATGTATTCTGTTAATAAAGGGAGTTAATGTGAATACATTAATTGGGTAATGTAAGATTTCTTAATTATGTTCTTTTTCGTCAACGTGCTAAAATAAGACAGTCCACTTCTAACACTGATTCTCTTTCCTGGCATCCATTTTCTATTATCTTATTTATATCTATACAGCTCAGCAATAAAGACATTCTTTCAAATTAATTGCATTTGATTTCATAAGAAAGTATGTCAAAAACCAAACTGGTTTATTAACTTGCTTGCAATCATGTCAGCGGGATATTTCAGAAGGTGGTGCCTTAAAACAATAAGGAAACTTTGCTGATTCAACTTTAGAATAACACAAGGTAGGAAGTTTCTGGACCGGTCCAGTCTGATTGACAAGGAGTGAAGGGAGAGAAATTTGACCCTGAAGTCATTTGCTTCCAATCATGTGAAATGGCATCCTGAAATGAGAGAAGCTAGTCTGGAAGTGTAAATATACTCTGCCTTCATTAGATTAACATACACTTCGCTCACACACGCCACATACACGCAAGGTATCTTCTAATAATAGCTGATGGGTAGCATCTCACAATCACATAGATTTACACATGCCCTTCAGCCTGCCTTGTGTTTGGCTCTCTCAAGCTTGTTTACACTGGATGCTGTTTTCTCTACAAACTTAATAAAAACAGGTTATTTATTGGGTCGGATTATTGAATGTGACTGACCTCAGCTGTAAAGTTTAGAGTGAAAACAGCTGTGGATGAAATTGAATTACACTAAGTGAGTAATGTGAAAAGCAAGGGCAGTTTAACAGTTATTAAGTGCTCTTCTAGAGACCAATCAAACAGGCATACGCCTTCAGGAAAGTAAAATTCATGCCATGGCACTATCTTTAGTGCCTGTTACATGGTGTAGATGGATCATGTTCATCATGGATTCGGACATCTTAATCAATGGGTGCGTTAAGCATATGCTCAACATAGCGATAGCAGAGGTCACCCTCGGCATGCAGCGTGTCCAAATGCTCCTCACAGAATCTCAGCAGGTTTGTGTGTGTTGGGGGTATTGGCATGCGCTCCTTGACAGAGTGCTGTCTTATAGGAGCAGAGGTTAAATGATTGTAGGACAAACAATTTAAACACGTGGCCCATGCACCTGGCCTGCATATGTGTGTGTTGGGCTTAAATGGAAGGACAGTGAGGTGCAACCAACATGAAAACTATGTCTGTTAGAGAAAAAAGGTAATTGTGAATCTGTGATAGAAAGATGGAAATTAAATTAGAGCTTGTTCCATACATTGGCAAAAAACAAACATTCATTTGCAAATTCAGGGAAAAACAACTGCTAGTGGGCTGTGCTGAGAAACAGATGGGCCAAATGGGTAAAATATGGAAAGCCACAGCAGATGACAACAGACATGCATTGAGAGCTAGAGAGAAACCATGAAATAAGGGTTGGGGTCAACCTTCAAAGCAACAGTAGAATGAGTGACAGTATCAGGACCTGCTTGCTGTTCACAAACTTGATTGATAAAAATTTAAAGTTGGATTTTGCCTAAAACCTACATCGACAATCCAAAATAATAATAATCAAGGGTACGTAATAATTTGGATATATTAGTACAAGATTGTTACCAAACAATTGAAAGAATCAATCAAATGGTCACTGCCAGCCCTCCCGGTCAAAATGGGTTGGACGCCTAGGAGAGTTGCTAATCTGTTTCCTTAGTTTCCATGTTGTAAGTGGTAATACAGTGGTATAAAAAAACTATCTGAACCTTTTGGAATTTCTCACATTTCTGCATAAAATCACCATCAAATGTGATCTGATCTATGTCAAAATCACACAGATGAAAATGCAGTGTCTGTTTTAACTAAAACCACCCAAAAACATTCATGGCTTTTCAGATTTTAATGAGGATAGCATGCAAACAATGACAGAATCGGGAAAAATAATTACGTGAACCCTCTGCCTAAGGGGACTTAAAGAGCAATTGAAACCAATTTTTTACCAAACATTTTAAGTCAGGTGTTTGCCCAATCACTGGTGAGTGGTTTAAAGCTGCCCTGCCCACTGTAAAACACACACCTGGATAGAATTGTCTTGATATGAAGCACTGTTTGATGTGGATCATGGCTTGGTCAAAAGAGCTGTCTGAAAACTTGCGATCAAGGGTTGTTAATTTGTATAAACCTGGGAAAGGAACCATCTCTAAAAGTCTGAATGTTCATCTATCGACAGTCAGATAAGTTGTCTACAAATGGAGTGAGTTTGGCACTGTTGCTTCTCTCCCAAGGAGTGGCCGTCCACCAAAGATGACGCCAAGAGTTCAGCGCCGAATACTCAGAGGTAAAAAAAAAGAACCCTAGAGTGTCTGATAAAGACTTACATAAATCACTGCTACAGTCCAATATCTCCATGCACACATCAACGATATGTAAAACTATGACCAAGAATAGTGTTCGTGGGAGGACTCCACAGAGGAAGCCACTGCTGTCTAAAAAAAACATTGTCGCTTGTTTTATGTTTTATGAAGTGTCTGGTTGAAGTTATTGCTGCCAAACAGGTGCCACAAAATATTAAATGTGATGATTCACTTACTTACTTTCCCCCCTCCTGTCATTGTTTGCATACTATCCTCATTAAAATATGAAAACCTATAAATGTTTGGGTGGTTTTAGTTAAAGCAGACACTGTTTTTTCATCGGTGTGATTTTAACAAACAGATCAGATTTAATGGTGATTTTATGCAGAAATCTGAGAACTTCCAAAAGGTTCAGATACTTTTTCATACCACTGTATATACTGTATGGTCAAAGTAAAACATATTTTCAAAGCAGATCTGATTCATACTAATGTCAAAGGCATCCAATGAGTTAATATCGCACATACAGTATACCATATATTTACCCACAATAACCTAATCACAGGGCTGTCAAATAATTAAAATTTTTAATCGAGTTAATCACACATTAAAAATTAATTAATCGTAATTAATCACAATTCAAACTATCAATAAAATATGCCATATCTTTCTGTAAATTATTGTTGGAATAGAAAGATAAGACACAAGACGGATATATACATTCAACATACTTTACAAAAGTACTGTAAGTGTTTATTATAACAATAAATCAACAAGATGGCATTAACATTAACATTCTGTTAAAGCAATCCATGGATAGAAAGCCTTGCAGTTCTTAAACGATAAATGTTAGTACAAGTTATAGAAATTTTATATTAAAACCCCTTTTTTGTTTTAATAAAATTTGTAAAATTTTCAATCAAAAAATAAACTAGTAGCTCGCCATTGTTGATGTCAATAATTACACAATGCTCCTGTGCATAAAATCAGTCACACCCAAGCGCCAGTAGAGGGCGACAAAACACCAAAAAACACAAGTAACAAGTGGACATGACACTGTGCTGTCATTCAATCTGTTTAAGTGGGGCATGTGCGTTATTTGCGTCAAATATTTTAACGTGATTAATTTAAAAAATTAATTACCGCCCGTTAAGGAGATAATTTTGACAGCCCTAGAATTATAAAACTTATTTTTTGCTGTTTGCCACCTCCTCACACAAATAGACAAACCGTTCTTACACACAGTCAGAAAGAGTCGTACTCTCAAGCATGACTTTAATTTAATCCCAAACCCATAAATCAAGTCCTTTTGGAAGAGCAGAAGTAAAATATTCCTTTAGCCTATCATGAGTAAATCATTGCTATCTCTTTTTGCTTCCTGTCTATGACAGGTTATCACCCCAGGAACGAATACTGAAAGGCGCTGAGAACGATCGAAGAGAATGGTTCTTTCTGGGTGACATATTAGATGGCAGGTTTGAGGATGGGGTGAAGTATATGTAGCGGCCAGAAAAGTTTGATTTAATGCTAGGCAGAACGCCTTTTTTCCCCTGCCATAGCTCTTTCATGTTAGCCCAAAGTTGACCTGCCTGCTACCCCAGATGGTGCTGTCCGTCTAGTTTGCCCAAGCTACAGGATGTGCCCATCAAACTCCCTGCATGTCTATAGACTCACTAATTGATTTCAGGGAGATGGCCTTCTCTCTCTGTCACTCTCTCTCTCTATCTCTCTTCTATTTCACACTAAGACAGACAACCTGCCAACAGCTAGTACTCTCACCTCACACACGCGCACACATACCCTCCTAACACACCGCCGATGCTGTGCGCTGTCAACGCTAATTCAATTTGAGACGCAGGAGTGTGACTAACAGCAGACCCGCTGAGTGTTTTACCATATGCATCACACACACATGCACAATGAAACACACATACACACGAGTGTACTCATCGACTCGTGTTAGAACGTGTCAATTCAGCTGCATTTGTTTGGTTTTGAGAGACCACATATATGACCACATATATTTAAGAGGATTATTTATTAAAGTATTAAAGCACCACAAACCACAACCTTGAAATGATTTTCTGAGCTAAAACCTCACTTACAGCGCCAATTAAACACATCAGATTTATGTATGTTATCTTAGAAGATTCTTTAAAGCAGACTGATGTTTGCTAAACATGACGCTACCCCCCAAAATGAATTTGCTGCGCCACAATGAGTCATTTGTTTAATTTAGCTTCAGGCCACCGTTCCCTGCTTGTAATAATGCAATACAAATTAAGAAAATGTGCAGCAACGTAACCGGAGCTTCAATGAAAAGTAAAAAGTTCACATAGGGTGTTTCTCGGCAAGAGATATCCGAGCAGGTGAAAGGGTGAGGTGACGGTCAAGTGGGGGGGAAAGGATGAAGAAAGGGAATTAGTGGCAGGATCAGGTGTGTGTTCGTGCAAGTGTGTGTGTCAGCGTCTGAGACGGTGAGATGTAGACGTGTTGAATCTTAAATGACGACGGATAGGGGCAGCTGTATTGGCGTGTGTGTATGTACAAGACAGTAAAACTAATTAAAAGCAGGCTTGACACATCTGACAGGAAACGGTGGTCAAGAGGTGAGTGGAAACAGGGAAACCCTTGAGCTAAAACGATTAGACACACACTTATAAGTAGAGGCGATAGCAGCCGATTTGTCACACATGCCCATCGATACCTGAATCGAACCAATCAGCTCAGCTTCCTGTGTTTGACCTGACCTTTCACGTATAATTGGATATTTCAAATTGGAGGCTGGACGGACACAAGGCGACAAGGAGAGGAGGAAATAAAAGCTTGTGTCAGCCTGATGCATGAATAATGTGTCATGAGTTGTACAAAGTTGACATGTACATGTATCTGTATTAAGCAAGGGCGTAGGTTTGCATAGGGACGATAGGGACATACAGTTATGGTCTAAAGTTTACATACACTTGTAAAGAACATACAGTAATGTCATGGCTCTCTTGAGTTTCCAGTTATTTCTATAACTCTGATGTTTCTCTGATAGAGTGATTGGAACAGATACTTCTTTGTCACAAAAAACATTCATGAAGTTTGGTTCTTTTATGACTTTATTATGGGTGAACAGAAAAAAGTGATCAAATCTGCTGGGTTAAAAATATACATACAGCAGCGCTAATATTTGGTTACATGTCCCTTGGCCATTTTCACTTCAATTAGGCGCTTTTGGTAGCCATCCACAAGCTTCTGGCAAGCTTCTGGTTGAATCTTTGACCACTCCTCTTGACAGAATTGGTGCAGTTCAGTTAAATTTGATGGCTTTCCTACATGGACTTGTTTCTTCAGCATTGTCCACAAGTTCTCAATGGGGTTTAAGTCAGGACTTTGGGAAGGCCATTCGAAAACCTTAATTCTAGCCTGATTTAATTATTCCATTACCACTTTTAATATGTGTTTGGGGTCATTGTCCTGTTGGAAAACCGAACTGCGTCCAAGACCCAATCTTCGGGCTGATGATGTTAGGTTATCTTGAAGAATTTGAAGGTAATCCTCCTTCTTCATTATTCCATTTACTCTCTGTAAAGCACCAGTTCCATTGGCAGCAAAACAGCCCCACAGCATAATACTACCACCACTTTGCTTGACGGTAGGCATGGTGTACTTGGGGTTAAAGGCCTCACCTTTTCTCCTCCAAACATATTGCTGGGCATTGTGGCCAAACAGCTCGATTTTTGTTTCGTCTGACCACAGAACTTTCCCCCAGAAGGTCTTATCTTTGTCCATGTGATCAGCAGCAAACTTCAGTCGAGCCTTACGATGCCGCTTTTGGAGCAAGGGCTTCCTTCTTGCACGGCAGCCTCTCAGTCCATGGAGATGCAAAACACGCTTGACTGTGGACACTGACACCTGTGTTCCAGCAGCTTCTAATTCTTGGCAGATCTGCTTTTTGGTGATTCTCGGTTGAATCTTCACCCTCCTGACCAGTTTTCTCTCAGCAGCAGGTGATAGCTTGCGTTTTCTTCCTGATCGTGGCAGTGACAAAACAGTGCCATGCACTTTATACTTACAAACAATTGTTTGCACTGTTGCTCTTGGGACCTGCAGCTGCTTTGAAATGGCTCCAAGTGACTTTCCTGACTTGTTCAAGTCAATGATTGTTCAAGTCAATAATCACTCACAAGAAATTGCTAATTTGTGTTGCTGTATGTATATTTTTGACCCAGCAGATTTGATCACTTTTTCTGTTAACCCATAATAAAGTCATTGAAGAACCAAACTTCATGAATGTTTTTTTGTGACAAAGAAGTATCTGTTCCAATCACCCTATCGGAGAAAAATCAGAGTTGTAGAAATAACTGGAAACTCAAGAGAGCCATGACATTATGTTCTTCACAAGTGTATGTAAACTTTTGACCACAACTGTAACTCTACCAGCTTTTCAGGAGGCTCAAATTATCCCAACCAACTTTTAAGCAACCTTATTTGCATTATATAATGACTTCAGTTATATAGACCCCAATCACCAACGTCACACAATCCCGTGATTGCTGTATTGTGCCGCCATATTGTCCGTCATTGTGTGTCCGTATTGTCAATGATAGTGGTTTCTAAAGGTGGATTCACTTGCAAATTATGGAAACCCCAGTGCTTTCAGACACTGTAAACTCATTGGATGAGTTGCATAAAAGCCGTTATTTGGAAAAGATTCGGTCGATCCAGTCGTCAGATCCATATTTGATGCCCAAACAGATGTTTCCTCCCATCCGGTCCCGTCCCGTGCGTCAGAGCTCGTCCCGAGACCACAAAATTTCCAATCATACTCCAGTTTATGTCACGATGAGGAGTCCGGTACCCAAAATCGGCACCAGCCCGAATATTAGCCGACATTTGGTCAGCTGAGCGTCACCGTTGTCACGATTGTAAAATGAAACTTGTTCGACAACGGGCCGGTGTGTGCCGAAAATAGCTGCCCCGCGTGAAATGTCCCCCCTGACGGGAGCGCTTATTTATAACGCTTTATTGACGTGAAAACATCAAATGTTTTCATGGACGCATTACAGTATTGGATTTACGACTGTAAGATCAGTTTAAAATAATTAAATTACACGAAATATTAGTACTGTATATTAGTAACAAATTGTGGACTGGGCCACATAACCATCTTTGAACAGAAATGTATTAGCCTACAGGTTTTCACGACCATATCCCAATGACAATCACACAGGTATGACATTGGAATTGGAATTGAATTTTATTGTCATCATCATCATCGGTATCATTGAATGTGATATGATTTGCCCGAAGGAACCAAAGAAGAAGACAAAGGCGGACGGGATGAAGCACATGCTTATGAGTTTCCCGTCCCCCATACAACTAAAGACGCACATTCAGGCATGGAACATACATCAAAACTGTACAATAACACAATCAACATCTGAGTTTAGTAACTTAGCGTCCAGTCAAGCAGCTCAATTAATTTCAGGGCGTACAAGGCCATGCTGGGAGTCGAGCTTGCTGGCCCTGAGCGTTTATCGGTTAAGATAAGAGAGTGCTTCAGGAGCTCAGAGTGCGTCTGTACGCGGTGAAAGCTGAGCAGCGAGTGTACTAACATTTATTAGTTAAAGCAGAGTAAAATAATACATATTCACGGTACAAGAAAGTTGTTTCCGTGTGGGCGCTCCCGTCAGGGGGGACATTTCATGTAGGGCGGCTATTTTTCGGCACAGCACCTGTTGTTGCGCTCACTTTCTTGCTGCGCGACCGTGGCGACGAGCTTCGTAGTCTCCGTCTGATGATGTCTGTGATCGTGTTGGCATCATATTGATGTTTTCGCCGCTGTCTGACGGCTGTTGACACAAACGCATCATGGACCGAGATAAACAAACCGTGCTTTAGAGATTTGCCCTTTTAACAATGGGCACACAGCAACTACTAAAATGATCGTTTATCTTCTCTGTTACTGCAACCACCCGCCACACATGCCTTCACCATTTTGATTAATCAATGTTAACGATTGTCAGGAAGGTTTTTGGGTTCGTTTACTAGGCGGTGATTCCTTAGACAAGCAGAAAAACACGCAGTAATAGGAGGAATGTACGTAGCGGTAATATGTAAACACGATGAGCTGACGGACAATATGGCGGCACCAGTCAGGGGGGCGGAGTTGTGACGTCACGTGATTGGGGTCTATAGGTCATTTAGATGTTCTTCCTATATGTTGTAAGGATAGAATTGATCCTACCATTATTAAATCAATTACAATACTTTCATTATGTTCACTTACACTGACCCCTTTTTACTTGTTGAATGTGCCAGTCCATTTTTCCCCTGAAATGCACGTTTGATTGGCTGATGACTTGACACCCCCCCCACACACACACACACACACACACCCATTCACAGCGGACAGAAATTCAACATGCCTCGTCCACCGCCCCCTTCAAAGACAAGGGATATTAGAAAAAAAATTCCCGCTAGCAGCAGCCAGTGTAAGCAATGTAAAAAGACGTCAATGTTGTGGAGGTTGGGAACACGCTACTAATTTTGCTACAGCTTTAGTGCTTCAAGTCGAATTTGCTCACTGAGATTTCTTGAAATATTTCATTAAATTAATTAGTTAATTAATTAATTAACAGCTAGCTGAAAATAAGCGTAGGGTTAGGGTTTAGACTTATTTTAAGCAAAAAGTTTGTATATTTATCGTAATCTTAAAAGAAAAACTTGTTTGTCAGAAATGTTTCTTAGTTCAAGAATATTGTTCAAAACATTTGAATTTTTTTTTCTTGATTTAGGTGAAAGATGACCAACTTTTAGCTGTATGGGCTCAATACGAACAAATAGTAATATTTACTTAAAGTAGGTGGAAGAATCTGACGCATTAATCTGTTAACTATTATTATGTAATATAATATATATAATATTGGTGAGAAATGTAGCTCTGATCCCCATTCACCAAATATTTTTGGTCTTATTAATGTCCTGTCCCCGGCAAAAAGTGTACATGCAGGTTATGCTGTTATATCGTCCCTACTAATATTAAGACCAACCCTACGCCCTTGGTATTAAGTTATGATTTCAAGTTGCAGTTTCCCACTATTGAAAGATAAACCGGCTTTGTCTACTGGGAACATATGTTTTGATTTGAGTAATTCTTTATGACTTATTATAAAAGAGCGCTTTTTGTCCGCAAAATTGTCAATTGCTCTGAGTGCAAATTCTGCACCACAAGGAAACAGGAAAATGTGTTGATGACACCTGATGGTAAAACCACTTTGCAGTAACACAAACAAATCCACTGCAGCAAATTTCGAAGCGGAACAAAAACGTCAGGTCAGACTCTACTGTGTAAGGAAGTGGAGTGCCTCTGATTGCTAAAAGTATGTTTGAAATACAACACATTAATTTATTTTTGTTTTCTTTAACTGGGGATACACACAAAATTTTAACTCGAGGTAATCTAACTCCGGGAGAGGGAAATGATTGACAGCTGCTGGATCACATGGGTCAGTGGAAAATAGGAGTAACTCTTGCGGACTCAAAGATTCATGTGTGAGTGCAAATTCCCCACAGTCACCTCACGCATCAAAGTGCCTAAACTGCAAAATGGATTTGTTTCAGTTTGGAGCCACTGATGATGATTGTGGATGCAGTTAAGTGCGAGCTGATGGTAATTAGGAAGGACACAAAAAGGGTCAAAGGTGGCTGAGTGTCACTCCAGAGGACTCCCATCAACCACTGGGTTGGGTCTGTGTTCATGTATAGATATTTGTGTCTGCTTTGATAGCACCTGTAATGGCTCCCATCTGAGTCTCACCTCCCCCTTGAGATGTAGTCAACTACGTATGTGTGTAATAAGGCAATGGCATGCGAGCGGCAGAAGGCTGCTTCCTCTACAGGTGACACCTTTGACCTCTCATCTGTTCCCTGTTGGCAGAGCAGAGGAGGAGGAGGGGTAGAATGGAAGAAGGAAGATTCATGTCAATCTGCATTCTTTAACAAAAGAGCTATGAAATGACAAATAGCAATCAACACCTTTACCTAACTTTGAATAATGGTTAGAATAATATTACAGTAGCAGGAAGATTAAAAAACAATTGTTGAAATGGTAAGCATGTTGATAGACTTGCCCTTTAAAAGAAGAGGTCAGTGGATGAATTTTACCGATGGAAAAAAATGTTTAAATTTCCGACCGTCAAATGTTCTTTTGGCCAGACATCAATTACAGTGGAGAAAATAAAGTATTTGAACACCCTCCTATTTTGCAAGTTCTCCCACTTGGAAATCATGGAGGTGTCTAAAATTTTCATCGTAGGTTCATTTCTACTGAAGGAGAGATAATCTAAAAATAAAAAGCCAGGAATCACAATGTATTATTTTTTTTAACAATTCATTTGTGTGACACAGCTGCACACCTGTCTATCAGCAAGGATTCTGACCCTGAAAGACCTGTTAGTCCGCTTATTAAAAGTCCACCTCTACTCCATGTATTATCCTGAATCAGATGCACTTGTTTGAGGTCGATTCCAGCATAAAGACACCTGTCCACCCCACAGAATCAGTAAGACTCAAATTTCTAACATGGGTAAGATCAAATTGTCCAAAGATATGAGAAACAAAATTGTTCACCTCCATAAGGCTGGAAAGGGATACGGAGCAATTGCCAAGCATCTTAGTGAAAAAAGGTCATTAGAAAATGGAAGAAGCAAAACATGATGGTCAGTCTCAATCGGAGTGGAGCCCCATGTAAGATATAATCTTGTGGGGTCTCAATGATCCTAAGAAAGGTGAGGAATCAGCCCAGAATTACACAACAGAAGTTTTTCAATCACTTGAAAAGCGCTGGGACCACCGTTTCCAAGGTGGTTGGTAATACATTAAGACATCATGGTTTGAAATCATGCATGGCATGAAAGGTTCCCCTGCTTAAACCAGCACATGTCAAGGCCCATCTTAAGTTTGCCTATGACCATTTGGATGATGCAAAGGAGTCATAAGAGCACGTTTTGTGGTCAGATGAGAGTAAAATAGAATTTTTTGGTCATAATTCCACTAACCGTGTTTGGAGGAAGAAGAATGATGAGTACTATCTCAAGAATACCATCCCTACTGTGAAGCATAGGGGTGGTAACATAATGCTTTGGGGGTGTTTTCCTGCGCATGGGACAGGACGAGTGCACTGTATTAAAGAGACGATGACTGGGGCCCTGTATTGTGAGATTTTGGGGAGTAAACTCCTTCCTTCAGTCCGAGCATTGAAGATGGGTCATGCCTGGGTTTTTCAACATAACAATGACCTGAAGCACACAGCCTGGAAAACCAAGGAGTGGCTCCACAAGAAGCATAACAAGGTTCCAGCAGGATCTAGTCGATCTACAGGCCTAAATCCGATGAAAAACCTCTGGAAAATGCTCAAACTTTTCTCAGCGACAGCCCCGAAACTTGACTGATGGATGGACCAAGATCCTTCCTGCATTGTGTGCAAACCTGGTGAAAAACTACATGAACTGTTTTACCTCTGTAATTGCAATATTTACATACAGTATTTCCTATTACTTATTTTCTTCACTGTATATCTCCATAAACAAACCACTAAACACTAGCTAGTCTAATAATCCTTCTCACAGCCCAATTTCCCACAAGACATGGCAAGACAAGTAAGAATAAATCAAGGGCATAGGTTTGCATAGGGACGTTATGGACATAACACTATTCAGGATGCTCAAATTGTCCCCACCAACTTTTAAGCAAATTTAGACCATTATATAATGACTTCTATTTTATAGGCAATTTAGATTGTCTTCTCATGTTGTAAGGATAAAATTAACCCTACCATTATTAAGTGAATTACAGTACTTTCAATATGTTCAGACTTACATTGACCCCTTTTTGACTTGCTGAATGGGCCAGTCCATTTTTTCCCCTTAAATGCAAGTTTGATTGGCTGACGACTTAACACACACACACACATTCACAGCCGGTGTTCTGTCACATTTTTCAACAATTATAATATTTTGCTCCCGAAGCTTTTGTGGCGGTGAATAAGCACTCTTTTACATTCAGTTGGACTTTCAATGTTTTCCAAAGGTGCTAAATAAGCAAGTTAAATCATAAACATACATGTGCAATATGAATATGCCATAAATAAATGCTTAAAGACTCCGCGAAGACGTGAACGGTGAGAGAGAGCGGCGTGCAGTTGTAATGGCAGGATATGTCTGAGGAGAAGTCCGTCCATGATCAAACGTAAGTTAATATTCCTTTATTGAAAGTTTGTAGTGTTGACTTTGGAACCGTTACATTCGCAGCCATTTTTAACATTACACGCATGCGCAGATCCGTTTATTTTTTGCATTCCTGCATAGTTCGGGGATGATTAACAAGTTTGTATATCTTGTGGATGATTGTTAATATCATTTGTGTTTGGATATTGCAATTTAAATTTAACACTTATTCTGGAAGTTTTCAAAATGTTTCTTGAGTAGTTCTTGAAAACAAAGGTTTGACTCGAATGGTGTACCACCTAAACCAATACATAAGAACTGCAACCCCCCACCCCAAAAAAAACGTTTTCATTATAAATCTACTAGAAATAAGTGAAATTATCTACCAGTGCTTCATGAAAATTTACTCAGATTTGTTGAAATATAATGGCTAGCTGAAAATAAGCTTAACAGACTTATTTTAAGCAAAAAGTTCGTATAATTAAAAAAAAAAAAAACTTGTTTCTCAATATTTGAAAGCATTTCGTTCTTGATTTAGGTGAACAATGACCAACTTTTAGATGTATGGGCTCAATAAAAACAAATACTGTAGTAATATTTACTTAAAGTATGTGGAAGAATCTAACACATTACTCTGTTAACTAGCCTTTAACACTTATAACAAGATGGAGAAAGTTATTGGAATACATTTGAGAAAGATTATCAGATTAAGATGTTTTACATTTACAGTGTGAAAGTATAAATCAATACATATTTATTTTGCATTAATCATTTAGCCTTTCAATCAATTAGGTTCATATTGGTGAGAAATGTAACCCTGACCCCTGTTCACCCAATCTGTTTGATCTTATCAATGTCCCGTCTCCAGCAAAAAGTGTACATGCAGGTTATGCTGTTATATCGTCCCTACCAATTTTGGGACCAACCCTCCACCCTTGGAATAAATAGATGGACAATATGATGACTGGCATTGGTTGGTAATGTTGGAAAATCCGATGTCATGTGGACATTCGTCCACTAGGTGTCACTTTTTACCTTGTGTTGTTCTGTTTGCCATATTTAACAGTTTTTTTCAGAGTCAAAGTAGAAAGAAAAATCCACTCCTACCTAAACTCTACAAACTTCTTTATTTAGCAGAAAGCATTGTTTTTTTCTTGCGAGAAAATCTTAACAATATTTTTGTTGAGGCTCGCCTAATGAAGCAAAATGAAGAGAGGGGAATGCCCACCCACGGAACGCTCTGCCCACCCAAAGACAACTGGGCACCGTGTATGGTATCCCATTCATATCGTACTAATGTGTTCTAAGTTTTAACCTTTGATTTGTTACCTCCGCTTTCACCTTCAAATAAATAAATAAATAAATAAATACAATGAAATGAAATGTTGGTTTTGTTCCTACACACATTTACGCATATTTATTTATTTATTTATTTTATTTATTTATTATTTTTTATTTATTTATTTTTTTTACGTTTTATCAAAGTTTTCACCAGTGTTCACCTGGCTGTTGAGTTCGGTGAGTTTTGAAGCATTCTGAGGTTGTCAAAGTAGGGCTCAAATCGTCGGCGGGACAAAGAATGACTGCTAGGGGGCGCTACATAGTGTATTTGGAATTTGTCAAAGATTGCACCTGTCTTGACCTGTCTGCCGATTTTGGTACATTTTGAAGCATTCTAAGGGGGTCAAATTTCGCTCAAAGGGGCTGCGGAACAAAGAATAACTATAATAATAATAATATTAATAATAATAATGAAACCAATGAACCACAATAGGTTACCTAGAAAAAACATTCTCACCTGCATGTCCATAATGTTCAGTTATGGATGTGTTCTATAAAATAAAGTAAAATCAAATCAACTTTTATTTGTTTAGACCAAATCACAACAATAGTTATCTCAAGGAGAAAACAAAACATGTTTTAAGGTGCAGTAGCCCTACGATGGATTTCGATCTACTTGACCATTGTAGACCCCCCCACCCGCCGGTAAGGCTAATGCCCACCCACACCTGGCATCCTGGTAACACCACTGCTTCTGTGTAATCTTCAAATCAGTGCAATAAAATAGGATGTTACCGAGGGAAGTAATGGTGATTTCTTCAAATAATATATAAAAAATAAAATTTTTAGAATACCAATTCAGCCACCAGTGGGAGGAACTCTCCCAATATCGCTTCGTCTTTGAAGCGACTGCTCAATGCACTCTAATGCCTGCTTTTGCTGTCCTTTCGTCGTCATCGAATCGGTCACGATTTTGCATCGCGTGACCGCGCCTCCTACGTCACGACTGTTCTCCAAGTAGACGGGCGCGCGTGTCTGAAGCAAACAAGTTCAGTCCATGCTAAAAATAGTTTATACGCGGTATCGCTAGGTTGTGGAGCAAGTCTAGTGACGTAATTTATGCTCTTGTCTCTTGTGAAGGAGTAATTTGACATTTTCCACAAAGGTCTGCGCCATTTATCTGGATGTTTTCCCTTGTGTGTTCTGTCACTTGTTTGTGACGCACTAGTATGAAGCATCTTCCCCACGGTTTGCTGACACACTAATTATTATTTCATTTACACACACAAACAGAGAGCGCAATGGGCACTTTTGGACAATATGAATTAAAAAGATGCTGCGCAGAAACAATCTGTAGTGGGAAAGGTCTGTGTGCCTACGTGCGCCGGCCGAATGGGTGGGATTAACAGCTGGGTCAAGGAAGGGAACAGCTCGGATGACTCATAGCTGTATACTGGACACCGGATATCAATGTGTATGTGGGTGACAGGGAAAATGTTTTAAATGTTTCGGAAATCATAAATTCGACTCCGGGCAGCTGCCCTTTAAGTGGATGAAATTTGGAAATACCTGCTGCCACAAAGTACATTCATATTTGATTATCTTATATTAACTACATGATCGTATGCTTATAGACTTGCATTTTTGTCATCCAGTTAAGTCTAAATGAGTTTCAGTTTAGACGTGTTTGCTGACGCCTGTCGCTGTTATGACCTGTGTTTACTGTGTGTAACTCTCACAGCTTCACTGAGCGCTCGCACGCACACGCGCGCGAACACACACACACTCTCTCTCTCTCTCTCTCTCTCTCTCTCTCTCTCTCTCTCTCTCTCTCTCTCTCTCTCTCTCTCTCTCTCTCTCTCTCTCTCTCTCTCTCTCTCTCTCTCTCTCTCTCTCTCTCTCTCTCTCTCTCTCTCTCTCTCTCACACACACACGCTCCCCAGCCATAAATGAATGACGGCAGGTCGCCATGGAAACTGCGTTACGCTCCGGGCACCCGAGGAAGAAAACAAGAGAGCGAGGACTGAGTGGAGTCTTCATTTCAGCACCAAGCACCTTGTGGACAGCGCCCGGTTGAAGTGCAGAAGCCTCCTCACATGTCTGTTCAGGAACAGAACCGCATGCAGACGAATAAGCAGCAGAAGACGCGTGCCTCACCAGTGTGAGTCGAGAGTTCCAAATAAAAGACACTTTTAGAGCATCTAAACGTGAATTACGGTGGTTCCACGAGGTTTGATCACAGCTGCGAGAACAGGAGTCAGTCGCTGTGCCTCAGCAACAGGTAAGATCGGTCAGCATTATGAAGAAGATTCATTCACTTCTGCTGAATTCAATATTGACGTGCATGGAGTTAACCTGGATGCAAGAAGGGGGGAAATGACCTTTCCTTTGCATGTCAGTTCTAATTTAACTATATGGTCACATTGAACCAAGGAGAATGCTGGCTCACTCCAACTGTCAGGTATGTGACAGACCATGAAACTGAATAGAAGTGACTATTAGATTTTCTCTATAAGGGTTTACACCGCAAGTCAAAACTGAGTTCATTTATGACACTAGAAAATTTATAAATAGTCAGAAAAAAAGTTGGGGAAAAATAAGTAGTATCGAGAATTAACTGTACTAATCCAATTAAAACATGCAGTGTTTTTGATTATGCTAGTTTACCTCCACTGCAACTGATAGTTACTTTGCATTGACCACTTGAGTTTCATGACGGCTGAGAGGACAGTTTTTCTCGTGTTTGATTTTTAAATTTAGTTCTGTGTGTACCGAAGCCGAGCATTATGTGTGAGCTGAGCTGATACGGCTGGATGAGTCACTCGGGCTGCAAGTTTGCAGAAGAGTGTAAAAGGGGAAAGGGAGAAAAAGGGGGGCAGCTGGAAAGCAATCCTGCAATGGTTCTTAGCTTTCTGAAGACATGGTTTGATTGTGTTTATGGTTTGTGTTAACTTCAAGGGCTGCGCTTTTCAAGTCTGTGTGGTTTTCCACACTGAAGTTCTGTTGGTAAACATACTATATGCATCTGCCCCAATTCACACTTCAACTGCATTTTGCTTTTGTCACTTTGCAGCTGTAGTAAAATCAAGCACTCTTCGTATCATAGACAAATGGGGAGTCAATGAAACTGCAGTGTGGGCTGTAAGATTTGCAAAGACTCTATTGAACATTGTTTACAGAGGCTGCAGTCTGACAAATAACTGCCTGAGCACTGCCTGTTCATTAGTATCCCAGTGTTTGTATTGACAAGTCATAGCAATCAGTTCTATTCAGCTTTAGCTGCGACTGACAAGTATTGGTTAAAGCCAATGGTAGATGATAATAGGCTTCAATGAATCACATTTTCCCACTCAAACTCCCTGAACCACTTGACACATCCCGACTCCCAAAGTACACGCCGCAGCTCATGAGACAGACTTAAATGGTTAGACTTTATTCTGTTAGTTGAAAAATATGGGTAATTTACCAAGAGTGTCTTGAGTGTGCACGCTTTGCAGTAAAACCAGTCGAAAGGAATAATCTGATATCAAACCCTGAAATGATGTGCTCCATTTTCCAAAGTGTCATCAAAAATGGTCTAGTTTGCGCACATGGGTGGAGGAGTTATTTTAAGCAAAATATACAGTTGTGCTGCGTGCACAGAGACACAAAACAGATGTGTGTCCTTAATTTGTGATGTTGGTGTGATTAATGAAGTCTGCTGGCGATGACTCATTCAGTTTAACCCTTCCTCTGCTCATGGAAACAATCAAATGATAAATACCTCTGCTGTTAGAACCAATGTATGTTATTAGTTTTTGTGTTGACTTTCATCATATGCATACTGGGTATGGATATCAAATAAATGTGTCTTACAGCTTTATTCATATACTGTTTCAGACTAAGCGTGAGTGCTAATAAAGTCCCAGATTTATTGGATATCAGCACAGCGTATACTGTATTTCAGATTCAATTATCCTATGAAACACTTCTCCTTAATTTGTTGTGATCGGGTTGCAGAAAAGATGGATATTGAAGCATGGCAAAGCTTCATGAATGACTACATGTGCCAGGTTGTCAACACAGCAGTAACATAAGCTGTCAGCCAAGCTGTGACTAGCAGACATCCGACTGGCAGGAATGCTCTCTCACACAATGTGTGTGTGTCTGTGCGGGAGAGCGAGTTAAACATTTGTTGGTTTAAATATTAATGAACTCTCATTTTGTTGTTTTCCTCTCGTTTAAGGCAGCAGCATGCCTGAAATCAAATCCAGTCAGCGGTTCCATAGCCTGAAGCCTGAGCAAGTGGCAGTTCTCCATCAGGTTCTGTCAGATATTGTTCCCATCCACGGCCGTGGGAACTTTCCAACACTGGAGCTTCGCCCTCGAGATATCATCATTGCTGTACGGGCTAGTCTGCAGAAGCAGGGCATTGTAGTAAGAGATGTGCGTCTAAATGGCTCCACAGCCAGCCATGTTCTGGTCCAAGACAACAGACTGAGCTACAAAGACCTGGATATAATTTTTGGAGTGGAGCTGCCCAGTCAAGAGGAGTTCCAGGTATATTACAAAAAAGAAATAGTTGGCGAAATTTCGATTTAGCACAGTTGCTCTCTAGTTACTTTCTCTGTCAGAGTGCAGTATTGATTCTTGTGCTTTTCATTTTGACACAGAAATAATTCTAATCCAAACTAATTCAATTAGAATTTATTTCACAAACAGGCTGAATTGGTCACAATATTTATAAGTGAATTATACCTGAATCCAAAGTCTAATATTGCAAACAATATTGCAGTCATTCCTTACCATCCTTGTCATACTGCTTCCCCTGTCCCCACAGGTGATCAAAGAGTCAGTACTTGGTTGCTTGCTTGACTGCCTGCCAGCAGGGGTCAACAGAGAGAGGATCAGCAGTGCCACAATGAAAGAAGCCTACGTCCAAAAGATGGTGAAAGTTTTTAATGAACAGGACCGTTGGAGCCTTATCTCATTGTCAAACAACAGCGGCAAAAACCTGGAGCTCAAATTTGTAAGCATGCTGAGGAGGCAGTTTGAGTTCAGCGTTGATTCCTTCCAAATCATTTTGGATCGCCTTCTTGAATCCTACTTGCAGGAGATGCAACAAAAACATGATAATGTTACAGAGAAAGAGGTAGAGACGAAAGATACCTCTACTCTTGAGCAAGCCAACACTGCAAGTAAAGAAAAATCAAAAATCAAAAATGTATCCCCTTTTGAGAAAGGGGCCCATGACACCAAGATTTCACAAATGAGCCATGAGATGCACGGAAAAGAAAACAGAATTAAATCCACAAAACTCTCCACACAGGAAGGAGATAATAAAGACAAAAAACCCATAGAACTGAAAGAGCACAGAGAAAACCTTAATGAACCCAACCCCCCTGGGCATACTTCTTTAAACATTATCAAAACAGCTAAACAAACCATTGAGAGTAATAAAGTTCAGAATAAACTCAATGATGAAGCTCAGCCTTCAGACTCAACCAAATCCTCAGAACACTCCGAACTAGTCTTTGTAAATCCGATTGAACCTGATGATAAACAAGAAGTACTCACAGAGAAAACAGAATGGGTAAAAATCCCAGAGCCAACACTGACGGAAAACCACAGCAAAGAAACATCTCAGAATATAAAGACCTCCAAGACTGAACGTGTAAAAGATGAAACACAATCTTTGTATAAGCCAGATGTTGACACGTCTCAAGTAAATGTTCAAATTAATGTGTTGATCGACACAGAGATTGAAGTGGATGGGGAAAAAAGCAAAATATCACAAGAATGTAAAACACTGACAGAAAATGCAGATCACACACAGGCAGATAAGTGTGTTTGCTCCATTTCTCTCACACCTCTTTCATGTGACAAATCACTAGAAACACACAGCACAGTCAATATTGAAAGATCAGTTGACAGCACCGCGGATACTCAGGAAACACCAACACCACCAGGCCTTGTTTCTGACAAAAACACCTCCTGCCCTTCTTCTAACGTGTCAGAAAGACTCTCTCATATGGTGGTGCTGAAACACTCTTCTCCTAAGCCCCCACGTAGGATGTGTCGAAAGGTTACCACTTTTCCTTTCCCTGTCCCAGCCTTTGAGAGTGATGGCATAACGGACTTCAGGTTAGATCCAAACCCTTCCTCAAGCCCTGAACCTGATCTTCATGGAAAGCTAAAACTTGAGCCAGGTCTAATTGCTGGTGAAGGTTCAGACAGTACAACAATCACACCTAAAACGACAACAACCTCAAGGCATGAAAGCAAACCAACCAGTCACCTTACATCAAATCTGGACTTCCCATCGACTCCTGATCCCATCCCTGAATCTGTTGCTATTCTACCTCTAGAGCCGGAACCTTCTGAATTAATCACTGAGTGCTTGTCTGTGACAGACATTCAAAACCAAGAAGAAAGACCACAATCGGCTGAGCAAAATCAGTCTTCTTGTGAAAATTCTGCTTTGAAACTGAAACAAACAGAGTCTCCCAACAGCCTGGACTCAGTAGCTTCACCCATTGATAAATCCAGCTCAAACACCTCCGAAGCTGAATCTAATGAAGCTTTGGATGAGCCAAACGTCAGCAATGAAAAGACTACATCCCACCACTCACCTTCCTCTCCCCTTGCGCCACCTCGTTCCCCTCCTGTACTCAGTTTCTCCCCTCCCTGCTGCACTTCTTCGCCCCCAAACCTCAGCCCTCCACCATGCGTGACTCCTCCCTCTCATTGCCTCTCGTCGTCAATGCTGCAAACTGCCAGCCCTGCCACCAGTTACAGCTCTCCACCCCTGAGCTTCAGTCCCACCTCATCCTGCCTCAGCTCACCTCCGTATCTCACCCCTCCTATGCTCAGCCTCAGCCCTCCTCCTTCTCCGTGCCTCACCCCGCCCCTCCTCTGCTTCACCCCTCCCGTGGAATCAGACAATCCTCTGATATCCTTAGACACAAAGCCTTTGATAGACAACTCAGTCAGTGATGAACAGTTTGTAGAGCCTTCGATCCTGCACGGTGTGCCCGTCACGCAACTTGAAGATAAAACCGAGCAGTCTTTTGTTTCTTTGTTAACTCAGGTTCCAGAGCCTGTCTCTTTTCCAATCACACTGCCAAGCGCAACATCACATTCGTTGCCCTACTCCCAGTGTGGAATGACTAGTGAATCGGCTGCTTCAAAGACAGATGAAACATCCAGCGCTGTGCCTGAGAAGAATGAAGACTGTAAAACAACTTCATTCGTCACTGAACAGAGCGAAACTCCGCAGGCAGCAGGCTGTGTCCCAGCTGTCGAGGTTCTGGCTGAGAGCATGTATGGCGACTTTGATGCCGCCATGGACCACTTGCGTTACCGCTTAATCGCAACAAGGAATCCTGAGGAGATCCGAGGTGGCGGCTTGTTGAAATACAGTAACCTACTGGTCAGGGACTATCGACCGGCCAGCGAGACTCAAATAAAGTCACTTGAGCGATACATGTGCTCACGCTTTTTTATTGATTTCCCGGATGTGCAGGAGCAACAGAGAAAGATCCTATCCTACTTGAAAAATCACTTCATTGGTGAAGAGAGAAGCAAGTATCAGTACCTAATGACGCTACGCCGTGTGGTTGATGACAGCACTGTGTGTTTGATGGGCCATGAGAGGCGCCAGACTCTCAACATGATCACAGTGCTAGCCCTGAAAGTTCTAGGGGAGCAGAACATTATCCCCAACACGGACCATGTAACATGCTTCTATCAGCCTGCTCCATACCTCGCCGAGCATAACACTCCCTATCTAACAGAACCCAGTTATTGCAGCTACTACATACCCCAGGGAGGATCAACTCTCCTTTACCAACCGTACCCCTTACACTTACACACACAGACAGGATTAGTTTAACTGGAAATCAAACATGCATGAGTAGCAGCAGCAAAGGGAAAGCCTGCATTCCATGGGGTAAGATATCGAGAAGGGAAATAGACTTTAACCTATCACAGACTTCTCGATGAATGAGGGGTGCTGTACTTCCATTTGTACTCTCAAGTTCAAACAAGAATATTAGTAATGGTTAAAAAAACATCTGGTATTGCTCCTGAAAATGCTGTGGAACCATGAGTCATAACCCTTTGGCATCTCCGGGACCAAAGATGGGTTGCTGACCTTCATGAACATACAAATGTACTTCCAGGTTCTTGGAATCCTATGTGTTCTTCTCCTGTTATTATTGTGTTTGTTTGGAATGTGGACCTTGCCTGTGACTAATATTGTGCATGGACTACATGGGACTGTTCTCTCACTGCCAAACTCTCTGTGACTTTGTTCCAAAAACAGTTTAGTGTACATGTAACTCTGTTTCCATTTAATGAAGAGTAAATTTTTGAAGAATTATACAACAGTAGATTGAGCAGTTTGTGAAGTACTATGTTCAAATTTCATGCATGTACACATCTGAACACACACATATTCCAAAATGTATTGGAAATCAGACAATGCATGAACAGCTCGGTATACTAAACATAACACATGACACAATGCAAAGGCTCTTAATCTAATAAAATAAATAAATATATATATATATTTTTGCAAGACTTTCCAAGGTAACACTCAACGATAATCTTACTGTTTTTTCATAATGCCTTTTCAATACACTGTACAGCATATTTGTCACAGTAACAGTATGTTGTTTGTGAAAACAATCTATCATTTTCAGGTAAACTGTGAAATATGTACTGAATTCCTTTTGTTTGTGAAGTCTTTTATGTTATCATGTGGCATTTTGGACAAATTAGTTGATCCTACACATGTGGACAGGTTATACAGTAACCATCTTTGGGTCAGTTCTAAGCATAGCTAAAGTTGACGCAACCACCTTTGACCTACTAACTCTTTTCAAAATGAATCAGCACCTATGTTTTACATGATAAAATTCCAAAAACATTTGAACCCAGTTTAAATCTAATTTAAAGCAACAGCAACTATGACCAAAGATGGTTGGGAAGAGAATTCAAGTGCCTAAATGAAAGAAATACAAGTCTTATCTTACTGCACTGGGATGTTAATGGGGTGGGTCTGGACCAGGGATGTAGGTTTCGTGTTTAAATTGTGACCCCTGTCACTGCTGCCTGTTTTGATGTCTTCTTTAATGTATTTATCTGTTGTAGCTTATTCACGTGAATTTTAATAAATAAAGGGGAACTTAAATACTACCTCACTTTGTGTTTACTCTTTTACTGTTTGCCACAACAACAAATTGTATGTCGTATGCATTTTACAAATAATGATTTGGTGCTGCTGTGATCCACTTAAGCATAACAATCACATCACGATAGTGCCCTGGGAAGCCAACCAAAAAACTGTGAGGCCGGGCCTTTTATCACAAAAGGGTGTTGGCACACATCACCGCAACAAAGCCGGTTCAAAAATGTGTAAATGTGAGGAAGAACCCATAATTCCTGATTAGGAGGTGCTATTTCACACCTAGTAATTGAAAATACAAAACAACACAAGGAAACTCCCTCCCACTTGACTCCCTACCACGTCACAATACTAATTATATCATAGGCACGTGAGGAGAATGCCTTCAGGGGCTTGTGTATATGATCACAGGTTGCTAGTTTCACACGCCGTTCGTTTACTCACAATTTAGACTTGCACTCGCTTGTATCGTTCCTTGGGAGAGAGAAGACGTGTGTGATCTTTGAGGCACTGTATCAGCATCTCACAGACCTCAGAGCCACTCTTGTCCACTTGGGGTTTCCATAGAGACAGGTACAGACAGCCTGTTGGGTGCACAAGGGAATGACGTAGGACAGGGAAGACCCACACTGCAAATGGTGGCGGTAGGAGGGGTGATGTTAAGCAAAACAAAAGAATAAGGGATGGTTGAAATAAAAGGCTCAAGATAGTGGATGTGTGAGTTAAAGACAAAATGGAGTTCAAAAGATAACATTTCGACAATGACAGTTAGTAGAAAGGGAGAGATACAGCAAGAGGTGGGAGGAACAGGGGAGTCGTTGGGGAACGTGTGGGAGGCTGTCAGGCCTTCAAGTCACAAGGGAGTCACCGTGAAGTGGCTGCAGTGACGGCAGCAGTGATGTCAAAGCAGTGAGCACACACAGATACACACGTGGCTGTGCATATGCACCAACACACAACTGTATGCGCATCAATTTTGCTAATGGGCAGCCCACTCGTGCACCATCAACAGACATTTTCAGAAATCACAGACACCTCATTCTGACATCAACATCACTCAGCCAGGAATGATGCAGGGCGGGCTTCGCAGATGCCCAAATCTCTTTAGATCTTTGAATTAAATTTGGCATTGTTGGATATGAACATACAGCTTTGGCAGTGTAAATGATTATCTTAATTGATTGCAAATGCCAGACTATTTCTTTCTTTTAGTTACCCTTTACAGACCCATGTTAGTGTAATGTTTTTAAATGTCATTCTAAAATGAACTTAACACATTCAATTCCCTCAACTCACTAGCAGCTGTGGAGCAATGGTTAGGTTTTTTTTTTTTTTTTTTTAAACAAATTTAAAAATCATGTTTAGTATTCACCACTCACACATTTTGTCATTTACCTAAATGGAAAATGTTTCACCTAGGGTAACCTGTATCACTATGCCCTCCACCTTTTTCCCCACCCCGCTTCTCCATTGTGTGCCTCCCACACATCATCCTCCCTGACTGCTATGACTCAGTGCTCATTCAGCATGGATAGAAAAGCATAACAAAATTACCCCTCAATACATACTTAGAGCATAGAACACCTTGCCATGTACCAGTATGTGTCTTCAGATTTGTACTGTATTCTGTACAAATGCCACAAATCGACTTGCTTGAGATATGAAAAAGAACATTTAGACACGCCAGCTTGATTTTGGAACAAGGTACTGTGGACTGATGAAACAAAGGCTGAGTTAAAGGGTGTTATGCATGCTGACGAAAGAACACTGCATTCCAAGAAAATCCCTTACTACCCACAATGAAATTTGGTGGCGGATGACGCTGTGGGGCTGTGTGGCCAGTCATGGTACTGAAAATCTTGTTAAAAAATTAAGATTGCATGGATTCCACTCAATATCAACAGATTCTTAAGAATAATGTTCAACAAATTTGTCACAAAATTGGAGTTATGCTGGACCTGTTACAGCGACCCACAACATTGCTCAAAATCTACTCAAGTATTCATACACTGGAGCAAGTACAATGTTCTAGGGGCACCATCCCAATCGCTAGGCGTGAATATCGTTGAAAATCTGTGGCATGATCTGGAACGGATTGCGCATGCCTCATAGCAACCATCAAACTTAACTGAAGATGTTCTGAAAGAAACAATGGTCCAAGATACCTCTATTCAGAATCTAGAAACTCATCGGAAGTAATAAGAAACGTCTATAACTTTTCGGTAATTATATGACACCATGTCCACACAAAAAAACCCAAATAGTCTTCAAGAGGCATAATGATAAATTCGCACGTCACTGTTGTGACAACAGTGAAACATTCTGTGTAGTATTGTTTTATAGTGGCGCAATGTTTGGTGCTGATGACACAGATATTACAAACCAAATAATGGAGAACAACACAACAAAAGAAACCCATGATAGCACCCCCTTCTGCAAGTGGCTTGAACTCTATGTACTGTATTTTAGGTAGCATGAACCTGTTGTCTGTTATGAATAATAACAAAACATTACGCCCACTGTCCATCCCGAGAATCTCCACAACACAGAAAGCCCACTGGAGTTGAAGTGAAATACTAATATCCCTGAATACAGCACAGATTAGCAGCATTTCAAACGAAACCTTTAATACTGAAACCTTTATACTGGATTTAGCTGAAGTGTGGAAGAGAATTTGTGCATCCTTTCACGTATGCAGACCTAATTACAGAAGCATGCTTAAGTGGAGCATTAGAACACTGGAGAACTCTCCGGTGGGTGTGAGATAATTCTATATTCAAAACACAACAGCGGTGATGTCAGCAGTGTTATAACAAGAAAAGAAAAACACAATACAAACGGTGGGGGTATTGACCCGTGGCAGCTGATGGAGTTTTCCCCTGGCGGGGTCTATATGCAGGACTTATAATGACTTACACAATGACGAGTATTGGGACACATATACAGTGCCTTGCAAAAGTATTCGGCCCCCTTGAATCTTGCAACCTTTCGCCACATTTCAGGCTTCAAACATAAAGATATCAAATTTAATTTTTTTGTCAAGAATCAACAACAAGTGGGACACAATTGTGAAGTGGAACAACATTTATTGGATAATTTAAACTTTTTTAACAAATAAAAAACTGAAAAGTGGGGCGTGCAATATTATTCGGCCCCTTTACTTTCAGTGCAGCAAACTCACTCCAGAAGTTCAGTGAGGATCTCTGAATGATCCAATGTTGTCCTAAATGACCGATGATGATAAATAGAATCCACCTGTGTGTAATCAAGTCTCCGTATAAATGCACCTGCTCTGTGATAGTCTCAGGGTTCTGTTTAAAGTGCAGAGAGCATTATGAAAACCAAGGAACACACCAGGCAGGTCCGAGATACTGTTGTGGAGAAGTTTAAAGCCGGATTTGGATACAAAAAGATTTCCCAAGCTTTAAACATCTCAAGGAGCACTGTGCAAGCCATCATATTGAAATGGAAGGAGCATCAGACCACTGCAAATCTACCAAGACCCGGCCGTCCTTCCAAACTTTCTTCTCAAACAAGGAGAAAACTGATCAGAGATGCAGCCAAGAGGCCCATGATCACTCTGGATGAACTGCAGAGATCTACAGCTGAGGTGGGAGAGTCTGTCCATAGGACAACAATCAGTCGTACACTGCACAAATCTGGCCTTTATGGAAACGTGGCAAGAAGAAAGCCATTTCTCAAAGATATCCATAAAAAGTCTCGTTTAAAGTTTGCCACAAGCCACCTGGGAGACACACCAAACATGTGGAATAAGGTGCTCTGGTCAGATGAAACCAAAATTGAACTTTTTGGCCACAATGCAAAACGATATGTTTGGCGTAAAAGCAACACAGCTCATCACCCTGAACACACCATCCCCACTGTCAAACATGGTGGTGGCAGCATCATGGTTTGGGCCTGCTTTTCTTCAGCAGGGACAGGGAAGATGGTTAAAATTGACGGGAAGATGGATGCAGCCAAATACAGGAACATTCTGGAAGAAATCCTATTGGTATCTGCACAAGACCTGAGACTGGGACGGAGATTTATCTTCCAACAGGACAATGATCCAAAACATAAAGCCAAATCTACAATGGAATGGTTCAAAAATAAACGTATCCAGGTGTTAGAATGGCCAAGTCAAAGTCCAGACCTGAATCCAATCGAGAATCTGTGGAAAGAGCTGAAGACTGCTGTTCACAAACACTCTCCATCCAACCTCACTGAGCTCGAGCTGTTTTGCAAGGAAGAATGGGCAAGAATGTCAGTCTCTCGATGTGCAAAACTGATAGAAACATACCCCAAGCGACTTGCAGCTGTAATTGGAGCAAAAGGTGGCGCGACAAAGTATTAACGCAAGGGGGCCGAATAATATTGCACGCCCCACTTTTCAGTTTTTTATTTGTTAAAAAAGTTTAAATTATCCAATAAATTTTGTACCACTTCACGATTGTGTCCCACTTGTTGTTGATTCTTGACAAAAAATTAAAATTTTATATCTTTATGTTTGAAGCCTGAAATGTGGCGAAAGGTTGCAAGGTTCAAGGGGTCCGAATACTTTTGCAAGGCACTGTACATCACCATACACGCGTCCATAAGTAGATGTAAAAAATCAGCATATACGTTTGAGCCAAAGCTTACTACTATTGTACATTGGTTCATGCACTTTATGTACTGGAACCATGGGTAATACTGTATGTTGTTATACCGCAAGATGCCATGTTTTATGAACATAATGATACTTTCTTATTTTGTAAAACATACCGTGCTGAGGCAACACAATGCATGGACTTCATAATATATTGACATGACACGGGGCGCAGGGCCGATCCGTAGGGGGCCTATTTTCAAAAACAAATTCAAATATTTTCAAAACCAAAGCTGCTACCGACCTAAAACCAAAACAGGCACCTACCTTAGGAATACTGTATATGAGTCTCCGTGAGCAGAACCCAGCTGCCTCTTACATTCCTAACCATAAAAAGGGACAAATTCTGCAGCAGGATGGTGCTCCATCGCATTCTTCAATCTCTACCTCAAAGTTCCTCAAGGCAAAGAAGATCAAGATCCTCCAGGACTGGCCAGCCCAGTCACCAGACATGAACATCATTGAGCATGTCTGGGGTATGATGAAAGAAGAAGTGTGGAAGACGAAACTAGGCCTGTCGCAATATTAAATTTTAGTGTACGATAATTTATTTTATAAATTATTGCGATATGCCCTATTATTGCGCCCCCCCCCCCAATTTTTTTAAAACCACTTTACAATAACACAGTGAGAATACATGATATATTAATAGATCAAGTAAACCCATTTAAACACGATAAATGTTTAATCTTGAATTCAAAAATACTTTTTAAGAAATCACAACTAAAAACAATAGACCATGCCTCTTAAGTAAAAGACAAAAATATTAATACTGCACAGAAACACAGAATAAATAAAATGTGTTTTTCAAGAAAAAATAAAAATAAAAATTGCACTTAATAACTTAAGTATTTAGGCAAATGAAAACTTTTCCCATCATAGCTTCTGCTATGGTGTTCCATAGGGATGCAACGATACAGTTAAGTCACGGTTTGGTACGATTTTCAATACGGGGGACACGATTTTTGATTCGATTCAATACATTTAATGCTCTGAAAAAAAATATGTTTTTGTTTCGTTTATTTTATTTTATTTTTTTCTAACGAGCAATAATTAAATTGCCATCATATAAACATGCATTTTAGTGCATAATATTTATGTGCTTACTTCTTACTTATCTTAAGAAATTTTGTATAAAAGTGCTGAGAACAATCTGTACTGTTTGTAAAGTGAGGCGGGGCACACTGTTGATTGCTACAGCTCTCTTAGCAGCTAGGTTTACAACATGAGCAAAACATCCTATTTGTGGTCCGAATCCATCTGTGTCACGTACTGAATTAGCAATATTTGCAGCATTATCTGTAGTCACTGGTATGGATTGATTTGGCCTGCTTAACTTCCATTCAGTCATGGCGGTTTATAATTCATCGATGTAGTATATGGACTACGTTTCCCATAATCACTCTGGGCTCACGTAGACAATGGCATGGGACGAAGCACATCTAGTTTGCTATTTCATGATATCTCGTGTGTGCGCGCATTAAAAAAGTTAGCAAACGCCACAGAAGTCACGTCTGCTCATTACTGCACAACACCAGCATATGACAATCGACTTTCATAAACGGGACGAGTTTGAAGCACAGCGCTCTTAATTTGCCACTCAATGTTCATCATGTCCATTCAGCTGTCCGTTGTCAAAGCGAGGTTGTTCGTAGCAACCAAGTCGGTAACAATGTTTTGGCGGACTTCGTTGTAAATATCCAACCGGATTTTGACAGATGCGTCTCCAGCAAAAATAGAAAATCGCCTAAACCATTCAGCGGGTTCCGGCACGTCGAGATGGTCCGCAGTCAATCCGGAGCACTGACGTGGCCGGTATACGTTGAACAATAGGATATAATGGGAACGGATTGGCTTCAGCGCTATTTTTTCCCGGACCTGGAACGAAAACGCATTTTGCGTAGTTGGTAACAAGGAATCCGAACTTTTAACAGCACGTCTGCCGTACGCGTGCACGCACATGCACGCAAGGCGATAAATCGCAGAGGAAAAATTACCGCCTTCATTTTTATTTATTGTGCGATTAATGGAATTATTGCATATTGCGACAGGCTTAGACAAAACCCAAGAATGTTGATGAACTCTGGGAGGCATGCAAGACTGCTTTCTTTGATGTTCCTGATGACTTTATCAATAAATTGTAAGAATCGTTGCCGAAACCCATGGAAGTCATACAAAATATTAAATTTGGATCTCACAGCACCACTACTTAATTAGCTTATGTTATGTAACATATTTTTGTATTTGAAGTACATTTTTTGTTCAATTTTCACACTACTTTCTGTAGATGACAAAACTTTTGTCTTGCCAAAATTTGACCTTTATGTCTTTATTAAATGATAAATCTTTTTTCAGTGAAACAAATATATTTTTGTACATTCAACATCATTTGGGAGGGTCTTAGTTTTCAAATGAGCCATTTCTGAAACCAATTGAATAATTAAAAGGCAGGTTAATAGCAATTGTTTCTACAAAATGGATAAGCAACAAGACTTTTGTCAGGGACTGTACAATCACAACTTAGAATAGAATAGAATAGAATAGAATAGAATAGAATAGAATAGAATAGAATAGAATAGAATAGAATAGAATAGAATAGAATAGCCCTTTATTGTCATCATACAGTTGTACAATGGAATTGTGGAGCATCTCCCTTTACAGTGCAGGATAAGATAAGTTAAAATCTCAAAAGTAACTTGCAAGTATAAAGTAAAGTATGAAATCTAAATAAATGTAAATAAAAAATGTGAATAAGAGTCCTATAATTCAGGCAGTGCAAATAACCGATGTGGTTTTACCAGGATGTGAGCCTTGTCTTTCAACAATCACATAACCTCTTTCTATGCCTTGCATTTTCTGGTCAGCTTCCTCAACTTGTACAATTCCCTGTTCCTTGCCGTCTCCTTTCTGCCCGCCTCGACTCTGCTCCTCTTCCTGCCAGTCGGCCACCCCAAGGTCTTGTTCTTCCTCGCTTCTGAAGTCACATCGTTGGAGACGTTTGCAAGGGACCGCCAGGAACTCAAGTAGGTGCCTGAAGCCGTCACTGTGGTGCATAGCTAGGAAGAGGAACCTATAACCTGCATATCAGGGGGTCCCAAAGCGACATTCTGAAGGACACCATGTGGGCCATAGGGAGAGATGGCCGCTTAAGGACCGTCGGGTCCATCTACAACTCTCCCTTGTCCTCTGGAACCATTTCCAGGATGTCGGTCGTGTCCCTGTGTTCCTCCTTGCCCAAGGTCATGGCGAGGAGCCTCAGCCCGGGGACCGTGTTGGGTTGACGACCGCCATGATGAGCTCGACGCTCTGCTTCTCGATCGAAGAGTGCGCCAGCACCTTCTGGGTCAACTTGTAGCCGGCCGTGACAGACTTGTACTTCTCCCACCTGGCCAGCACCTTCAGGCTTGAGAATCGGGCCGTCAGGCTGAGGACGGCATGTTTGACACGTGTTTTGACACACAAACACATGTTTGTTTGAGAAAGGTGGTTTGATTGATTTTTTTTTTAATAAGTTGAATAATGCTAGCCACTTCAGTCCCAGGTCACCTGGGCAGCACCATACAGCCGTGGTCTGATCTGCTTGTTGCCGTCAGTGTACGGGTTGGTGTAGGACCAGGTTCCCTCGGGGAGCTCAAGGCCGGCGTAGTAGCCAGCATTGTTGGCGAGGCCGTCACAGCTGACCGAGTGGAAGCACAGACAAAGAGCTTTTTCCGTTGAAAATTCTTGCGAATAAATGCTTGAATCCCTGTATTCTTTATAGATGTGGAAGTATAAAAGTCTCAATTCTTGGTTAAAAGCAAACAAACCATGCAGTTAGCATTTATTTTGCGTAGATATTGCGAACTATGATGCTAGTCATTAAGCAAATTAGTGGCGGCCATATGTAAACAAAGAGATTTTTCCGTTGAAAGTTCATGTGTATAAATGCTTAAATCCCTGAATTCTTTATAGATAGGGAATTAAAACAATCTTGATCATTTGTTAAAAGCAAAAAAAAAACCAAAAAAACGGGCGGTTAGCATTTATTTACGTAAATATGTCGAATGTGCTGGTAGTTAAGTCATTGTGCCGGCCCCTTACTACAACAAAGAGCTTTTTCTGCTGAAAATTCTTCTGAATAAATGCTTAAATCCCTGAATTCTTTGTAGATATGGACGTAAAATAGTCTCGATTCTTGGTTAAAGGCAAAAAATCGGGTAGTTAGCAGTTATTTTACGTTAATATTGCGAAGTATAATGCCAATGCTGTCGTGGCTAATTTTGCCCATTGATTTTTTTCACAATGTTTCAAAATGCAGGCATGGTAGGAAAAAAATATAATAATTACCTTGAATCCTCGAACAAATCACTCCTGAGACAATCCTTCCTGTTTATATGCAGTATAGCTTTCGTACTTTTTCAACCTAAACCCGGCGTTACATCGCTGCATGTGACCGACTGCTAATAAATGAAACGGAGTGTGGGACGGGCCCCTTCGGGAAGGCGTGATGCAGTGAATGGCGAATATGTCACGTCAATACATAATGAAGTGTATGCACGATGTTAGAATTGTTGGACAAACCATTAGCTATGACCATATGGCACCCAAAATGAGAAACCATCTTTACAACATGCAATTTACACAACTGTGAATTGGAACCTAATTTGTAACTAATACATCACTGTTTGTGTTACATTGATGTTGGGTCTCTGGGATGATGTTCCAATAGTCTGTGACGTGGAGCCTGGCTGCTGTTTGGATTGAAAAGTCATTTAGCATGGGATGAGATGACAGGGGGAGTTTCAGTATGTGTGTGTGTGTGCGTGTGTGTGTTTATGCCTACACTGATTGACGTCACAGTCTCCCACTCATTTCCATCTTGCCTGCATGAACAGAGAATAGATTCCCATCTGCATCCAGCTCTTTTCCCCATTAACATTTTTTGCAGTCCCCCCCCCACCCTTAATGGTCTTCCACCTTCTACCTTCCTATATATTCACTCACTCTTTTGCATCCAGTGGATCTTAGCCAGTTTGGCAGGCATACAAGACAGTTAAGCATAAACATTTTGGGACAGCCAGACAACCTCCTCTTAGAAATGCACATTAGAGATCCTTAGCAAGAAACAGCTGTTCATTTCAAGCATCACTAAGATTTTGTATGGAGGGAGGGCGATTTGACTCCTGCACCTGATGGCTGCTTCTTCGTGTACACTGTCTTCTTTTCTGTGTGTTTCTGTCCCAGAGAAATTGTGACGTTGTTTCCACAGTAGATGTTCATCCACACTCACTTGTCGGTATCCCTGGTGACGACAGGACATAATTTAAATCACTTCCCCATGAAAGGTCATCCTCATGCTTTACGCAAAAGAAGGTGTGTGCAAACTCACTCACCCAACCACCCACCCTATCCCTCCCCTTCTCCTGTGTGCAAAGCAATGACCATAATTAAGTGCACAGTGGGTGCGGGGTGGACAGAGAGGCTGGAAATGCGTGGGATGACAGAGTCATCACGCAGACGTTTAAAAAGAGAACACGAAGACTATTTTAGTCACCATTCAAAGAGTTACATTGGAAATTGGTGTGTATGTACACTGCTTGTTGAGCAAATATCTCTTGAGATTACAAAGAATTTAGGAAAAAATGAACTTCCATGGATGAACCTGATGTAGGTGGCACAGGACAAAGTGGGTGTGTGTTTTCAAGCAAAGTCATTAACAGGTCAGCAGTGCTGTTCACAAGAGACAAAGTGAACGCACTGATCGATACATGTGTGCTGGAACTGTAAAAGATTACAAGGACTGTGCAGGTGAAGGAAATCATTCAGGCATTAAAGAAAGGAGATTAGTGCTGCGCCTCTGTCTGACCAATGTATACATTTCCCCTTATAGAAGCAGTGGAAAGTACATGACGTAAACGACCTCCGCATGAGAATCTCTCAATCAAGCTGATATTAGGTTAATAAAATGTATCATCAAATAGAAAGTAGATCCTACTCAAAGATGATTGGATTTTATGTGCAATAGCTGATATCAGTATCATATACAGCACACCTCATATTTTTTCCCCAGTTTCCCCACTTTAATGTCTGATCACAAACACAATTTAAATTATATTTACAGTATAATATTAAGTACAGTATGTATTTAACTAATATTCATGATGGTATATTCAAGAACACACTTAGCTGTGTTATCAAATAAGAATAATAAGAAGAAACAATGGATATGGAACATTTTTCTCTCTGGTCATGTGTGTAACAGGGTTGCATTTGTTTGAGTGAAAGGTTGGATGTCCATATGTGCCCTGCAATTGGCTGGCAACAAGTTCAGGGTCTGGCCCGCCTCCTTCCCGTAGTTAGCGGGGATAAGCTCCAGCGCCCCTAAGACCCTTGTGAGGATAAGTGGTACAGAATATGAGTGCTGGAGTTGTATATGCAATCCTGTAATTTTATTCAATTAATACTAATACCAAATGTGCACATGTCTGATGGGATTCACGCATGACTAGATGCAATTAGACACTCAAGTAGAGACTCTCGGTGTCATGATTAGCAATCAGGCAGCATAGAATAGGATGCCAGCGTATCCACACTCAAAAGGGTTTCACACAAATACTGTGTTCTACACCTCACTTGGCTAATTTGTGAACACGTTACCCTCCCAAACTCTTTTCTTTCTGACCCACCCCACCTTTCTTCTTTGTCATCAGTTCCCCCGCATGGTGTCAGCCGGAAATACAACTAGCTAATGATAGCACCAACATATTCATAGTTGGTGTAGGCAATCAATGTATTTCTTGTTGTTGTTTGTGCTTCTCCTGTCTCTCTCTGTCCCCCCCATAACCCTTTCCTGTTCGCTGCTTTCTCCTAATAAACGAGGCACGTTCATATGCGGAGATTAACGGGTGGCGGGGGCATAGCCCCCTCCCTTGTGGCCGAAAATGTCATTGCATGTAATTGACTTTCCTATAGACCCTACCCACGTGACGTCACAGCTCCTTCCTCCTGACTGGTGCCGCCCAATTGTCCGTTAACACATCATGTTTACCTGTTACGGCTACGTACATTCCTCCTATTTACGACGTGTTTTTCTGCTCGTTAACATTAATAATCAAAATGGTGAAGGCGTGTGTGGTGGTCGGTTGCAATAACAGAGAAGATAGATGGAGAAGACGGAGAGACTTGAAGTTCTACCGGATTCCGAGAGACCCGGAGAGAAGAGAGCGAGATGGGCTGCTGCAATTCGACGAGAAAACTGGGCTCCAAACGATTACCACAGATTATGTAGTAGTCATTTTATATCTGGTAAGATGCATTTAATATATATTTAGAGGGTTTCGGGCTGACAACCACAATTAAGACCATTGCTAGGCTAATCGCCGACAACATACACGTATGTATGTAGTGAGAGTGCTATCGCTAAACCATATAAACATTAAAAGCCCTAACTCCATTGACAAACGACATGAAATACATTAGACTTGACAGTGGATGTTAGCAATAACAAAAGATTTTGAATTGAAAATTTCGTAACTCACCTTTCCAAGCACAAGATAGATTCCTGCCGAATTTTCGTGGACGAGGACCTGTTTCACCTAACAAGCAACGAAGTATTTATAAGCCTCCAAGCTCTTAAAGTTTTTCAAACTTTCGTGAGAATAGGCTGATTTTGTGTGGACAAGATAGCTGTACATATCAGGGTAGCTAGCAGATGTCAGGCAAATACGGCGGAGACAGCGGGTCGAAAAACATCGATTTAGGCATCAAATATGGATCTGGCGAATGGATAAACTGAAGCTTTTCCACATAACGCCTTTTATGCAACACATCAAGTGAGTTTACGGTATCCGAAAGCACCGGGTCTTCCATGAAATGCATTATAAATTGGTCGATCAATTGAGACCATTGATAATACAGACACAAAATGACGGACAAGGGGGCGGAACCATACAGCGAGCACGTGATTTTGTGACGTCGGTGGGTAGGGTCTATATGGCGGAAAACACAGACAAGACTGAAAAAAACGTTTCTGCTCTTGCACTCCTCTTTAAAAGAAACTGCTGTATTTTAAGACAAAAGAAATGTTGTGTTTGATGGAACAATATGTCTATGTGCTGTCTTAGCAGATTCATGGCACATTAAGCCCCCAAACTATTTTTAATTTGTGTGTTTTGCCCTGGAAACCCCTGTTTACAGACGTCGAGCAACCGCTTTTGTTTCAACCCAGCCATAAAACGAAGGTAATTAATTATATTTATTATTCAAAATGTCTTTCATTTTTAGCTTGGAATAATTAATTGATGTCTAAAAAAAAAAAAATATATATATATATATATATATATATATATATATATATATATATATATATATATATATATATATATATATATATATATATGTATATATATATATATATATATATGTATATATATATATATATATGTATATATATATATATATATATATATATATATATATATATATATATATATATATATATATATAAAGGCCTTTAAAAAATTATTCACTCGGATATTTTAAACTTTTAAACAAATTACGTCACAATGAAAAAAATCGTGTCTGTTAAAAAAGTCACGGATATCTACCTCATAACTATTGCTTAATTGCATTTTTTTTTTGTTACTGTCGTGTTATGTGGCATGAGTTCAACCTTGGCAGGCTGGGTGTGGCAGACCTGGGAGTGCACCTGCAGCTCATCGCAATTAACCCTGCTTATAAGGCGCTGCCTGGGCAGCAAGCAGGTGCCAGATGATTCCGTCAGTGACCATTGGTACATCGGCCAACTAGTCTGTAGTTTTTGACGATCTTTCATTGAACTGTTGACTAATCTTGTTTTTGCCAACAGGACACCCACACTCCAAGCCCTCGCAGCCACAGCCTGAGCCACAGCCGCAGCCACAGCCACAGCCACAGCCACAGCCACAGCCACAGCCATTGTTTAATAAAAACCCTTCACTCCACTTCCGTTTCCTGGTCGCACTTTGGTCCGCATCGACTTTTCCAAGTTTGCCCTAACATGTCGCATCTCTCCGATATGTTAGTTGATAGATAATCGATCTAAAAAAAAAAAAAGAAAAATTGAAAAAAATAACGTTTAAAAGGGTAAATATATGAAAAAGAAAATCTCAATTAGTCCTTGATGTCTGCAATTTCTGCATCGTGACCCTTGTTATATTACCACGTTTCACCCATAAAATCCCCCAAAAATCCAGCTGTGGCCATTCACAACTGTGTGATACATGCACCATGGAGGTTTCAGATCGAAACAAGGTAAGTACGCAATAATATCTCGTTAGTCATGGCGTCTTTAATTCTGCTCTTTGATGCTCTCACCTCCAGATAGGGTTTTGCCATTTATATATATACATACTGTATGTATATATTTATATATACATACATACATACATATATATGCATACATATATTATATATATATATATATATTATATATATATATATATATATATATATATATATATATATATATATATATATATATATATATATATATATATATATATATATATATATATTAAATGCCCTCCTGTTCAGAATTTTTCTTCCCCCAGAAAATTAAGATTTCAAGCTTTCCAATGATGTATCACACATGCATATCGGACAATTTTGAAAGTTGGCCAAATTGGGGGTCTCAGAACAGAACTTCAAGTCACCTAAGTGTTTTCCGCCATGTATGAATTAAAATTAAGACTTTGCCGGTAAAATGCTGTCTGTAAAAGTTGTTAAGCAATAAAACAAACAACCACAATGAATGAAACAAACAGCAAAAACAACAAATAATGAATAAAAGGGTCGGGGTTATTTTCAACACAAGCTGTATAGTTTGCAGTCTTTTGGTCCTTGGGATTCAAAGAGGGACTTAAATCGTCCAAATAAAAAAGAAAACATTTTTCAGTATCCCAATGTAAAACAAAAAGAAACTTTTTTTAATGACGTCAGACCAGTTAAAATGAATACAATGGACTCTGATGCTTTGTGCAGCGAGACAAGGTCGCCATCTAGTGTCACATGCAGTACCTAACAGATTTTAAACAATCTCGGGAGAGAGTAATGGCGACAAAATGGAGCCCTGCATTCGGCTATGACAAATTATGCCTGGTTTCGAAAACCTGCATGTACTTCACGAACATAACAAAACAAACAAAAAAAACGAGATGGTGGAATAGGAATCCAAACGATGATGACGTATTTGCGCTGGAGGATATAAACCTCCCTAATCTGCTTGGATTTGCGGCCTACGGAAGAAAGAGGGGGAGAGAGATCCCCGGGTCGCATTTCATAAAATGAGTGCTGTATAAACAAATGGGATATAATTAAAACACTGTACTTCGAGATGTTGACTTCCAACAAACATGCGTTAAGGGTACGTGTAGATCAGTGTAGAACCATACAAACACAAAGGAGTGGGAGAGCTCGACAAAACCATGCATCTTTCATGATTTTGCTTGCATGTCGGTCTTGGTGACTGAGCTACATGCGAGCCAGATTGTATTGAAATGACATGATAGTATATTTCGTTCTCTGCGTGTGAGTCATAATACCTAGACCAGGGTTATATGTGAATTTGTGCAGCCTTTAGGGGAGTCAAGACCGACTCAACCAGGCGCACTTTGTGAAATCAGGGCTCCACAAAGCTAATGGAAGGGTACTACAAAGGGAGACGTTGACACGCACACCTCAAAATAATGGTGAGATCAGATGCATGACCTTGATCAGACCAGGCTCATTGTTATAAGGCAGTATTTGTTATGATGTGTACTCCTGGGTAGCTGAAAGCTCATCTTAATGCAAATGTGACACTTCAATGCATTTTTGACACACGAGAACCCGTCAGTGACGATATTCATTGTTAAATAAAATAAATAAATAAAATGAAAACAGGTTTCCAGACAGTTCTTTGAGGAAAATTCCCAGGACTTGTTTTTATTAAGAGAATTTCAGAACATAATAGAGGGACCAGACACCTGCGTTTGTGAGAGTTTTCCAAATTCGAATTATTTTAAAAAAAAAACAAGTTTAAAAAAAGTTGACAAGACAGCGCGGATGAAGCAGGAGCTGTTGGGTTTTTTCCCCCATCTTTCTCATAACGCAGGGTCGTCTCGGACACAGGTCGGCGGCGTCACTGTTCTAGGAATGTTACACATGTTCGTCTTCCTCTTTCTTGTGGGCAACGCGTTTAATTATTTTAAAAACACATTTTCAATGAGGAAAAAAAAAAGACCATGAGACACAGGCAAAAGGGAACTCACTGCACATTAAGAGAACTAAAGAATCAGCCAAGAAAACATGGCAGAACCGTTAATAAAACATGGATAGGAGGCTGAACTGTGGGAGAGGAGAGTCTAATCTGCAGAGGAAGTGGCGGGAGGAAAAACACAGCTACACAAGCCACGACAGAGCCAATCCAGCAGTGGACACTTTCAACACCAAACAAGGCTTTAACAATCACGAAATGCCATTTAAAAAAGATTTTAGTGTGTTTGTCTTGCTTGCAGACACTTGATATGACCACTGCAAATCTGCAAGGTGCTCCATAATCAGCTTTACTTTTTGTGCTAAAAATCTGTACGGCTACTTATAAAACCATTGATAAAAATATTCCTCTGTTAACAATACGCCTTGGAGGGAAACCATGTGAGAGACTTGAGAGGGGAGATTTCCAGGGGAGGGGCTGTAGAGGAGAAACGCTTGGGGCAGTGGTGCTACTCTGACTTAGCCTCCTCCTTGGCCTCTTCGGGGGCGTCCTCCACCTGCGGGACACAACGCGTCAAGTGAAGTTATCGCCATAATTTGCATTTACAAAGTCCACAGCAGAAACGTCCGCTTGCCTCGTTGGTCTTGGCCTCGCCATTCTCAGAGTGGTTTTCCTCATTGGCCTCTGCCTCAGCGTTCTCCTTTGTCTTCTTGGTCTTTTTGTCCTCCTTCTTGTCATTCACAGCCTTCTCTTTCTGAGAAAGGCAACACGATGAACATGTAGCTGGATTACACTGACATTCCAATTATGAATGGCTTTGTGCATGTCTGGGCTCTCTTACCTTTGCTGCCTTCTTAACCTTTGGTTCCACCTTAGATGTGGCCGGCTTCTGCGGACATGGGCAGGATTAAAAAACAGAACAAACGAGTTTTTGTCATGAATTTGCAAGGCTGGGATCCACCCTTTACCTTACAAAAGTTGCTCATTTTATTACAAAAGGTACTCTTTTCATATTCATCGAAAGGAACTTAAGACCTTTTTGCTACATGCAAAACCAAATTGTGTTAATATTGACTCACTTGGATTTAAACTGCCAGTTATGAGCTGCTGCTAACAAATTGTGTGATTTTTGTGTGAAATTCTAAAAAAAATAACTTGTTTTGCCTGTATGTGCATTATAATACAAAATAATTTCAAAATAATAATATTAAGATACCTGCATAGGGGCATCAAATCTCATATTTCTACAACTACTATTGGTTTTGGGCTCCAAATAAGCTGTTTGAGCTTTTCAATAGATTGTGACGTCACAAGATTTCTAAACAAATTTGATGACTTTTGTCCAATAGAAAATTATCAAAAACTGCTACTTGCTACTGTCAAAAGATAATAATGCACACCCCATCATGGGGTTTTATATATTTGTTAATCTAAAAGCTAGCAAGCAACAAGCCATCCATGGTGGCAACCTCCCGAAATGTTATTAGAATGTATAAAACTTTTCTCATAATGGAAAGGGATATAATACGTTGATATTATGGTGTCAACTTGTACAACTACAAGTTTAAGTGCATATATTGGCATATTAATGAGATTAAACCCAACATTAACCCCTTTTAACAATTTTCAACCTTTTTTAAGCATAATAAAGTCAAATATTATGATTTTGTCTGCAATTAAATGTGTAAATAACTGATAAATCTTTAAATTGGTTTAAATACATGCTACATGGAAAAAATATGTTTACATAATAACTTGTGTGTCTGTAACTGATTTAGTACAGTTTAAATTGTGTTAATTAACCATCCCTTACAATGCAAATATATTATTTCAATTTTTGTTCTCTTACCGCTGATAACCGAGCCGATCTCCTCTTGGGCTGAAATAGAGCATATTTATTTGTTTTACTTCGGTATATTTGGTAAAAATATGTGAAATTTCTTTTTAAAATGGATACATTTGGATATATTGGAATAGGAAGTGTTAAAGAACTTTCAGAACACTTACCTCCTCCTTGTCCTCTGTTTCTTGTCTCTGCAAAACAAAAAACAACAGTGAAACACAGAAACGTGAAAATAACATTATTAAAAGCTTATATTGTGTTTTTAAGTACAAAAAAGTACGACCAAACGACTTGTGCACTGAATATGATTCATAAGAGGGGTCTTAAAAAATCTTTTTAAGATAATCCCGAAACACATATGTGCGGCACATAAACCTGCTTTAAACGTTTTTAGGGCTACTAAACATGTCAGAAAAGCGTGGCCGGGGAATGGGGCTCCGAGAAATAGAGCCTGCGGGCCTCTGGGGACACATTTGGAGGGCCTGAGCCTTCCCTGTCCCTTTCACTCCCCCATGTTGCCTCCCATTCAATGCATACAGCTCAGATTTGAAAGCTGGCGCGGGAGTCTCAGAGAATGGGGGAGGGACCTCGCTCAGCCTCACGGGCGCCACCCGCAGGCAAAGCTGCGCCACCGCAGCCATTTGGGACTACGAACAAAGAGAGAAAATATAATCTTTTATCCAAACACGCACGTGAATGTCGGATTTTGCGGTCGAAACGCAAAGTAAGGTCACCGTAGTATTTTTGGGCGCTACTTTCGAGCGGGTTGGTGGGCACACGGCGATAAGCGAGCTATTTGTTCTCGACTGGCTCGCCGACGAAGGTGGACAAGAGCTGCAAAGCATGGCTGCTGCTGCTTGTGCTTTAACTGCATGGAGAGCCACAGACCTCTAGCTCTATAACGGTCCGCGGCTGCTCGCACCTCGAACTGGTCGTATTCGCACGGGAAAATATCCATTCCAACACGAAAAAAATCCATATTATTTTTACAAAACAGGGAAAAATTGCCGACGGCATTGGAACACTATACATTGCGTTATAATTAAGTCATGTCTCAAAGGAATGTCTCGCAAGCATTTGCATTGCTTTGGCCCTCTCTGAAGCCCTGAAAGTATTTTTATATGTTCTAAAATACTCACCTTTCTCCTGGGCATGTTGAATTCTTGGAGGTTTTCACGCAAACACAACTAAAAAAAACAGTTGTTCTCAGTGCATGTGAAGACGAGTGTCTCCCCAACGCTCGCCAGTGTAGTAAACACACAGAAACAGAGAGGCGAGTGGTTGAATGGGGGGAGGGGTGCGGCTAAAGTGCTTGATTGACAACTGTGCTGGCCAATTGCCTGCCGTTATCTGGGGCTGCGGAACACTCGGAATTTCGGAGCCGGTGATCTTTAGGGGGTCTGCACGAATGGGAGATGGGAGGACGCCTGTGAGAATGAAAGGATTCGAGGACATGTTGGTTGCGTACATGTGTAGGGATTGTTCAAGGGGAGCGAGACACTTGGTCAACTTGCCGTATTCAAGCCCCCAGTGGTGGACACATGCAGCGTTGAACGACACGCTTTCTACCGTTTAAAAAAAAAAAAAAAGAATAAACATTTAACCTGAATCCACCGACAAAGGGTGAATCTGTCGAGAACTGCATTCGTGTTTGAGCCCAATATGGCGCCCACTCTGGTCCTCGCGGACAAATTTTCCCCCCCGGCTTTCCTAAATTCGTCTGAGTTGGAAAGGCGACCGTCGTCTACTCCAGACGCCTGCAGGGGGCTCACTGAGCCTGGCTTTTGAACATGGCCGCCATCGCCTCTCGCTACCCAGTGGTCAAAAACACTGAGTTGCGGCGTGTTATATCCTACATTGCAACTCATTCATTCGCCATTTTTCCTTGCCTAGAATTATACGCGTGTCGTGTGCGTGTTTGGTCCTACAAAGTGAACAATGGGATTCATCATGGTTGTCTAGCCAGACACCGAAAACACAGTCTGGCCGCCTTTTTTTTATGATTTTCCCTCCTGCGTGTACGTGTCTCACTACGACTCGAGCTCGCTCGTGCACTTCTACTGCCCAGTCCCTCCATAAGGGGCGGGGAGGCCGAGGAGAGGCGGAGGAGGAATGCAAAGCTCCATCCAGAGCAGAGCAGAGTAGGAGTGTTTGCGCTCACAGTCTGTCTGCAACAGAGGATCAAACCTGGGTACTTGATCGTTGTTTTCCCTCCCCTGAGCAATTTCTATACATCAGGATCGAGATCATCAGCCAGCCTCCAAGAGAACCACAGCAACAAGCTTCTGCATCCGGGATTAACCATGGTGATCAAAGTGTACATAGCGTCTTCTTCTGGGTCCACTTCGGTAAGGGATGAGAGAATGTCCCATCTTTGTTGTGATGTGTGGCTATTTGCAGCATCCCAGATCTCAAAAGCCAATAGCAGGGTAACTGAACTTTGATTGAACTCGGTATTTGTATGACCATAGAAATGTCTCACCCCTTTTACACTGCCTTGTCTTTTTAGCAGTGCTACAAGGCAATTGTAGTAAGAGTACAACTTGCATCTTGCTGCTGTCAACTGTTGTAGTTTTGGTTATTGTGTTTTCTGACAAGAGATGGTTTGTGCAACTAAAACAGTGTCCTGCAAAACAGGAAATGCATGTGGTTGTCAAACATTTGCTGCTCATTCTCTGCTTGGAATGGTTTAGATTTGCAGCAGGAACCAGGGGTGTTTAGTTTCAGGCATGCCAATTTCATCTAGAGTGGAAAGGAATGATGGTGATGCAATTCTCCAGGGCCTTCATAGAATTGCAGCTGCAGGACACTGAGTTAAGGATATTTTAGATATCTAATGAATTTCAGGTAAAACCTCTGATTAAAAAGTGAACATAGGTGTATAACAAGCCCTCTCTTTTCCAAGAAAATAATGCGTATGCGGATGATAAACGCTGGGAGATCTTAACTAAACTATTACTGTAATTACCTTAGCCAAACTGCTCTGCATCATACTGAGAGGTGCTCCTAATGTTTTGGTTACCTAATTTAGCTACGTCAGGGCAGACAAAACTGAAAGGGTTAGAGATATCTCTTAAATACCTATGCAAACACAATCAATGCACAATGTGTTTTTTTTAATCAGTTTTCAAATTGGATTGTTTAGGGGTTCCCAATTTTGTGTTCAAAGTGCATGGTTTGGCTGTTTTCAAGCATATGTCATATATCATTTAAGATTGAAAGTCAGTTTATTTAACTTTACTTTGAAATCACCTTTTGGATTAAGTACATTACTTACACCCAGAACTCAGTCAACCAAACAGAGCCTCTTTTCAGTCAGGAGAACTAAATGGTTTTATTGCCCTTACAGTAAATGATTGGTAAAGACAGTGGTGACTTAAAAGGAAGAACTAGTCTTGTAGAACAACTCAGAGATACACTTAGTATGTCAACTGTGGTTCTAAACTGTTTTAGCAATCAACAGCAATAGTGCCACATAAATGTACCGTTAAAAGCCCATTCTGGCAAATCAGCTCGCATTACAGCTTAATACACTATAGTCATTTCTTATTGTTTGAGAAATGGTCTTTGTTAAGGATTTTTTTTTTTTTTTTGTGAAGTATGAGAAGTAATGAAGATGGCACAGAGGTCTAGAAGGAACCCTCTGTTGTCATCAGGTCCAAGCATAATGTAATAAAAATATGACCCAGTTGACATTTGCTATTTGCTAACCAAGCAAAACCTAAGGTCCACTCTTATAGTTTCTGTGTCTTTTGACCTAGACAGATGATTTAAATTCTTTATGCGCATAAATCTTATTGTTAAAGAGCAGCAATGTTGAAGTTTTGTTCCTTTTAGAAAATATTCTGTTTACAGCGTCTAGTCTTTAAAGAGATCCATGGATAGGAAGACTTGTAGTTCCTAAAAGAAAAACATTATTATGAGTTAAAATAATTTAATATTGAAACCCCTCTTGATGTTTTCATTTTTTTTTTTTTTTTTTACATTTTATAAAATTCGTTTAACTAGTAGGTCGCTATTATTGTTGACGTCGCACGGTGGGGACGTCATATGGTTATGTTGCCGGGCTTCCAGAGTATGACTCTAGCGACATAAACATGCCATCTGTTCAACCCTTTCAATTTGAACCCGAGATGAACATCAATGAGTGTGACATCACTGTCGATATTTCACAAAACGAGTTGCAAAAGCAAAATGAACAGGAAATACGGAATGAGATGAGACAAGAGTGGGGGGGAAAAATGGTGCTCTGCCAAAATTTGCTACAACGGCGAAACGTCCTATAAGAGGCGAATATACACACCCAACGTACTACCATGCGGTTTCAGCTTGATTTTAGATGCATTCATACAGAACATACTAAAGATGCCTTAAGAAAATACTTAACCTTAGTAATATCAAATAAGGGTGCTTTAAATATGCTACGTGACCAATGTGGTCAATCTGCTTTAAAGCTACCACAAGAAAACACAATGCTTAAAAGGCAAGGCAAGGCAAATTTATTTATATAGCACAATTCAACACAAGGCAATTCAAAGTGCTTTACATCACATGAAGATCATAAAAATCACATTTAAATCAATACAACGTAAAAACCAAGACAATCAAAATAGGAAACAAAATTATACATACAAATCACATTTAATCACAAATAGAATAAAATAAATAAAAATACAATAAAAACTACTACTACTAATAATAATTGAAAACAGCAATGGAGATAAGCAAAAGAGGAATAGAAAGCAAGTAGAATGAAATATATAGACATTTATGGATATGCAGTGCTAAACAAAAGCGTTTTATAGCCCTGATTTGAAGGCGCTAACAGTTTGAGCATACTTCAGATGTTCAGGTAACTTGTTCCAGAGGTGAGGAGCATAATGACTAAATGCTGCCTCACCCTGCTTGGTTCTTGTTCTTGGAACATGCAGGAGACTGGTTCCAGACGACCTTAGGGGTCTAGATGTCTCATAGGAATCTAACAAATCAAGCATGTATTTTGGTCCAAGGCCATTAAGTGTTTTGGAGACGAGCAGTAGTATTTTATAGTCAATCCTTTGACTCACTGGAAGCCAGTGTATCGATTTCAAAACCGGTGTAATGTGGTCCAGCTTCCTTGTATTTGTGAGGACTCTGGCTGCAGCATTCTGTACTAGCTGCAGCTTCCTGACTGATTTTTTATCAAGACCCGTAACTATACGGTTGCAATAGTCCAATCTGCTGAAAATGAATGCATGCATAAGTTTTTCCATGTCTTGTTGAGTCATACTCATAAAAGTATGAGAGGGAAACACATGCAAAAAGTATTTTGAGGCAATGAAAGGGTAGTAAAAGACTCAATAAAAACACAAATAGTAAGTTCTCACTGCTTCTAACCGATGTGCGCATGTGTTGGACGTCTCGCTGTGTAGAAGGAATTCCAGTAATCCGGTTGTGTTCATCAAGTGAGAGTGACTACTTCATCACCCCTAGCATCCATTGTGTGCCTAAAACATGACGCCCTCCATAGGTCAAAATATACTTAATATTATAATTTTTTAAATCAATGGCAATATTTTAAGTGTCTCTAATAACATATTTTAGTACAAGAGAACAATGGTGGCTTATTAGAGCCTCTAAGTCTTTAAGTGAGGTTTAATAACATTTAACAAACCTTTAATAACAATCACAAAGGTATACTCACCACTTCATTACACACACCTGCAAAATATAAAATCCACACAATAGCTGTAGTCCTTTACTGTAAATTTACATGAATATTTTGACAGTCACTGATAATGTAGTGGTACATTTGCCTGACTTCCACTCAGTGATGGCATGAATTTGGGTGAATTTCTCTATACAGTATTACTTGTATGTGCCGTGTGAATTACTGGCGACCAGTTTAGGGTGTAGTCTGCCTTTTGCCAGATGAGAGTTTATATAGGCTTCAGCCTAACGTGATCCAAAACAGGATATGTGTTATGGAAGATGAATAACCCAAGGGACTATCTCGATCCTGAGGTTTAATCAGACTAGGACTTTCCAAAAGTAGTGATCAAACCACCATGATGGTGTCCATATGATCATATTAACGTTGATGACGGTGTGTACCTGCAAGTATTTGAAAATCTACTGTTAATATCAAAAGTTGCATTGTGTGGTTTAAGTGCCAATTTTATTTTTTTACATTCACATAGAGAAATTTGGAATTTGGATTTGCAGTCATGCCATTGACAAGAGAAAAAATATGTAATACTTGTTCTATCCCCTCAGATCCGAGACTTATCAGTCCACGCTTACCTTCAGAGTGCAGTAGACTAGACTGTTTTATGTTACTAAAGGAGTCAGAGAAGTCACTACATTGTATGCCAATGTCGCTATGACTGGAGCACTAAACACAGCCGTGTGCTCTTGCCTTTGTTACTGCCCACACATTGTGATTAAATCATTGAAAACAAAATAAAAGTGCAGCGTAATTGTGTTTTATTATGACTTCAAAGACTGGAAAGGTCAATCAGAGGCTTAGGACGGGCCAGTTGTGGTCTGTAGTCTGTTCTTTTTCCTTGTCAGGTTAAATAAAGTGGTCACTTCATCTTTGTAAAAATGCCCAAAGCACATTTGTGTCACTTGAAATACACATGGGAATATAGGGATTATGCTAAGATTAAAAAACTTAAATTATACTGTAATTAATAGTATGCGTTCTGTGTGATTGTGATTAATAGATTTGTTTTGCACAAAATCTGATAAATTCAGAATTAGCATACAGCAGACCTATTTAGTAGTTACTCGTATGCTGTACAAACGAAAGTTGTTTGTTAATTTATTAGTTTTCTCCCTTCAGAAACCAAACATCTTTCTGTGAAAAAATATTTAAAATAATTTTTAGAATTGCATGTTGCATTTGATCTAGTAAATGTAAGATGACCCTCAGCTTGCAGTGTATACTATATTGATCTAAGCTTTTTCTGGATACAGTTAATCTAATCAATCAGACCTTGTGTCTGGCTACCGTTAATGACTCACCTTTCTTAAGGATTTGATCAGGCCTGAATTTCATTTCACTTCCTTGACAACACAGCACTTATATGATGTTAATGATGACTCTGACAAAAATGGAGTCTTTATCTTAAAGAGGAACATAAATACAAGGCTATATACCACAGTATGACCAGCAAAACTACCGGTATATGAAATTCTGTATATTGTTGGAAGAAGCACTTTCTCTGTTGTAATATATTGTATTTCCTGGTAATTTTTATTCAGTTTTATTTGTGGGCAAATACACTATGCTGTACAGTATATGCTTGACAGGCCTACCGTGTACAGTCTGGAGGCTCAGTCCATTAGTAAGTACTAAATCAGAAATTTATGGCATGAGAAAGTTACAGGCAGAGAGTGCTTAGTGGTTCACAGTCATAGTTCCGACAATAGCTGACATTAACATCTTGGTAAATGTCGAGTAATTGATTTTCTTATTTTTTGTAAACAGCAATTTATTTATATTTTTATTTTTTTGAGATCTTGTCTTAATCTAGACACATTTTTTAAAAATGTCAAACGAGCTACAAAAAAATGCCGGGGCATGAGCGGGAGCGGAATGACCTGCATCAGCACTTTTCATTCTCTAGGTATTAGAAACACATGATCCATTTCTAGACAAACAATACAATGTGTGTGCTATTTTTCCTCGAGCCTAGTCTCGTTGTTATTTGCATTGCTATCTAGCCAGTTTGTGAAAGCTAACATTGGTCATGGAAATAAGGTATTTAAAGCAGATCAGATTCTGGATCTCATAACTTCAGACTTTCCTCCAAAAGCATAGAAACATTGATGACAATTCTTATATTTATTTACATCTGGTTAGGATGCATAAATGCATAACACCACATTTTCAACACAGTTGAGCAAAATTATATAACTGAAAGTGCATAAATTGAAAGCCAGGAGTTAGAATTTGGCTAGTCTATAATCTTCTGCTTCCTTTCCCCTAATAAATAACATTTGTTATTTTGTTTATGTATATTGGGCTATTATTTTTATGATGAATGTTTTATTTTTACCTCGTCTATCCATAAAAATGTTTCCAACATTTTAGTAGGGCAATCTTTATACTTTTTAGAAAATTCCCACCCGTCCTCCCTATTCTTGTAATCTAGCTAATGTGTGGTTTGCATCCTGTAAAGTAGCATCAAATAGTTTGGGTAAGTTCATGAGTTGTGCAAAAATACTAAACTTGATGCTATTTATTCTTTGATTAACACACCTGGGAACAAAACACATTTTGGTAACATTTTCTGTAGACAAGTGTTCGAGGTACTTCTGCTTTACTTCCACATGTCTGCTCGCAACTTCTGTTTTAGAATTTCTCCATCCAAAACAACAGTGGAACTGGAGTAACATTACTCATCAAAATCCCTCAAAAACGATCATTTGGAAATACTGCATCCATCTGCCATCATCACGACAGGGGAGGACAACATGTTCATGAAGTCAGATGTGGAACCAAGCTCGTGCCACCACAAAGACCAGGTGTTTTTGTAGCCATGTTGCCACTGTGTTATGGAAGGTATGTTCTTCCTATCCCTGCATTTTCATGTGTCCAGTGCTCAAAAAAACACTAAAGCTAAAATCTTTCCCGTGAAATGACTTGTTGCCTTTGATATTGTTATTACTATGATGATTGTAATTATGATGATGTTTAATATTATTTGGTACAACTACTGTATCCGCTGCTGGCCTGTTGCTAATCAGTACATGTTGGATGGCACAATTATGTCAAAGCATAAATGCAAGTGTTACAAGTTTTTTGTTTGTTGGTTTACAGGTAGAAAATGCTGTTAAGCAAGGGAAGACAAGTTGATGTGCCTCACAACAACACTCACTGTACGTTGATGGACATACAGTGGGGCAAATAAATAATAACTGTCAACATGGGTAAACCTCAACCATGAGAGACAGAATGTGTGTGTGTGTGGGGGGGGGGGGGGGGGGCGGGAATCACATTGTTTGATTTTTAAAGAATTTATTTGCAAATCGTGGAAAATAAGTATTTGGTCTATACCAAAGTTCATCTTAACACTTTTTTAAATACCCTTTGTTGGCAAACGTTTTCTGTAACTCTTCACAAGGTTTTCACACACTGTTGCTGGTATTTTGGCCCATTCCTCCATGCAGATCTCCTCTAGAGCAGTGATGTTTTGGGGCTGTCGTTAGGCAACACAGACTTTCAACTCCCTCCACAGTTTTTCTATGGGGTTGAGATCTGGAGACTGGCTAGGCCACGCCAGGACCTTGAAATGCTTCTTACGAAGCCACTCCTTTGTTGCTCTGGCTGTGTGTTTGGGATCATTGTCATGCTGAAAGACCCAGCCACGTCTCATCTTCAATGCCCTTGCCAATGGAAGGAGATTTTCACTCAAAATCTCTCGCTGCATGGCCCCATTCATTCTTTCTTTTACAAAGATCAGTCGTCCTGGTGCCTTTGCAGAAAAGAGCCCCAAAGCATGATGTTTCCACCCCCATGCTTCACAGTGGGTATGGTGTTCTTTGGACGCAATTCAGTATTCTTTCTCCTCCAGACACGAGAACCTGTGTTTCTACCAAAAAGTTCTATTTTGGTTTCATCTGACCATAACACGTTCTCCCAGTCCTCTTCAGGAGGGGGACACGTCTGGCAGTGCAGGATTTGAGTCCCAGGCGGCGCATTGTGTTACTTATAGTAGCCTTTGTTACTGTGGTCCCAGCTCTCTGTAGGTCATTCACTAGGTCCCCTCGTGTGGTTCTGGGATTTTTGCTCACTGTTCTTGTTATCATTTTGACGCCACGGGGTGAGATCTTGCATGGAGCCCCAGATCGAGGGAGATTATCAGTGGTCTTGTATGTCATCTATTTTCTAATAATTGCTCCCACAGTTGATTTCTTTACACCAAACGTTTTACCTATTGAAGATTCAGTCTTCCAAGCCTGGTGCAGGTCTACAATTTTTTCTCTGGTGTCCTTCGACAGATCTTTGGTCTTGGCCATCGTGGAGTTTGGAGTGTGACTGACTGAGGTTGTGGACAGGTGTCTTTTATACCGATAAGGACTTAAAACAGGTGCCATTAATACACGCAACGTTAGACCTCGTTAGAAGAAGTTAGACCTCTTTGACAGCCAGAAATCTTGCTTGTTTGTAGGTGACCAAATACTTATTTTCTACTCTAATTTGGAAATATTAATCTTTAAAAATCAAACAACGTGATTTTCTGTCTTTTTTCCACATTCTGTCTCTCATGGTTGAGGTTTACCCATGTTGACAATTACAGGCCTCTCTAATCATTTCAAGTAGGAAACTTGCACAATTGGTGGTTGACTAAATACTTATTTGCCCCACTTTATATCGAGACTACGTGTGTTCTACACGGGGACGGCAGGGAGACAGCGGCTTGCCACGCGGGGTAACGTCAGCTCGATCCCGAGATCCAACTACGAGCTTTTTGACTGCAGCAACTTTAAGATCTGCTATTGGAGCTGGAATTACCAAGGACAGCGGGAGAAAGCCCGTCTGGAGGCCGTAATGTCGGGTGAAAGTTTGGCGAGGCTCCGGAGCTCTGCTGTCTGATATCACATTCTCGTATGTTTTTTTTCTAACAATTTTACAAATTGTGATTTATTGACCTGTTTTGCACACGCACCAGTCGTTTTAAATAAAATAACAAATGGAATCATGTTGTCCAAATGTTTTATTGCGATCAATATCTGCAATAAAAAAATAATGACATAGTATTTTTGTTTATATGGACATACCTTGTAGTATTTCCCTGTAACAACAAAATCTGTGTCATCCCTTCTGCATTCGGCAAATATAATCTTATTTGTGATCTCACCTCATTTTGGTCACTCAAGTGGCCGGCGTATCATTCTACACCTCACGTCAACACAGGCTGACAGGTTGTTATAATTTTGTCCACGGATGATCAACGAAGTCATAAGAGTTCACGCACAGCACAGAACATCTCGGGGTCTCATCTATGTAGTGCTGAATCCCTTGAGATTCTGTGGGTTCCTCTGGTTTGATTTTGCAGTTTTAGCTTCATCCATAGTCTTCATAATGATATTGACGGGTCAGATTCGACCTTCACTGCGCCTTGCCTTCAAGTAGGGGGCCATCCCACAATCCACTTTAGTTATTCACAGTCAGTCGCAGCGACACATGCAGTGATCCAACGCTGGATTTATGTTGAAAAAGTACGAAAGCTGTAACGCATACAAACAGTTGGTCTCAGAATCGTTGTCTCAGGAGTGATTTGTTGGAGGATTCAAGGTAATTATTATATTTTTCGTTTTTTCACAAGAATTTTCAACGTAAAAAGCTCTTTGTTGTAAGAATGCCACCACATTGTCTAACAGACTAGCATCATTCTTTGACATGTTTACATGAAATAAATGCTAACTGCACTTTTTTTTTTGCTTTTAACCAAGAATGGAGACTGTTTTACGTCCACATCTATATAGAATTCAGGGATTTAAGCATTTATTCACAAGAATTTTCAACGAAAAAAGCTCTTTGTGATTCCACTCGGTCAGCTTTTACGGCCACGCCCACAATGCAGGCCCCCTATTAATCGGCCCCGCGCCGCGTATCCCGTCTATATCATTATGAAATCTATGCTTTTTCAACACACTACTTACTTGAACCGCAATTATTGTTGTTCTTTCTAAAGCGTTTCGGAGCAGACATTTTCCAAGATGTTTCGCTCAGGAAACTTGTCTATTATATTTCAATTTGAGAAGTGGGTGATATCAAATCTGGGCACTGTATTCCCAGTTGTGATAAAAGATAATCTAAATTAATCTAACAAAATTTGATGTTCAACACTAAAATAAATGAATAAAGCGTCTCTATTCTAATACCTTTGAATCGGAGTGTAAGTATGCGAGGCTGTCCCCTGACGAACAGAGAAGATAAATAATCATTAATGATTAAACAGCAAGAGAAGAGTGAGTTATTTATCACCACAGTCGAAGTCTGTTTGTTGGTTTTCCTTGAAATCACTGCATCACCAAACGTGGGGCTTGCCTTGCAGCTTTCCTTACAATCAAATTTTGCTGGGGAAAAATGCTGGTAATGGAATTATTACATAAATCAAAAATGTTTACAGGTACCCACAGTCACAATCTGTGATTGAAGAACATTTACAAAAAGGAATTGGTGTGTAGATTATAAAGAAGACTCCTACTGCATATTAAGGGATTCTAAAATGACTGACCTGTCTGAAATGTCTGTCTTCTTATATTGTTTTAGCAAAATACAGTTGAGTAATCTGTCTGGTCTCCTTTCTATCGGTGTAGGAGGAGCATGTTGCTTTCTTTCTTACGACTCAAAATCCTGTACCTGTATTGATTTGCCATGATTTCGGTTAGCATTGCACCAGGTGTGCGTTGATGTGCAGCTGTGCATGGTCTGCGCGTGTGTGTGTCTGTGTGTGCCTGCTTAAGTGCATGTGAGTGTGTCGACTTGCAAAAGGCCTTATTTGGCTCGTGTTTGACTGGTTACCTCCTCTCAAGACCCAGTGGAGCATTTGTTTCCGTCTGGCCTTGTAGGGCTGTCCTCCCTCATGCAACCATTAGGGCCCTATTGGACAATGCACTCAAATACACATTCATGGAAGCGGAAGGGCTAAAACACAGTCAAGATACTGTTACAGTATATCCATCTTGCATTTGAAATTAAAGTGCTGTTTTTTTAATCTATATTTTAGTGAGCTGTTTTTGTTGGGTGATTTATAACTGCAAGAAGGAAGTGTTGTTTTTTTTTTTTTTTTTGCAGACACATGACAGTTCAGGAAAACAAAGTTATTCTGTTTCCTCAAATGGCTCTATGCAGTTGACGCCTGACTAACTGACAACTTCCCCTCTTTCCACCTCTCCCACCTCCCTTCACCCACACCCAGATTAAAAAGCAGCAGCAGGACGTGATGGGCTTCCTGGCAGCCAATAAGATCGGGTTTGAGGAGTGTGACATTGCCGCAAACGAAGCTAACCGGAAGTTTATGCGAGAGAACGTTCCGGAGGAGTCACGGCCGGCTACAGGGAACCCTCTTCCGCCACAGATATTCAATGAAAGCAAATATTGTGGGGTGAGACTGACAAAAATGATTTGCATTTTTAACATAGAATTACATTGCACACAAAACTATTTGCCCACTTCTCTAATTCTATTTTATTTTGCATAATTTCCAGACTTCAGGATCATCACAAAAATGTGAATGTCAGTCACATAAGTGGAATCACACAAGTAGAGATTGTTTTTTATTAAGGAACAACAACCTATTCAAATAAAACATTGCCCTATGTGAAATAGTAGTTGGTCTCCTGGATGAATCATGAATTAACTGTTTCTAATCACATTTTTGGAAAGCAGAGTTCACTTGCACTGACCTCACTAATAGCCACACGAATAACTACAGAGCTGGTTAATCCACATCACTTCAATGGAACCTTTCTGACCAAATTAGATTATCCAAAATATGTCACAATGATCATAAACATGTCACGATTACCAATTCAACAACAGTTGAAAAAAAAAACTAACAACTGTCTTGAAAAAGTTTCATCACAGTTTATTAAGGTCTCCATCAAACCAGCATGACCATAGAAGACCATTCATACATAACAACCTTTCTGCAAGAAAAGTGGTTCAAAATGTCACCACAGATTTTAAAGAGTAATTGCCAGGTTTTGAAAATGCTTGATTTCAGCTTTCGATGGGGAGCAAAACATGTCTTAATTTTTCTATCCTTCTCTGTCTGTGCTTCTCAGAACTACGAGGCCTTCTTCGATGCCCGAGAGGACAATGCCGTGTATGCATTTCTAGGCCTGACTGCACCCCCAGGCTCAAAGGTCATTTTTTAGTAATCATATATTTTCTTTCTTTCTTTTTATATTTTACTTGCTTATGTGCTAACACTCTCATAGACAAACGAGACTTTACCAAGCAGAAAACTATTAAATTCCACATTTTTGTGACATGCCACCCAAGCGTTTTTGCACACGGGCGCCTCCTTTCTTTCTCAATAGCAAATGCAAGAAGGTGTGCCAGTTACCATGGAAACATTTGAAGGGTTTCCCTTTTTATGTAGCATGGGATACTTTTATATTTAATCAGTTTTAATACTGCACTTGATCTCATTCTATGTGCTTCCTATCTTTCCATTTGTGTTTCTTTGTAGGAGGCTGAGGCTCAGCTGAAGAAAGCGCAACAGTAGCATCAACCATTTCTGTTTGAGAACCAGACCTAGCCTGACCTGATAAACATTTTTGTTTTTCAACGGTCGTCTTAATTTTCCAGGTTTTAATGATGCTGTCAGTACGGTAACTGTGCCTTGTCAGCCATGGTGAAATGAGGCACAACAAAGGTAAACAAAATATTTTACTTCTTATGACTTTGCAAAGCTTCTTCATATACCTTAACCTTCACCTGCTAGCCTATTAGTCCAATGTCAATGTAATCATCCATTAAGCATGATAAAAACATGTGCAATGTAGCCTCAATTCATCCTTGTGTGCAATATACCGTATTTTTTGGACTACAGTGTAAGTCGCTCCAGAATATAAAATGCACCGGTCAAAAATACATCATGAAGAAGAAAAAACGTCCTCCTGAACTTACATTTTGTGGATACATTTTTTGTTGTTGTTGCAAAAAAGACCAACAACATACATTTCATCTTGAATTACAAGTAATATTAATAAAAAAACAACAACAGGCTGAATAAGTGCACGGTATGTTAACGTAACAAATTGATGGTTATTCAGCTACTGTACAAGAACTTTAAAAAAAAAAAAAAAAAAAAAGCATATTACTGTAGATAATGTTTACTCATTTGTCATGTCAGCGTGGTGAAATAACATTCAAAATCGTGAAATTATACATTCTAATATATACAAGACACCCCTTAGTATTGGTCGCAGGACTGGCAGCCAAACGATGAAAAAGGTGCGATACATAGTCCGAAAAATATGGTAATATGTATGTTAGACTCCTCATCACGTTGTTGTTTATTAAACCTTAAAACTTCTTGAATCATAGATTCATTTTCATTTTGTGCGCCTGTTAATTTTGTTTTACCGAAACGGTGGCACCTTCTGAAGGAGCATCCCATTCCCGTGTTTTGATGTATATTTTATATTCTCCTTCCTTCAAACAGTCTTAAAGCTGTATTGCCAGCAACCGTTTTCTACAAAAGTGTACCTGTTTAAACGATAAGACTTTAGGCGGAAAAAAAGATGTGACATTTTTATTTGCTGTTTGATTTTTTTTTTTACTTTTTTTTAGATGAGTGGAACAGCCTCTTATTTTATATTGTGTTTGTATTGCCAGTCTTTAAAAAGAATGTTTGTTATCTTCCCCAATTGAAAATAAAAATGCTAAACAACAAATGTCTATGTCGTCTTCAGGATTTGATAAGTAACAATTTGTTTTCAATTTGAAAAATGTTGATGGACAATCTGCCAGTTGTGCTTCATGTTAGGGTTCTTAGCACCATTCTATTTTTCTCAAAATGTAAAATAAAGAAGACCTTCTTCAGGCGTAGAGATAGACCAATTATCGGCCGGGCCGATATTTGGAATTTTTACCTATATCGGTATCGGCCTTTCTTTTAAGCCGACCGGCCGATATGAAGATGTTAATTTTAAAATTGGGTTATTTTGGCTCAGATGCAGCCGCATCTCTCCCTCTTCCACTAGTATTCACCCCGTCCTCCGATTGGTTAAATGGTTAGTGGAGTCGTAAATGGAGTCGCAATGTGCCTTTCTACCTTTGTAAGGCCCTCAAAGCGCTTCACACTATAGACAAGTAAGTTTCCTGAGCGAAACATGGGCGACGCCATCTTTGACATTTTCTGCTTCGTACTTCGGGTTTAGACAAAACATCATGAAATGCTGTTGAAATAGACAAAGGTTGAAACTGGCAAATCAAACCAGAGGAACCCACGGAATCTCCAAAAACGGATTCAGCACGACGTAGATGAGACTCCAGGACTTTCTGTGCGGTGCTTGGTTGTGTGAACTCCTGAAAGTGCCTATACATACCGGTATATATACACTCACCGGCCACTTTATTAGGTACGCCTGTCCAACTGCTCGTTAACACTTAATTTCTAATCAGCCAATCACATGGCGGGAACTCAGTGCATTTAGGCATGTAGACATGGTTTAAGACAATCTCCCGCAGTTCAAACCGAGCATCAATATGGGGAAGAAAGGTGATTTGAGTGACTTTGAACGTGGCATGGTTATTGGTGCCAGAAGGGCTGGTCTGAGTATTTCAGAAACTGCTGATCTACTGGGATTTTCACTCACAACCATCTCTAGGGTTTACAGAGAATGGTCCGAAAAAGAAAAAGTATCCAGTGAGCGGCAGTTCTGTGGGCGGAAATGCCTTGTTGATGCCAGAGGTCAGGGGAGAATGGCCAGACTGGTTCGAGCTGATAGAAAGGCAACAGTGACTCAAATTACCACCCGTTACAACCAATGTAGGCAGAAGAGCATCTCTGAAAGCACAGTACGTCGAACTTTGAGGCAGATGGGCTACAGCAGCAGAAGACCATGCCGGGTGCCACTCCTTTCAGCTAAGAACAGGACACGGAACGCACAGTACGTCGAACTTTGAGGCAGATGGGCTACAGCAGCAGAAGACCACGCCGGGTGCCACGCCTTTCAGCTAAGAACAGGAAACTGAGGCTACAATTTGCACAAGCTCATCGAAATTGGACAATAGAAGATTGGAAAAAGGTTGCCTGGTCTGATGAGTCTCGATTTCTGCTGCGACATTTGGATGGTAGGGTCAGAATTTGGCGTCAACAACATGAAACCATGGATCCATCCTGCCTTGCATCAGCGGTTCAGGCTGGTGGTGGTGGTGTAATGGTGTGGGAAATATTTTCTTGGCACTCTTTGGGCCCCTTGGTACCAATTGAGCTTCATTGGAACACCACAGCCTACCTGAGTATTGTTGCTGACCATGTCCATCCCTTTATGACCACAATGTACCCAACTTCCGATGGCTACTTTCAGCAGGATAATGCGCCATGTCATAAAGCTGGAATCATCTCTGACTGGTTTCTTGAACATGACAATGAGTTCACTGTACTCAAATGGCCTCCACAGTCACCAGATCTCAATCCAATATACCATCTTTGGGATGTGGTGGAACGGGAGATTTGCATCAGATGTGCAGCCGACAAATCTGCACCAACTGTGTGATGCCATCATGTCAATATTCAGTACAGTGAAGAGATGGTTGTGCATGAAAATCCCAGTAGATCAGCAGTTTCTGAAATACTCAGACCAGCCCTTCTGGCACCAACAACCATGCCACGTTCAAAGTCACTCAAATCACCAACTGTGTGATGCCATCATGTCAATATGGACCAAACTCTCTGAGGAATGCTTCCAGCACCTTGATGAATCAATGCCACGAAGAATTGAGGCAGTTCTGAAGGCAAAAGGGGGTCCAACCCGTTACTAGCATGGTGTACCTAATAAAGTGACCGGTGAGTGTATATACTGTATATATACCCGGAAGTGGAATGTTTTGAACATCGTCCAGCTTCAAAGCAAGTGATCATTTTGAAGATCGCTTTGTAGATCTTTGAGGATCTACCTCACCACAGCCAAATCAATTCACCAGCAGATTAAGGATTTGGCTCGCAGCTTTAACCCTAAATGATCCACCTAAAAGTTTGCATGTTTGTTGTTATCACTTCGTTGATCGTTCATGGACAAAATTCTAACAATCTGTGCAGCCTGTGTTAACATCAGGTGTATTGCTACACCGGCCACCTGAGTGAACAAAATGAGGAGAAATTACAAATAATTTTACAGTTGCTGAATGCAGAAGGGCTGACACGGATTTTGTTGTTACAGAGAAATACTGTAAGGTAATTTTAATCTAGGTAGTTATAGTTATATATGTATATAATTACACAAACAGTACGTCACTCTTTTTTTATTGCAGATGTTGAACGCAATAAAACTTTTGTACAACCTGATTCCATTTCTTGTTTTATCTAAAACAGTTGGTGCATGTGCAAAAGAGGTCAATAAATTACAATTTATAAAAGTATTAGAATAATATTAACAAAGGTGGGGCATAAATCGAGCTTTCCATCATCAAAGTAGAATGCACGTACTCTCAATATATATCCATCAACCTCTTGCCTAACAGCGTTTTCCACCTGGAAACAAACAAACAATAAACATGTAACACTTGAATTTATGCATTTAGAGTAAAAAGGCTGAACATGACTTGTAGTAAATGAGTATTTATTTTCCATTTCTTCATTGTTGAAGTTAATGCAAAGCTAATGATGTCTCAGCTGTGATGCAACACACACAGTTCTAGTCAAATTGGACATAATTGTACCTGTTATTGCTTTGTGGTGGCACTGTCTTGGTTCCACATCTGCCTTCCTGAACACAAAATTCTCATATTCATGTATTAGGACACATTCAACTGGATGCTTCGGAGCTTTTCAGGCCGCTGATTGCGTTTCCATCCACTGTCATTAAATCAATAAAATACAAAACTATTTTGGTTGTGGCGACTCTTTGCCATTTCTTCATGTTGTCCTCCCATGTCGTGATGATGGCAAATGGATGCAGCATTTCCAAATTGTCTTTTTTTTTTTTTTTTTTTTTTGAGGGATTTTGATGAGTAATGCCACTCCAGCTCCACTGTTCTTATGGTTAGAGAAAGGGTAAAACAGAGGTCGCTAGCAGAAATGCGGAAGTACCTCGGAAACTTGTCTACTAGTATATCTTCACCTACCTACTAGTGTCCCACGCCAGCTCTTATTATTAGCTATTATTTTCTATTTGTGTGATTCAATAGACATGCTTTAGGCATTTCAATGAAGGTCAGTGTTTGCTTTATTCATTTTTATGCCAAATTTGACACTTTTACTGCAAATTAATATCGGCTCCAAAAATCGGTTGTAGGCCCCTCTAACGATACTGCTAATCGGCATCGGTCCCGAAGAACCCATATCAGTTGATCTCTATCAGACATCATAATGTTTATGTTTAGAACACCATTGACGTTGCAGTCAAACAATTTTAGTCGAAGTAAAGCCAGGACAAAAGCTTGCATGATGCCGTTTTTTTTTTTCCAAATGTAAATCTTTCATCTACATTATAAAAATGCAATCTCATACATAACTTTCACAACTTCTGAAATTCAATCACTTTCTCATAGAACTTGTTAACCTTTCTTATGCACTTTCACACAGTCATGCTGGAACAAAAAAATGGCCTTTCAAAAAGAATGCATATTAAAACATGCATTTCATTAGATGATAGAATCAATACAGTACAATACAATACAATACAATCTATCTGTATAATCACCTGAAGCCATTCATAAAATGGAAGAAGACATCACTTCCTGCTTGTATATTAGTTGCGTAAACAAGCCCAGACTTTATAATGGATTAAGTCAATTTGTCTTTAATAGAGTCGAGATCATCATTAGTTCATTATTCTGCCCAGTAATTGTCTGTGTGTTACGCTTTGGGGTTATTAATCATACAAATTGCGTGCCCTGATTCAAATAGTTAGGAAGTACTGTGTTAAAAACTACACACTATACAGCCACTGGTAAAGATGAAGATTGCATACTACATTAGAGGGTAGGTTTACCTAGGGTTGCCACCTTTCAGAAATAAGAAATATGGGACGCCCCCCTCGCGCCCAAAGCTGTACAGGCAGAGAAAAAAAGTGACATCCCCAAAACTCCTCAAATGCATAGGAATGTATCTATTCATTTACATTCCGTATTAGTTCAATATGGAACGCAGCATTTAATTCCCAATTTCGGATCGTTCCTTATTTCAAGGGACAGGTGGCAACCCTAGGTTTACCGTAAATATTTTTTACCTCACTTCTTTGTGTGACCTGAAAAACACAACATGGACAGTTAAGCTGCTTAATTTGCCGAATCCCTGAGACGAGTCCAGTAAATACACGAACAAAAGTATACAGTATGTTAAGTCAAGCACCAAAAGGAAACATCTTCAATTCTGGTTTGTGGGGATATTTACTTCACAAGAACTTATGATATAACAGTTGCCTTCTTCTCTTTTCTTGGTTTCTTTTACATACTTAATAAAGGAAGTAAGTTGAGTGGGTGGAGGGGCCACTTCTCTGTTGGAGAAGTGACAGACTAGCAGATAACAACAGCCTGCATTAAAAGTTTACATCTAGGGCAAAGAACAGCAAGCTAAAGCAGCACGAAGGAATTAAAAAGATCCAAAATAATTTGAGTCATGCTAGGAGAAGGTTTTCTAGTTGTGTTGCATTACGAGAAGGAAAAAAAGAACAGCTCTACTTCTACAGGACACAAATTGCAGTCAAGCCCGATTACTTCTCAAACAGACCTTCAAAACAGAGGTGAGCCACATTATTTTTCCTAAACTTATGTGAAATAGGACTAGTTAGGGAATGATCATAAGGCATTGTATCTGTATTGAATGTTCAGGTCAAGAGCAGGAGGAACCTGGACAAAGACTGCAAGTAGTTACTCCAGCTTCTACAGTCCTATCTATTCCCGGATGTTCACCCATTCAGACACCCGAAACCGATCCGGCACTCATATCCTCAAGCCCTTGTAGCCTCCTGGACCATTACCCAGACCTTTATGTGGCTGATCCTGGCCCCATCTCCTACGACCCTCTCAGAACCCTCTCCGATGAGATGGATCTTTATACCCAATCTTGTGCTTTGACAACGTCTCCCCCAGCACTTCCAGACCAGGGTTATTTGGTTATGGGTGACAGGGTGAACGCCAGCTTAGGTTTGCCCACCATGCAGTTAGAGCCGATGACTAACTCCTTGCTGAATGGACTTCTGGAGAAAAAGATAGACGAGGTATATCTGCAGCACCTCACTGATAACCTCGCTCGATGCAACTCCAATATGGGTAACAGCATTCTGCACGGTCTGGTGCCTCCTTTGCAAACCAACAACCAACTGCACGGCCCAGACTCGTTGGAGACAAGCCTGGTAAGAGGACCTGGAGCAGAGCGTGACAAGAAGATAAGTCACCTGACAACACCAAGCAAGACTCCGTGGTCATCTAACTTTAGTACTCCAGTTCTCCGTATTTCTGAGGATGTTCATCCACAATGAAATAATTTGACATGATACATTTCTTGATGTTTGTTCTTTGTATTTGCAGCAGAAGTTCAAGGACTAGAATGTGTTTTGTTTGACTAATGAACAATATAACTCAGATAGCAGACCGATGTTGAATAAACATTGATTTTCTATCCAAATCATCAGTATCGTTGACATAGAAATTTTAGACAATAAACAATATTGAATCAACATTGCAAATACCAATGACACCTGGCAGTGACATTGAAACAACGTTGTTCTATAGTGTGTCAGGCGATGGTTGGGTTAACATTGTTTTATAAATAATGTTAACAAATAGTTGATTTTTGATTGACCAGGAAATATGATTGAAAAGTCATCAAATTGTGGATGAGGGGGAGTTGTGGTCAAAAACTAGTTGTGTTTGATGGTTGACCTGGAAGACTGTATCATCTCAAACAAATTCTACTGGAAACACCTCATTTAAGGATAGCCATATTTAAAGGTAAACGTGTTGCTTTTCTTCAGGGCCTTTATAAGCAATGATGTCTTACGGTAGAATGAACCACGTTTGTCATCAAAGTTGTATATAAAACGGTTTGCCTGACACAACATGACGAAGTTGCCGAAATTGTAGGAAACGGTGCATTTGCTGTGATTGGCATACAAGCCAAGACCTACTTAGCCTGGATGTTAGCTAAGTAGAACTTAATTCAGGCAAACATAATTCTTTTTCTAATCAAAGCGCTAAAATCACTAGATATTACACAATGGAGCTGTGTCTTAGCTAGCTAACTAGTGAGCTCTTTCCACACATGTAGCCCTAATTTGGTTTGAGATTGGTTGAGAAACTCACTTCACTGCAAAATGCTGAAGTACAACCTCTAGCAAAAAGTATGGAATTTACCAGTCTCGGACAAGCACTCACTGAGGCAATTTATCATGAACAAACTCATCCTCACCTTGTCAAGAGTCAAAAATCTGCATTGGACAAGGTGTCAAGAGTCAAGAATCTGCATTGGACAAGATGATGATGCTGGAACTTTTGTTTGCTGCTGTTCCAGTGAAATATACAAAGATGACTGCGTGAAGAAAACATCAATGATGATATGGCTGCATGTCAGGCAAAGGCACTGGGGAAATGGCTGTGGTTAAATCTTCAATAAATGCATAATTTTTCATTGAAATTTTGGATAGCTTTCTTATCCCTTCAATTGAAAATATGTTTGTCATTTTCCAAGATGACAATGCATCATGCCACAGAGCTAAAACTGTTAAAGCATAAAGCAAAGAAAAACTCATCCAGTCAATGTCATGGCCTGCAAATAGCCCAGATCTCAACCCTATTGATAACCTGTAGAGGAAATTGGAAAAACAAATGGTGTACAGCAAGGCTCCGACCTGCAAGGATGATCTGTCAACTGCAATCAAAGAGAGTTGGCACCAAATTGATGAGGAATACTCATCAAGTCCATGCCTCAGAGACTGTAAGCTGTCATAAAAGCCAGAAGTGGTGCTACTAAATACTAGAGATATGTTTTGATTGTTATTTCTTTGTTTGTTTCTCATGATTCCATATTTTTGTCGTCAGAATGGAGTGATTCCACATATATTTCCCTGCACTTGCGCTATAAAATTAACATTTACTGACCACCACAATGTTTTTTATTCATTTATTTTAGTGTTTCTGAATGCTAAAGAGTTGCACTTTGGACTAATTCATTATTTTTTTCAAGCATTTTTTCCGAAATTGTTATACATGATAAAATGTCGGAGTGAGTGCTCGTCCGAGACTGGTGATTCCATACTTTTTGCTAAGGGTTGTATGCAGAGGCGTCGATTAGGCAAACCAGGCAATTGCCTAAGGCCCCCAGCCAGCAGGGGCCCCCAGAGGGCCAACAGATTTAGCACTGTCGCAGGGACAAGTGCGACAGTGCCAGTGAAAGCCTTGTGTCTGAGTTCCCTGAAGGGGCCCCTTCACTCGCTCGCATAACTGATGCTACAACAATCTAACAATATACTGGCAAGCGGGGTGGCCAGTGGGGTGGCCAACAAATTTATAGGGGGGGGGCCGTGGCCACCCCTGGCCACCCCCTGGTGGCGCCACTGCTGAGTCAGCCTAGCTGTTTCTTCTGTCTGTAAATAAAGCAGGACCTCTGAATATGGGATAATTTGAAAGTATTTATAACATCATGGTTGAAAATGTTCCAATATTATTAATATTCGAAATGACATTTAGGTTTTGTAAGGATTTCAATTTTGGAATAACATTACAACATTAAGGGTGCAAAAGTGACGACAATTCGACGTCGGGTGTCAACGTTGATTCAACGATATAATATTGACAGCGGAATGTTGATTCAACATCTTTTCAACGTCTGTCTGCTATCTGGGTACATTTTGCCCTCTGTCAGTGACGCGAAAAACTTTAACTGGGTGACACCTGCTGGCAGATTTTTGTACAACATCACAATCTGTACACCACTAATTACTGTATTTGGATTCTTTTTAAAATCAGGTCCGTGTAACATTGTCTTAATACATCTAACCTTGGCTGTTCCTTTGTTGATGTAATTTTTTATCATTTCCAATGTGGTCACTTCTTAAGATAGCCTCAGCATCTTTATCACCAACATTTCCATCTCTATCAGCCTTTCATTGTCTCTTGTCCACAAAAAAGAACTCTTCGATGTTCCGATTGAACAAATATATTTAAAATTATTTATCCCTCTAATTAAACCTTCTCAAAACAAATAACCCTTGCGTGTTGTTCATATTGTCGTTAACAAGGCAGTTTTGTGGGTCCTGATTTAAGATTTTTAAATGTTAAAAAAAAAAAAAAAAAAAAAAAAAAAACAAACAAACAAAAAAACCCTTAATACTCACCAGATGTTTGTTTGCCCTTTCCGTTAAATTGTCCAATATTGACTAGAAAGACGTTTGCCTCCAGTAGATGGCAACAAATACCACCTTGTGAAGTTCCACAATCTGGCAATGCATATGAATGCCAGTTGTTCATTCATTATTTAGTAATTCATTAAGTGGTGGATATGGTTTTGACTTTTGGATTATATTAAATGTTAAGGGTTTAAACCCGAGCTCCAGCATTCCTATGTGGCATTTGCAAGTTTTTCATGTTTTTCCACATCACCAAACATGCTTGGTATCTAAAATAAATATATAATAATAATAGTAAGACCAAACAAATGGGTACATTTCTCAACAATAGCTGGTTCCTACGTAAAAATGAAAAAAGTTCATATCATTTTCAAGGGAAAAAGTCATTTTTCAAAAAGCTTGCTTCATATAAAGGAAATTTACAATGGTTGTGTTTTTGTGGTTGTGCGTGTTTTTTGGGGGGGAGGGGGGGGGTTAAAAAAACGTGCATATGGGGCAAATAAAAATATATTTTTTTAATAATGAGGTAGAAAATAAATACATTTTAATTTATATATAAATGCACAAAATGCACAGTTGAATTAACGTTAACAGTAGAAAACATACAGGAAGACACCTCTCTAAGCAGGTTTCTACTCGAGTTTTACAGGTTAGCAAGTTCACACAGTTTAATGTTATGCTAACTCCGATGCTGGTCGGACTTTCCGTAGAAAAATTACTGGCATGTTCCCCACCTCCACAACATTGACATCTTTTAACATTACATACAGTGGCTGCTGTTGGCCGGAAAAAAAAAAAAAAACTCCTAATATCTCTCTCCTTCAAAGGGGAAGGAGTAGGCGGCATGTTGACATGTATATCTGTCGGGCTTGTGTGCATGTGGATGATCTAGTCATCAGCCAATCAAATGTCCGTTTGAGGGGGGAAAATGGACTGGCACATTCAGCAAATGAAAAGGGGTAAATGTAAGTCAGAACATAATGAAAGTAATTCACTTAATAATGGTAGGGTTAATTCTATCCTTACAGCATATAAGAAGACAATCTAAATTACCTATATAACTGAACTCATTGTATAATGGAAATAAGGTTGCTTAAAAGTTGGCGGGGTCCTTTTGAGCATCCTGAAAAGTTGGTAGTGTTATGTCTCTACCGTCCCTATGCAAACCTTGCTGTGCACCCTCTGTACAAATCATGGAAATTCCATGTTTTCTGCATGTCATTTGAATTGAAACAGAACATGATCATACAATGTTCATTCACTTAATATTGCATTTAATTAGCATTTTTGTATTTGAATAAATTTGTTATGTCAAATTAAACCAATTATTTTCAAGAAAGAAAGCAAATTACAATAAACCTGAGAACACACTAATCAGAGTACAATATCATCCCATTAGTTGATCTCTAATGGCCTATGTTCCTAATCTCAGAAACATTTTAGTTTTATTTTGGATCATGGAGAACAGCTCACAGACCGCGACAATAAATGTGCACAATAAAATCTACTTTTAAACCTTCCTTGCCCAAGCTTCTACAAAGAGTTGAGGGTCATTTGCATCTGCAGTCTAATTTATTTTCAAAGTGCTCCACAGAGAGAAACACCAAGATAACAAATACCTTGCGTTCCGGAAAGCTTGCACAATTGCCGTCTGAATTCTAAAGACAAAACCAGTCCTCATAGCCTTCACAAATGCTCGGCACACCAAGGGTAATTTGACGAGGACAGACATGCTTCCTAAAAATAACAGCCCTACACCCCTGTCGTCCTTAGTCACTGCAGCTTTTTTGCCCCTCACAGCCCCCCCCCCCCCCCCCCCCCCCCCCCCGTGCCAGGGAGTGGTCCAGAGACAGTTTGGCAGAGGGTTACAGACTGAACAAAGTTTCAAAGTTTGAAGAGAAGATACCTTTAGTTGCCAAAAGGATACTTGAAGCTATGAGGGTGGGAGCTGCAGCCTTGGCTGGGGGAATATTTGGAGCGTTGGGGACCATATGTTTCTTTCTGGCCTTTGGCACTGACTACTGGTTGGTGGCCAGTGACAACTGTGGACCTTACATATGGCCCACTGTAGAAACAACTGGAGAAAAAGATGCCAATGGGACTGAGGTAGGACATGTATGTCTATTGTTTGTGAAAATTGATGAATAGTATTGATATTAGCACGTTTATGTGTATCTACACAAAAACTGGTTATGGCTGTCTCTTAGTTTTTTTTTTTCCCACCCAGTGATAATTTATAACAAATGACCAGAAGTTCCCACCCAGTGATAATTTATAACAAATGACCAGAAGTTTATCTCACCCATTAGTTAGTCTTATTGAAGGTCAGCAAATTGCATCCAGAGCTTCCTAATATTGTTATGACAATTCAATTCGATTAGATGATACAAATATATAAGGGAGGAAAAATAATCTTTCACATTGGAGTATTGTTAAGGTGTTACTAAAGAATAATGCTTCAGGAAATAAATGTTGTAATAGGCACAAAATATTGTATTTACTCTAGATATCTCTAGCGAGTTACTTTTTCCTTAATGTTATTTTCTGGCGTTAAATGTGTGAAAAGTAACTATTTACACAAAGAAGAACTGTAATCGTGATCCTTTTTTATTATTACTAAATTTATTATTTTGACTTTGGGGTGTGCATGGACCAATAACTCAAACAAGCTTAAACTCTATATTAGGGCTGTCAAACAATCAAAAATTTTAATTGAGTTAATTACAGCTTAAAAATTAATTAATCGTAATTAATCGCAATTAATTGCAATTCAAACCATCTATAAAATATACCATATTTTTCTGTAAATTGTTGTTGGAATGGAAAGATAAGACACAAGATCGATATATACATTCAACATACGGTACATAAGGACTGTATTTGTTTATTATAACAATAAATCAACAAGATGGCATTAACATTATTAACATTCTGTTAAAGCGATCCATGGATAGAAAGACTTGTAGTTTTTAAAAGAAAAATGTTAGTACAAGTTATAGAAGTTTTATATTAAAACCCCTCTTAATGTTTTTTTATCGTTTTAATAAAATTTGTAAAATTTTCAATCAAAAAAATAAACTAGTAGCCCGCCATTGTTGATGTCAATAATTACTTACACAATGCTCATGGGTGCTGAAGCCTATAAAATCAGTCGCACCCAAGCGCCAGCAGAGGGCGGCAAAACTCCATAAAACACAACAAGTGAGCGTTTCACTGTACTGTCCTTTAAATCTGTCTGAGCGGGGTATCTGCATTAATTGCGTCAAATATTTTAACATGATTAATTTTTTAAAAATTAATCAACGCCCATTAACGCGGTAATTTTGACAGCCCTACTCTATATACAATATAGCAAAGTTGCACTAAATTTTAGTTGTTGCCAATAGCAGCCTTGTCATATGTTTGTACAGTTATATAAATATTAAGTACAAGTTTGTTGTCACAAGAACAGTAAAAAGAATGAAAAGTCCTCTTTTGAAATTAAAGTCGATTTGGCATTTCATTTGGAAATTAAAGTCTCAGAGTATGGTGGATAAATGGTGGATAGAGACACCGAATACAAATTATTAAAGGTACCAAAGATGTTTTAAAGACCGTGGTGTTACTATGCTTGATAGGTTAAAAACTTCCCTGATCTGAACCCTGTAGGAAATTGGTTGTTGTCAATAAGAGGGTGATAAATACCAGACACAACAATGCAGTTGATTTCAAGACATCAAAGAAAACTGGTCTTCCACTAAGCTTACATAATGCCACAATTTAATCACCTCTAGACCACAGTGCATAGATACAGGCATTCAATCAGAAGTAGGCAAAACAATATATTGTGTGCATACTTTTCAAAGCCTGATATAATTATTTGGAATATCCCTTTTATTGGTCAAATATGATACTTAATTCCCAGAGACACTTATCGTTAGGTTGGTCCTTATTTTTAAACTAAAACAATCCAAATTACAAGGAAAAAAGTCCATGAAATGTTCTAGCCCATGCTGTAATCAGCAGCAAAACACACAAAATGCCAAAAACCTCCGAGCATACCCACAAAATAGGCTGATCTCATATATAAAAAATAGAGCATTGCTGCCATCTACTTCTGGTTGTGTGTTTGTAAAGATTGTTTGCAAACTCAGAATTCCCAGTTGAGTGCCAACGGACCGTACTAAACTTGGAAAATGTCATGTCAATGACTGACGTAATACGCACTGGTGGGGGTAATTTTATTTTGATGGCCTCGCGACACCATTTTTGAAGATGTTCAACATCTGTGGAGCTGCTTGATATCTAAACTCAGCTTATTTATGAAGGTTCCCTTCTGTTGTAATGATGTTTTACTCTATTTTTCTTCAACTAATTATGCAATAAATAGCATTCTAATTCAATGTAGATATACTTACTGCATGTAGACAATGATAAATAAAAAGCATGATAGTTTAAATATATTGAGTAGCTCTCAAGAAAACGGTTTAACAATATTCTTGAAGCTCATCAAGAAAATGGCAAGAGTGTGCAAAAAAAAGCAATCAGAGCAAAGGGTGACTACTTTAACGATACTAGAACATTATGCATGTTTTTAGTTATTTTACCTTTTTTTTTTTTTTTTTTGCTAAGTACACAATTCCTCATGTGTTCATTCATTATGTTATTACATTCAGTGAGAATTTACAATGTAAATAGTCTTGAAAATAAAGAAAATGCACAAATGAGAAGGTGTGTCATAACTTTTGGTATTTACTGTACACCATAATTTTCGGGCTATAAGCCGCTAATTTTTTCCCCTCATTTTGAATCTTGCGGTTTATAGTCCAGTGCATCTTATTTGTTGATTTATTTGGGTTAATAGGTAATACTTTATTCGACAGCGGCGTTAGGTAATACTTTATTCGACAGCGGCCTCATAAGAATGTCGTAAGACCATCATAATTATGACATGACATTATCATGGGCATTACTGAATGCTTATGACAGACGTCATTAAGTATCATCCAGCATATTATGTCACTAACTCCATTTATGTTCAGCTCGTATCTTTTACATCCATTCAAAAGTGAGAAAATTTGCTGGATGACACTAAATGACATCTGTTATAAGCATTCATTAATGCTGATGACAGTGTCATGTCATAGTTATGATTGTCTTATGACAGTCTTATGGCACCACTGTCAAGTAAAGTGTTATCAAATACCATAGCTAGCAATGAATGAAACATCTTGAATTGTAACTGAAGAAATAATTAGCACAGAACAAGAATTTTGGTTGTTATTTTTAAAAAAAATCTGTAACGCTGCAATGCATGCTGGGAGGCATGTTGGACAACAACAGTATTGACAGCACGTGGCAGCAGAGTTTGACTGTCCCCCCAAGGGAGCAGTGATGGCCAAATAAAGCTTCTTGGTGATTCATTTGGTCTTAGACAGTCTTATGATGCCACTGTCAAATAATTTTACCGGTTAGTATCTTTTGGTGTAAATATCCCATAATACAATGAGGACAACTGTGTCTTATAGTCCAGTGCAGATTATCTATGAACAAATGCCGTTTTCGTGTCAAAATTGGTGGGCGGCGGCATGTAGTCGGATGTGCCTAATAGTCCTAAAATTACGGTATCTACCAACACAAAGCAAATTTTAGTCGATGGAAGAATATGCACTACTAGAAAACCATACAAGTGCACACCATGGACTGTGGACACACAGGAGAATTTGGCCCTAATTGAAAAGACACACAATTGTGAGAGCCAATACGTACAGCTAAAAATTCCAATCTACCGGTACGTCTTTGGCTTTACATAAGAAGTTGATTAATGTTTTCTGTCATCAATCATATTTTGACATGCCAGTGGAATGAATGAGCATGTATGTTTTATAATTTACACCTGAAAGATCCGATCAGATCTACATTGGATGTGTTGGAAACTTTCAGTTAGCAATGTGAGTCCACAGAGCAGCAGCACAAACATTTGCTGACTGACTGACAGATATTTCAGGTTTCGTGTTTTTTTTTTTTTTTTTTTTTTGACAACTGATGTAAGTCTGCCTTATTTGATTCTTCAGCTGCAGTTCGTCACCATTTCCCCTGCTTCTCTCACCCTCCACCACGAAGGCTTTTTTTGGCGCTGTGTGTTCCAGGTCGAACCCACCGCAGATGCAGTCCTGGCAACATTTTTCAGTATGTAAAGGATTTTTTCAATCAGGCTGGTCTTTATCTGTAAAGTGTCGATTTTGACAGGGAACCATATGGTATGTTTAACTTCTGATACCTTGGCAAAAGACATAATTCTCTACAAGTCAAAGTTTTTGCACATATTTAATGAATGCAAATGGACTATAACATAATGGATACACTGTACGTACAGTGGTATGGAAAAAGTATCTGAACCTTTAGGAATTTCTCACATTTCTGCATAAAATCACCAACAAATGTGATCTAATCTTTGTCAAAAAATAAATAAAAAAAATAAAAACAATGTCTGCTTTAATTAAAACCACCCAAATATTTATAGGTTTTCTTATTTTAATGAGGATAGCATGCAAACAATGATAGAAAGGGGAAAAATAAGTAAGTGGACCCTCTGCCTAAGGAGACGTAAAGAACAATTGAAACCAAATTTTACCAAATAATTTAAGTCAGGTGTGTGCCCAATCACTGGTGTTTTAAAGCTGCCCTGCCCACCATAAAACACACACCTGGTATGAATTGTCTTGATGAGAAGCATTGTCTGATGTACATCATGGCTCCTTCAGAAGAGCTGTCTGAAGACCTGCGATCAAGGATTGTTGATTTGTATAAAGCTGGGTAAGGATACAAAACCACCTCTAAAAGTCTGGATGTTCATCAATCGACGATCAGAGAAGTTGTCTACAAATGGAAAGAGTTTGGCACTGTTGCCTTTCTCTCAAGGAGTGGCCGTCCACCAAAGATGACGCCAAGAGTTCAGTACAGAATACTCAGAGAGGTAAAAACAGAACCCTAGAATGTATGCTCAAGACTTACGGAAATCATTGGTGCAGTCCTATATCTCTGTGCACACATCAACTACATGTAAAACTATGGCCAAGAATAGTGTTCATGGGAGAACTCCACGGAGGAAGTCACTGCTGTCTAAAAAAACATGGTTGCTCGTTTTATGTTCGCAAAAAGTCACTTGGACACTCCACAGAAGTTTTTGCAAAATATTTTGTGGACTGATGAAATCAAAGTTGTATTGTTTAGGAGTAATGCACAACGTCATGTGCGGAGGAAAAAATGGAACAGCTCACAAACATCAACACATTGAAGCATGGTGGAGGGAGCATCATGTTTTGGTGCTGTTCGCTGCCTCGGGCCTGGACAACTTACAATCATTAATGGAAGAATGAATTCAAAAGTTCATCAGGATGTTTTGCAGGAAAACCTGAGGCCGTCTGTCAGACAGTTGAAGCCAAAAAGAGGATGGATGCTGCGACAAGACAATGATCCAAAACACAGAAGTAAATCAACTTCAGAATAATTTCAGAAGAACAAAATACTCGTTCTGGAGTGGCCAAGTCAAAGTCCAGACTTCAACCCCATTGAGATGCTGAGGCGTGACCTAAAGACAGCGATTCATGCCAGACACCCCAGATATTTGACTGAACAACAGCAGTTTTGTAGAGGATAATGGGTCAAGATTAGTCCTAATGGATGTGCCAGACTGATCTGCAGCTACAGGAAGCGTCTGGTTGAAGTTATTGCTGCCAAAGGGGGGGTGGCACAAAATATTAAGTGTGATGGTTCACTTACATATTTTTCCTCCTTCTGTCATTGTTTGCATACTATCCTCATTAAAATATGAAAACCTATTAATGTTTTGGTGGTTTTAGTTAAAGCAGACAATGTTTCTTTCATCTGTGTGATTTTCACAAAGATCAGACCACATTTGATGGGAATTTTATGCAGCAATGTGAGAAATTCCAAAATGGTCAGATACTTTTTCATACCACTGGGGCCACAGTGATAAAAGTAATTAATTAATTATTTATTATTATTTTCAAATTATTCAAATTCCATTTACAATGCACAATAGTTTAAAAAACACAAATAAGTGTTGTACAAGAGTGGGATCACTATTTAAAAACATTCTATTGTGACCGTAAAACGCTTTCAAGCTCAAGTAAATAAACGGTACAAAATATAAAGTTAGTTCCTACAGGAGCAAAAATTTTTTGTATTACCTTCAAAATTTTTTCATCAATGATAATTGTCATTCCATGAATACCATCTGCCTGTATCTTGTTTGAGGATGCAAAAGGTGCTGTTTCAAAATATCTGTACTTCTGTCCAGCCTCATAGAGTTTCCATAAAATGGCTTTGCACAGGTTCCCAGAAGGCTTGACATAAAAAAAAAGATGTAAATTACAACATGATTTTTCTTTTTATAGCCCAAATGCCAAAAATTTGATAGTATCTTCTCCAGAATGGACTGGTGTGATGTCTTTCACCACCAAACAAACAGTACCGAAGCACTAACACATTGGCACGGTATATTGATTGGAACTATCCCCCCCCTTATTTTTTTTTTTAAATGTGTGTTTTTTTGTTACACATAGCAAACCAACCAGAATCAAAGGTGTGTGTCCATGGCTACCTCTTCCCATTACCAGTTGCACTTGGGCCAGTACCTCATCCCGATTATGATGCTGCAGCAGGTTGGGAACCTTTAAATCATGACTCACTGTTGATGAACTCAAGTAAAAAATGACGGGTTTGTATTTCTTTCAGTGCTTCGAGGGTTCTGGACAGTGTTTATAATTCTTGCACTGGTCTCAGCTCTGACTGGAAGCTTCCTCCTGGTCTGCGGGGTCCCCTTCATCAGCCATAAACTCTACAAACTGGGTGGAGCCTTTCCCATCATTGCAGGTAACATCAGCTGCGCAAAAACCCCAATTGGTGTTTCATGTGCACTGCAAAACCACACCTACTTAAAACGAGTTATATTCCCTTGTTTTCAGTGTAAATCTACTAGAAATAAGTGAAATTATCTGCCAGTTTTTTTTAAGTAAATTGTAATCAGATTTCTTGAAATAAGAAAAATACCTAGCTGAAAATGAATTTAACAGAGTTGTTTTAAGCAATAAGTAAATATATTTCATCCTAAAAGCTTTGAAATATCAAATATTCTTAATTCAAGAATAGATCTTGTTCAAAACATTATTTGAAAGCATTTTTTTTCTTTGTTTAGGTGAAAAATTACCAACTTTTACATGTATGGGTTCAATAAGAACAAATAGTAATATTTACTTAAAGTAAGTGGAATAATCTGATGCATTCATCTGTTAACTAGTCTTTTACGCTTAAAACAAGATGGAGAAAATTAGTTGACTAGATTTAAGAAAAATAATCTGATTAAGATGTTTAAGATTTGTGTGAAATGTGCTATAAATGTAGTGATGTAAAATACTGTTACAATTAGCTTTTATACATTTTTTTTTTTGCAATTGCCTGTTTTGAGCGATAGCACTGGTCTAATTTTGGAAAATATCTGCATCAAAGATAATGGCTAAATTGGACTTGCTGGGGCGACATGGATTAGAAGAAAAATAAATGTAAAAAAAAAAAAAAAAAAGATAATATGTGATAATTAAAAAGACACATTAGTGCAATTATGTCATATCAGTTGCTATATTTGGCATAAGATGGTATGTCAGTGTTTGCCACCGCTTATAAAATGTGTCTAAATAATTTTGTCCACTTCAAAAAACACCAGAATTTATGCAATACATTGAACACAGCATTTTATGTCAAAGCTCAAAGAAGGTAGACAATTTTTCTTAGGTAGTTTTTTTTTAACCCCGAAATAACCATTTCCATTTCAATTAATACCTATTTTCGCATAAATTGCCTTGGTTGTAACATTTTGGCCATATATCGAATCTCAAACCCTAATTGATTAACCACTTGACACTTTTGACCTCGTATTTCATTTAGTGACCCAGATTTAGTAAAGACTCACTACTTTTATCCAGGAAGCATTTTGTTTTGTTGTGTTGTGTCATGTTGCTTGGAGGCCAATGTAACAATTCTTAGCACTCCAAGCGAGCTAATGATTTTGATGAAAAGGTTTGAGAAATGTTGATTCTATAGAGTGAAGAGGAAACACATGTTGCTGTCATTACTAGTGTCAGCTGTTCATGCCTCTTCTATGACAGCCACACCCTGCACATACAGCTCCATGTATATCACTCACAACCATGGGAACAGTAAAGTGTCTTTTACATACATATGTATGTATGTGGCAATGGCTGCCAGATGTTTATTTCTTTTCTCTGTACAGCATGCTTGTTCCTCTTCGTCTTGCTGCTCTTCGTACTGTGGATGGAAGTGATGGACGTGAAACGTTACATTGTCCAAGAGAGAGGGGAGACATGTACAGATATTCAGGTCTCGGTGCTCTACGGCCTGTCTTTCATGGTGGCTGTAGCTGGCGTGCCCCTGGAGCTCCTCTCTGGGTTGATCTTCATGCTTGTGGGACGAGCGGTGCTTGCCAACAAGTGAGCAAGACCATCTGGCGCAGGAGAGGGGACAACTGACCTTTTGGAGGCCTGCACGGGGACTGAGCAAAGATTCGCACAAAATCACATTATCGACCTTTGAAGGCATTGCTGCAGAGACTTTTTTTTTTGTGTGCGTTGGGAGTGCAAGAGAGCAGAAAATACTGTAAAAAGGGTCTATGCCCATAGAGATCACAGACCCTACCTCAATGGGCCTACACTTTTGTTACTCATAATGTAAAGTGCAAGAAGTACAAATTACTGGCTAAATATGTGACACAGAGCAGAAGAAATGTCAAAGACATTTATTTTATCTATTTAAGCACTTTCAAATTTGAATGACAGGATTTATTCTTCTAAAGTTTTGTTTTCCACTACTGAATTCGGGGGGATTTTCTGACATTTTCTTAGTTTTTACAACATCACTAATATGTTCATTACTTTGCAAGAACTTACTGTCAATGCTCGATGTAAATATGTTGATTTATTAAAGAGGAAGTCACTAACAAATCAATCATGAAAAATAACATAACATACTGAGGATTATACAGCAACTCATTGTAGTTAGTGTTGTTTACTTAAGCTCTTCTTTTATAGAGCCACAATTTGTGACACGAAACACAGACTAGCTCTATCTGACTACCATTGTTTTGGCATTTTCCATCCTTGTCCGGCTTTGTCATCTTTTGATTTAATTAAAGAGAAATTATTAACCAGTTGTCAGTATCAAAGAAGTCACACGTGAGATATAGCGACATGAAAGAATGTGGATAAATAACTCTACAAATATATGCATTTTCAAATTCAAAATTAAATAGAAATAAAACAAATTATGCCAACAGTTGTTCAATAAGGTAACACATATGGCGTTGATTTAGAATATTAACAAATGTATACTCGTGACATGTTGAGTAGACTTATTTTCATACATAGAGAATGTTGCTTTATTATATACAGTGCCTTGCAAGCAAAAGTATTCGGCCCCCTTGAACCTTGCAACCTTTCGCCACATTTCAGGTTTCAAACATAAAGATATAAAATTTTAATTTTTTGTCAAGAATCAACAACAAGTGGGACACAATCGTGAAGTGGAACAAAATTTATTGGATAATTTAAACTTTTTTAACAAATAAAAAACTGAAAAGTGGGGCGTGCAATATTATTCGGCCCCCTTGCGTTAATACTTTGTAGTGCCACCTTTTGCTCCAATTACAGCTGCAAGTCGCTTGGGGTATGTTTCTATCAGTTTTGCACATCGAGAGACTGACATTCTTGCCCATTCTTCCTTGCAAAACAGCTCGAGCTCAGTGAGGTTGGATGGAGAGTGTTTGTGAACAGCAGTCTTCAGCTCTTTCCACAGATTCTCCATTGGATTCAGGTCTGGACTTTGACTTGGCCATTCTAACACCTGGATACGTTTATTTTTGAACCATTCCACTGTAGATTTGGCTTTATGTTTTGGATCATTGTCCTGTTGGAAGATAAATCTCCGTCCCAGTCTCAGGTCTTGTGCAGATACCAACAGGTTTTCTTCCAGAATGTTCCTGTATTTGGCTGCATCCATCTTCCTGTCAATTTTAACCATCTTCCCTGTCCCTGCTGAAGAAAAGCAGGCCCAAACCATGATGCTGCCACCACCATGTTTGACAGTGGGGATGGTGTGTTCAGGGTGATGAGCTGTGTTGCTTTTACGCCAAACATATCGTTTTGCATTGTGGCCAAAAAGTTCAATTTTGGTTTCATCTGACCAGAGCACCTTCTTCCACATGTTTGGTGTGTCTCCCAGGTGGCTTGTGGCAAACTTTAAACGAGACTTTTTATGGATATCTTTGAGAAATGGCTTTCTTCTTGCCACTCTTCCATAAAGGCCAGATTTGTGCAGTGTACGACTGATTGTTGTCCTATGGACAGATTCTCCCACCTCAGCTGTAGATCTCTGCAGTTCATCCAGAGTGATCATGGGCCTCTTGGCTGCATCTCTGATCAGTTTTCTCCTTGTTTGAGAAGAAAGTTTGGAAGGACGGCTGGGTCTTGGTAGATTTGCAGTGGTCTGATGCTCCTTCCATTTCAATATGATGGCTTGCACAGTGCTCCTTGAGATGTTTAAAGCTTGGGAAATCTTTTTGTATCCAAATCCGGCTTTAAACTTCTCCACAACAGTATCTCGGACCTGCCTGGTGTGTTCCTTGGTTTTCATAATGCTCTCTGCACTTTAAACAGAACCCTGAGACTATCACAGAGCAGGTGCATTTATACGGAGACTTGATTACACACAGGTGGATTCTATTTATCATCATCGGTCATTTAGGACAACACTGGATCATTCAGAGATCCTCACTGAACTTCTGGAGTGAGTTTGCTGCACTGAAAGTAAAGGGGCCGAATAATATTGCACGCCCCACTTTTCAGTTTTTTATTTGTTAAAAAAGTTTAAATTATCCAATAAATGTTGTTCCACTTCTCGATTGTGTCCCACTTGTTGTTGATCCTTGACCAAAAAATTAAATTTCATATCTTTATGTTTGAAGCCTGAAATGTGGCGAAAGGTTGCAAGATTCAAGGGGGCCGAATACTTTTGCAAGGCACTGTAAGTAAAACTATCTGATGCTACTATAGCCAAACAATAATTGTTAAATTGATTATATTAAAAAAACTGTATAATCAAGGCTGCAAATAACAAAAAAGAAGGCGATGCAGCTGTGTTTCCTGTTCTTTGGCGAAGGATCAAACAAACTGGAGGCGAGCAAGACCATCGTGAGTGGCTGGATGGACTGGGAGGATGGTGAAGGAGTAATAGGGTGGCAATCATGTTGCCTGGGAGAGAAACGAATGCATTTTGGTGATCAAAGTGAATGAGATCATTTTGACATGTTATTAGATGTTGAATGTACTTCACATCATCATGTGACATGCAATAAAGATATCAGTAGTGGTGGATGAAGTACTCTTTTTTTTTTTTTTTTTTTTTTAGTTATGTAAAAGCAGTATATATATAAGTAAAAGTACAAGTATCTAAGAAAAAAAAATACTCAAGTAAAAGTACAAAAGTACCTGATTTAAAAAAGTACCTGATTTAAAATTTTCTTTACAAATAAAAAGTATTTTCTCCCGATGAAAAAATCTTGTTTGGATGTTACTCGAGGTTCTTTATCCACCATCCGAACAATCTTTCTTGAAAGCTTTTCGATTTCGCCAGAGGCATGAAAATGAAAGTATCAATTCACGATGAGAAAAAAAGGGGAAAAAAGTAACGTGTAATGCAGGCAACCATTTGAAAAGTAGTGGATTGAAAAGTACATCTACTCGCTGTAAAATGTAGTAAAGTAAATAGTACCACTTCATATTTGTACGCAAGTATAAAAAAAAAAAAAAAAAAAAAGGCACTGAAGTACTGTACTTTTACTTCATTACATTCCCCCACTGCATATCTGAGTAGGACATTTAAAACACAGGCCTGTGGACAGTGGGGCAAATAAGTATTTAGTCAACCACCAATTGTGCCAGTTCTCCTACTTGAAAAGATTAGAGCGGCCTGTAATTGTCAACATGGGTAAACCTCAACCATGAAAGACAGAATGTGAAAAAAAAAACAAAAAACAAGAGAAAATAACATTGTTTGATATTTAAATAATTTATTTCCAAATAGAGTGGAAAATAAGTATTTGGTCACCTACAAACAAGCAAGATTTCTGGCTGTCAAAGAGGTCTAACTTCTTCTAACGAGGTCTAACGAGGCTCCACTCGTTACCTGTATTAATGACACCTGTTTTAACTCATTATCGGTATAAAAGACACCTGTCCACAACCTCAGTCAGTGACACTCCAAACTATGGCCAAGACCAAAGAGCTGTCGAAGGACACCAGAGTAGTGACGGGATCTGTCGTTCACTTGAGTAAACGAATCCATTCCGGTTCGTTCAGTAAAACGATTCGTTCAAACGAATCGTTCAACGAATCGTTCGCCCCCCTCATCTCCCTCCCCACCCAAATGAATCGTTCGGTTAGTGAACGGGAAGTGACGTTGCCGAACGAATCACCAAAGACCGCTTCGCAGTATAACTGAACGGGAAGTGACATTGCTTGGTCCCTCCCTCTCTTGCACATTGACCACTCGTCGTAGTTTCAGAAATGAGTGACAGGCGATATCATTCTGCTCTCAGAGACAGCCTCGTCTCCCTCCCGCTGCTGCAAAAGCGAGGGAGAACTTCCGCGTCGTCTGTCCTAGTTCTATGGGCTCAAAGTCATGGCTCGTGCTTGCATTTCGAATTAGGACACGGTTAAACATTTTCCTTTTGAGGGGGAAGTCGGGGTTTGGGGTCGGGGGCGCACGGACTTTCTTTAGCATGATCTTGCTCACATATACAATGCTGCTGCTAACAGCCAACGCGGCATGCCTGCTGTCACGAAAATAAAAATAAATCGAAAGTTTAATTTCTAATTATGGAACGGCCAACACATCATATTAACCTCTCGCTCTGTTGTATTTTTGTTTTTTATTATTAAGATGATCGTTTTGAATTTTTGCACTGGTATTAATAAATAAAATAATCCGGTCAGCTCCCCTGTCGTCCCCGCATCTCAGATCGTCAAATGCTGACGAGAAATAATTGTTTGCTTTATGATTTCGCCTTTCTACTCTCATTAGTCTGTTAAGAAAAATGTAGACATATTGCGACATCTCCCGTGTCCGCGCGCTTTGTTTTTGGGGCGCTTGAGTAGCACATGATGGACGGATTGACATAATTTGTCAAACCAACCGACACCCTCTGACACGGAAAAAAAAAAAAAAAAAACACTTGGAAAAAATTGACATGTATATACAGTTTCATTGCAAATCAGTATTATGGTGATCATACTAAATATTATTTTTTTTTCTGTGCACATATGAGGTACATATCGCTGCCATGAAGCCTCCATATAGTGACAGTTCTCTGCCCGCTTCACTGCCGTCACGCGACCGCAGCTCAGGTTTTGCTTGCCTCGTAGCTACGCGTGTTTTAAATTACTGTAAATTTGATAGTATATCGTCATAGGCACAGTCCCGAGTCTGTTGAGAAAAGTAGAACACTAAACCATGCTCGCTAGATTTGTGTGGTGTTTTTGTCTTTTTGAGCAGCATTTGATAGGCTCCACGTTAACAAATATGTGACAAAGTCGTTTCCTTTCATTTTATGACTCGTTCACCGCATAGTCATTACTGGAAAGTCAAGTTAGCAGCAAGCTAGGTCAGGAACCGGAGGACCGAATCACTGAACGGGAAGTGACAAAACTCAGTCTTTCCCCCCTGCCTGCACGCTGGCTGCTTATTGGCCACACGTGGAAATGAGTGACATACGCCATGATTCTGTTTCCGCTCCCTCCCCTGCCCGCGATGAGGCTGGCGTCTGATTGGTCGTGTGCGATGTCAGAAGACGCTGCCGCTTGCTCAACGCCCTCCCACGCAGCGAACAAGCGCCACCAACTTCATAGAACGAATCAGTGCAGATGGTGATTAGTTCGGTCTCGTTCACCCAAACAATTCGTTCAAAAAGAACGAATCGTTCGCGACCGATACAACACTACACCAGAGACAAAATTGTACACCTGCACCAGGCTGGGAAGACTGAATCTGCAATAGGTAAAACACTTGGTGTAAAGAAATCAACTGTAGGAGCAATTATTAGAAAATGGAAGACATACAAGACCACTGATAATCTCCCTCGATCTAGGGCTCCATGCAAGATCTCACCCCGTGGCGTCAAAATGATAACAAGAACGGTGAGCAAAAATCCTACAACCACACGGGGGGACCTAGTGAATGACCTACAGAGAGCTGGGGCCACAGTAACAAAGGCTACTATCAGTAAGACAATGCGCCGCCAGGGACTCAAATCCTGCACTGCCGGACGTGTCCCCCTGCTGAAGCCAGTACACGTCCAGGCCCGTCTGCGGTTCGCTAGAGAGCATTTGGATGATCCAGAAGAGGACTGGGAGAATGTGTTATGGTCAGATGAGACCAAAATAGAACTTTTTGGTAGAAACACAGGTTTTCGTGTTTGGAGGGGAAAGAATACTGAATTGTATTCGAAGAACACCATACCCACTCTGAAGCATGGGGGTGGAAACATCATGCTTTGGGGCTGTTTTTCTGCAAAGGTTTCTGTGTAAAGGAAAGAATGAATGGGGCCATGTATCGAGAGATTTTGAGTGAAAATCTCCTTCCATTGGCAAGGGCATTGAAGATGAGACGTGGCTGGGTCTTTCAGCATGACTATGATCCCAAACACACAGCCAGGGCAACAAAGGAGTGGCTTTGTAAGAAGCATTTCAAGGTCCTGGAGTGGCCTAGCCAGTCTCCAGAGCTCAACCCCATGGAAAATCTGTGGAGGGAGTTGAAAGTCCGTGTTGCCCAACGACAGACCCTAAACATCAATGCTCTAGAGGAGATCTGCATGGAGGAATGGGCCAAAATACCAGCAACAGCGTGTGAAAAGCTTGTGAAGAGTTACAGAAAATGTTTGGCCTCTGTTATTGCCAACAAAGGGTACATAACAAAGTATTGAGATTAACTTTTGGTATTGACCAAATACTTATTTTCCACCATGATTTGCAAATAATTTCTTTAAAAATCAAACAATGTGATTTTCTGTCCCCCCCCCCCACACACACACACACACACACACACACACACACACACATTCTGTCTCTCATGGTTGAGGTTTACCCATGTTGACAATTACAGGCCTCTCTAATATTTTCAAGTGGGAGAACTTGCACAATTAGTGGTTGACTAAATACTTATTTGCCCCACTGTATTTATATAATTTGTTGATGAATTCACATAAATTATGTGAATTCATCTTTAAGTCATGCACGTTTTGAGCATAAAAGTAATATAGAGTAGATGTTAAGCATCTTTAATAAGGTCCAATCTATGAAAAATGCCACCCCAAAAGTTTCATTCCCACAAGTGGCCAGCTGAGGTCTCTGCAGCTCTCTTCTTCTGAAGGCGTGTTTCTCATGGATGGTTGGGTCGAAGGAAGATTATGGCGGAAATGGTGCAGGAAAGGAAGGGGAAACACAGGAAACAATTACAAACAAAAATTTAAAATAACCTACATGTGACAGTCGATATTTTTCAAATTAAGTTTTTTTTGTTATTATCACCTTTATCCATAACACAGGGGAAATATTTTTACTTTCTTCTAAAAACTGTCTTAATTTGTAAATCAAGATTACTGAATTAGGGGAATATAAACACTCACAGGTGGCTTCATTAGATTTGCTCTACACATCAAACCAAGTTAAATATGGCTTCAACCAGTTATGCACCCTGAAAGATGATCAAATAAACTATCATTCTGGTTTGTTTCTGTGTGTGACAAAAAACAGCTTTTTTATGTAATGATATTTTGTTTGGGTCTCTCACAATTTATTTAGTTTTTTAGCTTTCCCCATTTACACAAAAAATAGAAACACCATGTAAAGTAAAAGTACCGTTATTTCAAAATAATATTACTCAGGTTAAGTAAAAGTAGTCATGCAAAAAAAGAATTAAAAGTACAAATAAAAAAGTTTTTGGTGGAAAGAATACTCAAGTAATGAGAAACTGCCTACAATTTCTTTCTTACAATGTTTTTTTTTTTTTTTTTTTTAAATCAAATATACTATATTTTTTTCTCAGCATGTTATCTATATGAACTGTTATTATTGTACTGTACTCTTGCTTATTACGTGACCATATTTGGCCAAAAAGAATACTCTGAAATCATCAAATTCCAACTAGAAAAATCTACGGAAACTGTACATCACCTGTTTAAAGAGCATGAGTGCCCTTTAGTGCAAAAAAGCATTTCGTACCATGAAATTAAAGACATCATATCCCCTGTTTTTCATCGATCGATGCCAAATAAAAGCTCATTAAGAGGAGTTGAAATCTACGCTTTCGAGTAATGTTGAGGGCAGTGCTCTCTGTCAAAATAGTATCTTTTTACAGTGCTTTAAAGACGCCACGTGACTGAACAGGCCGGCGTGATCATAGGACTTCCAACTGCAAGCTTGTGTGTGGTGATGTAACTTTATTGTTACGTCTGATTGGTGATTATTGTTGCAACATCTTATTGGGGAAACTGGTCGAGCCACTATGCGCATCCCTGCCAAAAAATAATGTAAAATATGTGGAGAAAAGAAGAAAAATGTATTGACTTTAGTGTGGCCCAAAGTAGCAAAGTAAGAGTAGCGTTTCTTCTTCCCAAATCTACTCAAGTAAAAGAAACTAGTACTGTGTGGTTAAACTACTGTTAGAAGTAAATTTTTCAAAAAGTTACTCAAGTAAAAGTAACCGAGTAAACGTAACACCATAGACTTCATAATGATATTGACGGGACACGGGGCGCGGGGCCGATTAATAGGGTGCCTGCATCGTTGGCGTCGCCATCAAAGCTGACCGAGTGGAATTACAAAGACCTTTTTTTCATTGAAAATTCTTGTGAATAAATGCCTAAATCCCTGAATTCTTTATCGATATGGACGTTAAACAGTCTCGATTCTTGGTTAAAAGCAAAAAAAAAAACGTGCAGTTAGCATTTATTTTACGTAAGTACTGTATGTCGAAGTACGATGCTCGTCTGTTAGTCAATGTTGCGGCCGCCTTATATAAAAAGAGCTTTTCCGGTGAAAATACCTGTAAATAAATGTTTAAATCCCTGAATTCTTTATAGATATGGACATAAAACAGGCTTGGTTCTTTGTTAAAACAGCAAAACAATGGGCAATTAGCATCAGTGTTGTTAATCTTACTTTAAAAATAGTAATTAATTACAGTTACATATTACTTTTCCCAAAAAGTAATCGCGTTAGTAACTCAGTTACCTGAATGTAAGAGTAATTAGTTACTTGGCAAATTAACTGGTAATCATTTTCATGTTTTTTTTTTTTTTTTTTTCTAAAAAAAAAAAAAAAAAAAAAAAACAGGTCACACAATGTGAAGTTTAAAGAGTTTTTGGGACAATTGGCCCGAGCTCAATTCTTAATCCTAAACTTAACTAGACACAGGGGTATTGCGGATATTACGATAACTAGATAGTAACCTTTGCTTTGTGTGGAAGTCATTTAATATTGTGAATCAACCGTTAAAGTTATTAAAATTGCTCCCGTTATTGCATTAGTTCCCTTCTGTCTATTTTCGACATGTGTAAGTTTTAAAACTGTTTCATCATTAAAGATAGATTTAAGTTATGTTTTGCAGATTTAGGACCATTTTAGATACAAAGTTACAAAGGTTCGCTAGGAAGGTCCTCTACAACAGAGCCTTCCTGAGAAGTCTACTGCTTTAAAATGGCGGCTGTTTACTAACGCCTCTAGTTCTTTATTATACATGTTGCTAATGCCGCCGTGTCTGTCATTTGCATCTAGTTTTGTATATATGTGATATCTACAGAAGCATCATGTGAGCGTAGCTTGTCGGCTATAGTACAGGTACGGGTACAGTCAGGTATTATTGAAGCCACCTAGCATAGTAGCATCACGTTTGCAACGGCGTCACACCCCCTTGCCTCCTCCCCACTCCAGCTCTGCTCTCTCGTCTCCGTGAGTGCATCTTCTTCAGACTTTTCTCGCATCTGTCAGTCAACATTGTAACGCATAGTAACGCACGCCTTTCCTGCCTCAGTAACGGTAACGCCATTGCCAAGATAAGAAAAATAATTAATTAGATTACTCACTACTGAAGAAAATAACGCCGTTATTTCCTAAGGCCGTTATTAACAACACTGGTTAGCATTTATTTTACGCAAATTGTCGAAGTACGATGCCAGTCTGTTAGTCAATGTGGTGGCAGCCTTACAACAAAGAGCTTTTTACGTTGAAAATTCTTTCGAAGAAACGAAAAATATTATAATTACCTTGAATCCTCGAACAAATCACTCCTGAGAAAATCTTTTCTGTTTGTATGCGGTAAGGCTTTCTTTTTCAACCTAAATCCGGCGTTGGATCGCTGCATGTGTCGCTGCGACCGACTGCGAATAGCTGAAGTGGATTGTGGGATGGCCCCCTACTTGAAGGCGTGGCGCAGTGAAAGTGCAATCTGACCTGTCAATATCATTATGAAGTCTATGGTAACACATCACTACCTACCTCTGACACCACAGCATGATGCATAATGCAGTATTAAACATAATACCAGTCACTGAAAGCATCAATCAAAACTAAGTAATAAAGCATCTGTAGTATTGGATTGTTCCAATATAGTGTTTCGAATGCTAATGCTGGTGGGTGTACAGCACATTATTTAGTGCCACAAAAAAAGCAGACAGGGATGGAAACATTAACCCCTAACACTCCTCAAGTCATCTGGAGCACCAGGACCAAAACACAAGTGAGCCGTAATCCAGTCAAAGACAGGATACACTTGGTGAGAACACTTTTCTTCCATGTTCTAACCCCCTAACCATGGTGAGCCGATTACCTGCTCTGTGTGTGTGAGCACTCTGAGCGTGTGCCGGGGTGTTTAGGCGTCTGCATGTGTGTTTGTGTGTTAGTTAATTCTCATGTTACCATGACATATGTATTGACATAGTTATATGTTATGGTGTTCCCCTCTCTACTGGAGGTCGTTACTGTCACTTATCTTAAGGTAAGTGTTGGGAAAAGAAAATCTCAAATGATGCAAACAGTTTTAAGTGTGTATGTGTGTGTGGGGTCCACGTGTGGGTGCATGTATGTGTGGGCAGATGCACACAATTCCTTACAGATAAAGGCGCTTTTCGACTGTCAAAATTGACTGGCCAGATAAGCGCTGATATGAGGGGAAAAAGCAAGCCTTGTGGCCTCACCCTTCGTTTTTTCTGTGTTTCTTTTGTACATTCCAAATCCCCAGGAATGGACCCACCTCCTCCGACTACACACAAACACATACACACTGCTAATCTGTTTTGAGGGTTTAAGGTAGAGAGGCAGCAGGTGGAGGAATAAAGAAGAGTGGCTGTGCGCATTTCTTATTCTAGTTTTGTATAAATAACAAGAGTGGAGTCACTCTAAGACAGCCCTCCCCTTGACACACACACACACATTCACACGCACACCCCGACAGACAAACAGGAGTATAAATGCAAGCAGATTATAACTGAGACAGTCACAGCTCCTGCTTTCAATTAACCTCACAAAGACAGGATCACTTACACACAGATGATGATAGCAGGAAGCAGTCAAAAAAGGTGGAACCAATGTAGAAGGGAATTAATGTTATTGGTGTTTTCCCCTTTTTCGAAAATAATGTGAATTGTGTTTTTTTTTTTTTTTTTTTTTAGAAAAAAAAATTCTGTCTCTTTATTCATTCTTAGCATATTGTCATGAGATTTGTATTGCAAGCACACAAAAAGAGATGCACGGAACAAATATGGCATACAAGCTGAAAACACTATACTTTACAATACTTTTTTCAGCCACGCATTCTATTTTTGGCATTATCATCCTCTAGGGAGGAATACGCCTCTATAGTCAACCAGTCATAACAGGTTTTATTAAACAACCCCAAAAATCTGTAAGAAAATGAGATGTTTATTCACCTAGAAATGATACCTTGAAGTTAAGTCTAATGTTTATATATTTCTTATCTAAATGCATGGCAGTTCTAAACATTAAAATCAGATGTTTTGTTTGCACTGGTCATTGCTTACCCTGGACCTGTGAAATCATAATCCTTCACCCGCTAAGATCCAAAATCAAACTCTGCCTTTTATTTTCTTTTCTTCTTTTTTTTTAATTTTTTTTATTTCCATGGAGTTTTGAGTGTTTCTACCGCTCCAAAAACCAAACAGTCTGCTTGTCAGTCACGGTGTTTTGTTCCCAACACAAGTGTTTCTTTAGCCATAAAGCTTTTGAGCCAAAATGAATACCACAACTCATTCTCTCTGTTTTCTTCGTTCTTGTTCTACCAACATTTGTGCCAGATCACAGAAAGAGCCAAATCTTATGTAGACCACAATTCCAGCTGGGATTTTCTTCCTTTCTTTCTGTGTATTTTGAAGTAATTGCTGATAGATATGTATTTGTTTCTCGAGTAAATAGTATGTTTTGCTATGCAAATTTCTTTGCATAAATGATGATAAAGAATTGGACTGTAATTGCAGTCACCCTTCCACAGTGAAATTTCCCTTGTATCATACATATGTATATAGCGGAAAACACAGACAAGACTGAAAAAGCAGTTTCTGCTCTTGCATTCCTCTTTAAAAGAAACTGCTGTATTTTAAGCCAAAACAACTGTTGTTTTTGATAGAACAATATGTATATATGCTGCCATAGCAGATTCATGGCGCATTAAGCCACTGAACTATTTTTAATTTGTCCGTTTTACCCTGGAAACCCCTGTTTACAGATGTCGCGCAGCCGCTTTTGTTTCAACCCAGCCATAAAACGAAGGTAATTGATTATATTTATTATTCAAAATGTCTGTCGTTTTTAGCTTAGAATCATTAATTGATGTCTCATATTTCGTTAAAAAAAAAAAAAAGACTTTAAAAAATTATTATATTAAATTATAATAATCGATCCAAACCAAAAAAAATAGATCGAAACAAAAAGATAGAAAAAAAAATGTTTAAAAGGGTAAATATATGATATATAAATATATATATAAAAGAAAATCTCGACCACTCCTCGATATCTGCGATTTCTGCATCGCGAACCTAGTTATATTACCATATTTCAACCATAAAATCCCCCCAAAAAATCCAACTGTGGCCATTCACAGCTGTGTCTTGACACTCAGTGATACATGCTACATGGAGTTTTTGGATCGAAACAAGGTAAGTACGCGATAATATCTCCCTAAAGTCATGGCGTCTGTAATTCTGCGCGCGTGCGCTCTCACCTCCAGATAGGGTTTTGCTGTATTTTTTTTTTTTTTTTAATGCCCTCCTTTTCAAAATGTTTCTTCCCCCAGAAAATGAGATTTTAAGCTTTCCAATGATGTATCACACATGCATATCGGACAATTTTGAAAGTTGGCTAAATTGGGGGTCCCAGAGCGTCACCTGAGTGTTTTCTGCCATATACTCTATGTACAGTATTTATGTCACCTGGGCTGTGATGATCGGGATGAAATATGGGCACTTTGATTCAGTCAGTTATGATTATTAAACAATAAAACAACATTGCTTTTCACTAGTAACCACCTTAACCCTTCAACACCGAACGTGTCGGTGGCGACACGTTTACGCATATCATCTTTGAAGCCTCGTCATGCTGAAATAACTTCACTCACGTGCCGCTGGTTGGTTTCATTAAAAAGTGCAGAAGTTGAGGTCCACGTCCATTTTTACTTGAAGTCAATCGACCAAATAAAACGGGAGATAATGTCATTTGAGTTTCATAGTTTTATTGCCCTCATAAATCTACATTAAAACACTGCATGGACCATGTGTTTCTATCAATATTTCCATCATTTCTTGTCTTTTTTCAAAACTTAAAGCACCAAGAAAAACTACATATCCCAGGAACCATTGTGAGGTCATGAAGGACGGACATAATGTGAACATTTTTAATAAATTGCCCAGCGAGGCGCCACCTAAAAAGAGGGAGGCGAGGTAGCGAGCGACGGCCTGTTAGATTGAGCCATAGACTTCATAATGATATTGACGGGATGCATTCCCCAGACACTGCGCCAGGCCTTGAAGTAGGGGGCTGTCCCACACTGCGCTTCAGTCGGGTGAAGTCGGTCGCAGTAATTCTGAAATACATGCATCGATCCAACACCGGATTTAGGTTGAAAAAGTATGAAAGCTGTATCGCATACAAACAGGAAGGATTATCTCAGGAGTGATTTGATCGAGGATTTAAGGTAAATATTATATTTTTCGTAACATGCATGAATTTTGAAACAATGTGAAAAAAATCAGTGGGAGAAATGAACCGCTACGGCATTGGTGTCATAATTTGCAATATTTACGTAAAATAAATGCTAACTGGCCATTTTTTATTGCTTTTAACCAAGAATCAAGACTGTTTTACATTCATATCTATAAAAAATTCAGGGATTTAAACATTTATTCACAAGAATTAACTAACCCTAACTTAAAAAGCTCTTTGTGGTGATAAGGCGGCGCCACAGTGGCTTAAAGACTAGCAGCACATTCGACATACTTATGTAAAATAAATGCGAACTGCCTGGTTCTTTGCTCTTTTAACAAAGAATCAAGACTGCTTTACGTCCATATCTATAAAGAATTCAGGGGTTTACACATTTATTTTCAAGAATTTTCAACGTAAAAAGCTCTATGTGGGGATAAGGCGGGGCCACAGTGGCTTAAAGACTAGCAACACATTCGATATATTTACGTAAAATAAATGCCAACTGCCCGTTTTTTATGCTTTGAGTGATTTGTTCGAGGATTTAAGGTAATTATTATATTTTTCGTAACATGCGTGAATTTTGAAACTTTGTGAAAAAAATCGATGGGAGAAATGAACCGCTACGGCATTGGTGTCATAATTCGCAATATTTACGTAAAATAAATGCTAACTGGCCGGTTTTTTTTTTGCTTTTAACCAAGAATCGAGACAGCTTTACGTCCATATCTATAGGAACTCAGGGATTTAAGCATTTATTCACAAGAATTTTCAACATAAAAAGCTCTTTGTGGTGATAAGGCGGCGCCACAGTGGCTTAAAGGCTAGCAGCACATTCGACAAATTTAACTAAAATAAAGGCTAAATGCCGTTTTTTTTTTTTTTTTTTTTTTTTTTTTTACTTTTAACCAAGAATCAAGACTGTTTTATGTCCATAGAGTTTTCAACCTAAAAAGTTCTTTCTTTGTGTTTCCACTCGGTCAGCTTTGACGGAGATAGGCCCCCTATTAATCAGGCCCGTGCCCCATGTCCCGTCAATATATTATGAAATCTATTATTGAGCAAATGACTTTGAAACAGGTAGAATGAATCGAAAACTAAATTTAGCGCAAGCTAATGCACTATTTAATCAACTCGAGGAAGAGGATGAGCCAGATTTGTCGTTGTTTTCTTCGGATGAGTCGGCATGTGAGACTTGACAGCAGTGCGCAAACGGCGGAAGAACAAAAAGACACTTTGACACAATGAAAAGTAGTCTATGTGCAGCTTATATAATAGAGTTAATTTATTTTCCCCTCAAAATAACTCAAAATATAGCCAATGATATCTAAACCCCTGGCAACAAAAGTGAGTACACCCCTTTGAAAAAACGTACATCCCTAAATGTCCAAATTGAGTACTGCTTGTCATTTTCCCTCCAAAATGTCATGTGACTCGCTACAAGAGTGCTGTCAGCATTGCTGCAGAAATTGAAGAGGTGGGGGGGGTCAGCCTGTTAGTGCTCAGACCATACGCCGTACTCTACATCAAATTGGTGTGCATGGCTCTCACCCCAGGAAGAAGACTCTTCTGAAGACGGTACACAAAAAAGCCCGCCCGTCTCATCAGACCATAGGACATGGTTCCAATAATCCATGTGCTTTGTTGACATGTCCTCAACAAACTGCTTGCAGACTTTCTTTGTGATACACTGTATATAAAATCACTATTTTTGCTCTTTTGGTTACAGCATATAACCTGCTTTGACCACAGTATGTAGAAAGGACAAAAACGCCTATGACTCTACCTCAGGGGTGGGCAAACCGGTCCTCAAGGGCCGTAGTGGGTCCTGGTCTTTGCTCCAACTGATCCAGCAAGGACAGTTTAACCAATGAGGTTTCTACTGAAACAAGAAGCACCTGACTGCGATCAACTGATTGTGCTTGCAAGACACCAGATTGGTAAAAAGGTTTCCTCTTGATGGGTTGGAACAGAAACCCGCACCCACTGCGGCCCTTTGTGGAATAGTCTGCCCACCCTTGCTCTACCTGTTGTTTCTGTTAAATTATCAGGTATAAAACTATTCAGCCTCATTTTTTTCCTGTTGAATTTTATCCTAACAAATTGAATAAATATTATCAAGCTTCAAAAAGGTTCGTTGAGCATGTTTGGTTGTCAATGGGACATCAATTATAGAAATTTTGACCCTCCCAAAAAGTGGGATTTTTTTTTGTCTTTTGGGTCCAAAATGTTGATTATAATTGGTCAATGAAGAAAACAACAGTTTGGACATAAAGGTTATTGTGTTCTGAAAAAAATGGACCCAACCAGGCCATTGTGAACAATTTTTCTTTGAAATATCAAGGCAACATCAAAGGCATGCAAAATAGGCTCAGGTGTAAAAGGGTTAATCAATTAGATCTTTATATTGGTTAAATATTTGTGTGCTGACTAGCATGTAGCACGAGTGTGAATGCCATTGATCAAAGCTGAACACTGCCATACCCCCAACTAGCGGTGCAACGGTTTGCGGTTCAAAGCCGAACCGTACGATTCGCCCTGTACGGTTCAATACGCCTTAATGAACCACGCCTTTTCGATTTTGTAATTAATGTATTCCGAACGCTTGTGGAATGAATTGATCGAGCTCTGTGTGCCTGTGTGTGACGTGAAGCACCGCTGTGGAGAAATTCCCGCCCCGCAAGTAAATGTCGGATCGCTGTCAAGCACCTGTGTAATAGAAGCCGAGTAACTCCCTCTCTCGCTTACGAGCGAAGTGAAAGTGAAACAAGAAAGAAAACAAATAGCTAAGGCGAGCGGAGGAGTGGAGAGACCGAATTTTGAGGAAGCACCGGCTTCTTTCAAATCTGTGGTGTGGCAACATTTTGTTTTCTCCGTGGACTGCAATGCGGAGGGAGAGAAAATATTGAAGAAGACAAAAATTGCAAGCATTGCTCAGCGCTTGTTCCCCATGCACTTTTATAACATGACTCCGGCACCTCAGCCGGCATCACCTACAGATATCACTTTCTCAGGGTAGGACAACCCCGAAGATGACACCAGTGAAAACACACGGTGGGCTTCGTTAATTTATTTGCAACGCTTGACCCGCGTTACATTGTTCCCTCGCGGAGATATTTCTCCAACAACGTAATCCCCGACATTTATGAAATGGCACGCAAAGCCATCAAAGATGATTTCGCTAAAGCACATAGTTTCGCCCTGACCACTGATAGTTGGAAGTTGGACGTCCCGTGCTACAGAGTGCTACTACCTAACTGTGACGGTCCACTACAATTCGTACCTGTCAAATTTTACGGTCTCGTCGTAATTTGTACAAGTGAATTTTTAAATGTGTAAGCCGTACGTTACGTTCAAAATCTGCACGTTTTTTGTGCATTACGGTTTTTTTTTTCATCCGTTCGGATTTGGTCACCATTTCTGCAACGAGACAATGCGTTGGTTGAATGATGCGAGAAAAGTCAGAGACTCGGAGAGGGAAGAGTGTTTATTGAGACGCTGTAGCAAACGCGATGCTAGGCTAGGTGGCTCCAATATTACCTGACTTATCCGACAACATACAATCTACGCCTAGATATCTCATGCATATAGAACTACATGCGAAATGACAGACTCGGTAGCGTTAGTAAACAGCCGCCATTTTAGAGCAGTAAACTTCTCAGAAAGGCTCTGTTGTAGTAAACCTTACGAGCGAACCTAAGCAACTTTTTATCTAAAATCCTCCTAAATCGGCAAAATCTTGACTTGAGTCTATCTTTAAAGGATGAACCAGTTTTAAAATTTTCACATGTCGAAAGTAGACAGAAGGGAACTAATGCAAAAACGGGAGCAATTTTATCAACTTTAACGGTTGATTCACAACATTAAATGACCTCCAAACATGGCAAAGGTTACTGTTTTTATGGTTTTTTTATTGAAAAAAAAAAACATGAAAGGTATCACCAGTTACTTTGCCAAGTAACTTTTTTACTACTGTTTGTGTATTTCAGTAGTCAGTCACTACACTAGCCAAAGAGCTAAGAGACATTTTAACAGTTGAAAATGTTTACATTTTAAGTGTTTATTTCATTTCTATAAAAGCAAAATAAAGGCAGTTTAAAAAAAAAAAAAAAAAAAAAAAAGCAAAACGCAAACCGAAACCAAACCGAAACCGTGATCCCAAAACCGAGGTTCAAACCGAACCGTGGGCTAACTGAACCGTTGCACCCCTACCCCCAACTGTATGTGCACAGTTGCACATTCACATTTTCTGAGTTGTTTGAAGAATGGTTTGTTTTGTTTTCCCTCATTCTTTTTTAATCAGAAAAACCTGGCTTTTCCACAGAAGAGTAGACTTCTTCTATAAAATGTACACAAGTTATGTCCATAGGTAATGACTCTGAATTCAATAGTGTCAATAACCCAACACAGCACTTCACAGATTTTTGTAGCAGCTGTCTTCATTCACTTGCCTTCAACAAGCAGACACTGTGTTTGTGTTTCTGCAACCACAACTCACAAATCAATCTGTACGTGTACTTCTGCACATTCTCAGAGTTCGCTGGCAAACAAAATAAATTTGCGCCTGGTGTTGTGGAATCCCCTTACATACTGTAAATAAAACAAAGCAAAAAACCCAAGTGCGAGACAGACAGGAAGAGGTCTGCATGGACATGAGTTGCTCGTTTGCTTGCCAACAATCCCTTTTTTCTTCTGTTTTGTACGTCTCTATTTTCCTTTTAATATCTCCTAAACACACGAGCACACGTGCTCGTGCAGCATTTGTTTCTCCAAACTCTTTCATTTCTTCTTCAGGAGGGAGGGAAGGAGGGCATTGCGATTAGTTTCAGGATTCCAGCATGTTTGATTGGCAGCTGGCAGCATATGGAACAGTGAGGCAGGTTTGCACACACTCACCTCAGAGGAAACAAATATTTGCCTGAAGGAGAGAGTGGGAAAGAGAATAAGGGGAAAAAATAATTAGTTTGCAGACGCAGGGAGAGATAAAAGGCAGCAAGACGCATCCATCAAAAGGCAGCAGAGTTGGTTACAAAATTGAAATCTTTTCCAAGCCGACAGATCCAGTGGGTGGTTGGTAGAGTTGAAGACATGCACGCTGGATAAGCACACAGGAAGCCAACGTGCAGTGTACATTAACATCTGTGCACACGGAATTAACACTTAGGCATGAATCTTCCACGCTTCAGCAACATGTCTCAAGCCCCTCCAATTATTTCTTAATTACCATCTTCACATTAAGACACACTTGTGTGTTGACAACAACACATGGGCAACACGTCAGATTCGTTTAAGGTAAAACCACATCTTTTAGGAGATGTGCGCTTTGATCGTTTTTAAACATGTTTTTAAAGATTCCCGGTAAATTAGTAAACACTTAAGTGGAGCTGTCTTAAAAGAGACTGGTATTAATATTACAGTAATAAAACAACAATCTGTGATACATTTAAGCCCACATCTGAATTAAATTTGAGTATTATTTAAAAATCAATTAAAACTCAAATTAAAAATCGATACTTTTAAAAAAGCAATATTTAACACAGCATTTGTTTGAATTAATTACAAAAGGGATGTGTGTTAGGATTATACATATTACGGTAAAAACAATTCAACACTAGTTCATTTCACTTTGCCTTATTCACCAAATCTTTCTACCAATTTGACTACTTCATTTATAAATGCTTCCAGGCTGTGTTGCAATAGACACATGATGACTTTTTTTTTTTTTTTTGCTGTTCCAATCTTAATACTGTAGCTTTTTAATCCAATCAAACAAAATGGGCAAGGGAATAAGGGAAGAAGATGTGCATGTGTTGTCATCATTATTATTACATAACAATATTGTGATTCTATCAAGTGTTGAGATAAGGACCGGTGCCCATCCTACCTTTTTCTCAGATAGAGCTTATACTACAGCAGTGCTTCTCAATTATTTTCTGTTACGCCCCCCCAAGCAAGACGTAAATGTTTCGCGGCCCCCCAAACTATCTGCCGCCACTGTAAATAGTATCATTTGTCTATAAAATTACTATCATAAATACGCATCTGCCTAACACTGTGTCCTTTTTTTCTAATAAAGAAAAAAAGTAACATAGATCAACTTCTAATAAAGTATAACTTTATTAACGTTGTTTTGTTTGTAACAGAGAAGACTTGACGAGCATCAATTTGCCTGAATTAAAAAAAAAAAAAAGTCAACGTTCAAACTGTAAAAATACACTCAAGGTACATTTTTGACCATTTGATACAGAAAAATAAAATGTAATAAAATCAGTAAATAATAACAAATTCGAATTGATTAGAAACATTCACTCATGAGGACAATATGCCAAAAAATTTGACCGAAAAAAACAAAAGTGAATAAAACAAAAAAAAGTGTCCTTGGACAGAAGGACAGTTTTTATTTTTGCTGCTCACACTCCGTATTACCTCCTTTGCAATGGTGTGGAGTTATTTTGCAATGAGCATGCGATCAATGCTCACTGGTTTACTGATATACCACTGACAAAGCAGGACGATTGTTGGCAATATTCGGCACGTTTTCGCTGAAAAACAATCAAGCGGCTTATCAATGAGATTGGGGTCGAATGTCTTTAAGTGGCGTCTTAATTGATTTGGCTTCTGGCTGTCCGCTATAAATATTTTTGGACACAGTAAACAGTGGTCTTTCCTCATCACACACTGTATTAAAAGTCAAAGCTAAAAGGCAAACGGCACGAAAAAAGCGCATTCTCGGCGGCCGAGGTAGAACCGTAGGTGAGGGCGGTCGACGTGACGATCCCAAGCCGAAAATGGCACTTCTCGGGCAGCGACGTGAGAACCCGACAAGACCGTGGGTCGCTGCGTGAGTGAGTCCGGTCGGAAAACGGCTTTCGAAAACGGCGGCGGCGCACTGCTCTTCATATCTGTTTTCTGTGTGCTGAGTGCTCTTCCTTAGTTCAAAAATACTGAACGCACTCTGTAAATGAGAGCGCCACTGCCACCCACTGAGTGGATGTGCAAGTACACGTTATTCCAGTACGGCAAAAAAAAAAAAAAAAAAAAAAAAGCATGTTCCCCGAGGACACATGCGCCCCCCCTGGCATCGCTCTGCGCCCCCCCAGGGGGGCGCGCCCCACTATTTGAGAAGTACTGTACTACAGTGAGTAGCCAAAGCTAGGCAGAGCAATTTGAAATACTACTATTTGATTGGCCAAAATTACAATGGTGTTTCAAAATGTCTGAGAACAACTAATTTGCCTATTTTATGAAAATATTGGCTTTTATTGATGTTTTTCATCATTTCATCATCATTTCATCATTTCCCCCCCAATTTATTTGTTTTTTTCCCAATTTGTTAAACAAGATTCTTTCCATTTCACTAATACCGTATCTTGCGCTTTATCCAGGCCGCTAAAATGTTAAGGCTTTATCAACAATTTCATTGTTTACAGTATGTGCTGTCATGACACGACAGTGTGTATTCTGGCTGAGTAAGCACATGGACTTGTCTCCAAGCCAACAATACGCAGAGAGCCTGCTACTGGATTCACTGTTGCTATTGCATTTTAAACTTTCACTTTTGTTTTTGGAGCAGTGTGCAAGCGACTCTCGACAGTTTGCCAGCTGGAGGACTCTACATTACACAAAAATGCTGTGACATAAGTTACTTAATATGCCAAGAGGGTCCCAATATTTTGCTCCTAGCCTTTCCTTGAGTGTTTTCAGCTGTTATTGCTCATTATCCTGTTGCTACATCATGACTGAGACTGTGGTTTTGCTCTAGAATAACTTGATAATCTTGAGATTTTGTTGTACGCTGCACAAATTCAACATTCCCTGTGCCAGATGCAGTATAGCGGCCCCAGATCACAACAGGGCATCCTGAATATTTCACAGTAGGGGTAGTGTACTTTTCTTGGTGTGCCTCTTCTTTTTTTTTCAGTGCACACAAACCTGATGTGCGTTCCCAAAAATTTCCACTTTTGTATCATTCTGTCCAAAGGACATTCTCCTAGAAGCTTTGTGGCTTGGCAACATGCAGTTTGGAAATTCCAGTCTATTTCATTGTTTAGTGATTTCAGGGCTCCAGACACACATTTTTACTAGGAGCACAGAGGCCACTAACTTAAAATTTTAGGGGCACAAACAGAAGATTCAGGGACACTGTAAATCAAAATGCAAAGTTTTCCTCTAATGTTCACTGCTTAACCGCTGCTTTCAAAATAAATGCATAAAAATACAAACTTATGAGTTCTTTTCTATCAGTTTTGACATCAACCAGTATATTGCTTAGAAATTAGGTTAAGATGGGAGTTTTGTTCCATTTCTGTCGCTGTCACCTGGCAGTACAACCAATCAGGAATATTGATCGACAAATCATCAGCGAGGACACTGGCTAATCCGGAAATTGACATCCACCGGCCACATCTTGTCAACATCGAGGAGCGTATCATTTTAGCAGTGAGCAACCAGCACATACTTTATGATGGCTCTCGGCATGATTTCAGTATGGGAAGTTGTTGGCGCTCAGAAAAGACTGGAAATATTAAAATGCCATCCAAGTTCATAGCTAATCAGAGACAAGCAATGACGCACAGGCAGAGCGCAGTGCATGTCACTGTAGATTGCAGCTGCAGACGCATCGCGCCCCGTGTTTTGGGTTTCAGCTCAACGGTGATGACTTTCGCATTTCCCCATCGCCCATCACCTCCCATGTGTTGAGCCCATGAGTAGGACTGTTCTCCCGTGTTGGCCTCCTTTGAAACAGTGCTCAAGGGTTTGTTGGAAATAAAATAGTCACTTACACTAGGTTCAAACCACAGGTCTTAATGCAAGAATCCGATTTTTTCGCGTTTTTCTGGCCACATTTTTTCAGAATGTGGCGGTGGTCAGAACTGTCAAGTCTCCCAAATCGGAATTCATGCAGCAATTACATCAGCAAAAATCGATAGCGGTAGGCAGCATGGCAGCGATGTCGCTGTGCATTCGCGTTAGCTCGAACTCGGCTTTTACGAAGGAGGCGGGCTTGACCACAGTCATAAAAAAAATAAAATGAAGAAAAGAATGAGCCTGATAGTGCTCGATTTTCTTTCTGTGCGTCAAATGAGCAATATTTCAGTATTGCTTACATGGCTGAGTCAGGGCAAACTGCCGCACACACATACAGTGGGGCAAATAAGTATTTAGTCAACCACCAATTGTGCAAGTTCTCCTACTTGAAAAGATTACAGAGGCCTGTATTTGTCAACATGGGTAAACCTCAACCATGAGAGACAGAATGTGGGGAAAAAAACAGAAAATCACATTGTTTGATTTTTAAAGAATTTATATCCAAATTAAAGTGGAAAATAAGTGTTTGGTCACCTACAAACAAGCAAGATTTCTGGCTGTCAAAGAGGTCTAATTTCTTCTTTTGAGGTCTTACGAGGCTCCATTTGTTACCTGTATTAATGGCACCTGTTTTAACTCATTATAGGTATAAAAGACATCTGTCCACAACCTCAGTTTGTCACACTCCAAACCCCACTATGGCCAAGACCAAAGAGCTGTCGAAGGGCACCATAGACAAAATTGTAGACCTGCACCGGGCTGGGACGACTGAATCTGCAATGGGTAAAACGCAAAGAAATCAACTGTGGGAGCAATTATTAGAAAATGGAAGACATACAAGACCACTGATAATCTCCCTTGATCTGGGGCTCCATGCAAGATCTCACCCCGTGGTGTCTAAATGATAACAAGAGCGGGGAGCAAAAATCCCAGAATCACACGGGGGGACCGAGTGAATGACCTACAGAGAGCTGGGACCACAGTAACAAAAGCTACTATCAGTAACACAATGCGACGCCAGGGACTCAAATCCTGCACTGCCAGACGTGTCCCCCTGATGAAGAAAGCACACGTCCAGGCCCGTCTGCAATTCGCTAGAGAGCATTTGGATGATCCAGAAGAGGACTGGGAGAATGTGTTATGGTCAGATGAAACCAAAATAGAACTTTTTGGTAGAAACACAGGTTCTCGTGTTTAGAGGGGAAAGAATACTGAATTGCATTCAAAGAACACCATACCCACTGTGAAGCATGGGGTGGAAACATCATGCTTTGGGGCTGTTTTTCTGCAACGGGACCAGGACGACTAATCTGTGTAAAGGAAAGAATGAATGGGGCCATGTATAGAGAGATTTTGAGTGAAAGTCTCCTTCCTTGAAGATGAGACATGGCTGGGTCTTTCAGCATGACAATGATCCCAAACACACAGCCAGGGCAGCAAAGGAGTGGCTTCGTAAAAAGCGTTTCAAGGTCCTGGAGTGGCCTAGCCAATCTCCAGATCTCAACCCCATAGAAAATCTGTGGAGGGAGTTGAAAGTCCGTGTTGCCCAACGACAGCCCAAAAGTATCACTTCTCTAGAGGAGATATGCATGGAGGAATGGGCCAAAATACCAGCAACAGTGTGTGAAAAGCTTGTGAAGAGTTACAGAAAACGTTTGGCCTCCGTTATTGCCAACAAAGGGTACATAACAAAGTACTGAGACGAACTTTTGGTATTAACCAAATACTTATTTTCCACCATGATTTGCAAATAAATTCTTTCAAAATCAAACAATGTGATTTTTTGTTTTCAATTGCAGGGCTTATAAATAAAAAGCTCTGGCGCCGATGACGTCAGCACTCGCACACGGAAAATTGGCTTTAATTTATATTTTTTATAATATTTTAAATTTAGATATGTTTAATGTTTGCATTTTTGTGCCTTTTGTAGCAAAAGAGAAATGGCATTGCTTGGGTTGGGCGGGTATGTTGTCTTCCTGGCAGAGGAGGTTATTGGTGTCAAGGAAGTGCATCATTGGCTTTTGCCCTGTAAATCTGCACTGCCCCCTAGGGCCTGGCATGAATACTACGTCGTTTTCACGCGGAATTGTGACATTGTTTGAATGGAGACAGAACAATATAAATGCAAACATGAAATTTGTCACATTCTCAGAGCCTCACCATGTAACCGACCCCTTAGTTTGTTATAATGCTAGGCTGATTCAACACTTCAAATTGTGCTTAGGTGTTAGTGTATGCATGATTAATTGTGCCCTGGAATTGGCTGGCATCGAATTCAGTTTGTACCAAATTTCGTGTGCATTGTAAGCTGGGAGAGGCTTCAGCACTCCCACAACCCTCGATAGGATAAGCTCAATGAACAAATGAATGAATGAATATTCTATTTTTTTGGTGTGTTATAATTTTTTTTTTTTTTTTCATTATGTTCAACCAAAATTCAAAAGAAATGTCTGATTTCTGCTGGTTGATTTTCAGAGTTTCTTCAAAGTATTATATTACTTTAAAGATTCAATATTATTAATTAATTTATTTATTTATTTATTGTGACCACTGGTGGTCTGGATGGTGTTTTCTTTACATTTCAAAGGTTTGCAAACAATTTTGAGCATGTTTGTACTCAATGAAGTTATGTTAGTTGGTACTGATCCACAATAGGATTGTTTGGCCTTGGTGGTCCATTTTAGCTCTGCCTTTCTTTCTTTGTCTCTGTAAAAATAACCAATTAATTGCCTTATGCCAACCACAAAAAAAAAAACCTAAACGGGACATGAAAAACAGCCGCTCTGCTTTGATTTGTTCAAACACTGACCATGGGATTATTCAACACTGATAAGGTAATTAAGAGACTATGATAGCGTAATTAAGCAACATCTGAGAAGAAAGGGTGCTGGAGTGGTGTATTGCTGTGACTGTTCATCAAAGCCACTGGCTCTGTAAGAAAGGGGACTGATGGTTGGATTTACACAGATTCCCCCCCTCTACTGTGGGAATCACAAGGGCCGAGAGAAGGTTTTACGATGAGGAAAATTTGCCACATACTGTAACATACTTGTGATGGCAAAGAAATACCATAATTCAAGCACTTGAAATGGTCACGCATCATAAGAAAGAAAACAGTGACAACATATGATATGTTTTTCACTATCAGCAATCCACTGCAGCTGAACAAATGGGAATTGCATGATTTCACTGAGGTGTTTACCTTGCTTCCTTTTATTTGTTGTCATCATGCAGTGAGCAATGTTCTCCCACTTCTCCTCTGCGTGCTCTGAATCAGCAGAAATTACATTTTATTCTATTTATTTGCTTATTTACTCTTATCTGTTTCCAATTCCAGAGGCCTCCTATCAGAGACCTGCAAGCCTCAGAAGGCGAATAGCAGGGGAACTATAGACTGCACGGGTGTGCACGCATGTTCGTGCGTGTGTGTGTGTGTGTGTGTGTGTGTGTGTGTGTGTGTGCATGTTTCAAGAGATTGGTATGAAATTAAAATAGAAATAGAAAAAAAACGATGGATTCATCACTTTTGTTATCACCAGCTCTACAGTTTACAGCTCCCACAGTTACCAAATTCCTCTCGGGTGATGAAACAGAAATGAACTGAATTTTCCTGACATCCTGACTCACACAATATCTTTTAGCAACACATGCTTTGTACACCTATTAAGTACAAATCACAGTTGTCACTACAACTGTGTTCACAAAGAATTCTGACACAAAACCAGAAAAAACACAATGTAAATTAAAATATGGCTACTTGATCAATTGAATTTTTCACTGGGTGAAATCAAATAAACTCTGCCTTCTCGCACAAACATTTACCTCCGGTTTCCGTGTTATACTACTTTTTATTTTTATTTCTCTATACTATATTCAACATCATCCTACTGTTCTGAAAAGCCCAATTCCTCTGCCATCTGATCAAAATAGTATGTTTTATGTATATATTTAAATATATATGGCGGAAAACACTCAAGTGACTTCCGCTCTGAGACCCCCAATTTGGCCAAATTTCAAAATTGTCCAATATGCATACGCGATACATCATTGGAAAGCTTGAAATCTCAATTTTCTGGGGGAAGAAAAATTTTGAACACCGGCATTTAAAAAAATGTTCAACCCCTAAACCTTAACTGGAGGTGAGAGCATGAGAGAGCATAATTAAATACACCATGATTTTTAACGAGATATTATTGTACACTTACCGTGTTTCGTTCCAAAAACATATAGCATGTATCACCAAGTGTCTGTTTATGTTTCATATATTTAACCTTTTAAACGTTTTTTTTTTTTTTCTTTTTTTTTTTCTTCTTTTATTTATCATCCAAAATATTGGGAGAAATGCGACAGTAACAAAAAAAAAAAAAAAAGAAATACAAATAAGCGAGGTAGATATCCCTGACCTATTTATAGACACTATTTTTTTCATTGTAACGTAATTTGTTTAAAAGTTTAAAATATGCAAGTGAATATTTTTTTTAAAAACTAAATATTAGACATCAATTAATGATTCTAAGTTAAAAATGATGGAGATTTCGAATAATAAATATAATTATTTACCTTCTTTTTATGGAAGAGTTGAAACAAAAGTGGTTGCGCGGTGTCTGTAAACGGAGTCTCCAGGGTAAAACAAACAAATTAAAAGATAGTTCAAGTGCTCAATGCGCCATGCGCCATGAGACTGCTATGCCAGCATATAGACATCTTGTTCTATCAAACACCACAGTTATTTTGGCTAAAAATACAGCACTTTATTTTAAAGAGGGGTGCAAGAGCAGAAACAGCTTTTTCAGCCTTGTCTGTATTTTCTTCTATATATAATAAATCTGTACATCATTAAATAGAACATACATAACAAACAAACACTTTCTCACTTAATCCATGATAATTGGAACACAATCCATCCATCCATCCATCCATGCTAACAATTGAGTGGATTACCTTGCGAAATAGTTGGCTGTCCAAACCATTTTTTTCCCGTAGAAAACCATTTATACCATCGCTGAGTCAGAACCGAACACAGGCTGCTTGCTAGAAGTCAAGCGGTACACTACACTGTCACTAACTTCAAACATTACAAATTACAGTTATATTTCCAATGATGAGTTGCTCAATAAGGTAAGCATGTGAAAATGAATGAAAAATTGGTGATTGGGCCACATGGACAGTGTAAGCAAAAAATTATACAAAATAATTATTGATCTTCAGTTTATAAGAAAAAATAATAATAAAGAAAGAAGCAAAGTTACTGTTCGTCTCTACGACTAAACGACTTGTCTTAGTCATGTGATAGGCGATAAGATAAAAGTAAGCCTATGAGCGAGCGAAGATGATTTAAAAAAATTTGGGCAGACTACAGTTCTTGTCGCTTATCCCTTTTTTTTTTTAATTAAAAAAAAAATTTTTTTTAGAAACAATTGCTAATAACCTGACTTTGACTTATTCAATTGGTTTCAGAAATGGCTCATATGAAAGCTAAGACCCTCCCAAATGATGCTGAATGTACAAAAATATATTTGTTTCACAGAAAAAAGATTGATCATTTAATGAAGACATAAATGTCAATTTTGGCCAAGACAAAAGTTGTGTCGCCTACAGAGAGCAGTGTGAAAATTGAACAAAAAATGTACTTATATACAAAAACATGTTACCTAACATATGCGAATTAAGTAGTGGTGCTGTGGGATCCAAATGTAATATTTTGTATGACTTCCATGGGCTTCAGCAAGGATTCATACAATTTATTGATGAAGTCATCAGGAACATCAAAGAAAGCAGTCTTGCATGCCTCCCAGAGTTCATCAACATTCTTGGATTTCGTCTTCCATGCTTCCTCTTTTAATCCTACCCCAGACATGCTCAACGATGTTCATGTCTGGTGACTGGGCTGGCCAGTCCTGGACGATCTTGAGCTTCTTTGCCTTGAGGAACTTTGAGGTAGAGATTGAAGTATGCGATGGAGCACCATCCTGCTGCAGAATTTGTCCCTTTTATGGTTAGAAATGTAAGAGGCAGCTAAGATTTGTTGATATTTCAGACTATTAATCTCTTAGGGTGCAGACAATTAAAAAAAACTTTGTGGCATTTGCCAAGGCCCAGAGCCTGTCAAAAGGATGGACGCTGGAAAAGTGGCAAAAGGTGGATTTTTCAGATTAATCTTCCATTGAATTACACCACAGTCGCCACAAATATTGCAGGAGACCTAATGGCATGGATCCAAGATTTACTCAGAAAACGGTGATGTTTGGTGGTTACATCATGACCAAAATCATGGTCTGGGGTTACATCCAGTATGGGGGTGTGCGAGAGATCTGCAGAGTGGAAGGCAACATAAATAGTCTGAAATATCAACAAATCTTAGCTGCCTCTTACATTCCTAACCATACAAAGGGACAAATTCTGCAGCAGGATGGTGCTCCATCGCATACTTCAATCTCTACCTCAAAGTTCCTCAAGGCAAAGAAGATCAAGATCCTCCAGGACTAGCCAGCCCAGTCACCAGACATGAACATCATTGAGTATGTCTGGGGTAGGATGAAAGAGGAAGCATGGAAGACAAAACCCAAGAATGTTGATGTACTCTGGGAGGCATGCAAGACTGCTTTCTTTGATGTTCCTGATGACTTGTATGAATCCTTGCCGAACCGCATGGATGCAGTCCTCCAAGCCCATGGAAGTCTATTTTTGTATTTGAAGTACATTTTTTTGTTCAATTTTCACACACTTTCTGTAGGCGACAAAACTTTTGTCTTGCCAAAATTTGACATTTATGTCTTTATAAAATGATAAATCTTTTTTCAGTGAAACAAATATATTTTTGTACATTCAACATCATTTGGGAGGGTCTTAGGGTCTTTTTCATATTTGCCATTTCCGAAACCAATTGAATAATTAAAAGTCAGGTAATCAGCAATTGTTTCTACAAAATGGATAAGCGACAAGACTTTTGTAAGGGACTGTACTTCAGGAAGGGAAAATGGTCGAATCGTGAGACAGGCAAAGAAAAGCCTACAAATTAAAATAAGAAAAGCCTACAAATTAAAATAAAAATAAACTTGAATCCCCGAGACAATATTTGTCTTCATCTTGAACTCACTAGTTCCCTCTTTACTAGTTTTCCATATAAGTAAAAGTTTAATCTTGTCCTAATAACTAATAACTAATTCATTTTGTTATGCAATAACGGAATCTTTTGAGAATGTCAGTATGAACTCATTATTTTCTTAAATAGAAAACACATGTAAAATATTAAAGATATACCCCGTCATACTCATGGCAATTTAGGCAATAAAAAGTGTCACTTTGGTTTATATTAAGAGTATAAAACAGCTTAAAGTCCATAAATCACTGCCTCATTAACAACAACATCCTCACCTCTATCCAAGTATTGAAATATGTGTGCGTGTATTTGGTTTCTGTGCGTGGGTGTGTAGAGGGGGGAGCACGTGCACACACACTCTCAGGCAGAGCGGGTGAGTGATCTGTCCAGGATCTGAACTGCTACTTTGATCTGCCAAAATCCAAACAGAGCGAGAGAGACGCTCACCCCTCACTGTGAGGATTAAATAACCCTGAGTCGGGACATCACAACCCCCCGATCCCCATCCCACCGCTCCTGTACCCACTCCCATCCATCCCAGTTTCTTCCACTGCTTCCCTCCTCCCGACAGCCCTGGTTATCACTGTGTCTCCCGAGGGCCTGAGCGCAAAGGAGATGGCGAGAGGAAGAGGAGAAAATAAATTAAAGGTGCGGTTTTATGGTTCTAAAATGCCAAAGAGGCCATCTGGGTACACCGGGAGCGATTTACCCCCACAGGTCAAATTCTGGAGAGTCATGGTTTTTCATGTATCCGCATTCAGAAACGAATCTCACATTGGACAGGGTCTATTCAAAGAATCATTGTCAGAGGTGTTTAAGAAGGTGAAGTGAAAGGATGGAGGCATGTCAAAGCAGAGTACAGAAGCAGTTGTAATATTCCAAATATAGTGGTACCGCTACATACGATCGCTTTGACACACGATCTTTTCGACATCTGACATAAAACTTGACTCGCCATTTGTTTCTACATCTGACGAAATGCTCGAAATAAGATGATTTATCAATTTCAGTTTTACCATTGAAATGAAGATGGAAATGATAGAAAAATATGAGGGTGAGGTGCGCCTCCGTGAACTGCTTGACAATACTCCTCCGATCTCCATTCGCCAGTCTTGATAAGTTAAGGTAACAATTATTATTGTGGTACCATTGCCAAAGAGATTGCGAGCTTTGTCAGGTTGTTAATCACTTATTTCAGAACGTGTGCAACGCAACACGCCAACTGTCCACTGCAGTTTGCGCCAGCAACAACAAGGCGTTAAAAGAGAAAGTAAAATCTCAATTGCACTCTTTCTCACTCTGTCGTCAGCCACGCGGTGCGTTTAGGAAAACTACTCAAAATACATCCGCCACATTAGCACCCGATTTGTTACATTATTACAGGTATTATTATTATTACTATTATTATATAATTATTCCGATTTGTATTCATAATTTATTTGTTTTGCTCTTTGTAATTGCTATTTGCAATAGAAACAGCAGTATTTATTAGGGATTTAGTGTAGGTTTTCGGCTGTGGAACGAATTAAAGTGCCTATGACAGCAAAAACAATGCTTATTTCATATTTCACGCGGTATTTTATGCTCCTGAATGAACCGGACCGCTTGGATGTGTGTGGAAGCGATCAATTTATATAATCAATTTTTTTAATCCCGCGCCATGAAAATGAATAACTTTGAATGATGAATAACTGATAAATGAATAACTGTTTTGAGGGGGAATGCGAATGTGTCGTCACCCGGGTCCGCGTCTTACGAAACAGCATTGCTTTATAGCATGCAGATGGAGTACAGATTCAGCTGTTTTGCGGATCAATTTTTTTTTATTTTCGCATCACGCCAGCCAAATGTGCTGCAGGCTTTTGTTGCTGCACCAGGAAGAGGTGTGTTAACCTTTTTGGGTTTCAAAAATTTCCCGTTTCACGGATATTGGCCAAAACAAGCCCGACAACTGTGCGACCATTGGACTTACGAGGAAATAATTTACTACGTGTTTTGTATTATGCCAAATACTGGGATCATGGCACAAGTTTGCATTTTGTGGTTAATTGTCCACAGAGGAGGCAACTCGGCCGACGACCTGTAAAAATGTTGGAGTGGAGAGATTGAAACAATGATGACATTTTGCTGCTCTGTGCTGTATTTTCCTGTGTCGTAATCTTCCATCTCAATGGGCTAAATTCTATATCAGCTGAAATCGTGACTCTGCCATTGTCCTCCCCCAGCTGGGGATGCTAGAGCGCTATAATGACAAGTGTGGCTAAACGGCAGATTAAAAGCCTAATTTCTTATCATCTGCGCTTTGCCAAATTGCTGTATATAGTCGAATGGTCTCAAAATATGATTCTAATTCACATAATAATGCTATTAATATGCTATTTGAGATTTTTTTTTTAAATAGGGAATTATAATGTATTCTTATGGGAAAATCCTGCTTGAAATACGACCATTTCGACTTACAAACAAGGTCCTGGAATGAATTAACTTTGTATATAGAGGTACCACTGTACAATTATTGGCATGAATTTGTCAGAACTTCAAAAAGAAGTAGTAGACTTTTAGAAATAATAATAATGCAGACGAACAGAGTCCAGTCATATTTATAGCTGGATTTTCCAAGTGTAGATTTACAGTATAACCTAACCATTGTAATACCAACCACAGTGATACACTACCTGAAAAGGGAAGTTAAACATAGTGCGATCTCTTAATGTCACCAATAAACCAGTGATCCCCAACCACCGGGCCGGGGACCGGTACTGTGGCGCATTAGCTACCGGGCCGCAGAGAAATGATAAATAATTTGGTAACGACCGCAATCTGGCCTGTGCCTCTTGACACATCAATATGACTGTGTACTCTCGCCATCCATCCGTCCATCCATCCATTTCTCCCACTTATCCGAGGTCGGTTCGCGGGGGCAGAAGCTTCAGAAGCGAAGCCCAGACTTCCCTCTCCCCAGCTACTTTGGGGGATCCCAAGGCGTTCCCAGGCCAGCCAAGTGATATTTTCTGGGAGACATAGTCTGCCCAGCGTGTCCTGGGTCAGTCCCGCGGCCCACACGCTGTAGGAAGTGCCCAGAACACCTCACCAAGGAGGCGCCCCGGAGGCATCCTAATCAGATGCCCGAGCCATCTCATCTGTCTCCTCTCAATACAGGGGAGCAGCGGCTCTACTCCGAGCCCCTCCCGGGTGACCGAGCTTCTTACCATATCTTTAAAGTGCCTACAACAGGATAAAAAAAGTCTTAAATAGCATTATTATGTGAATTAGAATCATATTTAGAGACGATTCGACTACATACAACAATTTGGCAAAGCACAGATGATGAGAAATTAGTCTTTTAATCTGCCATTTAGCCACGCCTACCATTATAGGGCTCTAGCGTCCCCAACGGGAGGATGACGTCGGCAGGGGTCATGGTTTCATCTGATTTAGAATTCAGCCCGTTGAGGGGGAATTATTCAGAATGAGGAAAATGCGACGAAGAGAGCCGGAGATACTTGAACTCCACTAGGGGAAAGACCCGGAGAGGGCATTCCACCTTTTCCCAACTGAGGACCATAGTCTCGGATTTAAAGGTGCTGATTCTCATCCCTGTTAACTCTAAAGCTATATATATATATATATATATATATATATATATATATATATATTAGGGCTGTCAAAATTATCGCGTTAACGCGCCGTAATTAATTTTTTCAATTAATCACGTTAAAATATCTGACGCAATTAACGCACATGTCCCGCTCAGACAGTATTCTGCCTTTTTTACAGCAAGGCTTTTTGTGCTGTCTAACAGCGAACTCTTGTGGTCGCTTTGCGACATGGTTTATTGTTTTCTTGCCAGTTCAATATGGCTGCACGACGTCTCGGGCTGACGCCTACGTTGTAATTTTGTGCTTATATGATCCTTGGACAAGATTTGTCCGTAAGTATGGTTGTTGTAAAGAATGTACATATTATGTTAGTAAGCGAAATGTTATATTTTTTTGTATGAGACGCTTTTTGTTTATGTTTAGTGAACCTGTATAGCGTGCTAAGCTAACGTTGTTGCTAATGCAATGCTTGTGTACTTTTTTTTTGTAGTTTTACGACGGTCTAAAGACGACAATGGTTTGAGGCTATTTTACTAATAAATCATGTGAAAAAGGAAGAAGTCTGATTATTAAGGCGTCGTTCATTAGCTGTCTAGCTTTGGAAAAAGTAGATGCTTCGGAGTGAGGACAGCATAGACAAATTTAAATGACAGTAGAGTGAAATGCCCACTACAGTCCTTATGTTGAATGTATATATCCATCTTGTGTCTTATCTTTCCATTCCAACAATTTATTTTACAGAATATATATATAATTTACAGAAAAATATGGCATATTTTATAGATGGTTTGAATTGCGATTAATTGCGATTAATTACGATTAATTAACTTTTAAGCTGTAATTAATTCGATTAAAAATTTTAATCGTTTGACAGCCCTAATATATATAATCAAACAGATTAAAATGACAGCAGTGTCATGTCCATTTTTTACTTGTGTTTATTGTCGCCCTCTGCTGGCGCTTGGGTGCGACTGACTTTATGGGTTTTTCAGCACCCTGAGCATTGTGTAATTATTGACATCAACAATGGCGAGCTACTAGTTTATTTTTTGTTTGAAAATTTTACAAATTTCATGAAAACGAAAACATTAAGAGGGGTTTTAATATATAATTTCTATAACTTGCACTGACATTTATCTTTTAAGAACTACAAGTCTTTCTATCCATGGATCGCTTTAAGAGAATGTTGATAATGTTAATGCCATCTTGTTGATTTATTGTTATAATAAACAAATACAGTACCTATGTACCGTATGTTGAATGCATATATCCGTCTTGTGTCTTACCTTTCCATTTCAACAATAATTTACAGAAAAATATGGCATATTTTATAGATAGATTGAATTGCGATTAATTACGATTAAGCTGTAATTAACTCGATTAAAAATTTTAATCGTTTGACAGCCCTAATATATATATATATATAAACTGGATCGGAAGTCGTCACTGAAATCCAATAGAGCAAGCATCTAGCATCTATTTTTTTTTTTTTAAATATATATGTATATATATATATATATATATATATATATATATATATATATATATATATATATATATATATATATATATATATATATATATATATATATATATATTTGTGAGCTAGTCCTCAATAATGACGTAAGCGCATCAGATTTGTTCCCGGAAATCAGTGGTGGAATGGAATGTAACGAAGTAAAAGTACTTCGTTACTGTACTTCAGTAGATTTCTTGTGTATCTGTGCTTTACTCGAGTACAAATATGAAGTGATACTTTTTACTCCACTACATTTTACAGCACGTACCTGTACTTTTTACGCCGTTACTTTTCAAATTGTCAGCTGCATTACACGTTACTTTTGTTTTGTTTTTGTTTTACTGATTGGGAATTGATAGTTTCGTTGTCATACCTCCGGGTCAATACAGTGTATGCCCTGTGTAACAATACCATCACTGAGCACTAGAGGCAGCAACATGAGTACAAGCAAGATTGGATTGATTAACAAGACACTGACCAATAGAAACCAACAGTGAGAGCAGCCTTCGGATGGGTGCTGTATAATCTTGTACAGTAGGTGGGGATATGCACCTGATATTTGTTTGCATTCTGCCATTAAGATAAGTTTTGGGGTGTTTTTGAGATTGTTGAACTTCTGTTTACTGTGCAGTTAATTTTATGGCTTGTTTTTTCCATCCTGCAGTTTTATATGAACTGCAATGAATTTTATAGTACTTTCTTTGAATATTGCCTCAGATCTCAAGTACTTTTCTACCTTTACTTGAGTAATTTTTTCTGGGATTCATGTACTATTACCTAAGTAATTTTTTTCTCAGATACTTGTACTTTTACTTAAGTATTTTTTTGCCTCCGTATCTGTACTTTTACTAAAATAAAAAAAAGTGAGCGTTTTATCCACCACTGCCGGAAATAATAAGCCCGCATGTTTGTGAAGATGACTGAAAAATATACATCTTTGGACAGTATTTTTTACGGGGAAGCGGCCACCTACTGAGCCAAAAGAGGAGCCTACACCCAGTATGGGGCTAAAAGATAGCAAAGCCAAGAAACTTTTCACAATTGGAGAAGAACTAATTATGCCTGCGACCAAAGATATTTGCTGTCGAGTTTTAGGAGAGGCCACAATTAAAAACGGTTTATTTAGCATATGGCGAGTTACAATTTCCCCGCACTGAATGTTAATTTTTAGCCCTGTCCATAGACTTCATAATGATATTGACGGGAAACATTCCCAAGACACTGCGGCACACCTTCAAGTAGGTTGGCAGTCCCACACTTCGCTTTAGTGGTCGAAGTCAGTCGCAATTATTCTCAAACACATGCAGCGATCCAACGCCGGATTTAGGTTGAAACGTACGAAAGCTGAATGGCATACAAGCAGGAAGGATTGTCTCAGGAGTGATTTGTTCGAGGATTCAAGATAATTATTATATATTTTTCGTACCATGCGTGCATTTTGAAACGTGAAAAAAAATCAATGGGAGAAATTAACCGCTACGGCATTAGTGTCATAATTCGCAATATTTACGTAAAATAAATGCTAACTGCCCGTTTTTTTGCTTTTAACCAAGAATCAAGACTGTTTTACGTTCATATCTAAAAAGAATTCAGGGATTTAAGCATTTATTCACAAGAATTTTCAATGTAAAAAGCTCTTTGTGTGGATAAGGCGGCGCCACACTGGCTTAAAGACTAGCGGCACAGTCGACATATTTATGTAAAATAAATGCTAACTGCCTGTTTTTTATGCTTTTAACCAAGAATCGAGACAATTTTACATCCATATCTATAACGAACTCAGGGATTTCAGCATTTATTCACAAGAATTTTCAACGTAAAAATCTCTTTGTGTTGATAAGGCGGCACCACAGTGGCTTAAAGGCTAGCAGCACATTTGACAATTGACAAGGTGATTCCCTTTTATTGTGTTCAAGGGCATGGAGTGAAGTCTGCCTAAACTATAGTTAGATGAATGTAACATGTACATGTAACACATGTAATAATATTTAGCTGGTACCAAGAGAAAGAAGCTGGCCTCATCTTCGGATCATCAGTTAAACAGGGGTGTCCAAACTTTTTGCAAAGGGAGCCAGATTTGGTGTGGTAAAAATGTGTGGGGCTACCTTGGCTGTTTTACGTAGAACAATATATTTAAACAAATTTTAGCAAGCCCGTCTGTGTGTCACATTTGCTTTATTATTATTTTTTTTAAATTCATAATTTCAACAATCTCGCCTTTGTGGCGTTCTCTTTCGACACTCGGGCTCTTGCGAAATACTGCTGCTGTAAAATTAAACTAGCTTCAAGTTGCTTTAATTTCTCGTTGCGTATCTTCCCTGTAATGTTGTACATGTCAGCGTGTCTTGTTTGGTAATATCGCGTCACATCGAACTCTTTGAAAACAGCGACTGTCTCTTTGCAAATGAGGCAGACACAGTTGTTGCGTATTTTATTAAAGAAATAGTCCAATATCCACCTATCCTTGAAGCGTTGGCCATCGCAGTCAACTTTTTTTTTTTTTATTGATTGTCGCCATTTTCAAAAATTGGAAGTATAGGGTCACATGGGGTAATGTTGCTTAGAGTGCTGCTTTTAGAGTGCTGCTCTTAAAGTTTTTCAAAGTTTCGTGAGAATAGGCGGAGTTTCTGTGGACAAGGTAGTTGTAGATATCAGGGTAGCACATGTCAGGCAGAGACGGCGAAGACAGCGGGTTGAAAAATATCAATTTAGGCATCAAATATGGATCTGGCGAATGGATAGACTGAGGCTTTTCCACATAACGCCTTTTATGCAACGCATCCAATGAGTTTACAGCGTCTGAAAGCACCGGGGCTTCCATGAATTTCACTATAAATTGCACGACAAATTGAAACCATTGAGAATACGCATAAACAATGACGGACAATATGGTGGCCGGATACAGCGACACGTCATTGTGTGACATTGGTGAGTGGGGTCTATAGCCAGGACTGAGCCTTAACGTCTCGGTGAGGACAGTACAGTCGTATTCCCTCCCAACGCAGTTATATCCACCTTGCAATGGCTAAAAGTCGCTTTGTTGTAATTTTTCCTCGTGAAGTGAAGACACTCTTTCGAGCGTTTTAACCTGCGTGCTGTCATTGTTATGTTTACGCCTGCAATGCTCGTGCCAAACCATCGTAACCTTTCATTTTCACCCTCTGAGTGAAGTGTAGCCAAACTTTGGAGCGAGTGGTTCTTGGTGCCATGCTAATTTGATGCGTCTGGACAACAAGACACGTTACGTCATGTGATGATGCAATACGTGTCTTTAGGAATCGTTAAAGGGATCGTTAAAGCTTATTCATTGTGATGTCCAGGTCTCGAAATACTAGGAACCGGTTCGGAATTGGAATCAGATTTCAATTCCCATTCCTATTTATATATTAATTGTTTTTTAATCCCGCGCCATGAAAATGAATAGCTTCCTGTTTTGAGGAGGAATGCGAATGTGACGTCACCCGGGTCAGCGTCTCACAATACAGCATGGCTTTATAGCACTGGTGTCAAACTGACTCCATAAAGGGCCAAGTGGGTGCAGGTTTTCTTTCCAACAAATGAAGAGGACACCTTTTGACCAATCTGATCTCTTAAATGGGTAATCAGTTAAACTTTGTCAGGTGCTGCTTGTTTCAACAGAAAATTCATTGATTAAACGGTTTGCGCGGTATCGGTTGGAACAAAATCCACCACCCACTTGGCCCTTTGTGGAACTGGTTTGACACCTATGCTTTATAGCATGCAGATGGAGTGTGGATTCAGATGATTTTGCCGATTCATTTGTTTATTTTTCGCATCACGCCAGCCAAATGTGCTGCAGGCTTTTGTTGCTGCACCAGGAAGAGGCGTGTTAACTTTTTTGGGTTTCAAAAATTTCCCGTTTCACGGATATTGGCCAAAACAAGCCCGACAACTGTGCGACCATTGGACTTACGAGGAAATAATTAACTGCGTGTTTTGTATTATGCCAAATACTGGGATCATGGCACACGTTTACATTTTGTGGCTAATTGTCCACCGAGGAGGCAACTCGGCCGACGACCTGTAAAAATATTGGAGTGGAGAGAAACGTGGAAAAAAAAAATCAATGGGAGAAATTAACCGCTACGGCACTGGTGTCATAATTCGCAATATTTACGTAAAATAAATGCTAACTGCCCGTTTTTTTGCTTTTAACCAAGAATCAAGACTGTTTTATGTTCATATCTATAAAGAATTCAGGGATTTAAGCATTTATTCACAAGAATTTTCAGTGTAAAAAGCTCTTTGTAGTGTGTCACGGCCCTGCCCTGCCTGGTATGGGTGGCTCCCTAATCAGGCAGAGGCCAGGTGATTTGATTGAAGGCACCTGGGCTTAAAAGGCCTGGGTGCCAGGCTAATCTTTCTCTCTGCTCTCCCCTCCAGGTTGGTCGTTGGTTTTCCTTGGTTGTTTTGGGACTTTAGTTAGAGATTCCCACATACATATCCAATTGCATCCATACCTAGCAGACACCACTGACTTTACACCCATACACACACCTTCATTGTTTATTATGTTGTTTAAATCTTATGTTGAATAATTCATTCAATTGGCCCATACTTTTGTCTCGGCTCCCCTCATTTTGTTATGTGCTTGGCATGTGACAAGTGATAAGGCGGTGCCACAGTGGCTTAAAGACTAGCAGCACATTCGACATATTTACATAAAACAAACGTTAACTGCCGGGTTCTTTGCTCTTTTAACAAAGAATCAAGACTGTTTTACGTCCATATCTATAAAGAATTCAGGGATTTACACATTTATTCGCAAGAATTTTTGACGTAAAAAGCTCTTTGTGTGGATAAGGTGGCGGCGCCACACTGGCTTAAAGACTAGCGGCACAATCGACATATTTATGTAAAATAAATGCTAAATGCCTGTTTTTTATGCTTTTAACCAAGAATCGAGACAATTTTACATCCATATCTATAACGAACTCAGAATTCACAAGAATTTTCAACGTAAAAATCTCTTTGTGTTGATAAGGCGGCGCCACAGTGGCTTAAAGGCTAGCAGCACATTTGACAATCGACAAGGTGATTCACTTTTATTGTGTTCAAGGGCATGGAGTGAAGCCTGCCTAAACTATAGTTAGATGAATGTGTTAGACTAATGCAAAAAATTATATGGTGTGTGCGGGAACGGTACCTACTACCTTCACGTAAAATAAATGCTAACTGCCCGTTTTTTTTTTGCATCTAACTGAGAATCGAGACTGTTTTACGTCCATATCTATAAAGAATTCAGGGATTTAAACATTTATTCACAAGAATTTTGAACGTAAAAAGCTCTTTGTCTGTGTTTCCACTCGGTCAGCTTTGACGGAGATAGGCCCCCTATTAATTGGCCCTGCGCCTCATGTCCCATCAATATATTATGAACTCTATACCCTGTCGCTTAATTTTATATTTACTGTAATTTTATGCCACACATTGCCGGTCAGTGAAAAAAAGGCCCAAATCACTCTAGTCAGTGGTGTAAAAAACACTGGGAACCACTGCTCTACACTACATTTCCTGTATTCCATACAACGTTCAGCCATATTTTTGATTTAAAAAAAAAAAAAAAAAAGTCAACAGTTGCCCTTTACTGTTTTTGCCTTTTATGTCATGGAAGAAACGACTCGAACATCATCCTTAAATATGAAATTAGTATGGTAAAATGATGTTTGGGGGTGGTAAAATCAATTCATTGCACCCAGACTGTCCTTTTTTGGTTTTCTTTTAATATATATATATATATATATTTTTTTTTTTTTAGCCAAGGAATCAAACATTCTGGTTAAAAGTTAAAAACCGCACACACGTTTGAACATTCATTTTTCTCAATTCTTGTCAGAGCACAGTGCCCAAAGTAGCCCCTCACCAAGCTAATTAAAAAGAAAAGCCAATTAGTCACTCCAACAAAATGCTTGCAGGTCTAAAATTTAGCACTGCATATACACTGTAAATGAAATCTTATTATCAAAAACAATATAGGATTTGATTAGCTAAATTATTGAACGTGCACATATTCTGAAGGTGTGTACCAGTCTGTGAGACCTACAAATGCCAATAAACAGTGTAATTTCCTTTAGTCCCACGATGACATGCCAATTAAAATTCCTTTTTTTTTTTTATTTCTAACTTACACCCAAAATGTGCATATATGGACTTAAACATGTGTGTTCCTGTTCTAATAACGCTAGCTCAACAGAAGCAAAGGTCAGCACTCGCCACAAGGGGTTAATACAATCATCATTACTGCTTCCTGCTGGGGTGCCTGAGGAAGCAGGGTGGGGAGGGGCTGGGGAGGAGGATGAGAGAGGGAAAGGATGAGGGCAGGCAAGAGAGAGGGGCAATTCTGACATGACAGTGACAAATTGCCTTGTATTTATTCAAATTGTGTAAAGTGATCTTTTGGCTGTGTCTTAATGTGTGTTTTCATAGTGTTTGACCCCACTGATGAGTTAACACTAACAGGCTCGTAACAAGGAGTCGATGGGAGTGTCAGACAATGAACTTATTGGTTTGAATGACCTTAAACAAAAAGAAAACAAAGAAGTGGAAAACACTTTTAGCCCTCACCAAGGTTCTACTCACCTTTTTCAGTTCAAAAGCCTAATTAATAACAATTTCGAAAATTCCAAATGGGCCTATACTGCGATTTATGGATTACATTTCTATTTTTTATAAAATGCATAAAATTCATAAGTAATTATAGCAAAGAACAAATCAAACGGCAACTTTTTCACAGCACTCTATGTTCATCACAGTCAAGCAAGTAGCTGCAGATGGTTGGTTTGATCTCGAGCTCAACCCAAAATAATTTCTGCTTCTCTTTAGTAATGTTAATACAAAACTGAGAGACATCCTGTGTTGTCTGAAAGACATTAACATGAATGAGCTTTTCAGCCTTTTTTGTTGTTGTTCTTAACTTATTCTCATATCGTCATTTTAATTGGTATGCTTCATCAAGTGAGATGCAGGATTTCTGGCTCAAGGTTCCGTTAATTCAGAACTTATTTGTTGCATCTAGACTTTCCTTTTAGGAGCTTGGACATGTGCTCAGAAAGGTTTTTTTAAAGTCAAAATCCTCCCAAATCTCCTATAAAGACGGTTTCCTGCATATGTATACATAATGCAATTTAAGGCATCTGAATTGTGATTAATCAATTTCCTGACATGTACTTATTGTAAAACGTGTACAAATCCGAAATTTGAGTGAGGCAGAACAAAGCTTTGTAGCCTGAAAAAATTGCAAATTCTGAAACCAAAAGACCAAGAGTTCACTGGTTGTCTTCGATATGTCTTCTGGTTTATTGACTCAGTCACCAGCAGCGATCTGGGAAGTCGACACACACCGATGAGCATAGCCAACAAACACAGTCTTACTAAATACAGAGCCAGTATGCAGCAGGAGTGAGTCATGGAGAGCTGAGGTCAGTGCCGAGATCTCAAGATATTAGTAAGGAGAGAGGGGAAGCACCTGCTTCAGTGGGACACAAGGGCAGAAGTACCACTGAAATTGGAACATTTGGATGATCTTTCTAAACTGCAAAAAAGATCAAATTAACATGGTTGGCAGTGTTGTCACTAACGCGTTACTAAGTAACGCATTACTGTAATCTGATTATTTTCTGTCAGTTACGAGTTATCTAACGCGTTAATTTTTCCAAACCAGTAATCTGATTAACGTTAGTTTCCTTAGTGTTTGTGCGTTAGTATTTTGTTATTGCCTCATAATGTATGTAGAATGAAGAATATTGTAGTCATGTTCGAAGAACATTTTATACAGAAAATGCTACAAAGGTTCCCGCTGCGTGTCGTTTCCATGGTAACTAGGGTTGTTCCGATCATTTTTTTTTTACCCTCAATCCGATCCCGATCGTTTTAGTTTGAGGATCTGCCAGTCCCGATATTTCCCGATCCGATTGCTTTTTTTTTTGCTCCCGATTCAATTCCAATCATTCCCGATAATTTTTCCTGATCATATAGATTTTGGCAATGCATTAAGAAAAAAATGAATAAAACTTTATACATTTAACATACAGTACATAAGTACTGTATTTGTTTATTATGACAATAAATCCTCAAGATAGCATTTACATTATTAACATTCTTTCTGTGAGAGGGATCCACGGATAGAAAGACTTGTAATTCTTATAGGATTTGTTTATTATGACAATAAATCCTCAAGATGGCATTTACATTATTAACATTCTTTCTGTGAGAAGGATCCACGGATAGAAAGACTTGTAATTCTTATAGGATAAATGTGACATTGTATTTTGTGACTAAATATTGCCATCTAGTGTATTTGTTGAGCTTTCAGTAAATGATACTGTAGCCATTTAACTGTTCTGCCCAAATGCATGATGGGAAGTGCAACCATGACTGTGCATAGTGGCACCAATTGACATATCTTCTCTGCGTTGGGAAATAACATAGGGTATTAAAAAAAAGATCAACTATTACCTGTCTTCCATACATTGCCTCCCACAATATTTCTAATTGTTGAGAGAGGGATTGTAGGGCTTTAGCCATTTAAAATAAGGCTCCAAAGACTGCCAAAATTCATTCTACTCATATTATTCTGCCTTTTAGCTCTATATACAAGTAAATCAGCGGCAATATAGATTGAACGCGACAATGTGTGAGTGAGTCATGCAGCGCATGCTTTAATTGCGTTAAATATTTTAACGTGGTTAATTTAAAAAAAATTAACTACCGCCGTTAACGCGATAAATTTGATAGCCCTACTTTAAGCCAAAACTAAAGACTCTGGATGAGTGTATGACATTTTGTCTGTAACGTTCAATACAATTAGAAAACGATTTAATTAAAAAAAATATATATATATATGTATATATATATATATATATATACTGTATATTAAAAAAAAGGCATGTCCGATATTTTTTTGCCGATTCCGATACTTTGAAAATGACGTGATCGGACCCGATCGATCGGCACATCTTTAATGGTAACCACTCACATTTACTGCCTGTTTTGGTCTCGAGTCACTTACACTAAGGCTCGGTTCATACTACAGGTCTTAATGCAGGAATCCGATTTTTTCGTGTTTTTCCGGCTCGAGTCGGGCATTAACTTCACGGTCTGAACGGGCCAAGTCGCATGGAAGTGGACCATTTCAAATCTGATCCGAGTCACTTTCGTATGTGGTTCAAATCCGATCCGGGCCACATTTTTTCAGAACGTGACTGGCGGTCTGAACTGGCAAGACTCCCAAATCGGAATTCAAGCAGCAATTACGTCAGCAAAGAGCAAGAGGCACGAAGGACGGCAGCGATGTAGACATTAGCGCCTAGCTTGAACTCTGCTTTTAAGCACGAAGCAGGCTTGACCACTGTCATAAAAAAAATAATAAAATGAAGAAAAGAATAAACATTACAATTTTCGATTTTCATTCTGTGCACTGAATGAGCAATATTTCATTATTGCACACATGGCCGAGTCGGGGCAAACTGACGCACCCATGTCATTTCACACACACACGTCAAGGCTCATGTGTGCGCGTGTATGTGTTCTATCAGTCCATATAAAGTTTGAATATAAGCGTAAACGGGATTATTAATGTCTGTTATTTGTGTCCTCTTTTTGGAAATCAAAATATGATCGCTCTGGAATGACATATAGCTAGCATGTGTAATTTGTTTTGATGCTTCTGCGCATGCGGGTCTCTTTGCTGAGCGCATGTCGGACTGTGAATTAGTGCACATGCGTGATAACTGAACGGTCTCAATGGACAAAGGCAGTCTGAACCGGCACGCCAAAAAAACAGATATGGCAAAAAAATCGGATTTGTGCATTAAGACCTGTAATATGAACCTAGCCTAAGTGTTTTGGGACTGAGAAAAGCACGTGCCAGGTTGCCAGCGTGGGTGCACATTCGAGCCGAGTGCAGCCACATGTTGAGATGTGCAAGGGAATGTTGATCTGTGTACATCCATGAATGAACATATTTTTCCTTCATTATGGAGGGTTCCAGTGATAGGTCGGACCCCCCCCCATGCGCGGTCGTTTCGTAGTTTGCTGTTTCAACGGCGGGTAGTCATAGCTCCTAGATGGCAAGCATTGTTTACATCATATTCGTTTTGCACATTTATGCCATGAGGTGACGTATTCGTATAGCATTTTTGGGATGTGTTGTAAATCCGATTGACTGTAAAGTGCTTTGTTGCCATCAAGTTTTGTGGCCAAATTGACCGTGTGTGTGTACGGCGTACTTCCAGGTTTTGTTCGCGCATCTGTGCCCACCCCCATCTTTGTGTTTATTGTAGGGATGTCAAATGGTTAAAATTTTAATTGAGTTAATCACAGCTTTAAAATAATTAATCGTAATTAATTGCAATTTAAACCATCTCTACAAAATGCCTTATTTTTCTGTAAATTATTGTTGTAATGGAGAGATAAGACACAAGACGGATATATACATTCAACATACTGTACATAAGTACTGTATTTGTTTATTATAACAATAAATCCACAAGATGGCATTAACATTGATAACATTCTTTCTGTTAAAGGGATCCACGGATAGAAAGACTTTTAGTTCTTAAAAGATAAATGTTAGTACAATTTATAGTAATTTTATATTTTAAATCCCTCTTAAAAGTTTTTGTTTTAAGAAAATTTGTAAAAATTTTCAATCAAAAAATAAACTAGTAGCTCGCCTTTGTTGACGCCGCCAAGCGGTGACGTCACATGGGTTCCCTGCCATTCTTCCACAGTGTCTTTAACTACGTAAGGTAGTGATTGAAATGCACCACAAGGTGTCAATGGTGAGTTTTAAATTACTTAGAAATCAAGCCAATGAGTGTGTTTTGTCCCTCGACTGACACCGTAGTTCCCTGTTTACTGGGTCCATCCATTCCATTCTATGAGGGGTATTCAAAAAGTAATGCACCCGACTTTAGCATGAACAAACAAATTATAATAGCAACATGTATTATACATCAAACGAAAGGTACAAGTGTGAGGATTACATTTTTACTTCTCCACATAGTCTCCACCTCTCTCAAGAGCTACAGTCCACCTATGAACGAGGGCATGTTTACCAGTGAGTGTTGTAGAACTCAGCCGGTTGATCTCTAAGCCAATTCTTGACAGCAGTTTTCACTTCATCGTCACTGCCATATCGGTTGCCCCGGAGTCCTTCTTTCATTGGACCAAAGAGGTGGTTGTCTGACGGTGCCAAATCAGGAGAATATGGCGGATGTGGTATCACAGTCGATCCAAATGAAGTGATGACCTCCATAGTCCTGATGCTTGTGTGAGGACGTGCATTGTCATGCTGAAAGACCACATTTCCCATGTCCAAGTTGGGCCGAACATGTCGAATTCTTGCATTGAGCTTGCTAAGAGTCTCAATGTAGACCTCAGAGTTAATGTTTTCCCCTTCGGCAAAAAATCCACAAGGATTACACCTTGAGAATCCCAAAAAACGGTGGCCATAATTTTGCCATAATTTTTACGAGCTTCAAGAGGGGCAGCCATTTTGGAAGCTAGTTTAAGATTTAAAAATATGAAAATCAGAAAAACACATATAACAATCGCAAAACGGTGTGTCCTATCATGTTTGTGCAAAATATAAACAAGATTGGTAAAATCCTGTTCGAGCTATGCACTTGAGTGCATTACTTTTTGAATGTCTCTCGTACTTCACGGTCATTTGAGTGCCGGCTTCACAACGTACGCGACCTCTGATAGTTTGTATATTGTGGCTAAATATTGCCATCCAGTGTATTTGTTGAGCCAAACAAAATGTTTGAATAGAGTTTGATCAAAGTCTGAGTAAGTTTTATGTGTATTTTGCATAGCTAGTTTGACTGGGAGTGCCAGTTCTCTTTGCAATGCTGTTTAACTGTGTGAGAATAGGGCCTTATTAATACAGATTGAAGCGCTTTTCTTTTTGTGTACGTCACTTTTTTGAGAGATAGGAATATTATTTTTGTTGTGCTTTCACTAAAAAATACTTATGTTTGTTGTGAAGGAGTTGCCGAAGCTTATGCCAATAAACGGTCCGATGAACGCCTGTGTCCACTTGCCTTTCTCTGCCTCTTAGCTCTCAATGTGCAAAAACACGGTGTCATTGTAATCTGTTTGAGGCAATGCATGAGCGGGTCATTCTGCGCATGCGTTAAATGCGTCAAATATTTTAACGTGATTAAATTAAAAAATTAATTACCGCCCGTATTACGCGATAAATTTTATAGCACTAGTTTATTGCACAGTGCAATTCATTTGTGTGTTGTTGATTATTGTGCAGTCAATTTGCATTGTTTTACATTGGCACTGATATGCTGTTAACCCTAACCCTTTACCCGAAATTCAGAATTTTTAACATTAGGCTTAATCTTCCAGTTAGCAGGGTTTAATTAGTCGGTGGACTTGATTTCAACAAATTCCATGCAATTTGTCAATTATTTGTTAGTTTCAAGGGTCCGGAGTGCCAAAGCTAGCGCCAGTCAATGGTGGTTAAAATCAACTCAACGAATTAAACCTCCTCTAAATCGAAGATTAAGCCTTGTGTGTAAAAATTCTGCTCTTCCCCTTTAAATTAGATTATCGGAAAGTCAATTACATGCGATGACATTTTTCTGTTGTCATTCTTATGTTGAGGCGGTGACAAAGGGAGAAAAATTGGTAAAAAGTAACTGATAAATTACTGATAAAGCAACTTAGTTACTTTGATAATAAAGTAATCAGTAAAGTAACTACATTTTTTAGGCGTAGCCAGTCATCAAATTAGTAATTTGTGACAACACTAGTTGCAAGTGTAAACTCGACAATTCATACATTTTGAAATTCTCAATTCAATTATAGCCATATGAATTCAAGAGCTTATTGATGTAAAAGAGTTGGAGGTTTTCATGCCCATAAACGATGCATCCCTACCTCTTCCCAAAGCGCAAAGCTCCCTTTGCTTGGTTCGCAGTTGCGCTGGTCCAGATTTGAAAGGTGTATGAAAGCAGGGTTAAGTGTTGTTGACTCATATTTTTTTTGCAAAAAATTAGTTCTTTTAATCAAAATGGGTTCTAAAATGATTTGATGACTGATTTTGATGATGTTGATGATGTTTTTCTTCACTTGAACTGGTTTCACAAACATTGATTTGCACCAAGTAATACTACTCATAAATACATTCATTAAGAAGGTATTTTTTTCCAGTCCCAATTTTCAATTTGTCAGCTTTAAGGACCGTTTAAACGGAGATCCACTACTGTCCCACTGTACCTTTACGTATTTTATGCCAAAGATGTAACTTGGACATGAACAACTGAACTGAAAACAACAAATGGACATAACGATCCCTTGAAAAGGATGCCAATAAAAATGAAAATATTTCAAATAATACCCTAAAGAGAGAGCAAGAGCACATATTTCAACAATAAATAGGCATGCTGTTTGCCCTTCAGCTTCTTTTCTCTCGAATTAGCCTTCTTGGTGAAGCCTTATCAGTGCTCCAGGAACTAACTGACATTCACACAGAGACTAATAACACTGCAGCATTTCAGATACTTTGCTCTCTCCTTCTCTCTTGCCCTATGTCTCACAATCTGGCTACTTTTCCTCTTGTTCTCTCTTCCTGGTCAATTAGACAGAGGCAGAAGTCCCAGTTGGCTCCCGGTGGTAATCAAACATCTTTTTCTTGTCCATTTAACACTGGGATTAATTTCCTACAAGGTTAATTAAAGAGGCCCATCAGACAGAGCTGATTATTGTAAAGGTTACTGTTTTGCAGCTAGTGCCTGTGAGTACATACACACACATACTCATACGTTTATAAGCAGAAATTCTTTTACACGTGCACTCACAGGGACGAAACGGAGCCAAGATTATGCCATTGCCCGTGGAGAAATAATACGTTTAGAAATGCTATCGCTGAGTGTCAGGTGAGAGCTTTGAGAGGAATGTTGCGCATTAATGAGAAGAATGCACCAGAAGTGTCGCTGAGCTCTGGTGAAAAGAGAATATTAAATTTAAAATCTGTATTCACAAAGTTCAGGATTACTAAAAGTGCCTCTGTACCTAAATTTGGAATTAGAAATTAAGTTCAGTCCAAACCAATGTACCGTATTGGCCCGAATATAAGACGGCCCTGATTATAAAACGACCCCCTCTTTTTCAAGACTCAAGTTTGAAAAAAAAAAAAAAACTTTTTGAACACCAAATTAATTTTTATACAGAAAATCATTGCAGTACATCCGAAACAAATGATTAGAACAATATATTTGAGAGAAAAAGCTTGTTATTTTGCCTCATTCAAATCTTAATATCTGAACATTTAAATATGTAAACTAAAGTGCAATCACTTTCGTAAATGAATGGCTTCTGCTTTTTGAAATATAAATAAGCCAATCTATTGTGATAAAACAACAAAATTGCAATAACTGCATTAACCTTTAAAGTGAAGTCTAACTGTAACTGTAGTCTTGAAACAAATCTGAGTAAGGAAAAACATTGCAATAAAATAATGCAAACTGGTTAAACTTGAGAGTAGCTGAGATGTGTCATGACAGAACATCGCTTCAATGATATCTGCCGCCATCTAGCATCGTGAATGGGTATAATGTCTAGACCGCAAATATAAGACGACCCCCTCTTTTTCAGTCTTATTTCAATGCAAGAAACAATTCAATTCAATTCAATTCAATTTTATTTGTATAGCCCTGAATCACAACAACAATGTCTCAAAGGGCTTTACAGAAATGAAGCAACAAAAATGAATAGATACAGTTCAAGTCCTGGGTATCCCCTATCCTTAAGACCCTCCATGCCGGCAAGGAAAAACTCCAAAAACTCCACGGTCAATTGGGAGAAAAATTGAAAAATGTCTTATGTTTATGTCTTATATTTGGGCCAATACGGTATATTTTGCCTCGCACATTGAGTGCATCAATGATGAATTAAGTTGTTTACTTGGGACACTAGACCATTTTCAGTCGTTGATTGTTCAATAATTTATAGAGATTTTGTGAAATCATAAGATGGCCACATTGTAACTTAGTGGTGAAAACATCTGCCTCAAAGTTACAGACAAGTTTCCGAGGTACTTCCGCTTTATTTTCACATTTCTGCTTGCGACTTCCATTTTACACTTTCTCTAACCAAAACAATAGTGAAGCTGGCGTGGCATTACTCATAAAAAACCCTCAAAAAAGACCATTTGGACATGATGCATCCATTTGTCATCAGCGCAACAAGGGAGGACGACATGAAGAAATGGCCACAACCAAAATAGAAAACATTGTGGATTGTGGATTGTGGAAACACAATCAGGGACCTGAAAAGCTCCAAAGCATCCAGTTAATGTGTCCTAATACATGAATATGGGATTTTTGTAACAGGTACAAATATGTTCAATTTGACTACAATTCTGTGTTGCGTCACAATTGTGACATCATTAGCGCTGCATTAGCTTCAACGATAAAGAAATGGAAAAAAACCTCATCTACTACAAAACATACAGTACATGGGCTTTTAACCATAAATAGTGTTGCACCAATACCATTTTTTGGCTCCGATACCGATACCTGGCTATGCAGTATAGGCTGATACCGATTCCATACCGATACCAATTTGTTTACACATATATATATATATATATATATATAAACAGTGGGGAGAACAAGTATTTGATACACTGCCAATGGGTTTTCCCATTGGCAGTGTATCAAATACTTGTTCTCCCCACTGTATATATATATATATAAAATAAATCCAGTAGAATTTTTTATAGCATACCTGGTATGGGTGACCATAGTTAAATAAATAATCTTAAATAATAAATAATCCTAATAATAATCTTAAAGGCCAAAATAGTGCTAAATTTGTGAAATTTAAACATGTATAATACTAGCCCAATAGTAAGAATGTAAAAATACAATGAAAAAATAATGAATAAACTTTTTTAAACCCTGAGTTTTGGCTCTCAAAGGCCAAACAGTGCAACTATAATGAAATTATAAGTAATAATAGTTGACCACAGAATCCTGTCTCTCTATTTGCCTCCCTCTCTGGGCACCAGCAGCAACACACATTTAGCCACTTAGCCTAGCTTACTTTGCTTACTTCTACAGCACTTTTGAATACGCTTGCCACCCGTCCTTTAAAATAAGGAATCGTTCCGAGTTGGGAATTAAAAGTTGCCTTGCATTCCGTATTGAACCAATACGGAATATATATGAATATAAACATTTCTATACATGTTAGGAGTTTTGGGAATTTCCTTTTTTTTTTTTTTCATTCTGTACGGCTTTGTGTGTGAGCGGGGCATCCCTTCTTTTTATTTCTGAAAGGTGGCAACCCTACTTTTGAAATTACTCCAGCCCCCTCTCTCTTGGTAGCAGTTGCTGCTGTTGTAGCCTTAAACTCTTTGTGTTCGTTCACGTTTCGTCTTCAAATGTTTTATCAGGTTTGAGGTATTGAAACTGGCCGATTTAACTCCACCTCTCGAAACTTTTTGGCCGCAAATCTTGCATACAGCCATTATAGTCGACGGAGATTATAGCATGAAATATTTTCAGACGGCCGAAATTTTCCTCTCGTAGTTTGTATTTCCTCCATATAAAAAAGCTGCCCCGGCATTGGTTAAGAGCAGCCAACAACTTGATGTGCCTCACAACACTTACGTTGATGGACATATATCGAGACTAAGTGCATTCTACCTTAATGATGGAAGGCTCGATTTATGCTCAACCTTGGTTAATATTTTTCTAACAATTTTATAAGTTGCGATTTATTGACCTGTTTTCCACATGCACCAATTGTTTTAAAAAAAAAACAAGAACTGGAATCATGTTGTCCAAAAGTTCCATTGTGATCAATATCTGCAATAAAAAGAATGTCATACTATGTATGTTTATATGTACATGTGCGATGAGCTCATAATACAGTACCATAACTATAACCGAACTAGATGAAAATTACCTCATAGAATTTCCTTGTAACAACAGAATTCGTGTCAGCTCCGCTGCATTTGGCAACTGTAACATTGTAATTTCGCCTCATTTTGGTCACTCAAGTGGCTGGAGTATCAATCTACACCCAATGTTAACACAGGCTGCACAGATTGTTAAAATTTTGTCCATGAACGATCAACGAAGTGATAAGAACAAACATGCAATCTTTTAGGTGGACCGTTTAGATTTAAAGCACACCCTTAACTGATTGTCTGCTCAATTTAAGGCGTATGGCAAGGTAGATCCACACTGGCGCTTCGAAGCTGGACGCTGTTCAAAACATACTACTTCCAAGCATATACGTACACTGTAAAAAATGTCTGTAGAATTAACAGGGAAATACTGTGAATTCATGACATTAAAGCAATGTAAATGGGAAAAATGTTTTTCATTGTCAAACTTACAGTTATATTCTGCAAAATACAGAACCAAGCACAGCTGTTAATTCAAGGGTATTTATATGTAAAAATAACTATACTGTACTTGTTTGTATAATGTACAGTGTACTGTAAATTAAACGCAAAAAAAACATAATAAAATAAGCAATACAATTCAGTAAAATTTATAATGTAAAGGTGCTGAAAATATGTTTTGTGGTGTAGATTTGTCCAATAGGCTTTCCAAAGTAAAAAAAAAAAAAAAAAAAAATCAATGTATTGGATTTAATAAATTCATATGTTGCAATTTACAGATGAGAATATAGACTGTGGTTCCGTTTGCTCTCGCGTAGTTATGACACGCCCTTCACGATCGGGTAATGACAGAAATGCATGATGGGAAGTTGAGGCAACCACAACTGTGAGTGGTGGCTGTCCATGTTATATGATGTGTGCAGTCTCATTCAACTACAGCCATCCTTGGGGTCGACCAGTGTGGGAGGCACAGCACAGCACGGCATAAACGAAGTGAAAGTGAATTGTGTGATATTCTTCCACACATTGCTTGATACATAAACTTAACATTAGTTTTATAATGCTGGATGTACAGTAAATCGCAATTTTCCAATGAAATTAAATGAAATATGTTGTAAAATGAACATAAAATATATGTAAATTTTATTGAGCTATTTTGTTTTAAAAGCAGCATGTTCATGCTTATTTAGCAGCAAAAAGCTGTTGGATTTATTGGTAATTTTTTTTTTTTTTTACAGATTATAACTGTAAAATATACAAATTTTTCTGTAATGGCATTTACAGTTGTATTTTTTACGGAATTTCTCTGGCAACCACAGCTGCCAGGTTTTTTCCATAAAATTTACGGGATTTTTTTTTACAGTGTATATAGGCGCTTCGCTCACACAACCAAGCACACCACAGAAGGTCCCCAAATCTCATCTACGTCGCGCTGAATCTACTTCCATCCTCTGGTTGGATTTGGCAGTTTAAAACTTTGTCTATTTCAACCGCAATTCATGGTGTTCTGTCTCAACCGGAAGTCAGGAGCAGAAAATGCCAAAGATGGCGCCGCCCAATTTTCACTCAGGAAACTTGCCTATAAGATTCAAGTTGCAAATCTTGGCTCCATCCTACAAATGGGAATTTTTTTCCTCATGCTTGCGTACTGGTTAAGTTTATGTGTTTTATCATGTAATAGTCAATGAACCCAAAAAGGAATAAGATCCAATGGAATTTGTGTCCCATTGTTACCACGTCAAATACGAGATTTCACTGTCAACCCCTCTGTAATGCAGTCCGAGAAACTGTGACACATCCTGTGAACCTTTTTTTTTCCAGGCAGCCGATGTGCACACACTCATGGTGGAGTGACACTTCAAACCTGGCCAGTATGTATGGCCAGAAGCCTCAACAGTGTAGTGGGGGAGAGACTGCCATGAAAAGAGCAAAATAGAATCATTGTTCTGTCTTACTGCCGCATCTCTGTCATTGTACACTTGAGTCCTTCCTCTGTCAGACCGTGACACATTTCATCTGCATTGTTTGTTGCCATTATGCACAGCGGTTCCAGACACGGCAATCTAAGCGGGAGTGCTGAAGTGTCATTCTACAGTCCTATTTTTATGAACGCGTTATTTGATGTATAAGTGCTGAATCCTGGTGGATTCGTTAATAATAGTCGCGAACCCTGCACACGTTTAGCGCTCAGCAATCACAGGGCACAAAGGTCACCACGACATATCTAATGAGACAGGAAAAACATTTCTATTGAGCTGGTAACCATAACACCAACAAGTAAGCATAGGGTCAAAGTCCACAAGACACATGCAAAAATTGAGACTCACACACTCAACTATAAAAACAGAAGCCATTTTCCGGAAGACCAGCCTGTTTCCGTTTTCTCCTAAAGTGGGATGGAGCTCTCAGGTGACACACACACACACACACACGTACGCAAATATGTGTAGGTTCATTAGCATGCTAATTGGAGGTGAGGACAGTGTGGTGTGGAGGTGGCACAGAGTGTTATTCAGAGGCTTCGGGAGGAGGGTGAACCAGCTGACTCCCCCAACTTGGTCTTTTAGCTCGCTCACGCCTCTCTCCACCCCCATCTCCCTTCACAAGTCACCCCTGACTCTCCCTCCACCCAATCTGGCCGTCTCCTCTCCTCCCACTGAAGCCTTCCTCTGTCACCGCAGGCTCAGCTGCTGAAGAGAGCCTCGACGCACAAAGCGAGCTGTGTTCAACACTTCTTCTGGGTTATTGAGACCAAACATTGAAGTTTTCTTTTTCAAAATGTTGTCTTATGTTCCAAAATAAAAACAAATGTCCGTCATGTGCTCAGACACGTCAGCTAAATTAGTTGGTACCCTTGAGAAGAAAATAAATGAATAAATAAATAAATAAATAAAAAAGAATAAATACAGGTTATTAAAAATCTTTAAAAATTGCAGCAAACTTGTTTTTATATTAGTCAATGGAAATTGATATATCTCTGACACCTTTGCACCTGTCAATATTTTTTGGGTTGTTTTGGGCCACCTTTAACGTATTCTACTATGCTTGTTTCATTAGCTTTCTACAAAAGTTTAATGGGATTTAGGTCACTGCTCATTGAAAGTAGGGATGCACTGAAATTAAAATTCTTGGGCCAAAGCTGAAACCCAAATATGAGAAAACCGAGGCCAAAGACAGAAAGCTAAAAACAGAGACCAACTACTTTTCAAAATACAGTGATCCTTAGTTTTTCCAGAACCCGCCGCAATAAGTGAAAAACCGCGAAGTACACCCCCCCACCCCCCCACCCTTTTTTTTCAGTGTATATATTCGGATTTTGCATGAGAAAGACACATATAAGACATGTTTTTTTTTTCACTTTTTTCCCCAAAGTATACTTTTTAAAAAGACTTTTATGTATATAAAGTGGTACCTGAGTATACAAAGTTCATTCGTTCCCTGACCTTGTTTGTAAGTCGAAATGGTCGAATGTCGAGAAGGATTTTCCCATAAGAATGCATTATAATTCCATTAATTCATGTTTTTTTTCATATTTTCTATAATTTCCATCTCCTTGTCAATGGTAAGCCTCACCTTTTTCCCTTTTTTTCACCACCAGCACTAACATTCTTGGAAGCAATGTTGATTTCTCTCTCAAGAAAATCCGCTGTGCGCCATTCATACAGGAAAACAAAGAAACTGCGGTGCTGTCATAAATCGTCGTATTTTGAGCATGACGTCGGATGTAGAAACAAATGGCGAGTCAAATTTTACGTCGGATGTCAAAAAGATCGTGTGTCGAAGCGATCGTATGTCGAGGTACCACTGTAAATAGAGTATTTTAATAAATGGTTTTTAAGCACTTCAAATGGATAAGTTTTAAACATGTTACTGTCCCACCAAATTATTTTTAAACAAGAATAAAGAAGAAAAATGCTTGTCTTTATTAAATGCTTCATTGAGTGAGTCATCAAATCCGCTCAGGCTGCTCACTTACACACAATGAGTTGCCACAGCGACTGTTTAACAAGTTAAACGATGATTGATGCATGCAGCGCTATGAAGTTTCGGCTTTCCTAGAGTCTCTGGCAAGATCAAACCTTAATGTCTGTCAATCATCGTTAACTTTAATAAGCAACTCCAATGCATTGTCTGCCAAGAGAAGCGCAGGAGCAAGAGTGAGAGATTAGCGATCGAATTGGGACAGCTCCATCAAATACTGCATTTATTTATTTATTTTTAATTGAGAAAAAAAAAAAAAAACTGATCAACTGAGGGTGTGAAGTTTGAAGCATGAAGTAGCAAGGGATAAGTGTATTTATTTCACTTTTTTGTTATTTTTTATTGTAGTATTCGAAGTGTAAAGCTCACCTGACTCCAATCCATCCAAGTAATAATCTTTATAACACGGGTCAAATTTTCGATGCATCTTCAATAGAAAGCCAATTAAAAATTGTTTCAAAAAATTATTTTCATTTTCAAGGACCTTGACCTGCGGCTGTCTCAGCTCTAACACTGGGAAAAAATTCACTCCAAAATGCCTTGAAAGTAAGGATGTCCAGATCGCATATTTTTGCACCAGAGTCTGAGTCATCTTATTTTCAGAATCTGCCGATAAAGAGTCCCGATCCGATACCGAAAAAAATTCTTGGTCCAAAAAAAAAAAAAAGTTTAAGTTTAAACATGTTACTGTCCCACCATGCCGCCTTCATAATGTGAATTATTTTTAAACAAAAAACATAGAAAAATGCTTGTCTTTATTAAATGCTTCATTGAGTCAGTCCACTCAAATCCGCTCACGTTGCTGAGAACAGCCTCTCATTTACAGAATTAGTTGCCACAGCACACTACCACCAGTGTGCAACAAGCTAAACGATGATTGACAGATTTGCACCTTCGATTGTAGAGTTAACAAGCTTCTCTGGCAAGATCAAAGCTACAAACCTGTCAATCATCATTAACTCTAACTACAAAACTCCAATGCACTGCTGACCAAGAAAAGCAGCAGCAAGGAGAGTGAGAGTGTGTGCAAGCATAAAGCAGAAAATCATAAATATACAGTATATTTTTAACGAAAAAACAGTCCTTTTCACCATATTCCGATCCTCTGAAAAATGGCGCGATCAGCCCGATTTCCGATCACGTGATCGGATCTGGACATCCCTACTTGAGAGTCTTTTGATTTTTCACTGTACTATTAAGCAACCATTCTGGTGTACACAAAAGTGGTTTCCCCTAAGTGTTATGTAAAATTCAACATGTTTATCTTTTTATTATTATTGATATTATTATTATTATTTTTAATTCATACAGTTTATCCGTATCTTGTCCGGTCGTTTCAAATGATGTGGTTGCCATAAGTCCGTTCATTGTTGGAGATAAAATAGAACAGAAAAAAAGTTTTAGATGCACACAAGAATTGATTTTGGAGAGTCACTTATTTAGAAGTCCTTGCACGCCACGCAGGCTAAGTGTTAATGGAGGGAAAGGAGCCAATGAGGCAGCCAAAAGTAACCTGCTGTTACTGTAACTAGGGACCCTGATAACACAGTAATAACAGGCTAATCGTATTTGGGTTCAGAAACCACAACATGCTAATTCAATTAGCTTAATAAGCCCCTGTAGATAAAGAGCTTGTTTCGGCTGTCGTGATTGGCTGGCTCCTCTGGGGCTGTGCAGCTCTTCATTGGTTACCACAAAAGGAGGGAAACATCAGGAAAACTGGTGAACAGTATTGCAGTTTTGCTAATTTCTGGAATAACATTGAACATATATAGAAATGTTTTTATCACACGGAATGCATGAGAGGTTGCTACATGCCTTGCAATCTTTATTCCCTCATGAGAAAGTGATAGGTAGTTGCGAGGACACATACAATCAACTTTTGGCCAACTCCTATTTGTGTACATGGAGAATCTTCTTAAAGTGACAACAAAGAAGAGTAAGTCACTCATCCTTCAGAAATTTCTTTATTCTTTGTCTCTACAAACACCCAACACAATGCCACATAAAACCAGTCTCAGTCTATTGTCCTGCTGCTGTGTGTCAGTTCACTCTTAGCGTCTATCTCAGAGCCGCCGTCTTTGTGTGAAGGAGCACAGGAAGGATGGCGCCATTGTTTCACCAGCTAAGGAGGAGAATGGAAGTGTTACAGTGGAGAGAATTGGCAGCTGAGCCCCGCAAGGAGATTCTCCACACAATATTAGAGAGAGGGATCACCATGCTCAACCGTCGGGTTGGCCTCTGCTCGCCCCCTCGCACACACACGTGCATACGTACACTTCAAATGAAAACACACAACCTCAGCTCCTACCCCTTCTCTGTGAAATCTGCATTCACTCTTAACCCTTTGTTTTTCAGCTGACGAGCTAATCTGTTTACGGGTGTTTGTGAGGGCGCTTTTGTTTGCATCGTGCACATATGTGTGCATACACACACACACACACACACACACACACACACATATATGCAAACATACGCACACTTTCGACCAGAGCCAGCTGACGCCAGCAGAATATTGGAAACATCTCTAAAGTCTCACTTCAGCTCAATTTCTTCCATTTTTCCTAAGTTCTTAATTTCTTGTAAAAGTTCTCACTAAAAATATGGTGAAAAACAGCATACTTTTCTAACAAACATCGAAAGTTAAGCATTAGCTTGTTTCGAACGCAGTAGTTTTCATCATGAATGCCCCTGTCCCAGCTCCATGCTACATTGAAACTACAATTATTTGGGAAAAAACAAACAATTTTCAAACAAATTGTTTTATGGAAGGTTTCCAAACACTCTTAGCTCAAAATGTACATCACTAGCATAGATAATTTGACAAACATATACAATTTGTAGAAAATAAAGTCTTTTCAGATCATTTTAAGTAAATTAACTAGACAAAGATTGAGCTAAGTAATGTTATCTATTTTGTCACTAAAATAGCACATTTTAGTTACCGTATTTTTCGGACTATAAGTCGCACCAGCCATAAAATGCCCAACGAAGAAGAAAAAAACATATATAAGTCGCACCGGAGTAAAGTCGCGTTTTGGGGGGAAATTTACTTGATAAAAACCAACACATAACGTGGAACAAATATGTCATCTTGAAAGGCAATGTAAAATAAAAATACAATAGAGGACAACATGCTGAATAAGTGTACGGTATGATAATGTTACATGGTGCATGAACAACGAAATGCGAAAGTGGCCGGTATGTTAACGTAACATAGCTAATAAGAGTTATTCAGATAACTATAGCATAAAAAACATGTTGACAAGTTTACCAAACCATCAGTGTCACTCCAAAACACCAAAATAACATGTAAAATGATATAATAATGTGTTAACAATTTCACACATAAGTCGCTCCAGAGTATAAGTTGCACCCCCAGCCAAACTATAAAAAAAACTGCGACTTATAGTCCGAAAAATACGGTAGCTAAAGGGATCCACGGAGGGAAAGGCTTGTAGTTCTTAAAAGAACGTTATTATGAGTTAAAATAACTTGATATCAAAACCCCTCTTGATGTTTTTGTTTTTATACAATTTTTATAATTTGTTTAACTAGTAGGTCACCATTGTTGTTGACGTTACAGGTTACGCTGCTGGGCTTCCAGAGTATGACTCTAGCGAAATAAACGTCATCTGTTCAACCCTTTCAATTTGAACCTGAAAGGAACATAAATGAGCATGACAGCACAGTTGATATTTCACAAAACGAGCAGCAAAAGCAAAATGAATAGGAAAGACGGGATGAGACGAGATGACAGTCTCACAAAACTGGTGTTCTGCCAAAATGTGCTACACCGGCGAAATGTCTACAAGAGGCGAATTTGACATCCAATGTACTATTTTGCACTTTCAGCTTGTTTTGTTTAGATGCATACAGACAGAAAATACTAAAAATGCCTTAAGAAAATACTTAAATGTAGTAAAATAAAATAAGGATGATTCAAATATGCTACGTGACTAATGTGGTTAACAGCTCAACAATCTGGTTTAAAGCTACCACAAGAAAACACAATGCTTAAAACTATGAGAGGGAAACACATACAAAAAGCATTTTTAGTCAATGAAAAGGTAATAAAAGACTCAATAAAAACACAAATTGTAAGTACTCGCTGCTTTTAACTGAGGTGCACATGTGTTGGACGTCTCGCCGCGCTGGTAGTGTTCGTCTAGTGACAGTGAAAAACTACGTCATCACTCAGAGCGTCCATTGCGAGCGTAAACCATGGCACCATCCATAGGTCAAAACATGTACAGTTGTACCTCGACATACGATCGCTTCTTTTCGAAATCCTACGAAAAATTTGACTCGCCATTTGTTTCTACATCCGATGACATGCTCGAAATACGACGACATGAGAGCACCGCAGACGAACGCGTAGTGGGTTTTCTTGTGTGAGAAATCAACACAGGTTTTAAAAAGGTTGATACAGGTGGTAAAGCAAGGAAAAAGGTGACGCTTACCTTCGTAATGAAGATGCAAATTATAGAGAAATATGAGCGATGGGTGTGCATCCGTGAACTGGCTAAACAATACATCTCCATGGTCCTCCTCCGACCACCCATCGCCAGTCTTTATAAGTTAAGGTGACAATTATTATTGTGGTAACATCGCCAAAGAAATCGCCAGCTTCGTCACGTTTTTATCATTTATTTCACAACTTATCCAACACTAAACGCCTGCCGCAGTTGACGGTGTTCTAAAGAATACATTAACAAACTCAAGCTCTTCGAGCCCTCTCTCTGTCTCGTCGGCCACGCGGTGCGTTCAGATACAGCAAAAAACGTCCGCCAAATTAGAACCCGATTCATTACATTATTACAGGAATTATTATTATTATTGTTATATTATTCCGGTTTTTATTTATAATTTATTTGCTTTGCTATGTGTAATTGCCGTTTGTAATAGGACCAGCAGTATTTATTAAGGATTTAGTGTAGGTTTTTGGGCTGTGGAACAAATTAATGGAATTATAATGTATCCCTATGGGAAAATCCTGCTCGACATGCAACCTTTTCGACTTACAAACAAGGTCCTGGAACGAATTCTTCGTATGTAGAGGTACCACTGTACTAAATATTAGTGTTGCACCGATACCATTTTTTGGCCCCGATACCGATACCGATACCTGGCTGTGCAGTATCGGCCGATACCAATACCATACCGATACCACCCCGTTTATATACATATATATAAAAAAAAAAAATTCTTAATTTTTTTTTTTTTTTTTTTCCAAAGAGCTACATAATTGGATGTGAAATCATTGCTATCAAGGCTTTGTCAGGCTGTTGCTTACCTTTGCAAAATAGGAAAAAGTACACTAAACCCTAGTAGACAATAGTTGAATAAACCTTTGGCTCTCAAAGGCCAAAATAGTGCTAAATTTGTGAAATTAATAAAACATGTATAATATCAGCCCAACAGTAAGAAAGTAAAAATAAATTCATAATAATAAACTCTGAATGAACTGAACAAACTTTTTTAAACCTCTCAAAGTCCAAACAGTGCAACTTTCACGAAATTATTGTCACATTCTGCTGCTGGTTAGATTGTGTTTTGTTGCTGGGCTGGTAGTGGGGGCGTTCCTGACATCGAACTTGAATCCAATGCAGGCTCATCAACGCAGCATTTAAGCACGGGTGATCTCAGAGAAGGCTGCCGAGATATTTGCCTTGCTGATTGCTATTTGACATCTGGTACAATAATCTCGCTACATTTGCTTGTTACGCCCCTGCATTGGGTTTTTCTGTTAGTGTGCTGCTCTCGTTTGTAACCGCTGCCTATCGTCTTAGTTAACCTTCGAGTTTGTCCGTCGACCTGCTGTCACGGACTCCTTTTGTTATTTCTACTATCCCGCGATCGCGTGTTATTTTTTGTTTGCAATCATTAAACCCTTTTATGTATCCCCTGCTTGTTGTCTGCTTCGAGGTTCAACCTTGTTTCCGCATTTGCGGACGCTAACAATTATAAGTAATAATAATTGACCACAGCATCCCGTCTCTCCTTTTTTTCGGGAGGTGGGAGTCCCTTATTTCTATTTCTGAAAGGTGGCAACCCTACTTTGGAAACACTTCCCAAATTACTGCGGCATTTCATTCAGTAAAAGACAATAAAAGTAAAGGAGACGAAGTGAACTGAGCAGAGATTGTTGCTCCGGTCCAGCGGCCTTCTTCCTCTGGATAGCAGTCCTGCTCTTGCAGGCTCAAACTCGTTGTGTTCGTTCACGTTTCGTCTTCAAATGTTTTATCAAGTTCGAGGTATTGAAACTGGCCGATTCAACTCCACATCTCCAAACTTTCAGGCCGCAAATCTTGCATGCAGCCATTGATTTTAATCGACGGGATTTCTATTTGGAAATATTTCCCGACCGCCGCCATATTTCCTGGTTTGTTTTCGTCCATATGAAAAAGCCCCCTTTTGATTGGTCAGGAGTGGCTATTGGCCCGCTCTCATTGGTCTGGAGCAGGCCAATAGCGATAGCTGCTTGGTGTTCACGTGTCATCACACAACACAGAGACAGAGTGTAGTGAGCGCCAGGAGGAGAAAAAGGCTGTGGTCAAATGTTATAATAATGGACCGGTAAATGGTATCGGCGCCGTCTTTGTTGGTACTCGCCGATACCGATACCACCATTTCGGGCTGGATCGGCGCCCCCTGCCGATACTAGTATCGGTATCGGTGCATCTTTACTAAATATTATAGATGTTTAAATCAATGGCAATATTTAATGTGTTTCCAATAACATGTTTTTATTAAAACAAAACAATTATGGCTTATTAGTGTCTACAAGTCTTTAAACCCGAGGTTCCCTTTAATCTGTTTTCATTGAAGTTCATTAGATATTAAGTTTGCTAATTGTTAATTTTCACGTGAAAGCCTACAAAGGCTGACTGTCATTTTTTTTCTTACTTTTTTGAAAGATTTATATATATAGCTTATGAACTGACGCATTTTTGCGCATGTGCATATAGCTTGCAACCGTGTGCATATTGAAGATACAAAGTGGGGGATGGTGTACGTGATCAGCAGCACCCTAAGCAGATAAGAGAAAAGGCAAGTGTCAAATAGGCAGCAGAGGTAGGACTGAAAACTGCTGTAAACAACACAGCTAAAATTTAAAGAAGGATTTGTTGGGAGGCGAAGGGCATGGATGGAACAGCGATGTACAAATAGGCAAGGCAAAACCGAAATGCAAAGACTAGGCCTGCTGGGGCCTTTTTCTCTCCACACATCAGCTCAATCCTCTTCATCAGCGTCACACTAATTTGAGAGATTAGACATTGCGGTTTAGGCGTCGCGAGCTTGCCTCTCTGAAGCGTCACTTGCCTTTGTGTACCATTCTTTCCACTTCTTTGATTTCATAAAAACATTATTATATGGAGTGGTGGTAAGACTCTTCACTTTCACAATAACAGCGTCTCACTTGATTCCCTTGCTATGGGATATGCTCAAGTAATTATGTAAGAAGTAAACACTCACAATTCACTGGCTGCTACTGCACCTTGTGCCGGCATAGACGTTTATTGGTTGGCCTTATTAGATTCCTGATGCCTCTACCACTGCTCTGATTAATGCGCATAAACACACACGTATACACAAACACACTCACGCAGACACTAGGCACGTGCTGTGAACACCATCTACCCTCTCACCAACTTAGCAGCGCTATTAGTAATGATTGAACCCTATCCAGTGGATGTAATATATTAGCAGGGAGATTATTCTGACGTTAAAACATGTTCCCTGTGCTGACAGCATCATCAATCACCCTCACCCTGCCTGTAGAAGACTCACTGGACATAATTGCTTCAGCATGGGGCTGGAGAAGGAAGGCATGAGGTGGTGGTGGTGGTGATGGGGGTTGAGGGAACGTGTGTGAGATTGAGTTTGGATTTCCTTGTCAATGTAAGGTTGACATTAAAGGAAAATGCAATGAACTTGATGATCTAGAAGCTAAGCAAAAATAGAAATAAATGATGCAATTCTATTCATATATTACATTTCCAACATTATATAGACGATAGAAATGGCTTTTTTCTCAATCGTTTTACAGACAAGAACCAGTCAGGCTGGTTTTGCGAATTTTTATTTTTACTACTAAAGTTTAATTAAAATGCCAAAAATGGCCTATTATTTTAGATTACCGTAATTTTCAGACTAAAAACCTCACCTGACTAAACAACAGTCACAAAATTTTACAACAACAACAAAAAAAACTGTATTAGTTCATATGTTCAAGTCGCACTGGACCACAAACCGCAAATTTAAGCTAGCATTAAGAGATATTTACACAAAAACACATGCAGCTAATTAGCCTGTAAAAACCATTAATAGGTCGCACTGGACTTTAAACCGCAAGGTAGCTGGAGGGATGTCAAATAACGGCTTATAGTCCAAAATTATGGTACTTAATTTAATTTTTATCCTCTAGAGTTAATACAATATGAATTTTCATGCACAATACAGTGGGGCAAATAAGTATTTAGTCAACCACTGATTGTGCAAATTCTCCCACTTGAAAATATTAGAAATGCCTGTAATTGTCAACATGGGTAAACCTCAATAATGAGAGACAGAATGTGTGTGTGTGTGGGGGGGGGGGGGGGGGGGGGGGCGGGGTGAATATCACATTGTTTGATTTTTAAATAATTTATTTGCAAATCATGGAGGAAAATAAGCCAAAAGTTCATCTCAGTACTTTGTTATGTACCCTATGTTGGCAATAACGGAGGCCAAACATTTTCTGTAACTCTTCACAAGCTTTTCACACACTGTTGCTGGTATTTTGGCCCATTCCTCCATGCAGATCTCCTCTAGAGCAGTGATGTTTTGGGGCTGTCGTTGGGCAACACGTACTTTCAACTTGCACAATTAGTGGTTGACTAAATACTTATTTGCCCCACTGTATGTGGTCATTCCTCCATAAAACAGGCTTTACAAAGGTATTAATCCAAGCAAAGGCCAGAAATGCACATTGAAGGAATTCTTAGATCTTTTTATTAGTTTAGGATAGCAGAAGCTGATTAGTAACATTTGAGGAATTTCAAATAGAAAAACTAGTGCGCAAGGTACCACAGATCAAAAAAGGGGCATTTAGGTTTGCATTTTACATTTCATATTGCACCACCCCTTTGCAAAAAAAAATAAAAAAAAATAAAAAATTAAAAAAAAATGGATTGTCCTTGTAAGAATGAAACTTTTATTTTATTATTTGTTTTTTTGTTTTGTTTTTTTTGCTCAAGCTAATTTACTTCATCAGGTTAATTAGTGCATGTGCATTTCCAAGTTGTAAAAGAGAATATTACTCATTGTAGATGACATAACTGACATTGATCTAGACCTGGGGTCGGAAACCTATGGCTCGCGAGCCAGATTTGGCCCTTTTGACAGCTGCATCTGGCTCGCAGACAAATCTTAATTAATTAAAAAAAAAAAAAAAATCGTTATACTCCTTTGTGCATAGCGGGAAACGGTGATGGTTATTGCGACTAGAAAGCCGGTTCGCAGTAATTTTAGTGGGAAAGTGGCAAACATGCATGTCGTTGTGTCTTCAAGATAATTAAACGGATAAAAGACATGTCTCCGTCGGCAAGAACTGTTCATGATCGTACCCTCATGATGTCAAATCAAACTGAGGCAACGCAAATGAAGGACATAAATGCGGCATCGTTTTTTTCTCTCGCTTTGGATGAGTCAACAGACAATTTATCCCAGTTCAGCGACAGCAACAAGAGGGGAGGTTTTATTCAAGTCCTTCTCTGAGTTCGCTAAAGAAAAAAATCTACGGATGGATAAAATTGTTTTGGTGTGCACTGATAGTGCTCCGTGGATGGTTGGGAAAAACAAAGAATTCGTAGCGTTTCTTCGTGAACATGAAAAGAGAGGCATCCTAAGTTTCTCAACGCCTGCATGAAGCTGAACATCATAAAGTATCAACCAGACTACAAAGCCATGAGCAAAACCATGCCGCACCAGAAGTCGCATTAAAGGTAAGAAATACTCATCGTTGATTTGCAACAGCATAACAATGTTATCAAAAAGAATTCAGAGACTTATTGTACTTTAAAAGTGTTGAAATTACATAATATGCACGCATTACTTGGCTCTCAAGGAATTACATTTAAAAATATGTGGTGTTAATGGCTCTCTCAGCCAAAAAGTTTCCCGACCCTTGATCTAGACTATACAGTGGTACCTCTACATATGAAGTAATTTGGTCCAGGACTTATTTGTAAGTTGAAATGGTTGTATGTTGAGCAGGATTTTACACAATACATTATAAATCCATTAATTCGTTACACAGCCCGAAAACCTACACAAAATACTTAATAAATACTGCTGGTACTATTACAAATTGTATTTACACATAGCAAAACAAAAAAATTCAAAATGATGATCTTTATAATAATGACATAATAACAAGAAGAATTCCTGTAATAATGTAATGAATCGGGTTATAATGTGGCAGCAGTGTTTTGCGTGCTGTACCTGAACGCACCGCGTGGCTGATGTGACATGTTGATTTTTCTCCCGAGAAAATCCGCCGTGCGTTCGTCTTGCGGCAAAAGACACTGCGTGCTGTCATAAATCGTCCTATTTCAAACATGTCGTTGGCTGTAGAAACAAATAGCGAGCCAAATTTTAAGTTGTATGTCGAAAAGATCATGTGTCGAAGCGATCATATGTCGACGTACTGCTATAATTGTCTGTTCAAGCTCTTTAGGCATGAACAAAACCATAAAACACCCTACAATAACTGAAACCACAGTATTTCTAAAAACCTTTCATACATTCATTCATTCATTTGGTTCACTTTGTGAACCAAATCCTACTAATTTCTCATGACGGACTGTGTCACGACTTAATTTTAATCATCTTAGCTGCTATTCACTCGGAATTCGTGCTGTGCTGCTTGCAGATAGGTGAAAGAAACACTGACCTAAAACCCCACAGTAATTGTTCTGTTATTTAATAGAATATAAGCTATTCTGTGATGTGTCTTCTTTTTGCAGAGCAGTGACCATCGCCCTCTTGTCTCTCCCTCACTGGCTGTAATGTTATCCAGTGATTAGTATTCTGCTCAGGCGTTCGGATGGAAAGCAGAGTGGCTGCCGAGAGGTGTCCTGAATCACATCACTCATATTCCGCTAAGTGTGTGTGTGCGGATGGGGGTGTGTTTGCGCGTGCGTAGGTGCGTATGTCTCCGTGTGTGGGGGCAGACGCACACCGGTTTCAAAGAGTGAGTAGGGATTGAACCAAATCAATCTCATATCAGCACCCAGTCCCTAACTGTTTTCTGTGTGTGAGCGTCACCATGCATTGTTTAAACACACATTTGCCACCTAACAGAGCTGCTGCACTGCCATTTGTCAGTTTCCCCCCGCAGGGAGTGTGTGTGTGTTGCAATTGTGTGCTGGTGTTTGCACACACATGTCAAGGTCACCCGCGCCATTCTCTCTCCTGGCTGGTAGACAGAGGCTGTCCATGCTTGTACCTGAATTGCATCTTTTCATTCATAGTGAACAAATCTCATCTGAGCAGTTGATATTGTATTGTGAATTATGTGTTTAAAAATAGCAGGGATGCACCGGAATGGAAATACTTTGGACACAAAGTTTTGCCGAGGGAAACATATTACATAGCAAGGCAGAGTTTGCGGTTGAAAAGTAAATTAATTTATTCAAGATTAAATTTACTTTTAGATCATCAGTAATTAAACTCACTTTAGATCATCAATGTCTGGGTTTTCTGTGATTGTGTGTTCAATTCAAGCAATAACACTTGTCATACACCAACTTTGAATGACAACAGAAAAAATGTCATCGCATGTAATTGACTCTCCGATAATTGAATATAAAGGGGAAGATCAGAATTTTTCACATGAGGCTTAATCTTTGAGTTTGCAGGGTTTAATTAGTCGATAGAGTTGAATTCAACCACCAGTGACTTGCGCTAGCTTAGCCACTCCGGAGCCCTGAAACTAACAAATAACTGACAAACTGCGTGGAATTTGTTGAAAACAACTCCACTGACTAATTAGACCCCCACTAACTTGAAGATTAAGCCTAATGTCAAAAATTCATAACTTCAGGTTAGGGTTAACAGCATATCAGTGCGAATGTAAAACAATGCAAATTGATTGCACAATAATCAAACCACACACAAATGAATTGCACAGTACAAAAAACACAAAGGTGGGTGCGGGCACGAACACGCACGTACAACCTGGAAGTACACCGTACATACACACCGTTAATTTGGCCCAAAAACGTGGCAGCAACTAAGCACTTTACAGTCAATCAGACTTACAACACATCCCAAGATGCTAAACGTCACCTCATGGCTTAAATGTGCAACACGAATATGATGTAAACAATGCTCGCCGAATTAATGAGGACGAGCCGGAGGGATGACTACCAGCCGTTGCAATAGCAAAGCTACATAACGGCCACGCATGTAGCGGCTCCAACATATTGCAGGAACCCTCCAAATTGAAGGAAAAATACGTACATTTATGGACGCACACAGATCCACTTTCCCTCGCATATCTTAATAGGTGGCTGCACTGGGCTCTAATGTGCACCCGTGATCCTCACACCTTTCTCAGTCCCAAAACACTTAGCGCCTGTGAGACAAAATGAGAAGTAACTATAAGCGGTTACCATGGAAACAAACACATATTGGGAAACTTTCTAACATTTTCTTTATAAAATGCTCTTCGTAGATGACTACAATATTTTTCATTCTACATACGTTATGAGGCAATAATAAAATTATAACGCACAGACACTAAGAAAACTAACTTTGATCAGATCACTAGTTTGGAAAAACGAACGTGTTAGATTGCTCATTACTGTAAGAAAGTACCTTAATTTCCCGAATATAACGCGCACTTTTTTCCCAAAATCAACTTGTAAAATCATGGGTGCGCATTATACACGGGTACATGGATGGAGACAGAAAAATATATATTATATATATATCTAAAGACAGATTTTTTTTAATTGACACGGCCATGTTCTGTTGAATAAAACGTATGCGGCGATCCGTTGCCGACCATTACGGTAAATGACGTCACCATTTTGTTTCGGTAATATTGTTTCTGTAATACCACACTGATTGGTCGAATGATCTCGTCCGTGTTAAATTCTGCTTTTTTCACTCTTCATAAAGCACAGAATTCAGTTTCTTGAACTCATTTGAGTCAACGTTTATTGCAACTCGGCAACTCGGACCATAACAAACGTAACACAACACAGAGTTCCTGAGTCCGTCAACTGTATCTGTCCCTCAGGAAACTCAAACCCAAATAACAATATTTCCTCTTGTTACAGTCCACAGCGATGCGCTTTTTCCGTTTTCCGACTTCAGTCCCCACTTTTATTTTACCGTATCAATCCATGGAAGAAACATTTATTCATCATGATGAAACGAGCAAGTTATACAGCGGCCTTTAAACGAATAGTCACATCTGTTTTGTTTTCTCCTAGATTCTGGTAAGTTGGAGAAGTTGTCAAATCATATTATTACCGTAAATATTGTCAGTTTATGGTAATGTTTTGAACTACCATGGTGCTATGCTTGTGCTGTGTTTCACCAGTCAGTAAAATGACGTTTCTGTATCTGTATATGAGCTCCGTTTTCTTGTATTCTTCTATTTATTGGTGCTAAAATTAGGGTGCGCGCTATAAACGGGTACAGTAATTTTCCCTAGATTTTACAAGTAAATTTGGGGTGCGCATTATACACGGGTGCGCCTTATATTCGGGAAATTACGGGTGATTACATGACAATAACACGTTACTAAGTTAGTGATAACACTGGATCTCAGTACTGTTCTAACCCGTCCACACACTACTACTATAAAACAGTTGATTTTCAGAAAAAGACCCTGGGTTGTTAATCAGCCAATCACAGGGCATGTAAACAAACCATTCATTGACATTCACAAATATGGATAATTAGTCTTCAAAGAATCTAACTCTGACTCTTTGCCAAGGTTCGAACCCAGGATTTATCAACTATGAGGCATGCTACCGCAGTTACAATTCTATCATTAAATGAATACCTCTTCTGGGGTGTCAGTTAACAGTAATTTGTTCTTCATTTCCATAATATTTCAGTCATAATTCAACATAATCTTTATTATATATTGTTTCTCATTAATGTTCATTCAGTTGTGTGGGGTGTACCTCATAGTTTGATGGGCGAGTGTGTCAGAAAATGTAATGTAAATATTGGCCATAAACACCCTGCAGCGACTGTACAACAGAGCTAACTGAGCTGAAACACAGTGACTCGCAGAGCATATTTTAATTAGCCTTTACAAAAAGGTTTGAACTTGACACTATTTAGTCGGCACATTACCCTGCTAAATGGAGCTATGTTGGAAGGGTTAATGATTTACAATAAAAAGAATGCATTTTGTATACGTTTATGTAACTTTCAGGACATAGATTTTCAAAAGGAAAGTAAACCGTCTTGCACAGGTACACAATAAATATGTAAGAAAAGAAAATGTGTAAAACCGGAGGTGGTGGTGTTCGATTATAAGACAGAGCGTGTGTGTATGCATTAAAATGGAGGATTTTCTTGTCAGAGTGGCAGAGGTGGGGATTAGTTTAGGATCTGACTGAGACAGAGGAGAGCAGGGCTGATGACTTTAGCCACATGAAGAGATGACGGAGCAAATATGGGAGCATATACATCAATATCAGCACCAAACACATTATAGCTGCACCCAGCAGAGGAAAATACATACAGTAAAAAGCCATGCTACATTTTCTTTGTTTAATGCATGACTGAGAGAAGGAAATTAATATCAGTGGATTGAATCCGCTTCTATGGAAGATCTTCATGCTCACCCAAACCCCAGGCTAATGCGCCCAAATAGATGCACACAGGCGTGCACACACATGACCCCCCCACACGCACACACACACAATGCTGACAGACAGGCACTAAAATAACCTCTGTTCCAGCTGGTGGACTGCTGAGGCTCCTGCTGGGCTCTTTTAATAGGGAAAATTAGCCAAGCAGAAAGGTGGATCCTGTTTGTTATGCTTCAGTGTCCCCCTTCCACACATTGGGCCAAGGAGGCATCCTCTGTTCTCTCTCTCTCTCTCTCTCTGCCTCTCAGCTCTCTTGATGCCATGTCTTTAGCAGATGCTGCTGCCTCCATGCATCCATCTCATGCCCTTATTCCAGGTACAGCTACACATACAGCTGCTTTGTCCATAAACTTTCTTCCTTCTTTTCTATGTCAGCATTCTCGAAAGCTTTCTTATTTACATCAACATCTACAAGCCCCAGAAACGAGATGCTTCTAAAATGAAAGAATGTCAAAGCCCAAGAGTGAGTTACGGTTGGCACAAACAAGCGTTTGCATGAGACACAAGTCAGGATGAAGTGAAGAGAGAGAAGGATGGGAGAGGATGCAAAAGAATGAAAAGCATCTTTGTTCTTAGATGCCCTTGAGACAGCTGACATCACCAAAATAAGACCTTCTTTCAGGGGGACTGAGCAAGAGGAAGACAGCAGGATTTGACATACTGAACTAATAGTAATGCTTGAGATCTTTGTGTGTGCTCTATATGGACGTGTAAGCTTTATAAAATCAATATTCATAGCCACTTTCTAAACACATTAAAAACTAGTCACGAAGAGGCCAACATGCACATTTGTGAGCATAATTTCAAAATGTACTGAAAATTTGGGACGCTTTCACACTAGACCAAGAGGACCAGGGTCCTGTTGGAGAGCTATCTTGCAGCAACACTTGCAAATGAGTTGTTGAATGAGTTCAGCATTCACACTGTGCCAACCGAACTTTCCGAATCGCATCACGTGGATGAAGGCGAACTCATTGATAGGACAAATAGAAGAGGAAATACCTCCCTTGAGAATGCTAGTGCAATTGAAAAGTGCCAATAAGGCACTTATTCTGTCCTCCACGTGTGTGTGTGTGGGGGGGGGGGGGCACAAATTGACAGATGCGAACAAATCAAGCTGTAAGCAGATGCTGGAGTAAAGTTGAATTGGATTTACTGTGGTCATTTTTCTCTTGAAACTGAGCACTTCAGCACTGACACTATTTTGTAAAACTGAAAACAATGAAACATTGTGTCAATAATATGAAATAAATTCACAAAATAAAGCATAGTGTCCATCACGTGTCAATGTGAATAGCAACTGGTAGCACAGCTTGCAAGCAATGAAATAATTAGGGCTGCAGCGATCGATTATTTTAGTAGTCCATAAATCGATGAACTAGTTAGGTTGAATAATCGAGTAATCGGATAAGGAACATAAAAAATTAAAATACTTGTGCTGGGCCACAAACGGTATAAAAAATAAAATAAATAAGGTTCTATGTACAACAAAAGAAAAATTGGCTAACTTACATAGCAAAATTCCGCTAGCTTAGATGCTATAAAATGCTAATGTTTGTTTTTTACAATGCTCCTAACAAATGGTTCAGACACATATTCCCACAAAAAACGGCTAAATAAGCCTATAAACTAAAATTCAGATGCATTAAAAAACAAGAGCTCAAACAAAAACTTAGCTTACGTTGGTCTGAACAGGGAGCAGTGTGATTGAGCCATGTGAAATGAGGCAGACCAGAGCGTAGTATATCCACCCTAATCAATATAGTGAAATGCAAACACTTTCAAAATAAACCATTACAACGCCACTTTTATTAAACGAATACTCGAAGCAACAAAAATTAATTTGAATATTTTTTTTGTAATCGAATACTCGAGTTAATCGATTAATCGCTGCAGCACTAGAAATAATGTAAACAAAACTAAATATATAGTACATATCTCCAATATACTACACAACGCTCATGAATGTAATACAAAGGAAGAATATAACTTACCAGCGATGCTTGTATAAGGCACAAACAACGTGGTGAGATGGCCTGAACTGCTATGGTACACGGGCTGCAGACATTAGCTCATCCATTTCGCTCTCTCTATTCGCAATGAGCTAGCGTCGACATTTGATTACGTCAGCAGAAAGTGCTAGAACTTATCAAACGTAATTACACTTAAGTGCCAGCAGGGGACAAAAAAACACCAAAAACACTGGCAGACAATAAGTGGACATAACGACAGCACTGCCATATGCATATTGAGGCTGTTCGATTCATCGATTTTGAACCGAAAACGACTTTTCTGGTTAAAACAGTGTTAATAACACAAATTGCATAACGCCATGAGCAGGGGTTAATTTGTGCTGGATCCTGCCGGAACAAGATCCGCCACCTCTTGATTTTGACCTCTCTGTGTTCCGGGACTTATTTGGGCAGTGGGGCAACTCTCGGGTATAGAAAAAAATAAGAACATGTGGACCGGCGATTTCCGTGGCTCATTCGTCATCGCTCCTATATCCGGTTCTTCCTTCGGAGAGGTGGTGTAGTGTATAAAAACACAGAGACGCCTTGGATGGCTGTTGCATGGAGACTTTTATTAACTAAACAAAAACCAGCAGGGGACAGTCAGAAAGTCAACAACGCGCTCTGGCGCAACTCTCCTTTTCGCCATTTCTTCTTCTACGCCAAATGGGCAATGCCGGTCACACTGGAACGGGACAGCGGCCCCTTGGGGATGCTGGTAACAATGTTGTTTATAAAAAATTAACGTCATTTTTGAAAGAGTCTGAGATTTGTTGATACACTAAAAAGCTGAGGTTTAGAAATTTGCCAGAGCGGAATGTCAAATACAGACGAGTGAGGACAGAGGAAACTCTGAACTCATTTAAAAAGGATTTACTAGAACAAAACTGGGAAAATGTATGCAATGGAAGTGACGTAGACTGTGTATATGAAAGATTTTTGAATATATTCACATCATTATATGATAAAAACTGTCCATTACAACAGCACAGCAGAAAACAAAAGCACAAAGATCGACCATGGTTCACGAAAGGATTACAGAACGCATGTAAGAAGAAGAATACACTGTATAGAGAATTCATAAAAGAAAGAACTACAGAGGCAGAAAATAAATACAAAAAATATAAAAAAATAAACTGACTAAAATCATAAGGGTATGTAGGAAAGAATATTATAGTAACATTTTGTATAACAACAAAAACAATATTAAAGGAATATGGGATATATTGAATGGAATAATTAAAAATGGTGCCAAACAACAGAGTTATCCTCAATACTTTGTGGATAATGATATGAAGAAGAATGAATATGGATGACATTGTCAGCAGCTTCAACACGTTCTTTGTACATATTGGACAGAATCTGGCAAAAAAAATTCCGAATGTAAGTTTATCTGATGAGTGGAATGGAAACCTCATCAAAAGGAATCCCAGCTCAATGTTCCTTACAGCAGTTGTAGAAGAAGAAATAATCGATACTGTAAATAATTGTAAATGCAAAACATCCACTGACTTAAATGACATTGACATATTGACATGACAGTTGTGAAAAAGGTCATTGAGGGGATTTCAAAACCACTAACATACATCTGTACATTTCCAAACAAAATGAAAATAGCTAAAGTCGTGCCATTATACAAGACTGGGAATAGACACCAATTCACAAATTACAGGCCTGTTTCTCTACTTCCACAATTTTCCAAAATTCTGGAAAAATTATTCCGCAAAAGATTAGATAGTTTCATCAGTAAATATAACTTACTTTCTGATGGTCAGTATGGATTTAGGGCAAACAGTTCAACATCACTAGCCTTAATAGAATCAGTTGAGGAGATCACGAACGCTCTTGACCACAAATTACATTCAGTTGGAATATTCATAGAGCTACAGAAAGCATTTGACACTATTAACCATGACATTTTAATTAATAAACTTGAAAATTATGGGATCAGGGGGGTGGTACTACACTGGGTGAAGAGTTATTTAAGTAACAGAAAACAATTTGTGAAGTTGGGTGACAATGCATCATCATGCTTGGACATTGCTTGTGGCGTCCCTCAGGGTTCAGTGTTTGGTCCAAAACTGTTTATTCTGTACATAAATGACATATACAAAGTTTCAAGCAAACTAAAATTAGTTTTATTTGCAGATGACACTAGTATCTTTTGCTCTGGGGGAGACTTACATGAACTCCTGGGGAGTGTTTCTGATGAGATTTGGAAACTAAAAGCATGGTTCGATAGAAACAAATTATCATTAAACTTAAGTAAAACTAAATTTATGTTATTTAGCAGCCATAATAAATATGGTCAAGTACAGATACAGATAGATGGGGTGAATATTGAAAGGGTCCATGAAAATAAGTTTCTTGGCGTTGTAATTGATGACAAGGTTAACTGGAAAGCTCATATAAAACATATACAAAGTAAATTAGCAAGAAGCATTTCAGTTCTGAATGAAGCAAAACACATTCTTGATAATAAATCACTCCACCTTCTTTACTGCTCTTTAATCCTGCCATATTTACACTACTGTGCAGAGGTCTGGGGTAGTACTTATACAGTAAATGTACATTAAATTCACTATCCATTTTGCAAAAAAGAGCCATAAGAATAATACATAATGCTGGTTATAGGGATCATACTCATATATTATTTTTAAAATCCAGAATTTTAAAACTCACGGACTTGGTTCATTTTCAAACAGCTCAGCTCATGTATAAGGTTATCCATATGTTACTTCCTAGCAATATACAGAAGTTGTTTTCTAACAGAGAAGGTCATTGCAGTTTGAGAGGGGAGCTTCACTTACAGCATCAGAGAGTACGGACTACATTAAAAACTTTTTGTGTTTCTGTTCGTGGAGTAAGGCTGTGGAATAAGTTAGATGAGGGACTCAAGCAATGTCCAAGCATGACCCAGTTTAGGAAGTGGTACAAACACATGGTTTTCACAGGGTATAGGGAAGAGGAAGGGTTTTAATATAGGGGGTTTTCACATATCTGTTATTGGCTGGTACTTGTTATTTCATTTTATTTTTATTTTGTCTTGCATCTTATGTATATGGTTGCATTATTTCTTTGTTGATATGAGGCCTAATTAAATAGGGCGGACTGATATTATGGAGGAATAGAAAAGGGGGGTTTGTTTTAATAAGCAAATGCTTCATAATGAATAAATTCTAATATTTATTATAACCATTATTGTCTTAAATATTGTTGCTGTCTCAAGTATTATAATTTGTCTGATTTTTGTTTTGTTTTTGTTTGTTTGTTTATTACTTTTATTTTCTCATGTCCAAAATAAAGCATTCTCATTCTCAGAGAACTCCCCCTTACGCTAGCCCACTTCTTCTTCTATGCCAAATTGGCAATGCCGGTCACACTGGAACGGGACAGCGGCCCCTTTGGGGATGCTGGTAACAATGTTGTTTATAAAAATTTAACATCATTTTTGAAAGAGTCTGAGATTTGTTGATGCACTAAAAAGCTGGACCAACAAATCACGCCCCTGACATAAAAAAAATAATAATAAAATTGTGGCATTGCGGGAGCAAGCAGCCAGGATCAAACGGTATTTCAACATGCCAAAAAGACAGTTCCATTTACTGTCCCTTTTCGAAAAGAACTAAGATGGTTCAAAAGAATGTGGGACATCCATCGACAGTTCAGGGATGGGAATGGGATGCACAACTGTTTGGACAGCGGCTCAGTTCAAGGTGAATGCAATAAAGTAAGTGACACTGTTTTGAATTATTTTCAATTTATTTACTTACATGGGCGGCTGGGCCTATACAATAATTACAACTTCCTCATTCACGTCGTCTGCACACTTTAATGTATAACAAAATGACGGACAGTAATATAGCGCCACGTCTGGATGAGTGGATATATTGCACTATACCACAAGTATAAACGTACAGTGGTATCTCGGCATACGATCGCTTCGGCACACGATCTTTTCAACATCCAACGTAAAATTTGACTCGCCGTTTGTTTCTACATCAGACGGCATGCTCGAAATACGACAATTTTTGACTTCGTATGTAGAGGTACCACTGTTTATGCGTGTCCGTGTGTTTGTGTTTATCGTCGGGCTGCGGGTGTCTGTCCCTTTCTCGTTTTCCAGTTAAGATTGCTGCTACCAGATTACAGTAACTAAAAGCATGCTATGTTGTTTTTTGTTTTGATACAATAACAAATTTTGGCAAAACGCTTATGGGCTGCATTGTAAAATTGAATCTACTGTATATGCACATTGTTCATTGGCCCATTAATGTGTTTGACCTTTGTGTTTAGCCAAGGTGATTGCCACCTTGCCTATTGTTATTGTTGAGTGAGTTTTGCAGTATTCATTAATTGATGTAAGAAAGACTAGAGAGAAATGTGACAGCTCATAACCCTGAGCCTGGCTGCCTACTTACCTCACTTGACTGACTTGGTTGACTGGCTAGCTAGCTGGTTGGCAGACTGACTTGCTGACAGACTATTTGGTTTACAGACTCACAATTGACTACCTTTTCTCATGTTTGATTGTATTTCAAATGGTATATGTTTCTTCTTTCTGCTCGCTTTAATTAAGAACAGAGCTGGAGACTGTCGTATAAATAAAATGCTCTTAATCCCAAGGGATTGTTCTATGTGTATTAACACAGTTAAAATTCACTGGCATTTTCAGTTCTAATAAAGAAAAAATAAGTTTAAATCAAGGGTGTAGGTTTGCATAAGGACAATAGGGACATAACACTACCAACATTTCGGGAAGCTCAAATTGTCCCCACAAACCTTTAAGCAACCTTATTTACATTATATTCAGTTCATTAGGTCATGTAGATTTTCTTCCCATATGTTGTAAGGATAGGATTTACCTTACCATTGTTAAGTGAATTATTTTCATTATGTTCAGACTTACATTTACGCCATTTTACTTGCTGAATGTACCGGTCCATTTTCTCCCCTTAAACGCACATTTGATTGGCTGATGAGTTGCATTCGTTTAAAACGTATTTATTTATTTTCCACATAATTCATTTAGAAATATTGTTATATAATGGCAATGCATATATTATTTTCCCAGATAATCATACATGAATCATTGTCTAGGTAAAAAGTTTTTGTTGTTGTTGTTGTCGTTGAGTTTAGCTGTGCTTATGGACAAAAGCAGACTCCCTTTTTATTTATTTTTGTTATACCCTGACCCTGATTGATTTATTTAGACAGACAATGTTGAGTGGTCTTAAGACAAATGTTTATTTTTTTCCAGGATAGTTAGAGGTTATTAACAAGTTTGTATTTATTGTATATGTGAATATAATTTCAGTTATGTTCAAATATTGCAGTTTAAATTTGCCAATAAAATCCAGACATTTTGGAAGATTTCGAAATGTTTCTATAGTAGTTTTAGAAAACAAAGGTTTGAATGGAATGGTATATGACCTGAACCAACACACATGAAAGTTAGTATAAGTCAATACAGATTTATTTTGCATTCATCATTTTGCCTGTCAATGAATTTGGTTCATTTTCGTGAGAAATGTAGCCCTGACTCCTGTCCACCCAATTTGTTTGTTCTAATTAATGTCCCTTCCCCAGTAAATGTATACATGCAGGTTAAGCGGTTATATCGTCCCTACCAATGTTGAGACACAACTACGCCCTTGGTTTAAACAGATGACATTCGGAATACTTTATTTCCATTTTTTAAAGTTTAGCCAAGAATTCGTAATCGATATCGGAAAGTCGGGTTTGAGAGGAAATGATCGGGATTTTATTTTTAAGCAAAATCGATCAGCCCTAATACATTTTGGCACAAAACCGATAACGAAAAACCGATGTCGATAATATCTGATCTCATTTTAAAATGCTTTTATCAGCCGATATTATCGGCTACCGGATGATATCGGACAACTCTAATAATTGTACTACTCTTTTCGTCTCTGCGTTGTGTATTTAAAATGTTGACGGGAGTCCAGACTGCTGTGGCATGAGCTTTTATTTACTCTGATAAAAGTCACAAAAACACAATCCTCCCGTCAAAGTTGGTAACAAGTAATGTGCCCCTCCCCATCGAAATTCACACATAGCAAAGAGGGCCGCGACATACCTGATAAAAGTCACAAAAACACAATTCTTCATATAATATAAGAGTTTAATAAGTAATGTGCCCATGTTCAAATTAAATAAAAAAGAAAGACAAAACACTAGTTTCACATGAATACACGCCTGGAAATTGAATTTTTGAACAAAAGTCTCTGCAGGCACATGGCACTTACCTCTCCATCGACATTCACACAGAAAAAGGGGAGAATGAATAAAGTGCACCCAACTTAAAGAAGGTGTCGTGCTAATAACTGACATAGGGGAAACAAACAACATGCAAACGAAAAGTTCCAATGTTGAAAGAGGAGTACAGACTGCCCCAAAAAAATTGGGAAAAAATGATCTAGGCCTTTTTAAATCGCAGTTAAACACCCACTTTTTTTAGACTCGCCTTTTTTCCTAAGGTAGCACGGTTATATTTCCTAAGAGTTTTAATGTGTTCGGATTTTATCGTTTTATTTGCTGTTTTGACTTTTAGTGTATTGCATTGTTTTGTTTGGTTTTCCACTCAAGTTTATTGTATAATACTTTCCTGCCTTTAATTTATCACGAACTATATTTTTCGCTGCTGTAAAGCACTTTGAAGACCTTTCAGGTTTTTGTAAAAGGCTGTATAAATAAATTGATTTGATGAACAAAATATTGCTAAAACAGGGAGTAGGAACCAACCAGTGCAACGAGTGTGGACATAGGTGATAAGAGGAGCAAAGGGGCACATTAATGGCTAGCCAAAAAGTCGACAAACCAGTTCAATCCTTGTATATACTGTAGGTAAGGGGAAAATATCATGCAATGTACAATATAACCAGCTTTTAGCAGAATTGCAATGTCATTATGTCTGCTCACTTTTCATCTTTAAGCTTCATAAAAATTTACATGTCTGGTCAGACTCACTACTGAACATAACTGGTACAGGATAAGGCCTAAAATTAAGAAATTATGATGAAAGATTACCTAATCAAATCCAAGACATGGAAAAAACGCCTATTCCCTAAGTGCAGGCCATGGCATTTAACTCCCTTACAGATATAGAAAAAGGAGGTTAAGAAGATTTAATTGCCCTCCTCAATGTGCTGCACTGAGTTTATCATTTATGTACAACAGGGGTCGGGAACCTTTTTGGCTGAGAGAGGCATGAACACCACATATTTTAAATGTAATTCTGTGAGAGCCATACAATATGTTTAAAACTAAAAGTACAAGTAATATGTGCATTTTATGTCATTTCAACACTTTTAAAGTACAATAACTCTCCCTTTTTAATAACTTATGTAAATAATTAATTATTTAATTAAATTAGATAATAAATAATATTAAAATAGTTCTTTAAATATTTTTTTGTGTCCACAGATAGATTAACTATGTTTAAAATGTTTCATCTTCTTTCATTGTTTTTGTGGAAAATATACACACAAGTTTCGGCATGAAAAGACTGTTGTACTTACGGTTTTAAACCAGCAGGGGGCAGCGTTCGCTTTTTGGCGTGCATGGGCAATGTTCGCATTTTAGAGCGAATAAGAATTGAGCCGTCTTTGCAGCAATGCGAGACGGACTTTGTAAACTAGTATTTTTTTCTTGTTTCAGGTGAGAAAAAGTATAATTTGACTGTGTATATTAGCGGATTGTTTTATTTTAGGATAAATCTAATGTCTACTGTGTGTTAATATAGTTCAGAAATATCTTAATAGTTAAGTATGTTTATGTATGACTGCAGATGTGTTCGTGATGGCGAGCGGACAAAGAGTGAATGCTAGTAGTGTCTAAAATGCAGAAGTTAAATGTTTTGTCACAAAAACTTGTATTTGTTTATTAATATAATTATATAAGAATTCGCATTTTAGAGCGATTAAGAAATAAGCCGTCTGTGTGCAGCAATGCGAGACGGATGTTGTTCAGCTGTACAAAAAAATGAAAATAAAACAAAGTTAAATGTGGAGCAACAGACTGAAGCATTTAATCTCTGTCTGCACCATGCTACAGATGCATAGCTATTATTTCAAACGACTGCCACACACATCATCAAACTTTTCAAATGTTCTCCACTGCCGCACCTGTCCTGAATGTCGCCTGATCTGGTAAAAATGTGAGCGCCCCTTACTGGTTGCTCTTTTTAATGCTTCCCCTGTGAACCTTACGCAAGCAAGGTTTTCCCCAAGGTCCTAGTGCCCTTCCATTACATAACGAAACCTTATTTATTTATTTATTTATTTTTTAATAATTGAAGATTTGTCTGCGAGCCAGATGCAGCCATCAAAAGAGCCATATCTGGCTCGCGAGCCATAGGTTCCTGACCCCTGATGTACAAAATACACACACTTAGACTTACACAGATGAACACAAATGCCATTTGTAATAAGGAAATGTGAGAGTTTTGGACCTCTTTCCCTCCCCAAATAGAGTTCCTGTCCACAGGGGGTCTCTTCACCCATCTCACACGTCCAACTAAAACACATAACAACCCACACATCACAACGTGCATGACCACAAAAAATACACACACTGGCAGCAGAACACATCAGAGGGGGTCCATTCATCCTAAATCAACGTCTCTAAATAAACATATTCTTCTGGATTAAATGTTTCCGATATTTGTTGTTCTTCCCCTTTGAGACCCCAGGTGGAATTGCTATGAAACCAAAAATGGTGTATGCATTTCTTTGAACGAGAGAGTGGACTGAGGAAACGCTCCGAAAAGGGAACGAGAATTCCCTTTCCAAAGTTGTAACAACATTTCTGCAGATTCTTTGGTCGGCCTCTTTATATAACAAAGAACACGCTGTGCTGGTGACGACTGGTTTCTTCCTCAATTGCGAAACCCGGCATGCCCTGCAACATCAGGAAGCGCATGGTCTCAGCGGTGGTCCACTGCTGGCACTGAATCAGATCCGATTGGTTCAAGAGGCGCTGATGCTAGCAGGAGATGTAGTGTTTTTTGCCTTTTTGCAGTGTGACCAGAAATGGAAGAGGAACAGTCAACTCCGCCTTTGGAGGCCTGAAGGAGAAGATGGTGATGGTCCATTCCTGCTCAATTATACAATTAAAGTCACCCTATCGCACTCTAGATTATAGCTTGAAGCTAGCCAACCATGTGAAAAGCTATGTGCAGTGGAAGCACAAAGAGGCCATCTTGCAAGTCACCATAGTAACATCATTCGCGCCATAAAGGATGCAGGTGGAACTTACCTGAGATCAGTTAATGACACGTTTTAATGCATTTCAAGTTAATGACCGAATGCACTTCAGGAGCAAAGGATGCCCTTTCAGGCTTGAGATACAGCACTCTAAATATTAGCAGTCAACACACCATCAAGTCTGAAAATCCTGCGCAATCTGATACTCTTCGATGAGCCACGCGCCAGCCCCCGTGCATGCTAATGTCGAACTACACAATAGGATACATTGCAGTGTGTTTATTTTAGTAAACTGTGCAGCCCAAACTTTGTGCGGCAGTGGGACATGTGTTGTGGACAGTGTTTTCACTGCTGTGTATTAGCTTTCTCTCTCCTTCCCTCCCCTCCTGTCTGTTTGTGTGTGTGGACCCAGGAGACATTGCTCATGCATAATCACTGTATGTCTTTCTGATCTGCCTGTACCACTGGTGCACACAGAAACACACAATTAAGCAATTGTGAGGCAAAGCACAACAGTAGGATTGCAGCAAATCAAGCAGACAAAAGCCAGAGAGGTGTTCGGTCGTGTTTATTATTGTCAAATGTAGAACCAGTACAGTCTTTTCATCTCACACAGGTAGAGTTGCATTCAAAGGCCAGTGCTACATATTTATCATATATATAGATTTACAGATATACCTAACAATATAAAGACAAACTTTCAATACACTAGATTTGCACTCACTCAGACAAATATACACATCTTGTCCAGTAATTCATCATCCTTTATCATTCACTAACTCATGAATCAAGACGAGATTGGACGATGCAGTGCGATGTGTGTGTGTGTGTGTGTGTGTGTGTGTGCACGTGTGTGTGTGTTTGTGTGTGTTCGTATCTTCAGCCCTCCAGGGCTCAGTGGGCTAATTAATAATGAATCCCAGAGAGTCTGTGTTTGAAATGCAGATGTGCAACTGTCGGCTCCGCCTGCTCCTTCAGAGGGACCTGTGTGTGCGTGTGTGTGTATGTATGTATTTGAAGAGGGGGGTTGGTTTGTTGGGGGGTACATAGGTAGGTAAGTTCGGTAGTTGTCTAGCCGTAGCCACAAACAAGCTAGTTTATACGTCTGTATTACTGAAAAAAGTTGGCCAAATGTTTTCTTTGAATTTTGTAGGGTTTTAGAATTTTCATTCATCAAATAAACCCCCTGCTCTTCCAAACCGGTCCAAGCCCAGTGTGCTTTTCAGATCTCATTGCAGACGAAGAAGAGGAGTGGTTGTACGAAAGAGGAGTTGGAGAGCCGTACAAGAGCATACATAATATGCTTATATAGAGTATCTACTCTTTCTCATTGCTTTGTCTTTAAGTGGAGCGATTTGAAGTTAACCGATGGAAATGTTAGTGGGATTTCAACCAATAGAGACTCTTTTACTCACTCAGTAACAATATACAGCCACTTTGCAAACAGCACCTGTAACACACATGCACACACAGGATAATTGCCGTGACAAACACGAAAGGAGGTTTCAATTCAATTTTATGTTTCAAATTCTCACAATTATTATATATATTTTAAAAAATTATAATCATACTCTTTTCTGAGCAAAGAGAAGACAGTTTGAGTAAAAAGTCTGTTAAAAGTGTCCCTGACCTGGGGCTTGCCTATTGTTTTCACTCAATTCAATTTCTAATTAACCACAAAGTCAAATAATTTTATGCTTGACTTTACATCATAGTTGGAATGCTAATGGAGAATACATATGCAGGTTGAAGGTCTTGATGTTCTCTCTTTGAAGCTCCTCTTTGCACTTGTTTGAGGAAATATAATTACATTTTGGGAGAACTTCAATTATTCAAAACAACATTATCTAATGATTGTTTGTATTTACTGTCACAACAATGACACAAAATGTCACTTTGTTTACACCTGCATTCATCACAATAATTGAAATATCTCCATGATCTATTGCCACAACTCTAACCGTTAAATGTGTAACATCCCAAAAAAATGGAACATCCAATGTTGAGAGATTTGGAATAAACAATGCTTGGTTCATGTGGTATGCAAATAATACCAAATCAAAGAAGTGAAGACACAGCTCTAAGCACCTTTGACAGCTGTTACACTTTTTTTTTTTTTTTCAAGAAAAGATTGACTTAATCTAATAATGAAATGTCATAATTTTAATAATTACATTTGTGTGTTTCCAATTTCAGGCATGATTTATATGTCATAATTTGACTTAGGGGAAAATTGTGGAAAAGCAACACATTTTGTGCAGCAAAAACTTTAAACTTTCAAAACTCGCGCTTGACTTTTCCTTGCCAGGAAGAAAAGTAATAACAAACATTCGGTTCCAAATTGATGAAAACAAACACCGTGTCAGCAGCGTCGGGGTAAAATTAGTTTATTTTAGTGCTGGTTAAACATGTCACTGTCCTCAACGAGTCACGTCACGCGCGTTGATGAGGGATATCGATTAATGTGCGTGTGTGTTGGGGTGGTGGGGAGGGGGTGCATACGTGCACCGTGTTGTTATTATGATCAAATCTATTAATGCAATACGTTATCACCTTACTAAAACGCAGTCCTGCATTTGTTTTATTGCCTATACCTGTGTTTTAATGCACTAGCGTCCAACCAATAATAAGTGACGTAATTATCAGACACAATCTTTTAATTGAGTCGAGAGCAAAACGGGCTAAACTGGGGTTCATTTGCAATGACATATTTCTATTTGAACGCAATAATACATATACGGTTAAACTCACAGAATCGAGGGGGTCGGCGCTGCTTGGAGAAAGTTTACAGAGGTTGTGACACCCAGTGACTGGGCCTACCCTGAGGCCCAGTGCTGACTTAATAGCTGTCAAAACCTTATCAATCTTGTAGCACTTTTATAGTACCAAAAATATATTGAAAAATCGTAGATATTTATATGTGCGCATATACCATTTAAGCATTTTAGAGCTCGTTTTGTTTTATTTTCGTATGGGTTTATTTTTATATTAGAATAATTTCGAGAAAACAATATCACGAAATAGAACTCATGTTACAGAGATTTAAAAAAATGTAAAATTACACAAAACATAAATATGAATAACTGACTACTCTAAATCCAACACTTCTATTAACGCAGCGCACATATATGTTTTTAAATTACAAAAAAAAAAAAAAAAAAAAAAAAAAAAAAATCACTCCTTTGTTTGGAAAATTATTATTAGTACCGCGTGTTAATATATATTTTCCCCCCACAAAACAGTTGTGGTGGTGAACGTCGCTCAAACGCGCAAAACACTCCCAAACAAATTATTAATTAAGGGGGGAAAAAACTGAGAAATTATGATCATTTGCTTGTCTTATTGAGCAGTAATGTGCACCTTGGTATAGGAGAGAGGCAGTCAGTGTAGCAGGGCTGTCTCGGGTTATCTGTGAATGGGCTCTTTATTGGAGGCGCGGAGCGGGGATTTGCCTTTTATTCGCCTCACTATGGAAACGAGCTCGACGGCAGAAAAATGTTGATGGGAATAAAAGGAATCAGCACGCGGAGCGTTTCTAGAGAAGCATCTGTTACACTTAGAAACTTAGACTATCAAGCGTAATACAACCCCCCTCTTAAAGCAGCACTTCTGCAACCACTTTAACCCAACGAAATCCACACTTTAAAATCGTCGAGGCAGGTGCTATAGGAAAAACAACAATTCGCATTAATTCGGAAAACAAATATTAAACTACTATTTTTTGTTTTACAATAAATACAGAAGGTGCACAATATATTTGTGTAAAAAAATAACCATGCCCTTGTTCAACGAATTCATAAATTCACATTTGTAATTGTGCATTTAATTTTAGTATATTTTAACTCAATAAACTCCAGTGGAAAAAATACCAAATAAAAACTAAACTTAGACACAGAGTCACATATTGTTCTGTTCCGTTGCATCTTATTATTTCTTAATCAAAATCCAACTAAATTTCCAAATTTCAAATTCCAAATTAGGTATATTCTTATTATTCCTATTGCGATTGAGATATAATGCATTTTACTCGGTGCCTACGAGCTGCAAACAGTCAGTCACCATCTGTGCCTTGCATGTCTCCAAGTTAAGTCAGTGACCGAGGCATGGTCCATGTCCAGCCGTCCACAGCCCACGTCCTGTCCGCCGTTCGCTCACCTGCTCCGGCCTCCTGCTTGTCTCCCCTCTACGGCTCGGTGCTCCTCAATGACTTTCTGCTGGCTCCAGCCTTCTTTTTATTTCTCCTAAATATATGAAAATGTATGCAAATTTAAATCAAGCTTAACCTGGGAGCCCCATGCAATATATTTAATGGAATTGCAAAGCAATAAGGATGCTGGCACACATTCTTCAAATGGAAATTATAGAGAGCTGCTAAGTTAGCTCTGTGCAGAAATATCTTGCCGAGTTCTAATGAGAATTAATAAATATATATTTGCATCAGAACAAGCGTAATCGCGCGTTTAATGTGAGGATTCGATTGCTCCCACGGTAGTAGAAAAAAAGAGTGGCTGTTTTGGGTGTATTTTTTTTCATTTTACGACTGATGTAGATTTGTTTTTCCTTCTTAAACTGATATAGGGCATGCTTCAGTCTTATGAGTGTGAATGTATCCTTACAATATTGAGACGTGCCACCTTAGTCCTGAGGAAGTGTTTACTAAGTTAATGATTATCAGCTCGAACTGGTGCAGATTTGATTGCATCTCTGGATATTAAGTGTTGGCACGTCTGGCAAATGCCACTGGAGCTTAAATCTCCTTCGCGCGCGCTCAAGGGTGACAGAAGCAGCATTAAATTCGCGCGTAAAGCAGTTGGAAACTTCGATTAATAAACAGGAACTGCGCTCCACGCGCACATTGTTCCACAAACAGACTCAGTGGACCAGCACTCGGACTCACTTCCGGTTCGATCGCCCTTAACCCTTTCCTCTCTGCGGTTCTGCACCCGGAGGCGGAGGTTGCGGTGCGTGCGTGCACGCTCGCGCCGTCATTGGTGGAAAAGTGTCGTCGCTGCGCTTTACTCGGCCTGTGAGTGGTGGGTCTCGTTGTCCGTCAACGCCTGCTGGTACGCCGAGACTCCAGAGAGAGGGAGATGTCAGAGGCTGAGCTGAACCTCACTTTAGTATCGCCAGTGGGGTTCAGCAGCCAGCATGGCCACAGCTGCCTCCAGCCCCTACACTTTGCTCGGCTCCAGTCCCATGATTCACCCGGACAGTCAGGCCATGCAGCCTGCAAGCCCCTACAGAGGACACCAGAAACTCCTGCACAGTGACTACCTGCAGAACGTCCAGAGCAACGGGCATCCCCTCGGGCATCAGTGGGCGAGCAATCTATCGGATAGCAGCCCGTGGTCGGCCTCTATGGAGCAGCAGGACGTCAAACCGGGAAGGGAAGACCTGCAGCTCGGCATCATCCATCACCGCTCGCCGCACGTTGCTCATCATTCCCCGCACCACAACAACCATGGCAACCACCCGGCGGCGTGGGGCACTCCGGTGTCCCACAACTCGTCCATCAGCAGCGGGCAACAGATTAACATCTATTCGCAGACGGGCTTCACTGTCAACGGCATGCTGGAGCACGGCGGGCTCACTCCTCCGCCCAACCCGCAGGGCCAAGGCATGCACCCAGGCCTCAGGGACACGCTCAGCCCCGAGCACAGCGACTTGAGTGGCCACCACTGCCACGACCACTCCGATGAAGAGACGCCGACTTCGGACGAGCTGGAGCATTTTGCCAAACAGTTCAAGCAGCGGAGGATCAAGCTGGGCTTCACGCAGGCCGACGTGGGATTGGCTCTGGGCACTCTCTACGGTAATGTCTTTTCCCAAACGACCATCTGCAGGTTCGAGGCTCTGCAGCTGAGCTTTAAAAACATGTGCAAACTCAAGCCGCTGCTGAACAAGTGGTTGGAAGAGGCAGACTCATCCACAGGCAGCTCGAGCAGTATAGACAAGATAGCAGCTCAGGGGAGGAAGAGGAAGAAGAGGACTTCCATCGAGGTCAGCGTGAAGGGGGTCCTGGAGACGCACTTTCTCAAGTGCCCCAAACCCTCCGCGCAGGAAATCACGTCGTTGGCAGACACGCTGCAGCTGGAGAAAGAGGTGGTCCGCGTGTGGTTCTGCAACCGGAGGCAGAAAGAGAAGCGCATGACACCGCCTGGGGAGCCGCCGCCACCCCACGAGGGGCCCTATTCCCACGGCGGGAGCGCGGGGGACGCGTCCTCTTGCCACGACCTCTGACCGCCGCTCCGGTCCGGGAGGGATCAGCCCCAAGTCGGACTCTCGCGGTGCAGGTCCCGCCGGTACAGACTCCTCCAGACCCAGAAGACCTCCCTCCAGCAGCACCGGAGATACCCGCTCAGCCTTGGCCTCTTTCGAAGCGCCACCAGAGCATCGTTTCTCATTTCATGTCACTCCGTGCAGGGGCCGGTCAAAATGTTTGGATATAAAATACAAAATGTGCCTATAATCTACCAGCGCCTTTAGTTTTTGTCTCCATAATCCGACAAACGGGACTGCTGTTTTGTTTTCTATTTTACCTCCTTTTTATTGTGGCATGACACAAATGATTTTCTTAGAACCGATTTGTTATTACAGTGTTTGGGCACCACGTGTAATTGTACTGTTCACTCGAGCTCACAATCCTTCAATGTCATTATTTTGTAACATACTCGTAGAACATCTGTGATTTATATTATTTTGCAGATGCAAATAGACCCTCAATCCAGTGGTATGTGACTGCCAACACAATAGCACTTGAAATCTAATTTTTGCTCCTCCGTTGTGGCCTCTATTTGACCAGGCCTCCACAAAAGTTATTTATAAATTATTTTGTTGTTGTTGCTTTCATTCATCTTCGACCATTTAAACTGTGTAGACTCTGAACAAGAGCCGTGAATAGAAAAATGGGGTTGACGCTATACACCTGCCTATAATTTTATTGTATGTTCAATATCCAAATTTTATAATATTAAAGACTCCCGTTATTGGTTTATTTCACAAGTATTTTTTCGAATATTGTACAGTTTTATATATTACCCTTTTGAAGTCATTAATTTAAACAAATGCTCTTAGTTATTCCTGCACTTATAATTAGCAATGTAAAAAAAATATTTTCAGTATAAGATTGAACTGTTTCGGCGGTTTTATTCCAAATTTCGATGACAGCTCAAGTAATTATTTATTTTCAGTATAAAGCTTGTATTGTTTTGAAATAAACTATGTATGTTGTAATAAACAATTTCTTGCTACAATTGTTCCCTGTCCAAAAATAATTAAAGGTGAATAATAATACATTCTTATAGTAGTATTATCATCATCCTCCAATTATTATTTTATTTCAGGTACAATTTTAATTCAGTTCTAACGAAACCCATCAACCATTACCGATTTATCGTTAACTCAAGTAACGAGTTAAATAAACAATCCAAATCTTATGGTGTGTTTATAAATAAACAGCAGCGTTCCCCCTTTGCGTGCATGCATGCATGTTATAATTATGTTTCCCCCTAAGGTTTTGGTGTCCCTCACAGCTGTAAAATTTCCAAGTGGCTCGATAGATTCTTGGCTGATCACTGGGAAAAAAATGAAATGCATTCTGCATGCAGTTCCTCTGAAATGTTATTGTCAGGGCCCTCTGCCCTCCTTGATCAGACATGCGTGATGTATCGGCTGGGCCAGTGGGCCTGACAGTACGCGCGTACACACACGCACACGCGTTGACACACGCACAATCACGCACGCACATACGCGCGCGCACACAGAAGCAGATGAATCTCATTTCAAAGACTACAGCTCCGTATAATTGGCCATGCGAAAGCAAAATAGAGCTATATTCCCGCAAAAAAAACTGTGAAGCCTGAAAATAAATTAGGAATGGTTTGAAATAAGTAAATGCAGCACTGTTTAAATGATTCAAAAATAGAGCTGGAGAGGGAGAGTAAAGGAGGGAAAGGGGGGGAAAGGGTGCTAGGCCTTGCCTTGAAAACAGAAAGCCTGACTGGAATACTAATGTGTCTTGAATTTATGCATCTCCTCAGTCTGCGGCCCTGGGAGGGGGTTGGGGGACACAGCATGTAAGCGAGTGAGGATGGAGGTAAAAGGGAACGATTGTGACAATATAAAAGGGGAGAAAAGTACAAAACACAACAACTAAATGTTTTAGTTGCAAATGCTGAATATCAGGGCGACTTGGATACGTCTGATGGACGAGAACAAGCAAATGAGCAGAAAATCAAAAGTTTCGACAAGCAACCACAATGCTTTACTTTGCTATAGTTGGAGGCTGAAAACATCGAAATTCTGTCTGGATGCACTTTTTTAAAGAAAGATTAACTGAATAACTCACTAGTGTAGAAATGATTGACTTTGGGAACACGTCAAGGACAAAAACGTATAAGAGAATTTCAGAGGGGGGAAAATATGGATATACACATATATATATATATATACACACACACACCCACACACTGTATATTTGTGTCCTCCAATATGTCAATATGTTTTAAATTCAATTAGCTCATACTTTCAGTAAGATCCAAGTGGTGACTTCATGATGCGATGGAACGATTCACTGCTTCTTTATTTGTCATCACTTCAATTTAGCACAGACCATTTTGGTTTCTTTTAAGGTCATAGTGTTTTTATGTCTCAATTAAAGGTTAAAATGATGCAATGAGCGGTCAGAACCTCATTCAAATGAAATTTTGTTTTCAGATTTTCAACCAATTGGAATTAAAGAGCTGTAAAAAATGGTAAGTAAGCTTTATTGTGATATAGGTCGATAAATGAGAATTAAGTTACTTTTAAAATACAACACACCAAACAGTATCATCTATAATCAGCACAAACATTTGTATACTGTATATGGTGGAAAACACTCAGGTGACTTGAAGATCTGCTCTGAAACCAACAATTTGGCCAAATTTCAAAGTTGTCCTATATGCATGTGTGATGCATCATTGGAAATCTTAAAATCTCAATTTTCTGGGGGAAGAAAAATTTTGAACAGGAGGGCTTTAAAAAAAAAAAAAAAAAAAATTAAACAGCAAAACCTTAACTGGAGGCAAGAGCACGCGAGCGCAGAATTAAAGACGCCACGATTTTATTGAGATATTATCACGTACTTACCTTGTTTCAATCCAAAAACTCTATGTATAGCATGTATCACAGAGTGTCAAGACACAGCTGTGAATTGCCACAGCCAGACTTTTTTGGGATTTTATGGGTGAAACATAGTGATATAACAAGGTTCGCGATGCACAAATCGCAGACAACAAGTAGTGGTTGAGATTTTTTCTTTTTCATATAGTTACCCTTTTAAACGTTATTTTTCAATTTTTCTTTGTTTGGATCGATTATTTCTTATCTAACTTATCGGGGAAAATGCGACAGCAACAACAACAACAACAAAAATACAATTAAGTATTAGTTATGAGGTAGATATCCGTGACTTTTTTTACAGACACCAAATTTTTCATTGTGACGTACTTTGTTTAAAAGTTAAAAATATGTGAGTGAAAATTTTTTTAAAGTTTTTTTTTTTTTTTAAACTAAATATTAGACATAAATTAATGATTCTAAGCTAAAAATGACAGACATTTTGAATAATAAATATAATTACTTAGCTTTTTTTTATGGCTGGGTTGAAACAAAAGCGGTTGCGTGACATCTGTAAACAGGAGTTTTCAGGGTAAAACGGCCCAATTAAAAATAGTTTGGGGGCTTCATACGCCATGAATGTGTATAAACATATTGTTTTATCAAACGCAACAGTTGTTTTGGCTTAAAATACAGCAGTTTCTTTTACAGAGGGGTGCAAGAGCAGAAACTGCTTTTTCAGTCTTGTGTTTTCCGCCATATATATAATACATATAAAAAATTTAAAACAAAATGATAATCACAAGAAAAAGTTTGTGGACCTGGTTATGCCTCAACATTTTTATGCCACTGTACAGTGTGCAGAAGCGTATAGTGTCAGCACAGGCTATGTGTGTCAGTGTGTAAGTGTGCGTGATGCATATTATCCTTCCAGCATTCAACTGATATTTCGAGAAGCTAAAGGATGGGCTGTTGAATGTACTTCTAGAGTCTACATTCTGCTTCTGAAAACTTTTCAAGTGATGCTTTGGGTTATTTCACACTTGTTGCACATGAATTATTGACCTATTTAGACTGCTTGTCCAAACAGACTGCACTCACTTATGTCTGTCGGGCAGTCATTGTTATGTGGTCAATTAGAGAACATCAACAAGATACAAGAGTGCAAGAATCGGCAACAAACCTCTAAAATCGCTTTTCAATGGCACCAGCCTATAACTAGTATCTCATTTATAGTATGTTAATTACCTCAAATTAACAATTTGAGAGGAATGGTTTGATTTGCTGCTACCACAGAGTAATTGAGGTTTTTTTTTGTGTGTGTGCTAGCTCTATCATGCATAGAATCACCCATGCAGCTTTTTACCATTTTGTTTGAATTGTTTCATGTCATATATTTGGTGTGGTAATTTTATTCTTAAACTTTGAGGCCGGTACAATTCCTTAGAACCTCGAATCTGGGAACATGGTACCTACAGCTGTGTGTAATAAAAAAAAAAAAGATCCATGTTTTTCAACTAATAAGCTGTATGCCTGAAGTGCCGAAGTGGGGTCACAAGATTTGTGTACAAGGCAACAACTAGTACATGATATGTGTAAGGACACATGTACATTGCACACATACGTATATACATGTTCTATCCGAAAACATCAGCATGGCCAATCCTTCATGCACATAGGGCAGAATTATTAGGCCTCAGTATAACTACAGTGCATTATCGACTCTTTATAAATCCAGATAAAAAAAAAAAAAAAAAAAAAAAAAACAGCAATGGTGAGCCCAGATCATTGATACTGATTATTTTGAAAATCTAATGTGCTTGCAAATTTTAATGTGACATTTCAGCCACACTACAGCAGAGTGGCAATTAAAGGGTACTATTTCAAAACCTTCACAGTGAAGAAGCATCTCTTACTTCACTTAAAGGGGATCTTTTCGCCATCCCACTTCCAGCACTTATAAACACATGCACAAACACACCCCAACATATACAAAACACAAGTATACACTCGGATAAGTGAGGGCAGAAAGGCCTGTTTATGGCTGTGGGAGAGTAAATCACAGTATGTGATATCTTCATTTGAGACAAGAGGGCTGATCACTGCTTGTCCTGCTTGTTCCACATTAACTCATTATCACACACGCTCGCTCCATTAATTCTCTTGCTTTTATTAGCAGCAAGAGTGAATGCACCCGCACGCACACATGCAGTAGACCAGTATTGCCTCTACCTCATGTGACAGCTAATGGCTTCATTTGGAGCAGCGTGTTAATTGGCTGAGTTTGGGGAGACTCTTGTTAATGAGGATAAATAGATTCACACCTGAGTGGGACGCTACCCAGCCACAGCGGCACTGTGGGAAATGTGAATGACGTATCCAAATGTGGGCTGCAACACTGGTTCATAGGGTCGAACTGACATACCCCATGTCCCTTTTTACTTCCTCCCAGTCTGAACACAGTTATGTTTCCTTGCCAGGCAGACTTATTAGCAGAGTGCTTGATTAGCACCAGGAGGCCAAAACAAAGAGCAGCGTGTCAAAGCAATTAGCCTCACTGTTTACCTCTCAGCTCCCAGGCTGCAGATGCATTATCCAGGAGAGAGAGAGGAGGGACATGGAGTCAACTCAGACGGCCACGGAGAGAGGACAACAGCTGGTCCATAGGCAAGTGTGTGTATGTGTGTGCGCACACTTGCATATATAATGATGGTAGCATTTCTTCATGCCTCTATCCATCTGCTTTCCAGCCCAGATCCCAATCTTCTGCTGTCTAGTCAGGCCACAAACACACAGATCTGGTCAGACAAAAGAGAAGAAAGTAGTCATTTACATAACATACAGGGTGCAGAGCAAAATATGTGGGGGGCATCATTCAGGTTACCTTTCACAGGCCCTATTGATAGGCTACCTTAAAGTTGAATGGGGTTGGTGGGATCAAATCAATTATCTGGAATTTTTAAAAAAAATTTAAAAATGACAAAAAGAAAAAATAAAAGGGAGTTCAAGGGCGTGTTTTGGCTGCTTCTATGGTCATAAGATTTTTGACAACTTATTTCAACCAGAAACCCTCATAGCATTGATGTGAAAGCACTTGGGTTAGGTTATTGCATTTTGTTTCCATAACATCCATCCATTGTATAACTTCATGCTTTCCAATGCTGATGAACACTTTGGGGAAAGTGATTTCCTTTTCCTGAAGCATTTGGCACTTGTACGTAAAACCAAAACTACAAATACCTGGATTAATAACCACAAAATAATTGTAGTTGATTGGAAAAACACTCATTTGATTTGAATCCTATTGAAATTTATGTTTTAAATTTATATGTTAAATCTTATACTGTGTTTATCCAGTATATGTCAGGAGGAAGATGAGGGAAAACCCTGAAATGCATATGATCTAAAGGCTAGTAACAAAACAACTGAATTGCACCAAAGGATTATCATCTCTATGCGATGCCGCCTTAATGTTGTAATTAATGCAAAAGGAAGCCGAATAAAGCACATAAACAGAGGATATTACGTTAATAAAGTTTTCAAAAGCCATAAATACTGGATTTGTTTTATTCAGTTGATGTTGTTGGTCTTTCTACCACATTAAAGTTTAAAATAAAGGTTTGAAATATTTGACTTTGAGTGAGGTTCATTAACCATCAACTTTTAATTGCAGAAAAAATGGGAGTTTCTCTCAAGTTTTTCATATACCTGTATCTTTTTTATTCACACACTAATGAAATTAGGTTGCAAGTGATCCAATTCAGAACTTCATTTCAGAAGTGGGGACATTTAGATTCCAATATTATTAAGGCCAGCAGAGAAGGACCTGACTATAAACCACTATTGACATTTTACACGTCACATTGAAATAAACTCATACAATATAGGGATATGAGAACATTTCAAATGTATGTGAGAGCTAACGGTATGATATCCCAGAAGGCACGTCAGTAGAAAATGCCGTATGAAGTCATGTACTGAACAGTATTACCACCTAGTGGCGTATTCAACTGTGTGCGTATCTAGAGGAAACAGCAGAAAATGGCAATTCACCATTACACTTTAGACTGATTAACTTTTCATACAGTACTTCCTGTCCTCATTAAGTCACGTGTGAGTTGGAGACCATCACTGGTGACTTTGGCACAAAGGCTGTATCTGAATCATTTTTGTCCTTGAACAAACTGCACGTGGGTAAACCAAAACTACGCACAAGACAGCTGTATGTGAAATTTTGAACCACAACCTCAGCAGAGTGTGATGGATGTGCTAACCCCTTTCACAGAGTTGAAATTATTCTTTTTAGACAAGCATGTGTTTTAGTGTCTTTTCTATGCATATACTATAGGCCTAGCTGACAGTATAAAAGATGTCACTGAAATTGCTGAAATATTTAAAACACATTTTGTGCTGAATTTGCAAATATCGGTAATAAATGCAAGGTCACTGTGAATACATGTCAATAATGATCTTTAATGCCAATATATACAGAACTTGAAAGAAAAATAGAATCTTAAAAATCAAATGAAATAAATACATTATCATACAATTTCCACAATGTCTTTTAAAGAGATATCTATGGAATTTTAGTTTTTTGATTCAGCCTCTCTGGTTTGATGGGGTGCATTTCATTCCCCCCAGAGAATTCCCTACAGCTCCCACACATGCTCTTCATCTTCAGAATCTTCACTGTACATTAAGATATAATATATACAATCATTTGCGAATGAACTCGGTACACACAGATCAAACAAAAGACAAAATTATAAAGACTATCATGATTGTTTTTTAAAAATTTTTTCCAGAAAGATTTATTTAAATCTGGTGCTGATATTTTGTGCACTATTTAGTTTTCATAAATCAAGCATTCCCAAAAAAAAAAAAAAAAACCCTCTGAAACCGATGCAGTAAAAGCCTCATAAACAGAGGCCACTGTATTAGTTTAATCCAGGCGTACCAAATAAATTAGCAAGTAATATATATATATATGTGCAATTTAGAACTTCTGTTATAGTCACCACACGTATCACATTCATTTCAAGACATTTTGTCCATCTGCAGCGTTTTTAAACCTCTTTTGAAACGTACATTAGCATTACAAACATAAATTAAAGGTTAAGGAAATACAGCATCTGTCCACACATGCATTTTTACTGCCAAAAGTGCTAGAAGAGGATTTTGATCGTTGGGATTTATCACCGTCTCAAAAAAGAAACATTGTTTGTTGTCGGCTTTGAGTAAGGAAACCATTTGTGGCTGTCCTTCAATTATCATTATAAATTATTTTGCTAGCACTCTCATACCTTTCATTCTATATTGTGGAGAAAAGAAGAGTGCAAACTAAGTCAAGGAAGGAGAAATAACTGAGGCGGAGAGGATGGCAGAACATAGATGAAGAGCAGTGGGAGGCGAGGGGTGGGCACAGTTTACCGAAGCAGCTTTGTATCAGCCAATCACAGTGAAGGAGAACATCAGCTGGTGCATTTCTTCCCAAGGAAGAAAGAATGAAAGGCGAGGAGGGCAAGTGCATATGAAAGCTGTGGAAATAAATACAAGTCTGTCGCCAGCAGTAACAGATACAAGTGTCTAGTCTTACGTTTGAGCTGATCTTTGCAGTTAGCCTTGTCAAGTGGACATGTGCATGGAGGATGTGTGTGTCTGTTTTGTCAAATAAATACATGAAAATGGGAGACTGTAGATTTGACTGATTGAGGTCTGAAAGGTAGCATGGGCTCCCTTGTGTGTGTGTGTTTCTACATGTCCGTTGAGGTGAGTTTCTTCATGCTGCGTCGCTGGGCTAAACTGGATGCAGCTACGGGTTCGAGCACGGGCTGCTGGCTTGTCTTCTGGCTCAGCGCTGAATAAGTGGCAGCCATGGCTCCCTTGAGTAAGGAAAGGAAACCAAATATTAACCAACTTATCCAATATTTATCTATTTACATTTTTTCCACACTATAAACAAAAAGAAACATGGGTGGGTGGTCAATAATACAGCAAAGAAATCTACATTATTGTCAAAAGCAATTACAAGAGCAGAAAATACTACTCATTGGCAAATATTGAGAACTATATTTTGGAAAAGTTAACTTCTGCCTATAAACGCTTTATCTAAAAGGTTACGCTGAGGGGTTGTGATACCTGGGCATTTTTATCTTTTATCCCTTTTTGCTTTGAGGACCTTCTCAAGAAGAACTTTTCTAAGGTGCACAATGTAATATTTGCACTTCAGTTATTTACGAAATGACCATAATATCTCAGTAGACATTAAAGAATGTTTTTTTGCACATGTTTTTTGGAAATACTTTAAAAACGTATTTCAATGGTTAAGCGGAGATTTTCCCATTTTAAAAGACGATTTACGTGTCGCACATTAGTTCCCGTTTAGCTTCCGTGTTCATCATCGGTCAATCACGAGACCAGTTTCCAGTCTTTGTCCGAGTTGCCACAGGTCTGTACGCCCTGTGGCAAACTAAGGGCCCATTTACATGGTGACGCGCCAAGAATATGACAAATTTCATGTTTGCATTTATATGGTTGCGTCCTGGTTCCATGTTTCCATTCCGCGTGAAAACGATTGGCAACAAAGCTGCTCAGCCTGGAAGACATCATACCCGCTCACTCCAAGCAATAACGTTTTTTTTTTTTTTTTGGTCTACCCCCCCTCCCCCCGATTATTTTGCAGTTATATTCACGTTTTTTCTGCATATTGAATTTTTCTCTCGTATTTGTTGTCCGTTTGCTGTTCTTTACAAGTTTAAATGATTGTATAACATTGCTTATCAATAAAATAAAATTAGAAAAACTCAAAGCAATGGAATCCATGTGTTTTTTTCTCTTGCTTCTAAAGGCATAAAAAATGCGAAAATAAAGTATATTTAAATAAAAAAATATTATAAAAACAGTAAATTAAAGCCGCCCTTCCACCATGTTTGCAGTTTTGAATGTTTACTAGCAGCAACTATGCATGCCCAAAGTGACGTGTGTCAGTGCTGACGTCATCGGCGCGAGAGCGTTCCATTCATTTCGTTGCAGCGCAATACCCGCAATCGAATCCTTCCGATTTGAAGCCCGAAATCAAAAGCTTGCGTCTTCGTCTTCCGTTTTTGCTATCACCATGTAAAGGCGGGGCCATTCCGCAACACAATTGTTGCATCTTGGTGTCACAGCGTCCCCATGTAAACGGCCCATAAGGCTGCATCGACTTAGATAAACAGTCTGAATTATGTCTATCCCCTCAAGCCAAAAAAACCATTGTTACAAATCTCAAAGGATTCACGCCAACAAGAGAAGCAAAACAAGGATATGCATTAATTTGGCGTGGTTGTCCTATGTTATTTAGCGTGTGGATCCGTTGACTTATATTCTGCCGGTGCTACGTTATTTAGCATGTGGATCCATTGATCAGGCCAAAGATTAAGTCTTAACGTGTGTAATTAAATGTAATTAAATTAAAATGGATGGGGCAATTAAATTGTCTTGGAGGATGCTGTCAAAGCATTACCGAATGATATATTTCTTTGCCAGAGTGGTTATACATTGAGTAAAGTAGCCCTCCCAAACTTCGGTCATGGTGACTTAACTAACTTGGACCTCGTATCATTGGTCGTTTAATCGTCATTAATACATTGAAAACATACTGCATGAAAATTAAAGTGATAAGATATACCTTCTGCAGAGGACTCGTCTCTTGCCACTTAACGTTATTTTCCTCAAAGTTCTCCAATTTCCAAGGTCGATTCAGTGCTTGACCAAATCCTGCCAGTTCATTCATCTATAATTTCTTAGATGGTCGTAGTCCTCTACATACTCGTTTTTTAAAGTCGAAATAGGAAGATGAGATTGGAACCACAACATCAGACAGTCAATGGATGCAAATCTGTATTTCTTTCTGTGCCAGACATGGTCTGTTACAGTGCAAAGTAGTTTTTAGAGGATATTACACAAACTCCTCTTGCAAAGATTTACCCCACCACCATTGACGGTTGTAATAGATGTAAACAATCACCTGCCGATCATACGCTTTGGTCATGTCCTAATCTTGCCGGCTTTTGGCACCAGATTTTTGATACACTGGAAACAGCGTTTGGCACAAATTTGGGCAATGATCCTTGCGTTGCACTTTTTGGCTGCTCTCCTCTATCACCTGACCTGTTCGCGCCAATACGCCATGTAACCGCTTTCATGGTCCGACTAGCGAGACAGCTTATTTTGCTGAGGTGGAAACATGCACTTCCCTTATCACATAACAGCTGGCTTAAAGAGGTTCTGATTCATTTTAGGCCAGGGAAGATGAGACACTCACTTTCCGGTATGGGAAGTACCTTTCGTAAAACCTTGGCAGCCCTTCAAAGATTACTTGGATTTATAATCTCCTCGGAGAGCGATTAGATGCCCTGCCACTTTTAATTTTACCTAATTTAATTTTACTTAATTTTGTTTCTCATAATATCGATGCTTCGTTATTGTGTTACCTGATGTTCCAATTACCGTATGCGGTTTTTTTTTGTGGTTGTTTGTTTGCTGAATATAGATATGTTTTTTTTTCTTTGTTTGCATCTTTTTTGTTAGAGTGATGTACGTATGGTTATTGTAAAATAGATGGAGGTCTTGTCCATGGTACAGCCAAACGCAACACTGTTTTCCCTTGAAATTTTGGCAGGTTATATAAGTATCATTTTGAATTTATTCATTTTTTTCCCCTCTCATACCGAATGAAAAAGACCATGAAAAACATGAGGATTAATTTTTACCTTTGGTTTGGCTATGAACTATTGGATCATGTTCGTGTATCGAAAAAAATAAAAATAAAAAGATGTATACAAAAAAAAAAAAGAAGCTATTACTCATAAGTTTAACTACTCCATTTTACTAGCGTTGTTTGTGCCATTATTCAGTATTCAAATCCAATGCTTAACCGGGGAAAAGTAAACACATAAAACAAAAGTAGTTCAGTGAGATGGCTGTACCACTCACCTTGACGAGGTGTGGTGCGTCATGGCGTGTAAGCTGGAAGTGTGGCAGTGCATCTCTGCAGGAAATCCAGGAATGCTTTAGAACCTGCTCTGCCGTGTATCGCTGGTGAGGATCCACATGGAGCATGTGGGACAGGAGATCCTGCAACCCGTAATCTCATCAAGATAACAACGTCGACAAGGAAAGAGTTGCGTTCCCCTACACAATGAACTTTTAATTGTATCGACAAACAACAAAAAATTGCTACAGGTAGTCCCTGGGTTACAAACAAGTTACGTTCCTATGTTGGCGCCGGAACCCAAATTTTCACGTAAATCGCAATGAACCCTTTAAGAACCCATAAATGCCCCTCAATCTCAAAATAACTATCCAAAAATATATATTATACGTCATATTAATAAAACAGAGTAAAAAATCTGATAGATATAACTTCCCTCCGGTAGCACCGATCACACCATAGATCTTCTAACAACAATCATTTATTAATTTAATTTAATTAATTTCACAGTCAAACTATGAACACACAATTAGAAAATAAAAATCACAAAGAGCGTACAATAATGCCATTAAGTAAATCAATAGAGACATATTTGCTTACAAAAACATACATCAATGGCTGCACAATAATACCGGGGGAAAAAGGTCCAAATCTTGGGCATTCAACAAGGAAAACGGTAGCTTTTAGTGGCACTGTTCCAGCGGTGAAAACCAACGCTGCTCAATAAGCTAGCATGCTAATAGCGAGTTAACGGGGGGGCATCGCCGAGCCCAAGCTGTTTAGGGTTTCTCTGCCTTCTTGAAATATTGACGGGCGTTTACCCGCACCTCTCAAGTTGAAAGCAACGCTCAAAAAAGAAAATATCGTGGGCGTGAAGTCAAAAAAGTCCTAATGCAACAAAGGAAAGCGCACCGCACATATACTGTAGTATAACGAAATACCAGATATGCATAGCAATTACTGTAAAGATCAACCATTTAGATTAGACCTAACAAATAAGAAAATTAAATGATAAATAATATACTGTACTTACTATCGATGCTGAGAGGTGGGGGACGAGACACTGTTACGCGTAGAGCTGGGAATCTTTGGGCACCTAACCATTCGATTACGATTACGATTCAGAGGCTCCGATTCGATTATAAAACGATTATTGATGCACCCCCCTCCTTTTTTTTTTTTTTAATGTTTTGTACATCAGTTCCAAAATTGTTCAAAAATACTGTCAGGCTAAACCAAACTACTATTTCAGTATCACGTTAACATATAGCAGTATAAAAATATACAAAAATAACAGTAAATAAAAAACTCCAGTCCCCATTCTATATCAGCAGCTTTAAACTACATTCAATTAATTTAATGTTGTGAATCAACCGTTAAAGTTGTTAAAATTGCTCCCGTTATTCCATAATTTCCCTTTTGTCTACTTTCGACATGTGAAAGTTTTAAAACTATTTTAAAGATAGATTCAAGCCAATATTTTACCGATTTGGGAGTATTTTAGATAAAAAGTTAATTAGGTTTGCTTGGAAGGTTCGCTACAACAGCCTTGCAGGGAAGTGTACTGCTTTAAGATGGCAGCCGTTTACTACGCCCGCATCTGCTTTTTGTAGATGTGCTGTTAACGCTACCGAATCTAAATTGCATCTATACCTATATAAATGATATCTACCATAACATTATGTGGATGTACTTTGTAGCAGCTTTTCGGCAGCAGTCAGGTATGTTGTTGTGTTTTTTTATCTCGTGGCATGAGTTGAGCTAGAGCCGTGAGTTGAGCATTGGCATTACCCGAGGGGCCGGGTAATGAGAAGCATGATGTTTAGCTACTCTCGCTCCGTTCCTCATTGTCCCGAAGACCGCGCGGCGCGCTGAGTGTGTTGTACTTCCGCTTTACTTGGCATATTTCAATAATCGGAATTTGAATGTTTGTGAATCGTTCTCGAATCTTCCACGGCCGAATCGCGAATAATCTAAGAATCGAAAATTTTGCACACCTCTAGTTACGCGACTAAAAAAAAATAAAAAACAGCGGACGAGACACGCGTCATAAAGTCGAGATCATGTAAAACGGGTATGTCGTAACCCGGGGACTTCCTGTGATTCAGTAGAAACTTTTACACCAAAACATCAAGAGATTAACTGCATATATGCAATACTATTTACAAATGTAGATAGACCATTTTACCTTCGAGGTGTCTGATACAGTATCCCAGTTACCGCCTGTCAAAGAAAACTTTCCAGAGCCTATTCGAAGAAGAATCTCCTCTGGTGTGTCATTTGGCCCATTTGCAAAAGGGGTGTACCTTAACAAGAATGAATAAAACTTTAACAACTTGCTAAAATGTATATTTAAAAGCAGAATTATGTTAACAAAGCATGTCCTGTTTTGGTCTTACCCAGCCAACATTGTATATAACAGAACTCCAAGACTCCATATATCACAGGCTGCGTCATAACCTTGCCGCATTAGTACCTGAATACAATGTAAATCAAAAAGGCAGTCAAAGATGAAGTACTGCAGATTTAAAATGACTGACTTCATCATGCACAGCGACCTATCAGCTCAAGTGGTAGTTATTTGGTATTGTTCCTCTTTATAGCTCACCTCTGGTGCCACAAAGTTAGCGGTATAGCAAGGTGTTAGTAACAGGCCGTTGCCCCCTCGAAGCTGCTTTGCAAAACCAAAGTCGCAGATCCTGATTGAGTCTGGATTCCCAGAGTCGTCCATATACAGGATGTTGCTGGGCTTCAGGTCTCGATGTACTACCTGACATTTTACAAGATTTAAAAATACAGTTTTGGATCATTGTTGATCTTCTCATGTGCCTGTGTGTGTGCATTTTCTCACCCCTTGGCAATGGAGGTAGTCAACAGTCTTGGTGATGGTGTAAAGCACAGCACTGGCCTCTCGCTCAGAGAAAAACTTCTGCCTGAGGATCTTGTCTAGCAGTTCCCCCCCTTTCATCAGCTCAGTCACCAGGTAAACATACCTGCCTTCATCATACACCTGACACATTCGCATGCAACAATTGCCTGTTACCGGATTTGACAAATTATTACAAAGTTACAAATGATGAAATACCAACAAAACACTGTACTGACATCCTTCAGCGTAATGATGTTGGGATGCTGCCCGTATCGCATCAGGATTTCAATCTCCTCAGAAGGGTCCCGCTTACTTTTGTCTATAATCTGTGATATTGGGAAACAAATTGTTTTCATCATATTACGTTATTGTCAGAGCTTTCATAGGTGGCGTGATAAACTGACATGGACAGCTGTGCTGCCCTCTGCTGGAAAAAGCACCTTACTCCACTTATTTGTAGAACAAAGAAATATGAAAGCAAATAATTTTGCACGCGAACGTTAAATGTTTTACCCGGGTTCTCAAGTGATTTAAGAATAATTGGCTGAATGCCAGTATTAGAACATCGGATGGCAGAAGGACTTGTTTACCGTACTATATTAAACCAGATATGCAATTGTCTCACTGGTTGCTGGTTAAGATTAAATTGGACTGAATGTGACCCCCGAATTAAAAAAAAAAGTGCCATCCCTGACATACACAACACTGGATTTGCATCTGGGTCTCCATCAGGTCCTGGGCCTTATTTCATCCCCCCACCATAGAATGTCTTAGGTATGAATGGCGTATTACGAAATTTCCTGGATCAAATTGTGCAGTTATGTGGCTATGTGATGGGTCCTCAAACAGGATAATGTCCAAAAACAATGTGCAATGAACAAAACATTGAACTGTGAGCAATGATGTACAGTAAATACAATTGAATATCTGTGCAACATACTGTACTTCTAGGGAAAGCTGAAGTGCTTGCTAACAAAGAGTGGGCAAAAATATGTGTCGATGGGGGCAGAATTTCACTAGCACTTAGAGAAATCATAATTTTGTACAGCAAAATATTAAGAATATTTCCATTTTCATTCAACCTAAAAAAAAAAAAAAAATCTGCAGGAACACAATTCAAAAACAGTGTCTGATCTTATTTCACTATTCATTAAGTTTCCCTTTATTCACTTAAGTACATTTGTTGTATTCAGTTACTTCAGTGTCCAGTGAAGCATAATGCAGAAAACAATATAATAAATTGAGTTTGGAATAGATTAATTACTGTCTTAGCTGTCAATCTGTCACATTCTTACCATTGCCATGCACTTTAGCACTGCACTGATGTAAAATATGACAGGTGTCAAATCAAACTGTTGTATTAATGAAAACATTACATGTGCAAATGTGTGTTGTGGAAGTGTATGATGCATTTACTAATACAGTAAAGCTATTTTAGCATTAGTTTAACTGGCAGTAATTGGTCACCTTCACAGCATAGTCCATGGCAGAGATTCGGTGAACACAGCGTTTACAAATTGAGTAGGAACCAACTCCAATGTCCTCCTGCAGTTCGTACAGGTCCAAAAATTTGGACCCCCCATGCATCTGAAAGGAAAAGAAAAAAGTTATGTAATTAGCAAGCCGGAGGTTACTTGATTCTTATAGGGGTCATTTTACAGAAAATCTATTATTTGAGGTTTTTTTTTTTGTTTGTTCTGAGTTCCTGATCACCAGTCAAGTGTAAAAAAAAAAAGCAACCAAGTAAATCTTTAATAAGCTGCCTGTTTCGGAGAATACATATCTGAGAGCATGCTGATGTGCACTCCCTCCACTGTTATCAAACAGTAGTGCTAATTAACCTATAACCTCCAACACACAGTAGTGTTACCATTGAGTGGCAACCAACAACCTAGGGGCTCAAACTTATCTTCGTTCTCATTCTTTCAGTCTCATGTAAAAGGATTTGATGACCCAACCAGTGTTGTTAATAACGGCATTAGAATATAACAGCATTACTAACGGCGTTATTTTCATCAGTAGTGAGTAATCTAATTAATTACTTTTCTCATCTTGGCAACGCCATTACCGTTACTGAGGCGGGAAAGGCGTGCGTTACTATGTTGGTTGACTGACACGAGAAAAGTCTGAGAAAGACAGACTCACGGAGACGAGAGAGCAGTGGGGAGGAGGCAAGGGAGGGTGACGCCGTTGCAAACGCGATGCTACTATGCTAGGTGGCTCCAATAATACCTGACTGTAGCCAAACTACGCCCACATGATGCTTCGGTAGATATCACATATATACAGAACTAGATGCAAATGAAAGACACGGCTGCATTAGCAACATGTATAATAAAGAACTAGATACGTTAGTAAACAGCCGCCATCTTAGAGCAGTATACTCCTCAGGAAGGCTCTGTTGTAGAGAACCTTCCTAGCGAACCCAAGTAACTTTTCATCTAAAATGCTCCTAAATTGGCAAAATCTTGACTTAAATCTATCTTTAAATGATGACATAGTTTTAAAACTTACTCATGCCAAAAGTAGAACGAAGGGAACTAATGCAATAACGGGAGCAATTTTAACAACTTTAACGGTTGATTCACAACATCAAATGACTTCCGCACATAGCAAAGGTTACTATCTAGTTATCGCAATATCCGCAATACCCCAGTGTCAAGTTAAGTTTAGGGTAAAGAATTGGGCTAGGGCCAAATGTCCCAAAAAAACCTTTAAACTTAATGTGTGTCCTTTTTTGTGTGTGTGTGTGTGTTTTTTTTTTTTTTTTTGAGAAAAAAAAAAAAAACATGAAAATTAGCATCAGTTACTTTGCCAAGAAACTAATTACTCTTACGTTCAGGTAACTAAGTTACTAACGCAATTACTTTTTGGGAGAAGTCATTTGTAACTGTAATTAATTACTTTTTTAAAGTAAGATTAACAACACTGGACCTAACCAATATGAGCTACAAATAGCATAGAATAAGATTTATGAATGTATGTGTTGTCCTTAACCTTAGGACATTTTTATGCATAGATAGTTTGGGATTTTGCATATACACACCCATACACACACAAGTGAGGGAATGAGTAAGTTCACCTGCACTATTGGGAGTATACTGAGGAGCGGGGAACTCTTGTTCTCATCCATTGGCGTGGGAGCAACAAAACTGAAGCCTTTGAAGAGCTGGTGGGCGTTTGCACTGGGAGGGATACCTGGGGAATCTAAAACAAACAAAGATGCTGTATAATACAAGACGACGAATACACAAACACCCAATAAATTATGTAGTGACAGATATGAATGAACACAGCAGGATGGTTTTCAAATTTACAAGTTTGTACTGAGTGTGAGAGTATGAGTATTTACCCTTTGGCGTCTTTGCAGTGAACTCTGGGTCAAAACAGAATGTGTCGTCTGGTTTACCAGCCGCAGGCTTGAATGGGGGTTGCAACTCTCTCCTGTATAGTTTCTGAGGAGGGACACATTTTACTATTTTAGTTATTAGGGATCAGAGCCTCTCACGGGCTGTCTGGATCTGTGAACATTCGTGAAGTGTCAGAAAAGTTACCATACTAGTCCTTCCTACATCATATTTAAAATCCAAACAAACCAAGGACAAGTTGCCCCCATTTAAGTAATCCCTTGCGCCTAACTAATAAATCTTCCAGGGCTTTAAGTCAAGTTAATTATATTTACGTATATAGCTTTAAATCATCAAAAGATTCCAAAGGGCGCAGGCAAAAAACAGCTAAAAAAATAGTAGATATTAAAGAGCACGTGGAGACTTCAATTCATGAACCTTTTACTCAGTTAAATTATACTGAATGCATCATTCGCTGTCTCAAAACTCACATTACCATTTTTTTTTTTTATTGACCACAGAGTTTTTGAGTTACTGCCATAGCAACACCTTAGCAACGAGGGACACATCCGCTGCCGGCCGCTACCTGATGACGTCAATTCCCTAAGACCTCGCCAGCACTCCAGTACGAAAGTATAGCACCACGCTATCCTCGCCATGTATTGCAAACATTTTCTGGGTTTTACTCGCAAGATTCATCATGCCATCTCAATGCGTAGCGATGAATTGCTCACAAGAAGGCTATAGACCAGAGGTCACGGAACTGCGGACCTCGGTCCGGTTCCGGACCCCCAAGCCGTCTGGACCGGATCTCAAGCTGTCCGGACTAATACAGGTTGCAACAACAAAAATCATTTTTTTCTGCGGGTTTGCAGAATGGAGGCGGGCAACAAACAAAAACCTTAGCGGTGACGCGCGTGAGCCAGCCAATGGGAGTGAAACATTTGAAAGTTATTTTTAGAACAGCATGTCTCACACTCGCTTTCCAGATTCCGCGGAGTGACAGCCAAAAACTGAGCCGAATGAAGTTGGAGGAAGAGGCGAAAAGGTACGGCATATGGCGTGCTCAAAACTATGCAAGATTGATGCAGAAAACAGTGTTTAAGGAGGAGTGGACCAACACATTTTTGTTCATTTTACCTGGCGGCAGCACAAGACCGCTATGCCTCATCTGAGACTCATTCAGAGACGGTAGCGCTTGTAAAAAGCAGCAATTTGAAAAGGCACTATGAGACGACGTACGCAGCTTTTTTTTTTTTTTTTGCAAAGTTTCCCTATGAACTCTGCCATTTGTTCTCAAAAAAAATAGCGGAATTAAGGGCTCAATATGATCGCACCTCAAGGCTCATGGTTCATTTATTCACTGCACAGCAACACGCAAATGAATTCTCCCTCAGAATAGCGTGGATACTGGGTCAAAACAGAAAGTCTTTCAGTGACACACCGATTGTCAAAGATTGTATGAGTGTAGTTGCTGAAACTTTGTTGATGGAAAGCAAAAAGAAGAGGTCTGTCAAAAAATAAAGCAAATCCCCCTGTCAGCATCCACAATTAAAAAACAAAGAAGTCCTGAACATGCCCTTATGTTGCTATTTAATGATTCAATTAAATCACTTTTTTAGTTTTAAGCACCTTTTATATTTTATTTACATTTTTGAATGTTGTAATTATCAGCATGGCCACGTAAAAATATGTTTGTATTTTTGGGGGGAAAAAAAAGCATTAAAAATATTTCCTGACCCGAGATTGTTGTAATTTTTTAATTTCGGACCCAGAGGATTTTTAATTCATAACCCCTGCTTTAGACGCTATGAGTGACCCAAAAAACCTTCTTCTGCAAGGATATGGACATTTTTTGTAAAAGTCAAGAGTAATAACCTCTCCCTGGCTCCTCCATCGCGTCTCTGCTTTTAACATTTCGGCAACGACAGCCAGGAGGTGACAACCTTGGTTTTTCGATGACGTAAGTAGACCCTTACTGGCTTTTCTAATTCTAAAATTTGATGCGATTCTGTTGATATAGGAGGATAAAGCCAACTGCCTGTCCGTTGAAGTGCAACCTTTTTTTTGGTTTTGTTGCTTGCCTGTCCTAAGACAGCTGACAGGTTGTCTATTCATGTTAGTTTGATACATTTGTTACTAGATCCATATAACTACTCGTATGTTGTTGCAATAACTGATAATAATATCACAGAATGAGTGGGGAAAGAAAAGTCCAGAAAGAGATCACGATGCTAGACATATGCCTACCACTCTTCCTTTCGTGTAGTGTCGAGCTGCCAACCTGCGTTGTGTCGAGTAAATCGTCATCTGACGCCTCAGGTTCAAACATGTAGGGATTAATTGTAGATAATCTTTCCTGGGAGCCTTTACCATTGTTAGCGTCACGAAAGAGCGATCCTGAATGGTTACTTTCGGTGGAAATATCACTGATATCGTTGCTGCTGCTATGCTCGCTGTCGCTCTTATAGTCTTTTGTTGCGTTCGAGAATTAACGTCACACTTCCGGGTTTGGGAATGAAGTATTGACGGAGTGCTAAAAAACTTAAAAAACGCAAATAATCCTCGCAGTTAGGCGTTAGAAATGACAGTTTATATTCTTAAAATTACACCAAAATCTGAAAAGCTCTTCACTTGCCCTTTAAAATGTTAATTAAATAATTGACAATAAGGGTTCATATTTTTGTCCAAAATGTAAGATAAAAACTGAAATTTATATATTTTGGGAGACAAATCCTGGAACTTTTCTTACATATTCTGTGAGCGATAGAAAGGCCACACCACTATTTAATGAACCCTTTCCCGTTCTTCAACCATGATGCTCAGCCAATAGCGGCCTGCTGGCTGATGAACATTCATGCGGGGCTATTAGTGCACACAGCCAGAACTGGCCATCTGCCTAGATGCACACATACAGTGTTGGCATAGCCAAATTATTGGGAAAGCTGAACATTTGTGAGGTGTGAATCTTCAGTAGAAGCTAGAGAGTTACATGTGCGTTTGTGTGGCTGAGAAAAGAAGGGTGGGTGTATGTGTGTGTGTGCGCACGTGTGTATGTCTGTGCCTACATTCCAGTCGATGGTGGAGAAGAAAGCGTGGCGTTTGATCTCTTCCACGCCGTCAGGTCCAGCCCCTGAAGACACAGATCAAATCACTTCAGTTAAACTGGCACGAGCAAGTTGTACCGCAAAAGAGGATCAACACATCCACACATTGTTCTTTCTGTAGTATTCAGCATCAATTGAAGGAAATGCCAAGCTGTTAACAGGCTCATGTTTGAAAGCAGCCAGGTTACAGGTGATTCACCATCAACCTCAATATTGCTTACCTAGTCTGTTTGTGGGGTTTCGTTTAAACAGCATCCTTAGCAAACTCTGTGCTTCCAAACTAAGGAACTGAGGCATTCCTAGCTTTGCTCTAAAGGGGAAAAATAGAATAAAAGAAAAATGAACATTGCTGCATTTTGTGTCACCTAAATTTCCCTCAATTGAAAAATATAAGGAATAATCAAGAACAGCTACTTAAAATCAAAAGCAATATAAGAAACTTATATTGTGCCATATTTTATACTAACAGTACATACAGTATAATACAAACCAAAAATATACACATTCATTACAGTATATACTGTACATTTTCATGCACTGATTCTGCCAATTGTTCCAGTTTACTCACTTGAGAATCATGTTCATGGTCTCATTGCGGTCTTTCCCTTGGAATGGTAACGTCCCCGTGAGCATCTCAAACTGCAAACATATGAGAAAGCAAAAAAAAAAAATATATATATATATATATATATATATATATATTATAATAATACAGTAAATATATAACAATTCAGTGAGTGAAAATTATTAAGTCTGCATAACATCTCAGTTTTCAGGGGCATTATTAAAGTTAGAGAAGTGAATCTATTGGCTTTCAAGCAGGACCACCATTTCTTGAAGAAAGGCATTTTTTATTCTATCTTCTTCCGCATTCATGATGATTAACCATGTGCATTTTTATGCTATTGCAATGAATTATATATTTTGGGCAAAGTAAGTTTTAAACACTAAAATGTTTTACTTAAGGCTGATTGGCTAATGTTCTGTGCTCGCATACCATTAGTACACCCAGCGACCACCAGTCAGCACTCTGTGTGTGTCCTCTCCTGTTGACCACCTCAGGGGCCATATACTCCACCGTACCACAGAAAGAATAAGCCTTCTTATCAGCATCCACTGACTCTTTGCTCAGGCCAAAGTCTGTACACAATGACATCCGATTATGTGTCATCTGGACAAACAAAAAAACATGACAATCCCATCCACAGGTTGCAGGTCAGATAAAAGTGCAAGTTTTAAATGACTCCTTTTAGGATCAGTCACAATAGTTTTAATTAACAAACAAATATTGCAAACATTTATTGAACGATATTAAACTACTGCAAAAATGCGTATATTATTAACAAAATACAGAATATATAACAAAATACAGGTTACTAAATTTGCAAAAGAAAATGTTTCGACTACACAATGTAAAAGCATACCTGTTAACTTTACATGCCCAGCTTCGTCAAGTAAGATACTGGGGGGAGAGGAGTACATTTTTTTATGATAGAAAGCTTCACAATATTCTAATTAATTCAATGAAAAATGTTCATGATTAAAAATGAGTCTTTTATTCAAGCTGAAGGTTTAGTCCAAATCTTACTTTTGGATTTTTGAATATGAGGTTATGAAAAAAAAAAAAAAAAAAAAAAAACACTTCATGGAGTGTTACAGTTAGTGTTTGAGTGGGCAAGTTCAAAGTTAAAAGTGGGGTCTCATACTTCTCTGGCTTGAGATCTCTGTAAACTATGCCCAAGTTGTGCAGGTGGTCAAGGGCCAGGGCCAGCTCTGCAAGGTAGAATTTCACATCTTCCTCTGTAAACATAACCTGTTAAGAACTGGACAGATTTACTCTCTGAACTCAGATGAGGACAATTCAAGGGGGGAAAAAAACATCAGAAACGTCAAACAGAGTGGGTATTCTCTTAAACTAATCATTTGAAGAAAGTAACTATTCTTTATGCTGTTGATCTAACATTGCCAGCAGCTATTCCTTTGTTTCTGAGACATGCTTTAAAAAGGCTCAATCAAACGAGAAACCGCACATTACTTGCATTGTCATAGTGAAACCCCCTGAAAGCAGTTCCTGAGGGCCACAAACTGATATGCAATGAATACTTGAAAAGCTGAAAGCACTTGTGTTTCCATGAGAAAATGCAGTCAGAATATGATTAAATGTGAACACAAAAGAGACACGAATTGACACAGCCGACGCTAGCAACAACAACAACAACAAAAAAACAAAAACAAAAAAAACAACAACAAAAAAAAATCATCTTGCTATTCTTGTCAATCCACTAAAAAAAAAAATAATAATAATAATAATTCAAACAGATAAATGATGACTGGACACTTGTTTCATACTTTAACAATTCCTTTGCGTTCGAAGAACATTTAACTCTTCCTCTTAAAATAAGTTGTCTTTGCTTTTCAAACTCAGAAATAAATAAATATCGATAGGAGGGCAACAGGACATTGGCTTACCTCTTTGGATAAGCGAGTGAATACATCTCCTCCCCTGAGAAAGTCCAGTATTAAATACAGTTTCCCTTCCGTCTGAAAGGCTGTAAAGGCAAAGAAATTAGGTAAATCACCATCACACTCTTAAATAATGGATTTACACATACGATACTGTATGCAAAGCACACCCATGTCCAATTACAACAACCTAAGCAAGTCAATCATCATATGACGTACTTAGTAGAAATCAACATTTTAGAATGACGATTCCAATTTTGAACTGGTTGCTCACAGATACAGTGCCTTGCAAAAGTATTCGGCCCCCTTGAACCTTGCAACCTTTCGCCACATTTCAGGCTTCAAACATAAAGATATAAAATTTAAATTTTTTGTCAAGAATCAACAACAAGTGGGACACAATCGTGAAGTGGAACAAAATTTATTGGATAATTTAAACTTTTTTAACAAATAAAAAACTGAAAAGTGGGGCGTGCAATATTATTCGGCCCCCTTGCGTTAATACTTTGTAGCGCCACCTTTTGCTCCAATTACAGCTGCAAGTCGCTTGGGGTATGTTTCTATCAGTTTTGCACATCGAGAGACTGACATTCTTGCCCATTCTTCCTTGCAAAACAGCTCGAGCTCAGTGAGGTTGGATGGAGAGTGTTTGTGAACAGCAGTCTTCAGCTCTTTCCACAGATTCTCCATTGGATTCAGGTCTGGACTTTGACTTGGCCATTCTAACACCTGGATACGTTTATTTTTGAACCATTCCATTGTAGATTTGGCTTTATGTTTTGGATCATTGTCCTGTTGGAAGATAAATCTCCGTCCCAGTCTCAGGTCTTGTGCAGATACCAACAGGTTTTCTTCCAGAATGTACCTGTATTTGGCTGCATCCATCTTCCTGTCAATTTTAACCATCTTCCCTGTCCCTGCTGAAGAAAAGCAGGCCCAAACCATGATGCTGCCACCACCATGTTTGACAGTGGGGATGGTGTGTTCAGGGTGATGAGCTGTGTTGCTTTTACGCCAAACATATAGTTTTGCATTGTGGCCAAAAAGTTCAATTTTGGTTTGATCTGACCAGAGCACCTTCTTCCACATGTTTGGTGTGTCTCCCAGGTGGCTTGTGGCAAACTTTAAACAAGACTTTTTATGGATATCTTTGAGAAATGGCTTTCTTCTTGCCACTCTTCCATAAAGGCCAGATTTGTGCAGTGTACGACTGATTGTTGTCCTATGGACAGACTCTCCCACCTCAGCTGTAGATCTCTGCAGTTCATCCAGAGTGATCATGGGCCTCTTGGCTGCATCTCTGATCAGTTTTCTTCTTGTTTGAGAAGAAAGTTTGGAAGGACGGCCGGGACTTGGTAGATTTGCAGTGGTCTGATGCTCCTTCCATTTCAATATGATGGCTTGCACAGTGCTCCTTGAGATGTTTAAAGCTTGGGAAATCTTTTTGTATCCAAATCCGGCTTTAAACTTCTCCACAACAGTATCTCGGACCTGCCTGGTGTGTTCCTTGGTTTTCATAATGCTCTCTGCACTTTAAACAGAACCCTGAGACTATCACAGAGCAGGTGCATTTATACGGAGACTTGATTACACACAGGTGGATTCTATTTATCATCATCGGTCATTTAGGACAACATTGGATCATTCAGAGATCCTCACTGAACTTCTGGAGTGAGTTTGCTGCACTGAAAGTAAAGGGGCCGAATTATATTGCACGCCCCACTTTTCAGTTTTTTATTTGTTAAAAAAGTTTAAATTATCCAATAAATGTTGTTCCACTTCACGATTGTGTCCCACTTGTTGTTGATTCTTGACAAAAAAAAATTAAATTTCATATCTTTATGTTTGAAGCCTGAAATGTGGCGAAAGGTTGCAAGATTCAAGGGGGCCGAATAATTTTGCAAGGCACTGTACATTTTCGGAAGTAGGAAGCTCCCAAATCAGTTACTTGGTTGTGCAATTTCACACTTGGTGGTTGGGCAGTGCCTCAAGGGCCGCCACTATTTTGTATAACAACAACAACAAAAAAATCTATTCTTCAATTTGTGTAATCTTGAGCAGGTACCCTCACTGTTCATACATGTGTTATATGTTAGCACACAGTATAAATGCATATTTTGATTAATATGGAGGTTTTAGGTTTTAAATAATTACAGGAATTTTTATGTCGCATTGCAGTAACATCAAATTGCTACACTTGCCATGCACTCAGAGCCATTACACCAGACCGCAAAGGAATTGCATTTTTTAGCCTTCAAATTTGCAACACAAGTAAAAAAAAAAAAAAAAAACTGTTGTTAAACTTCAGAACAATGAACAGAAACAGCTAATAAATCCTGACTCGTTAAACAACGCATATAACACAATGTATGGCAAGTCTTTGCAATCCCCATCTTGCTCAAGCCATTATTGTGATATACAGCCCTATTTAAGATTTATGTGTTATCTTACATCCTCAGATAATAAATGGACTCCCTAATGCAAAAAACATTGACATTTATTTTATAGAGCTTAAAAATGTCATTAAATTAATTTCCAAAAAAATGGAAGAAGGAGTCTACAGGTCTGTAATGAAATACATACACATACTTTATGTTCTCAATTTTCTTACCATAGTGCAATTTCACTATGAAGGGATGATTGACCTCCACTAAGATGTCTCTCTCCATCTTGGTGCGAACTCTGTCCCTGACTGAACATCAACACATAAGTGAGATAATGGATTAAAATGAACACTGATGTAGAACCACACTCATTGTGCTGTGGATTTTTTGAAAAGCTATTTTACCTTTCAACGATGCCTTTTTTAAAACTTTCATTGCATATAACTGACTGGCATCTGGACCCACAATTTTTCTTACCAGAAATACCTTGTGGGGGAAAAATTGGAATGATTTATTTAAAAAAAAAAAAAAAAAAAAAAAAAAAAAAAAAAAAAAAAAAAGGTCAATTTGATTATGTGTGTTCTCACCTTCCCAAAAGAGCCCTGACCCAGAACCTTGAGGAGTTCAAACTGCGATGGATCTGCTTTCTCACACCCCTCTTTCACATGATGAGTGATAGGAATCTCCTTATAGGTCCCTTCATCCTGCAAACACATGCAAGACCCAGTGCACATACAATCAGGATGATAAATATTGAGATCTTTACCTGTATGGACCTAACTGTATGCCAGTGCACAAGTATTAAAATCTCAAACCTTACTTACACAGTGCGTGTAACACTCCCCCTCCTCCATGGGCTCATCCATGATCTGATGTCCATTGACCTACAACAGCAAAAACAAATTACATCACAGGAGTCGAAAAAACAAAACTCAAGGAAAGATTGAGCATGTAAGCTTTCAGCTGAACAGGACTTCAGCTCCTGCACACCCACGTTAACATTGAACAAATCAACAGATGAAAACGATGAGTCACATGCAATAAGAGAGCATTTTCACCAGCATGCAGTTATGTTTGTTGACAAACAGAATAGAATCCAATCCACGCTCTAAAAGTGTAAATCTATCCAGTTACAAAGCTTTCTCGTTATTAAGGTTCTGCACCAGAGTGGACAAATGTCGAATGGCTTGAGTGATCAGCTTCCTAAGGATAATGTCACTCTGATTCATTGTACTAACAATTTTACCAAACATGACAAAACTGTATTTTTGTTTCTCTCTGCGATCATAAATAAAAACATATGCATTGTATTAAATGCATAAAAGAAAAGGCAAATGAGCAAAAATTACACAAATGTTTGCAATGTGCATGTAAATTTTATTATCACCAATAGTCCTGTGCTACAAAGGTTTGCTTGTTTATGTTATGAAATGCATCTTACTGCATGATGTATTTAATCTGGTGTATTTGTGTGTGTTGAATTCCATCAAGCCTCTGAAGAGAGAGGATGAGTCATAGCACTACGTAAGCCCACTCTCAGTGGGTGGAGCCACTGACATACACTCACTCACAGCTACAAGAACTCAGGCCAACAAATCACTTTCCAATAAGACTAAGCTACAGAAACCTGCAGGAGCATAACAATTGAAAATGTCAAATACGAAAAAATTCCAATGCAAGATAACATCTAGGAATATCAAAATGAAACTGTTGGACATCTGTGAGGTCTGAAGTGTGACATGCGTGCTTCAGCTAAAGCCAGGACATCATTCACACATGCATACTCACTCCCACCTCTGCTGCGGCTCATCACAGCTTGTAACAAGAGTGCAGCCTACACTTGGAGAATGGCAGGCCATTTTTCTGCCATTCTCAACAACTGATCATTTTTTGAAAAGCCCGAAGCCTCATTGAATTTGGCTTTGTTTAAATGTCTTTAAAGGTCTGATACTGATGCAATGTGGATTAAAAGGCAACTCCAGTTTAAGTGGCTTATCTAGATGTTTACTTCAGCGCTTTAGTCAACTGTCAGTGTGCTGCATCCACAACACGTTATGGAGTTATTTGAAGTACCATATGTACCAGTAATAAATTATTTCACATACGGAAAAAAAGACTTCTATAGTCGATACAGAGATGTGCAGCATAATGACAGCCAGTGACAGACAAGTCTCTGATGTCACTGGTGTTGACTTATTTGTGAGTCTGCACTTTACCACATAAGTGGCACTTAACATTTGCTGCCATTGAGGGTGATTGATGTCTAATCGATTTGAACTAGGAGGGTTGGTAGAGAATGATCATTTTTGAGTGACATTAACTGTTATAGATGTCCCATCCATTTGAACTGGAAGGGCTAGCAGTACCCATCCAAGTCGAAATGAATTGGACGTCTTTTGCCGGCAATGGCAGCGAATAAATTAATGGACCAGTACTTTTATAGTAATGTTTCCGATAAAGAGCAGACCTAAGGGAATGGGCTTCGATATTGGCTTTGTTAAATATATTCACCCAGACAATAAATGTCTGTGCAACAACATCACTTTTTTTTTCTAAAGATGTGATGCAGGAAACCCTGCAATGTGCATTAAATACGGAAATAGTATACAAGTCTCACGCTACCCAGTAATATACATAAATACAAAACAAAAATCAGGCGTGTTTAATCGATAATAGAGTTGGAAAAGTTCCCTGATCGGCGAGCTGTCAGTAGACACACCAACTCCATGCTAATGCTTAGGCTAAGTGCGCTAAGCTAGCAAAGCATCAAACTCCTCTTGAGAAGTATAAATGACAACAAACGCTGCATGAAAGCAGCGTCTCATTGTACGGACGAGTCCAACATGTTGACATTCAGACAGTTTTGAAAGGTATAAAGACAAGCCGTGCAACATATATAAACATCTAATCAGCTGTTAGCATTAGGTAGCGCGTTAGCATGCATTGCGATGCGCTTCAAGTCGTGACGCGAATTGAACGTAACCTGTAACCGGTGCAAGCAACCTCAACTCGGTGACAAAGCCAAAAGACTATTGGACAGGTAACATACGCAAACCCACCTCAGTACTGACGTTGTTTATCTCCATGCTGTGCCAAGATTCCTCTTTAAATCTAAGGCATCCTCGTCCACTTAGACCCTCGCTCCAAAGTGCATGTCCCCCCCCCCACTTTAGAGTCCCGGCTGCTTTGCTCGGTCGTTCGGAGGGGAGATGCGTGGATGTCTGTGGTCCACGATCCGGGTATTTTTTTTTTTTTGTTGTTGTTGGTTTTTTTAGGGGTGGGGGGTGTCAGTGCGTGAGTATTTGATGTCAGTGATTGGACCATGCGTTCTGCTACGGAACCGCTACCCTGCCATAGCTGCGAATATGGCGGCTACTGAGGCAACTGGATTGTGAATGAGTTTATTGACGTATTAGTGACGCAACTCAGTTAAGGATTTCCCCCTTCCCCTCAAAAGCACTGCGCCTTGACATGACTAGGGACATGCTTCACAAACAAGACGACTTATTTATAATCGAGGCAACAAACATTAACTGATCGTAGCAGTTTGCTGTTGTCACCATCACACTTCTCTTATCCCTTAGAGTTTAAGTCGAATGTAAAGCCTGACCATCGCTTGTACTGCTGGAAATAAGAGGCTTAACCCTTCTTGTCTTGCGGGTCAAAAATTACCCTCTACAATGTTTAGCGGTAGAAAAATAACCTTAAAGTACCCTTTTCCAAACTGAAATTTTATGGCATTTGTTGAGGTGAAAAAATAATTTATTTTTGTTTATATCTCTTTTATGCTAGCTACTACTAGCGTAAAAAATACATCAATTAATCTGCTTTATTTCTGGGCTTTGGTCATTTCTGACTCATAGGACAAGGGGAGTAAACCAAGAGTTAAAGCTCATCCACTTCCCCCCAGCTGTTTCTCTTCCACCAACAGTGGATGTCTTTTTCGAGACGCACAAGAACCCGCATGGCCACAGATGTATCATTATATCAGAAGAATGTATTTTTTAATTTAATGTCATTTAGATTTTTTATTTTAACATGTCAATAATATGATGGTTCCAGGGGTTACCCTGGCTGCCAGTGTATGTAAAAAATAACTTCTAAATGAAGTAAATACATTTCAATTTAAAACAAAGTAGACTATAACAAGTGTTCAAAAATAATGCATTCAATTGAGGAAAGAAGGAGGCACTGTAACAATCATATTGTGAGCCTGGTGCCATACAGCACTACTATAGAGCTTTGAGATAGGTTGTTGAGTGGGGTGCTCTCCACATTTAACACTAGAGTTACTCTACTCCACTGTACTTCAGCATGTTATTCATGAGTGGGAAACAGTCACAAAACATTTGGAAGATCTTTATTCTTTTCTCAAGACTTGACCAAAACAAGGCAAAAGTATATGCAATAAAAATGAAATAAGTGAGCAGAACGGTCATAGTGAAGCTTCAGTCCACAGGCACTGGGCACAGATTATTTTAATAATGACTAAGAGCAACTCCTATTTAAAAATGCTTCTGTATAGCATCTGGAAACATTGTGCACAAGTTGGTAATAGCCACTAATGTTGTTGCACTGCTTACGTTTGCTCCTCTGATGCAGAGGGCTCAGTAACTTTAATGCAATTGTCTTCTTTAATGTTCATCAATGGGGGCCCTTTGTTTGCCAGCTTTTGCGTATGTTCAACATCGCTTGATGTCTTGGTAATGTAGCAGCTGGAAGACTTGTCTTCAGACACAACATCAGGAAGAGTTCCTCTGTCCTTGGTCATGTCCGTCATCTGTTCCAAAGGCTGAGGTAGATGGGTAATGAGTTCCTACACATGAAAAAAAAAAAAAAAAGAAAAAAAAAAAAATATATATATATATATATAGCAATTTGAGGCTAACATTCAAATTCAACCAATCGTTGAGTGTACCTGCTGTTTTTCCACATCTTTATTTCTTACAGCACACAGCAGCCTCTTTGTGAAGCTTGCAAGGTCCAGGTATTTTTGTTTTTGGTTCTCTAGCTCAACCTCCAAGAACTGCACTTCCTCATGCTCAAAGTGTTTCAAAACAAAAACATTCATTTTAGTATAAGTGTTTTCTGTAAGCAGCACAAGAATTCTTCAGAAGCAAATGCATCGGCAATGACAAGACACATTAATGCATCATCCAGTGTGTGTGTGTTCTCACCTTGAATTCAAGCAGACTTTGCATCTGCTCTAGATCTAAGAGCGTTACTTCACCCTGATCGTCATCTTCTTCGTCATCCTCATCAATTATTTCAACCTTCTATAAAAATTTTAGTCAAATTCATTGATACACTTAAAATAAATGTTCGAAAACAAACTGACTCTCTAAGCCCACCTAGACCAGAACAAAGTTATATGTACAGTGTATAATGTAATAATGTATTTATAAAGAGGCTAAATGTAGCAAGCCTGAACATAGAAGGAGTGACATGTACCACATTATTAGCCAGTGGCGCAGCATCTGTTCCATTTTCGTCTCTATGGTGTGAGTCAATGGTGCTATCTGGAGGTGAGAGTGCTGAATTAACATCGAGTCGCTCAGTTAAAAAAAAAGGTAAAATGATGCGAGTGTTGCATCAGTGACCTTACCTTCAGATAGGCAGATAGATGCCCTATCATTCAAGTCTTCAAGTTCGGGTGTTCTGAGACGATCTTCATCAGGGCTAAACTCCACTGGAGATTCACCCCTGGGAGAGCTTGTGCTTGTGAATACAGCAGGCCCACCTTTAGGCGGTGGTATTTCAATACACATGAGACGGTACTTTCTTCGCCTGTTGCTGATCCATGTCTGCCAATCAGGAACAAAAGAAAGATGCAACGCTCTACAAAAAGAGTCAATCTAAGCTTAATTAAAATGTGAAAGTATTTAATAGCTAAATTCTCTTAAAATGTCAATCTATATTATATTGTATTTTCAACACTAGTGAAATTATTTGTGGTTGTGCAGTTGACACACATCTGAAAATGTGTCCTGTAGGTGGCGTCAAAGTCCATTTTTTCTTGAGAAGCAGATCCACTATATCACAAACATACAATACTGTACTTTACAGTCACAATGTCAGTAATCATAATCTCTATATTTGGTATACCTTTAAGCAACAACAATGTAAGAAAGTGCTACCTCTGAAACTGATTATCACCAAGAAAAACATATGCCGCTTTTATTTTTATACAGAGGAGCTTTTACCTTAACTATTTCAGTGTCCACATTGAGCTGGTTTGCTGCAGCAGTTATCTTTTCTCTGCACAATGAGCCTAGGCTGGTCATGCCCCTGTCCCAGTAGCGTTTCAGTTGAATGATATCATCATCACTGAATTGGGTCCGATCCTGGAACTGAATCCACAACACGCACAAAGATGCTAAGCAACATACATTTTTCAGACGCAAGAAAAAAGGGCATGAAAAGCCCCACCCCCAACACACACATGCACACAATCAGCATTACATCACAAGACATTTATGGACGCGTGTGGAGAAGTGAAGTCAAATACAACCACAATATATTCTTAAAATAGTAAATTCAGTTGTTCAGTTAAACTTGAGCATTATTGTCATTGTTAAGAATGTATGATAATCTCTTTTTTTTAGGGCTGTCAAACGATTAAAATTTTTAATCGAGTTAATTACAGCTTAAATCGTAATTCAAACCATCTATAAAATATGCCATATTTTTCTGTAAATTATTGTTGGAATGGAAAGATAAGACTGATATATACATTCAACATACTGTACATAAGTACTGTATTTGCGTATGATAACAATAAATCAACAAGATGGCATTAACATTATTAACATTATGTTAAAGCAATCCATGGATAGAAAGACTTGTAGTTCTTAAAAGACACACTCACCAGCCACTTTATTAGGTACACCTGTCCAACTGCTCGTTAACACTTAATTTCTAATCAGCCAGTCACATGGCGGCAACTCAGTGCATTTAGGCATGTAGACATGGTTTAAGAATATCTCCTGCAGTTCATACCGAGCATCAGTATGGGGAAGAAACGTGATTTGAGTGACTTTGAACGTGGCATGGTTGTTGGTGCCAGACGGGCTGGTCTGAGTATTTCAGAAATTGCTGATCTCCTGGGATTTTTACGCACAACCATCTCAAGGGTTTACAGAGAATGTTCCGAAAAAGAAAAAATATCCAGTGAGCGGCAGTTCTGTGGGCGGAAATGCCTTGTTGATGCCAGAGGTCAGAGGAGAATGGCCAGACTGGTTCGAGCTGATAGAAAGGCAACAGTGACTCAAATAACCACCCGTTACAACCAAGGTAGGCAGATGCGAATCTCTGAACGCACAGTACGTCGAACTTTGAGGCAGATTGGCTAGAGCAGCAGAAGACCACTCCTTTCAGCTAAGAACAGGAAGCTGAGGCTACAATTTGCACAAGCTCATCGAAATTGGACAATAGAAGATTGGGAAAACGTTGCCTGGTCTGATGAGTCTCGATTTCTGCTGCAACATTCGGATGGTAGGGTCAGAATTTGGCGTCAACAACATGAAAGCATGGATCCATCCTGCCTTGTATCAACGGCTCAGGCTGGTGCTGGTAGTGTAATGGTGTGGGGAATATTTTCTTGGCACTCTTTGGGCCCCATGGTACCAATTGAGCATTGTTGGAACGCCACAGCCTAGCTGAGTATTGTTGCTGACCATGTCCATCCCTTTATGACCACAATGTACCCAACTTCTGATGGCTACTTTCAGCAGGATAATGGCCATGTCATAAAGCTGGAATAATCTCAGACTGGTTTCTTGAATATGACAATGAGTTCACTGTACTCAAATGGCCTTCACAGTCACCAGATCTCAATCCAATAGAGCATCTTTGGGATGTGGTGGAACAGAGATTCGCATAATGGATGTGCAGCCGACAAATCTGCTCCAACTGTGTGATGCCATCATGTCAATATGGACCAAACTCTCTGAGGAATGCTTCCAGCACCTTGTTGAAGATGCCACGAAGAATTGAGGCAGTTCTGAAGGCAAAAGGGGGTCCAACCCATTACTAGCATGGTGTACCTAATAAAGAAGCCGGTGAGTGTAAATATTAGTACAAGTTATAGAAATTTCATATTAAAACCCCTCTTAATGTTTTCGTTTGAATAAAGTTTGTAAAATTTTCAATCCAAAAATAAACTAGTAGCTCGCCATTGTTGATATCAATAATAATTATAGTGCTGAAACCCATAAAATCAGCACCCAAGCACCAGCAGAGGGCGGCAAAACACCAAAAAGCACAAGTAACAAGTGGAAATGACACTTTGCTGTCATTTTAATCTGTTTGAGCGGGGCATGTGCGTTAAATGCGTTAAATATTTTAACATGATTAATTAAAAAAATTAATTAACGCCCGATAACGCGATTTTGACAGCCCTACTTTTTTTCATTTCATTAAATTTCTGTATTTTTGCAAATAGTGGCCAGGGGTATTTCTCAATTGAAGATAAGGAAAGGAATCGATTGCTGTATTTGTGGTATTTGGGTGTCTTTACATGTACAGTGCTCAACATATTGTCATAAAGAGAACATCCAGCAATTCCTTTTCGGATAACATTATTTCTAAAATAGCATTTGGGTTGAAGAGTCTACTACATTGTGGTGTATGAAAGCAGTACAGAAACATGATCATTTGACCAAGTATCAAAGTTTTTAATTATGGCGAGCATAAACTGCGCTTTGTCTACTTCAGTTTTCCCAACCTTAAAAACTCTAATCTCACAAGACTAAACAAGGATGTCTCAGTAGTTATCAATACACACAAGAGATAATATATTTTCTGTCCCTGTCACTACATTTTGCTGACATAGTTACAGTATGTAAGCTAAGGGTTGTGTTTGCAACTCATAGATAATCATCTTCACACGACAAAAGGGAAATTGGATAGGTTCCTTCAGAAGTTCTGACAATCGCTCACAACTTTTGCCACAGCCCCCTAGTTGGGAATCACTGTGGTCTACATTACACCAATTTAATATACTAGTATGTGTTAAGCATTATACAGCATTTGTACAACCCGTATTTGGAATCCTATTTAGCAACAAAAGCAGTATATTATTAATGGCCACTATTTGAGGAACTACTATATTTAGGTATACCTAATGAAGTGTCCGTTCAGTGTGTGTTGCACTCTTGCACTGGATTTGGCAGAATGAGACTCACTGTTCTTTTTCGGGAGTTGCTGATAATCCAAGTGGCAGCACTGGCCGAAGTCTATAAACAAGGAAAACATGATCAGACTCAGTCAGGGGATAGCTTCATAAAAATGTACCTACCTGTGAGCTGGCTTCCGTAGAAAGCGAGGTTTGTGTGAAGGAGTAGCTGCCCTGATGAGTGGAGTTGCGATTAAATGGAACATTTTGGGAGCTGGCTGTGGTCAATGAAGGACTCCCTTTAACCAAAGATGTTGCCTGCTCTTGATATATGGTATTTTGAGCAGCCATAAATGCCAGTTCTTCTTCCCTATGCCACTCATCTTCTTCATCTGCGGTTTCCATAGCAATGGAGAGGTTATGACTGGTATCCAAAGTGCGTGAAACTGGCCTCCGGATTTCCTGGACTTTTGAGGTACAACCTAGTCCAGTCTTAGTTTGGCTGCCCTCACTTCTTTCTGCTAAGGCCAAAACCTCTTGGTTGCAGGGTGTCTGCTCTGAGGTAGAAGTAGAGTTTTTGAGTGTGAGGGACAGACTGGCTTTCTGCGCAGCTGGGGGTGGCGGTTGCAAATTGGTCTCAGATCTTGGCTGAAGTTGAGTCTGGGACTGAGTAGAAGAGGACCACGGCTTAGTTAGCACGGTACCAGGTCGAGTCCAGCCGGGAGGTAGGCCTTCAATCCCTGCAGTCAATCCTACATCTCTAAGTGGCAAACTAGTCTTCATGTCTCTTCCAGCAGTGTAGACCAGAGATGTGGAGGCAGATGTGAGGGATGGCAGATTCTGTGATGGTGAGCCTAGTTTTGAGTGAAGAGATGAGGAGCTAGCGTGGGTTCTGCTCTGCACTGCCTGGCTGATTAAAGAGCTGGGAGGGAGTGCAGAGAGTTCAGACTCTGACTGTATAGGGACAGTGGGTTTTGGCCGGGGGCGAGGGTTGGAGTTTAAGGAGTAGATACTGGTGTGTATGACGTCACTGTCGTTGTTGCTGTTGTTCCCACTGCTTAGGGAAGAGGGAGAAGAAGTAGAGGAAGATGGTGATGAGAAAGAAGGGAAGGAGGATGATGCAGGAAGAATGTGTACACGATTATGAATATTCCGCACGGCAGCAATTTCAGTTGGGAGCAATGCTGCTGCAGAGAGCCCATGATTGGGCAGACCTCCTCCAGCTAGTGTGTGATTGGACAACAGTGCCCCAGCAAGTCCATGACTAGGTAAGGGATGAGACATGCTGCCATTTTGGTCTCCCTTAGAGGCAAGTTTCCGCCTTTTGTTACCGACCCATGTCTATCAAGGGAAGTAAAATTTAATCAATAAAACTATAAACAGATCATCACATAGACTTTGACATATGAAGGCACATAAAAGAAATTAGCTGTCGTTTTGTTATGCTTACCCGGACAACGCTGAAATCTAGTTTGGCCTCTTGAGCACATTGCAGTATTAGCTGGAAGCATGCCTTACTTTGATTGGTCATCCCATTATCATAGTAACGTTCCAGGATCATCTGCTGTTCCACTGTGAATACTGACCGCAGGTTCATCTATGAAGTAATCACAAGGAGCAATGTCACAAAGTAACTAGATTGTAATTGGTAATTCCATATTGCTGCCATTCTAATGTGAAGTTTAGGAATTCAATATATTTGCTGATAAAAAGGATTAAGTTTTATTATTTATTATTATATTATATTATATATTATATTATATTTATTATATCTATTCCGCTATCCCTGTTTATCAATGCAGTGTGATTGCGAGGAAGCACCCACATTTGGAGTTCCAAACTAGCAGCCTAGGATTTTTTCCCCCCTCAAAACGGAATAAATGTTTGCCAAAAAGCATGGCTATACTCACAGTCTGGAGACCGCGCCTCTGTGGCCATGAATCCATGCTACTACCGGACGGGAACGAGGATGCCATGCTGATCACAGCAAAACATCCATGATTTTATGTTGTCACCATCTTGCTTCCTCACATCTCGTCTCGGTGCACCTGACCCACCGGTGGCAAATGTAGCAAAAGCTGAAAAGTTAGAGGAGAATGCTTAAAATTGCTTTCTTCTAAAATAACAAGTAGTGTATTAATGCGCACGGGATCAAAAACAGTTGTTGCCATGCGACTATAAAGGATAGTTACTATCCAGTATAGCTACCAGCAGATGCAACACGGCACAATAACGACGAAAAGTAGTGACCAACTTTGTAAACCCGTCTGAGGAGGTTTAAGACGAACGTATACAGAAATCACATGGACTGTTGTACGACCAATAAGCATCCAGCTGCTTTATTTTGGAAAGCTCAGTGCGCATGGCCACAGTCGGCAATGATAAACCAACAGAGATAATTAGCAAAGCCACTCGCGCGACGATTGAGAAATAAACCCCTCACTCAAGACGCGTCTACTTCCAGTTTGCCACTGACAGGCGCACAGTAAACAATTCCGGTAATCGGCACATTCGCTTTCAACGTAGTTAGCTTGCAGGCCCGAGCGGCCATGTCTGCAAGCAGTCGTGCGCTAGCATTAGCATAGCTTTCCTAAAAGGACAGCTGCAGCTAAACTTTTCCTTTAAACACCAGATTTCCCAAGGACCGTCACCGCCATTCAACTAACACTTCCTTCCTGTGATGAGCAACAAAAACCAAGCGGGAAACAACTCAAATGAAAAGTGAAATTATGTCCATACTTGCTGAGTCCAATTCAGACGAAGCTTCAAAATTCAGGCAGATTTCTTCCCCACGGTCCCTGTTGCTAGACAATGAAATCAGACCGTCCGATCATCAATTCTAATCATGATTGTGACGTATGGACGGACGGGAACCAATGGGAGGCTGCCATCAAGTGACAACCGGAGAGGGCTGAAAACTGAGCATCGAGGCTCCGCCCCACGTTGACTTGGTGGAAAGGGGAGCCTCGGAAGGAGGACGTAAAACAAAGGGCATAATACGCTTGTTTTACTTCCCACTATAACAAAGAAAAAACAAGAAGAAAGCGTTGGTTTGTTGCAGAAAAACAAACTTTTAGCTGTAGGATTCTACACATGTTGCTTTTCTGTTGAATGCATTGTGTGTCTGTGTGTAATGTACTATAACCAGGTAAATTAATTAGGAATATGTATATGGCGGAAAACACGGACAAGACTGAAAAAGCAGTTTCTGCTCTTGCTCTCCTCTATAAAAGAAACGGCTGTATTTTAAGACAAAAGAGCTGTTGCGTTCGATAGAACAATATGTCTATATGCTGCCATAGCAGATTCATGGCACATTAAGCCCCCAAATTATTTCTAATTTGTTCGTTTTACCCCGGAACCCCCCGTTTACAGACGTCGCGCAACCGCTTTTGTTTCAACCCAGCCATAAAACGAAGGTATCTAATTATATTTATTATTCAAAATGTCATTTTTAGCTTCGAATCATTAATTGATGTCTCGTATTTCGTTTTTAAAAAAAATGACTTTAAAAAATTATTCACTCGCATATTTTAAACTTTTAAACAAATTACGTCACAATGAAAAAAAATGGTGTCTGTAAAAAAGTCACGGATATCTACCTCGCTTAATTATTATTTTTTTTTGTACTGCCGCATTTTCTCTGATATGTTAGATGATAAGTAATCAATCCAAACAAAGAAAAATTGGGGGGGGGGAGCTTTAAAAGGGTAAATATATGAAAAAGAAAATCTCGACCACTCCTTGATGTCTGCGATTTCTGCATCACGACCCTTGTTATATTACCATGCTTCACCCATAAAATCCCCCAAAAATCCAGATGTGGCCATTCACAGCTGTGTCTTGACACTCCGTGATACATGCTACATGGAGTTTTTGGATCGAAACAAGTTAAGTACGCGGTAATATCTCGTTAAAGTCATGGCGTTTTCAATTTTTTTTTTTTTTTTTTTTTTTTAAATGCTGTCCTGTTCAAGATTTTTCTTCCCCCAGAAAATTTAGATTTTAAGCTTTCCAATGATGTAATTTTGAAATTTGGCCAAATTGGGGGTCTCAGAGCGGAACTTCAAGTCACCTGACTGTTTTCCGCCACATTTACCCATTTACCATCTATACAGCATAGGTGGAGTTTGAGTTTTGGGGCAGGGGTGGCACAACATGTTGATGACACCGAAACACAGTGTCAGCAATAACATTAACTTACAAAAATATTTATAATAATAAGTTGATAATGAGCGTTTTTTGTATGTTTGTTTGTTTCCCATCATTTTTGAGGGGATTTTTTCTAAATCAGGCTGCTTAGGACAGCTATAATTTTCCCCAAGATCGCCATTCATTGAATATGGTACGCCCCGCAGGTGGTGGTTCTGTTGTACAATTAGCGTCTATAGTGGGGCAAATTGAAACTCCGCTCACCATTTTGGCAGTGCTCTCTGGCGTTTCGTGGTCCACATTTACAATCCTTGGTTTTTGCTCAGGAGTTGTTGTCTTTTTTGAAAGCTTAGGTTTGAAAAAATTACATATATCCATCTTGCCTCTTTGGTCCTCAGGTGGTTTTGGCTAACCAAAGCAAATGACTGTCTAAGGTGCTAGTCACATGATCTGTTCGAAAAAATATTTTTGACCCATTATAAAAATATTTCTTATTGTTCAATTCATTCTTTTTTTTTGTTTTATTGCTTTACAAGTATTATAGACAACACTTTACTGGAACACTGTTAATCTTTTAATAATTTATAGGAAAGTCAATTACATGCAATGACACTTTTCGGCCACCGCCTGTCCCCCCTTAAACTCTGCGTATGATATATAGTGATGAGCAGAAGTATTTGCACCCCTTGTGATTTTGCAAGTTCACCCACTTAGAAAATTGGTAGATGTCTGAAATATCAATAGATGCATTTCTACTAATACAGACATAATCTGAAAAAAAAAAAAAAAATTTAAATCCGGAACTCACATTGTATGATTTTTCAACAACATAGCCTGTTTGTACCTGTGAGAAAATCAGTGTTAACATTTAGTGCAGAAGCCTTTGCATTTACAGAGGTCAGTTGCTTTCTGTAGTTCTTCACCAAGTTTTTCACATATGGAAACAGGGATTTTGGCCCATTCCTCCACACAAATCTTTTCTAGATCTGTCAGGTTTCGGGGCTTTCGTTGAGAAACATGAAGTTTCAACTCCATCCAAAGATTTTCTACTGGATTGAGGTCTAGAGACTGACCAGGCCACTCCAGAACCTCGATGTACTTTTTATGCAGCCAGTCCTTGGTTACAGTGTATCACAAAAGTGAGTACACCCCTGCCATTTCTGCAGATATTTAAATATATCTTTTCATGGGACAACACTGACAAAATGACACTTTGACACAATGAAAAGTAGTCTGTGTGCAGTTTATATAATAGTTAATTTATTTTCCCCTCAAAATAACTCAAAATATAGCCATTAATATCTAAACCCCTGGTAACAAAAGTAGAAACTACGCACATCCCTAAATGTCCAAATTGAGTACTGCGTGTCATTTTCCCTCCAAAATGTCATGTGACTCGTACAGGAGTGTTGTCAGCAATGCTGCAGGGATTGAAGAGGTGGGGGAGTCAGGCTGCTGCAGCTGGGGGTCGGACAGCCAAGGCCCCCGCCTTAGGCTGCCGACTAACTCCCTGCGCACCCGACCCCTTTGGCCCCTCCCACAGGTGGTGAGCCCATGGGAAGGGGAGCCCACGTTGCCTTTTCAGGCTGAGCCCGGCCGGACCCTATGGGGACAGGCCCGACCTCCAGACACTTGCCTTCGAGCCCCACCTCCAGGCCTGGCTCCAGAGGGCGGCCCCGGTAACCCGTGTCCGAGCAAGGGAAACTGGAGTTCATTTATGTTGCTCATCATAAGGGGTCTTTTTGAGCCATACTTTGTCTGGCCCCTCACCTACAGGGGACGACCCAGGACACGCTGGAGAGACTATGTCTCTCGGCTGGCCTGGGAACGCCGGAGGAGCTGGTTGAAGTGGCTGGGGAGAGAGAAGTCTGGGCTTCCCTGTTAAAGCTGCTGCCCCCGCGACCCGACCCCGGAACAAGCGGAAGATGATGGATGGATGGATGGATGGATGGATGGATGGATGGATGGATGGATGGATGGATGGATGGATGGATGGATGGATGGATGGATGGATGGATGGATGGGAGTCAGGCTGTTAGTGCTCAGACCATACGCCACACTCTACATCAAATTGGTGTGCATGGCTGTCACCCCAGGAGGAAGCCCTTTCTGAAGACGGTACACAAGCAAGGCCACCCGTCTCATCAGACCATAGGACATGGTTCCAGTAATTCATGATCTTTGTTGACATGTCTTCAGCAAACTGTTTGTGCGCTTTTGTCCACAAACACAGCCAAACTCAACAAAAAATGAACGCTCTTTTGGTTTGCTTACAGACCACATAAATGAAATAAAAACTGACTGACACACACAGACTTGGGACCTCTCTCACTAAGCAGCTTCTTGCTCACATTTTTCTGGTTCTGTAGTTTCCAGCAGAGTTCACTACATTTCTCACAGTTTAATTAACATTAACATTCAAAACCATACAGGAGGACACTTCTCTCTAAGCAGCTTCCTACTTGAGTTATGCTAACTCTGATGTAGGACGGACTTTCAGTAGAAAAATTAGTGGTGTGTTCCCCACCTCCACAACATTGACATCTTTTTACATTACTTTCAGTGGCTGCTGCTGTTGTCACTGGCCGAAAAAAAACTTCTAATATCCCTCCCCTTCAAAGGGGGCGGAGGAGGCGGCGGCATGACATTATTCTGTCGGGGCTGTGCTTGTGTGTGGGGGTGGGTCCAGGTCATCAGCCAATCAAACGTGCATTTGAGGGGAAAAAATGGACCGGCACATTCAGCAAGTGAAAAGGGGGGGAAAATGTAAGTCTGACATAAGGAAAATAATTCACTTAACAATGGTAGGGCCAATTCAATACTTACAACATTGCCTGGTACGCCAGACTCACCGCGCGGTGAGTCTGGCCACCATTCACGCGGATACAATTTCCAGGGCGGAGCAAGCCACAGCAAGACTATACTCTCAGTGTTTGAAAAATACAGGGAGAACAGTCTGGCAGAGCCAGGCAACTTACAACATACATTATGTTAAGACAATCTAAATTACCTTTATAACTGAACTCACTATATAATGCAAATAAGGTTGCTTAAAAGTTGGTGGGGACAAATTGAGTATCCTGAAAAGTTGGTAGTGTTATGTCCCTACTGTCCCTATGCCAGTGCTTCTCAATTATTTTCTGTTACGCCCCCCCCAAGGAAGACGTAAATGTTTCGCGCCCCCCCAACTCTCTGCCGCCACTGTAAATAGTATCATTTGTCTATAATATTACTATTATAAGTACGCCTCAGCCTAACATTGTGTCCTTTTTTTTCTATTAAAGAAAAAAAGTAACATAGATCAACTTATAATAAAGTATAACTTTTTTAACATTGTGTTGCTTCTAACAGAAAAGACTTAATGCGCATCAATTTGCCTGAAGTTAAAAAAAAAAAAAAAAAAGTCACATCCAAACTGTAAAAACACACTCAAGGTACATTTTTGACCATTTGATACTGAAAAATAAAATGTAATAAAATCAGTAAATAATAACAAATTCAAATTGATTAGAAACATTTACTCTTCAGGACAACATGCCAAAAAATTTGACCGAAAAAAAACCAAAACTGAATAGAAGGGGGGAAAAAGGTCTCTGGACAGAAGGAAAGTTTTTATTTTCGCTGATTCACCACAGTGCTCACTGGTTTACTGATATAACACTGACAAAGCGGGACGATTGTGACAATTGGCAATATTCGGCACATTTTCGCTGAAAAACAATCAAGCGGCTTGTCAATGAGATTGAGGTCTAATGTCTTTAAGTGGCGTCTTAACTGATTTGGCTTCTCCGCTATAATCATTTTTAGACTCAGTAAACAGTGGTCTTTCCTCATTTCCCACTATATTAAAAGTCAAAGGCAAACGGCCCGAAAAAAGCGCATTCTCGGCGGCCGAGGGAGAACCGTAGGTGAGGGCGGTGGTCGTGACGATCCCAAGCCGAAAACGGCACTTCTCGGCCGGACACGTGAGAAAGACAGTGGGTCGTAGTGTTGTATCGGTCGCGAACGATTCGTTCTTTTTGAACGAATTGTTTTGGTGAACGAGACCGAACTAATCATCATCTGCACTGATTCGTTCTATGAAGGTGGTGCTTGTTCGCTGCGTGGAAGGGCGTTGAGCAAGCGGCAGCGTCTTCTGACATCGCACACGACCAATCAGACGCCAGCCTCATCGCGGGCAGGGGAGGGACCGGAAACAGAATCAGGGCGTTTGTCACTCACGTCCACGTGTGGCCAATAAGCAGCCAGCGTGCAGGCAGGGGGGCAAGACTGAGTTTTGTCACTTCCCGTTCAGTGACTCGGTCCTCCGGTTCCTGACCTAGCTTGCTGCTAACTTGATTTTCCAGTAATGACTATGCGGTGAATGAATCAGAAAATGAAAGGAAATGACTTTGTCACATATTTGTTAACGTGGAGCCTATCAAATGCTGCTCAAACAGACAAAAACACCACACAAATCTAGCGAGCATTGTTTAGAGTAGTACTTTTCTCAACAAACTCGTGACTGCCTATGACGACATACTATCAAATTTACAGTAATTTAAAACACGGGTAGCTACGAGGCAAGCAAAAGCTGAGCTGCGGTCGCGTGACGGCAGTGAAGCGGGCAGAGAACTGTCACTATATGGAGGCTTCATGGCAGCGATATTTACCTCATATGTGCACAGAAAAAAATATTTAGTATGATCACCATAATACTGATTTGCAATGAAACTGTATATACATGTCAATTTTTCCCCGAGTGTTTTATTTTATTTTTTTCGTGTCAGCGTGTCGGGTGTTGGTTGGTTTGACAAATTATGTCAATCCGTCCATCATGTGCTACTCAAGCACCCAAAACAACGCACGCAGACACGGGAGATGTCGCAATATGTCTACATTTTTCTTAACAGACTAATGAGAGTAGAAAGGCGACATCGTAAAGAGCTAACAATTATTTCTCGTCAGCATTTGACGATCTGAGATGCGGGGACGACAGGGGAGCTGACCGGATTATTTTATTTATTAATACCAGTGCAAAAAAACAATATGATCACCATAATACTGATTTGCAATGAAACTGTATATACATGTAATTTTTTTCCGAGTGTTTTTTTTTTTTTTCTTCGTGTCAGGTGTTGGTTGGTTTGACAAATTATGTCAATCCGTCCATCATGTGCTACTCAAGCGCCCAAAAACAAAGCACGCGGACACGGGAGATGTCGCAATATGTCTACATTTTTCTTAACAGACTAATGAGAGTAGAAAGGCGACATCGTAAAGAGCAAACAATTATTTCTCGTCAGCATTTGACGATCTGAGATGCGGGGACGACAGGGGAGCTGACCGGATTATTTTATTTATTAATACCAGTGCAAAAATTCAACACGATCATCTTAATACTAAAAAACAAAAATACAACAGAGCGAGATGTAAATATGATGTGTTGGTCGTTCCATATTCAGAAATTAAACTTTCGATGTATTTTTATTTTCGTGACAGCAAACATGCTGTATATGTATGTGTGATCAAGAACCTGCTAAAGAAAGTCCGTGCGCCCCCGCCCCCTACTCCCCTCACAAAAGGAAAATGTTTAACCGTGTCCTAAATCGAAATGCAAGCACGAGCCATGACTTTGAGCCCATAGAACTAGGACAGACGACGCGGAAGTTCTCCCTCGCTTTTGCAGCAGCAGGAGGGAGACGAGGCTGTCTGTGAAAGCAGAATGATACCGCCTGTCACTCATTTCTGAAACTACGACGAGTGGTCAATGTGGAAGAGAGGGAGGGACCAAGCAATGTCACTTCCCGTTCAGTTATACTGCGAAGCGGTCTTTGGTGATTCGTTCAGCAACGTCACTTCCCGTTCAGTAACCGAACGATTCGTTTGGGCGGGGAGGGAGATGAGGGGGGCGAACGATTCGTTGAACGATTTGTTTGAACGAATCTTTTTACTGAACGAACCGGAATGGATTCGTTTGCTCAAGTGAACGACAAATCTCGTCACTAGTGGGTCGCTGCGTGAGTCCAGCTCTGCATGAGTCTCTTCCGTGTGCTCTTGCTTACTTCAAAAATACTGCACGCACTTTGAAAATGAGAGCGCCACTGCCACCCACGGAGTGGATGTGCAAGTACACTTTATTCTAGTACGGCAAAAAAAAAAAAAAAAAAAAAAAAAAGCATGTTCCCCGAGGTCACTCGCGCCCCCCCTGGCATCGCTCTGCGCCCCCCTGGGGGGGCGCGCCCCACCATTTGAGAAGTACTGCCCTATGCAAACCTACGCCCTTGGGTTCACCATGAGCAAGTCTCAAGAGAGACCCAGCGGAAGTATCACACCTGTGCAATGTATCCTTTGCATTTGTGCCCCCTCCCTGGCCCGGGTGTTACCGCTCTGTCAGCACCCTCCCAGCTCCACCCCTACCTAATACATTATACCCTACTCTGCATGGTTCTGCTTTTTAGCCCCCCTGTAAGTGTGTGCGTGTGATTGAATACTTGTGTGGTATGACGCGTTACCCTATGACGTCACCCGGGTCTCAGGTGCACAACAGGGGGCGCTGTACCTCGCAGTTGATCGATAACTTAGAGGTGCAGATGCAGACGACTGCTGCAGATTTCCCTGAGGAGGGATGGTGTATCATTAGTCATGCATAATTTTCGGTTGAGGTGAACACAAGAGGGCACCAAATGTTCTTTAGTGTATGCTTCTATTGTGAACTTTTTGAGTGAATATTTTTTTTTCCAATGATTCTCAGTTCACCTCTAAACGCAACCTGAGCCGCTGACCCTGCGTATTATGAATTGAAATGTTTGGCGGGAGCAAAGAGGGAGCGCACGGAACAAGATCCTTGCTGATGTGCGTTGCACCATTCCCCGGTCTTTATTGTGCGAGGTGGCCCTTATGATGCTGCAGCGAGGTGGGCAGGGGGAGAGGAGAGGAGAGGGGAGGGGTCGCTCCTATCCACTCGCTCCCATCGAATCCCCTTCTCTCAGTGCGTGAGCTGCTGGCGGGAAGGCACGAGAAAGCGAGGGGAGAGGAGAGGGGAGGGTAAGGGGGCAGGAATAGCGTGTGCGCGTGTGTTTGTGCGTGCACGTAGATTGCACCACCGCATCCCGTTCACCGTTTCTGCAGGCGGCCATGCTCTAATGGAGGGACTAAAATTGACAACCTTCACTTTACTCTCAGAATTATTCGGCGTCACGTCGCTCCAGATGTGACTGACAAGTCATTATATGTCGCCTGCTTTCACTCCTGTGCTGTTCAACGCGGAGAGGCTGTGACATCATGGCTTTGGTTATGGAACCTATAAGTAAATGGACACCAAAGCAAGTGTTGGATTGGATGAAAGGTGAGTTCGGATCTTTTCTCTGCATCACTAACGCCCGGCCTTTTATGTGATCTGCCTGAGGATTATGGGGTGGTGGTGAAGTGAGCAGCATTGGCCAACACCATGCATGGAGCGTCTCCTACTCTGAATGAGCGAGTGGTTTTAACTCCAAACCATATGTGGTGGTGCAATGAAATTAGTTCCCTCAAAAGTGTAGATAATCAGGTTTTCTTTCGTCATATTTGCTTAAGAGTGAGCCTTGCATGGAAAACCTACAGACAGCTGCTGCTGATGCGGTTGGAGTAAGCATGCAGTGCTCTCATCAATGAATGTGGAGGATCTGTCATCAGCTCTTTTCACTGACACACTTCAGGCTTATATCACCACTGATATTGTGTGTGTGGCTATGTAAGCGTGTGTTGTATGTGTACAGCTCACGCGTTTGATTAATGGTGTTAGCTGCATCCCCCAACACACATGCACACACAATTCAGTTCTAACCAACCTCAATTTTCCATAAAGTTAACCAGTTCAATGACATTCACAAATGAATTAGATGTCCTAATCCGGCGAACAGTCAATAAGTGGCTATTAATCATATATCTGTGCGCATGAGAGATGTGGCTGAACTGGTAGTTGGGGGTGCTGTGGATATTCACACACTGATTAGCTAGGAAGCAGTGTGGCACAAACTGTGGCAGCCCTATGGACTGACAGTGAAGATAAAGACGGGAGGAAATGAGGGTGTCCGCAAACGTGTGTGATCAGCCAGTTTAATTGTGTGTGTTTGTGTGTAATGCAATTATATGATTTCTAATAGTGGCTCATACTATACTTTTGAATGATGACATGCGAAGGTGGTTAAGAGAACCCCCTATAGGACAGAGCGGTGAAGGAACATGGAGGTCCCCCATTTTTTTAAATTGCTCATCAACTGGTTTCTACTCTACTGAATGTTCGGTGCATGCCACAGAACTGTGATATGTTGTTTATTTGTTTCAATCCAAACACAGTAGACTAAAACCGCAAGTACAAAAGGGATAAATGCAAAGATTTCCTTCAATTGTGTTTCATTTTGAAATAGTACCTGATGATCATATATATGACACTTCTACTGTATGCTGATAGATCAGCTAACACAGTGAACTCACAGCAAGAAGGTTCCAGGTTTTTAGAAGGAGTTGTCTCTTGTGTTTTCATGTTAATGTTCTTTCTGACCTTGTTGGGGACCTCCTCTGGTTTTAAGACATACTTTCCACAGTCCCAAATGTATGTTTGGTTAAAAGAATACAGTAGTTCATGATTTTAATGCTGATTAGCTGCGTACCAGACCAGGGTGTATCACATTTATCAAGTTAGCAAAAAGACTTCCAGTTAACACGAGGCCATTTTCAGTTCAAACAAGTCCTTCTGATAAGTGATTTGATATTTTTTGGGGTATATTTAGACTGTAGAATTATGATTTGCTCGTATATGATTAACCACTTTATTTGTGATAGGGTTGGGGTAGGGTTGGGTTATATAATGTTTTATGCAGAAATTAAGAAAAAGGTCAAGTGTTTCTGGGAATGGGAAATTGATATAACACCAGAACAAATGATCTTTTTGTTAGATTTTCATTAAAAACCTTTTGTCCATGCATCTCTTTTTTGTGAACATTAAACTAATTCTCAGGCTCAGGGTCCAACTTTCCCCTTTTATTTCCTTGATACCCATCATCTCTCAAACTACATGCTGTCACAATGAAGCAATGACCTTGGAGCCATTTCTAGAAGTGCCTTAGCAATTTATGTGCCTTAACAAAAGACAACTTTATCTTTAGACACATGACTATATACATTTTTTCATCTTAAGTAGGGAAGGAATTGGTGTTTCATTCATTGATTCTTCACTGTCAGGTGATTGAAATCCAATTTTTCAATCAATATCATACTTTGTCCCACAATTTGAGTGTGTGCATGAACGGTTGTCTCCTTGTGCCCTGCGATTGGCTGGCCACCAATTCAAGGTGTACCCCGCGTACAGCGCATAGTTAGCTGGAACAGACTTCTGCAATCCCATGACCCTAGTGAGGATATGATTATTGTTATTATACATTTTGGGACAATAGAGATACTGTATAGTTTGTATTTGAATATATAGCGGAAAACACTCTGGTGACTTGAAGTTCTGCTCTGAGACCCCAAATTAGGCCAAATTTCAAAATTGTCGTACATGCATATGTGATACATCATTGGAAAGCTTAAAATCTCAATTTTCTGGGGAAATAAAACTTTTGAACAGGAGGGCATTTTTAAAAAATTACACCCCTAAACCTTAACTCCAAAAAAGTGATAAACATGAATACTGCTTGAACATAAAACATTCATTCATCCATTCATTTTCCATGCCGCTTATTCCTCACGAGGGTCGCGGAGGTGCTGGAACCTGTCCCAGCTAACTTCGGGCAGTAGGCAGGGGACACCCTGAATTGGTTGCCAGCCAATCGCAGGGCACAAGGAGACACACAACCTATGGACAATTTAGAGTGTTCAATCAGCCTACCATGCATGTTTTTGGGATGTGGGAGGAAACCGGAGTTCCCGGAGGAAACCCACGCAGGCACGGGGAGAACATGCAAACTCCACACAGGAACGCCGAAGCCCGGGATTGAACCCTTGATCTCAGAACTGTGAGGCAGACGTGCTAACCACTCAGCCACCGTGCCGCCATATAAAACATTATAACATAATTTACTAACATAACTTACTTTAATGTATACCTAATTTAGAAAACAAGAAATTTATAACAAAAAGTATGAGATGATGGTTGAATGAATGGGTTAAGTTTCTGATGGTGTAGTGGTTCGTTCGTCTGACTTCGGTGTAGGCAGCGTGAATTAGTTTCCATTCAGTGACAGATCAACCTTTTCCAGTATTCCATAGCAATACAATTTTTTTAAACAAATAGTTTATTACAAATGTCAAAACACATTTCCAAAGATGTATTTAAATTTTGTTACTAAAGCATGAATAGATTATGGGAACTGTATTTATTATTTCATTTATGTATCAATAATATTAAATATATCTGGTTAAGAACTTTAGTCATTTTCACACATTAATGATAGTTGCATTAATTATTGTAATAATATTAGACAACATACATAGTCCTTGGACATCATCTGAGGCACATTTTTAGTATTGTACTTTTTAGGAATCTTATACTGCAAGGTTAATCTATTTAAGCAGAAGACTAGACTTTGTGTGCTGCTGAAAGACTTCAAGCAGCACAACGCCGGCAAGGCTCATAGAAAGATGACTCATCAGCATTTATTTTGAACACCCACACTGGAGGAGTTTCCTCTGCGTGTACAATATTTGTGTTTGACTGAAACTGAATGTGTCAGGGTGTGTTCCAAGAACATTCAATGCAGCAACACTGGTAATTGTTTCCTTTAAAAAAAAAATAATAATAAGAATGGGGCATTATATATGTTAGACTAAAGTACATTATGAATAAAAAGAAAATGTGAGTTTATGCAGGGATTATTTGTTTTATTAAACATGACAATCAAATTTGAATATTGTTCCCAGATTGCAAGTCTTAGAAAATGAAACAGTTTCAATTGTTGTGAAATCCAAAGGTGCCCAGTCGTTTGCGATCCACTGGTAGATGTCATAGATAGTGGCAGTGGATCGTGTCCTTTGTTATTATTGGATTTGTCTTTTGATGAAATTTACATACAGGCAAGTCACAGGCAAGGCAACAAGTCTTAGCTTTAGTGGTGAACAATGTCAGAGCCCCTTTTGCCTATCACCGATCTTCGCTGGCTTTAGGCCTTAGGTTGATATCCACGACAGTATGTCTGACTGAAAAAAATATGCACAGTCAAGCTTACCAGCCATTGCAAAACACCACCGTCCTCAAAGTTTCTGCCTCAGCAAGGGTAAAATATGAAAGCAGTTGCTGAATTAATATCAGCAAACCTACTACTTCCACGCAAAATGGTGACCCCCCCATGTCATATTAGTTCACTTTCGGACTTTTTATATTTTATTATGACACTACCTACAATGAAGAAGCTGGGAAAGAAAAAGATGAAAGCAAGGGCGTAAGTTTGGTCTCAACATTGGTAGGGACGATATAACCGCATACCCTGCAGCTACACTTTTTGCTGGGGACGAGAGATTCATAAAACCAAACAGATTGGGTGAACGAGGCAAAGGGCCACATGTCTTATGAATATGAACCTAATTAATTGATAGGCTGAATGATCAATGCAAAATAAATCTCTATTGACTGAAACAAATTTTTACGAGCATTGATTCAGTTTATACACTGTTCGATTCAAACCTTTGTTTTCAAAAACTACTAAAGAAACATTTTGAAAACTTCCAGGAATAAATGTCTGATTTTTATGAGCAAACATAAACAGAATAAAATAATTCACTTAATAATGGTATGGTCAATTCTATCCTTGCAACATATGGGAAGACAATCTAAATTCCCTATATGACTGAACTCATTATATAATGCATAAAAGGTTGCTCAAAAGTTGGTGGGAACAATTTTAGCATCCTGAAAAGTTGGTAGTATTATGTTCCTACCGTCCCTATGCAAACCTACGCCATTGGGTGAAAGAGCAAAAAGGACAATGTCCAGGGAGCAGTGTTCATCATTTTTTAGCCTGACATTTTTTTTTTTTAAAACAAAGGCTTCATTGTGACTGAGGTTGGACTCAATGCAAGTCTTTCAAGCAAGGTACCGTATTTTTCGGAGTATAAGTCGCACCAGCCATTAAATGCCTAACGAAGAAGAAAAAAACATATAAGTCGCATTTTTGGGGGAAATTTACTTGATGAAATCTAACACATAGAACAGATATGTCATCTTGAAAGGCAATTTAAATCAGAAATACAATCGAGAACAACATGCTGAATAAGTGTACAGTATGGTAATGTTACATGATGCATGAACAACGAAATGCGAATGTGCTGTCCTCACCAGGACGCTACGGCTCGGTCCTATATATACAGTGAGCTAAACTCCCATATGATGATGCTGGACGTCTGTATAATTTGCTGACTTTATTTTGGCCGTCGTTATGTCACCATCATTTGACAAATCAATTTCAAAACAATTAGCTGCTATCATAGCAATGACACAAACGGTTAATATTCGTTCGCTAGCATTAGCACATCATTCAAGCAACCACACAACTGGCTCTAAGTGTCCGGTCGCGGGTGGAAAACACACAACAACAACAGAAAAGATGATACACACAGGTGTCTATCTCTGTAGAGATATTTTACAAGCTTAGACAATGAAAGTAAGTTCGCAGCTGTGTTTTTCTCTCTCTTTCTAACTCGCCCAGAGCTGCGTAGCTGTCCGTCTTCTTCTGGCTTCTGAGCGCTCTTCTTCGCGCAAACAAGTGCGAGTGCGCCCCCACTTGGGTGTGAAAGCGGCACAAACTAAAAGCATGCATTTCAATATAAAAAGCCAATAATACAATTGAACACACATTGCCAAAGGCAGAATGGGAACATGGCCGGGATGTTAACGTAACATAGCTATTAAGAGTTTTTCAGATGACTATAGCATAAAGAACATGCTAACAAGTTTACCAAACAATCAGTGTCACTCCAAAACACCAAAATAACCTGTGAAATGATATAATAATGCGTTAATAATTTCACACATAAGTCGCTCCTGAGTATAAATCGCACCCCCTGCCAAACAATGAAAAAAAACTGCGACTTATAGTCTGAAAAATACGGTAATGTCAGAATGTTGTGTGCCTTAAAACAGTATATTGTATCCGTATTCAGTAAGTAACACAGTAACACTGCATATCACATTTAGTGTGCTGTATAAAGTTTATATTGTCTTGGAAAATATACATAAACGTCCACCTATCAATTTTCAATGTTACTTTTCTGCAGTTTAGGTCTTGAAAAAGCTGTAGCAGATCCTGGAAAACTTTGACCGAAGGCAGGGCGTAGATTGGTCACTAGGCAATCACAGTGCATGCATATAAAAAGTATAGAACAGTGTGCACAAATATAAGCATAAAAACAAATGGTAAAATCTTCACACCTTCGTGCAATGATATGCAAAAGCTCTCCGAAAACCTTCTAATAATGCAATTGGACGAAGTCTGATACAAGGCGTGTGATGTGTGCAGGCAACTATAGCACCAACACAGTTCCTACGTTGGTTAAACAATAGATTCAACATAAGTGTACAATATGAATTGCTCTAAAACTTGTTTGCATTATGGAAGCCTGTGATATTTCATATATCTTTGCAGCCCTTTTGTCTGTTTAGGTGAACTTCATTTACACTTTTATGGACACGCGCACATGCATATTCACACAAACATGGCAGCAGGAGCTTTAAGTGGGGCATTGGTAACCATGGAAACCAGATCTGATCTTGTTGGAGTCACAACACGTCATAAGATGGAGAGACAGAAACCACACACAGGTGTCCGCTACACATGCCTGGATCACATCTATAGACACAGAGTATGACACATATGCATGCAGCTTTGCTAATGCACACAAGTACACACAAACATTCCCTCCTGTATAACGACCTAGAACAGAGAGAGAGGAGTAGGAAATTTAAAAATGGGAAAGCGTGCTGCAAATTGAACAAAAAGCTTCCCTAAGATGGGGGAGGAAATGAGGGCATGATGGAAAAATGGGGAGAGCACAGTTGATGGTTGTGCTGTGCTGTGCATAGAATGAGAGATGCAGTGGGCATCATATCAAAGTAACAGCTCTATCCGGACACTCAGACAGAGGGTCCTGTGTGTTTGAGTGTGTGTTTTCTTTTTGCACCTGTTGTTCAAGGAGCAGCACTTTACCAGTCTAAGTCGGTTTTATACTAACACTCTTTGGTCTGTCTTGATCTCAGAAAAAGTGGGAAAAAAAGTGAACACAAAAAAGGTCAGTATCTCCCTCTGTGTGGGACGTTTGTGTTGGTCAGGGTTCGGCAACCCAAAATTTTGAAAGAGCCATATTGGACCAAAAAAAAAACAAATATGTCTGGACTCTGGAGCTGCAAAAAAATTAAAAGCCTTATATAAGCCTTATATCAAGCCTTTCAGACTTAAATCCCTGTAAAGTCCCATGTAAGGTGACGCGGTATTTACCCGTGTCATGTCTTTCAGACATGGAGAGATGTCCCGGGAAATACCCAGGGTGGACACTTTCAGACTTGTCAACTTGGTGGACGATGGACTGTCTCTTCCCCAGCTCTACGATCCAGTAGCAATTTAATTTTTTTTTTTTTTTTAAGTTTCCAGGCCATGTTGATAATTGATTGTGATTTTTGTATTTATTTATTATTTTATTTATTTATTTATTTTGTATTATTTATATATCTACATTACTGATTAGAGGTGTGCGGAATTTCCGATTCTTAGCTTATTCGCGATTTGGTCATGGAAGATTCGAGAACGATTCACAGACACCAAAATTCCGATTATTGAAATATGCCTAGTAAAGCGGAACTAAAACACAGTTAATGCGGTCTTCGAAACGCCATGAGGAATGGACCGAGAGTAAACATCATCCCGCTTAGAGCTGCGGGTTGCTGACCACCGGTCTAGGTGATAAAAAATTTAAGTCAGAACTACCTAAACCACAAGCGACGCAGACTGTTTCAGTTTTAGCAAGTTAGCATTTCTAACCTCTAACAATTGTACATTTATTCTTTCCTCCGACTTTCTAATACTGTCCTTATCCCAAAACAGCTGATGTTATTAGACTCTCCCTTGATTAGGGATTCGACTGAATAGCATTACTCACTCCTAGTCCTAACATGTAAATTTGTATAAAGATGAATACTTCCACTGTGGCTGGGCCATCATTTCAGATTGCATCAACAGCCAGCAAGATGTGTTTCAGCGAGCAGGCTGAAGTGCACTTCAAAGCTCACATACAGGAGGGCTAAAATGCCACCTTCTTAAGAATATTCTGTCATGATGCAATGAATATTTCACAGTAGGAACATTTTAGTGAGTTTTAAGTCTTTCCATTCTTACTTGCACTTTCTCCAGCTGGAAACCCAAAGAGAGGGTGTGAGGCAATAAGACAGAAGTCTGCGCTGCCAGTCACTGCTCTATGCACGAGTTCCACTCTGACCCCAGCATGGTCTCCAAGGAGAAGCTTAAACCAGATTTGACTGTCTGATTTCAGTAAATGTTAATGGGCAAGTGGCAAAATCACTGTGAAGAAGCATTTTCATTTACTTGTATTAAGCAGAAAAATCAAGTCTTTACAGTGGCTGAATACACATTACAGTACAGTATGAATGTCAGTGTATGGTCCTTAGTCTTGTATGAGCAGTATTGTTAATAACGGTGTTAGAGTATAATGGCATTGCTAAGGGCGTTATTTTTTTCAGTAGTGAGTAATCTAATAAATTACTTTTCTCATCTTGGCAACAACGTTACCATTACTGAGGATGTAAAGGCGTGCATTACTATGCGTTAAGACGTTGGTTGAATGACGCGAAAAATGACTGCGAGACACAGACTCACGGAGACGAGAGAGCAGAGCGGTAATGGGGTGGCAAGGGAGTTGTGACGCCGTTGCAAACGCGATGCTAGGTGGCTTCAATAATACCTGACTGTAGCCGATAGCCTACAAACTACGCCCACACGATGCTACGGTAGATATCACGTGTACGTATATAGAACTAGATGCAAAATAACAGACACGGCGGCCTTAGCACATATATAGAGAGCTAGATGCGAAATGATAGACGCGCCGGCGTTAGTAAACAGCCCCCATCAAAAATCAGTAGACTTCTAAGGAAGGCTCTGTTGTAGAGAACCTTCCTAGCGAACCTAAATAACTTTTTTTTAATCTAAAATACTCCTAAATCGGAAAAATCTTGACTCGAATCTATCTTTAAATGATGAAACAGTTTTAAAACTTTCACATATCGAAAGTAGACAGAAGGGAACTAATGCAATAACGTGAGCAATTTTAACAACTTAATTAAATTAATTTAACAACAATTGATTCACAACATCAAATGACTTCCAAACATAGCAAAGTTTACTATCTAGTTATTGCAATACCCCTGTGTCTAGTTAAGTTTAGGGTGAAGAATTGGGCTCGGGCCAATTGTCCCAAAAACCCTTTGAACTTCACATAGTGTGACCTATATTTTTTTGTTTTTTGGAATGGAAAAAAAACATGAAAAGTAACACCAATTACATTGCCAAGTAACTAATTACTCTTACATTCAGGTAAATGAGTCACTAACTCAATTACTTTTTGGGAGAAGTAATTTGTAACTGTAATTAATTACATTTTTAAAGTAAGATTAACAACACTGTGTATGAGTACTGAGGACCAGTAAATGCTCATCCACTATTTCTACTATGAGGTTTCTCCCACTATAGCAGGGGTCAGGAACCTATGGCTCGCGAGCCAGATCTGGCTCTTTTGACGGCTGCATCTGGCTCGCAGACAAGTCTTTATTAAAAAAAAGAAAAAGTTTCGTTGTACTTCTTTGCACGTCACCGTCGACTTGGAAGCCGGTTCGCAGTAATTTTGGTGGGAAAGTGGCAAACATATATGTTGTTGTGTCTACAAGATAATTAAACGGATAAAAGACATGCCTCTGTCAGCAAGAACTGTTCACGATCGTACCATCATGATGTCAAATCAAATTGAGGCAAGGCAAGTGAAGGACATAAATGCGGCAACGTTTTTTTCTTTCGCTTTGGATGAGTCAACAGATGTAAGTAATTTATCCCAGTTCAGCGTGATTGCAAGGTTTTAACTATGAAAGGGACAACAACAGGTGAGGATTTATTCAAGTCCTTCACTGAGTTCGCTAAAGAAAAAAATCTACCGATGGATAAACTTGTTGCGGTGTGCACTGATGGTGTTCCGAAGATGGTTGGGGAAAAACAAAGGATTCGTGGCGCTTCTTCGTGAACATGGAAAGAGACGCTTACCAAGTTTCTCATTGCCTGCATGAAGCTTAACCTCACAAAGTATCAACCAGACTACAAAGCCATGAGCAAATCCATGCAGCACGAGAAGTCTCAATAATGGTAAGAAATATTCATCATTGATCAACAACAGCATAACAATGTTATTAAACACTTTAAAAGTGTTGATATTACATTAAATGCACACATTTTTAGTTTTAAACATAGTGTATGGCTCTGAAGGAACTACATTTTAAAATACGTGGTGTTAATGGCTCTCTCAGCCAAAAAGGTTCCTGACCCCTGCACAATAGGTTGCCTAACAACTCTCATTTTTTCCCTATAAATGGCAAAAAGATTGGAGGGACTTGCGTGGAATTTGGTTGAATGTAAATAAGAAAAAATGTATTATGTAATGAATGTTACACTGTAAAACTGAGTGGTTGAATCAGTACTGCAGAGTAAAACCATGTTATTTTTAAATATCCTGTTTACAACTGATGTGGCGTTTAAGGCTATGTTGCTGTTTTAAATACACAATGTTTAATTGGTTTTGTTTCATGCAGTAGGCGGACATCAAACTTCAGCTACGTATGTTTAAAGCAGCTTGAAGATTTATTTTCAAGATTTGTATACAGTATTTATTTTCTTATTATACGCCAATGCTACTGTTCTACCAAACTACTCTTTGTTGTGGAGTGAGATGAGTCACCTGCTACCATTTAACACTCAGATTTTGCTAACAATTCAAAACAAATAATATTGATGGTTTGTCTGTCGAAAACTAGTGAGATCGCGTATCTCGTGGTACCATTAATCTACAGTACATACTGTACGTTCTATGGCCATTTATTTGATTATTTTAGTGATCGATAAATCTATCTACTAGTTAGTTATCGAGTAATCGGATTAGGAGCATTTAATGTGTTGCAGAATAAATTGTAGGAGATGTAAAACAAAGGGTTGCTAAGCTAACTTTCAAAAGAGCATGAAATGCGAATACAAAATAAAATTCCCGAGTGCTTCTTCAAACTATGCAGAATTGCACGTTCATTTAAAACTAAATAGAAATACCTGAGCTTAGCCTCAAACCGTACAAAAAAAATAAATAAATGAGGATCTAAGTACAACAAAAGAACAATTGTCTAACTTGCAAAGCAAAAGCATCCATCAGCTGATAAAGACGCGTCACACCAACATCAGTGACCCTCTGATGAAGGCGGAAGCTCCTGCCGGAACATGTCAAGTAAATAAAACCACCTACTATTGCCTGGGATAAAAGAAAGGGTTTGACGAATATATAAGTGTAGGCAAAATGAACTCTATACAACTATTGCAAAGCAAAAGTCCACTAGTCTAAATGCTATACACTTCTAACATTTTTTTACAATGCTCTTAACAAATCGTTCAAACATATGTTCCCACAAAAAACTGCTAAACGTATTTCAAAAGTATATAACGAATGCATAAACAAACATATTAGCTCAAACAAAACCTTATGTTGGTCTTAACAGGGAGCAGCTGGATTCAGCCATGTTAAATTAGTTATATTCAGTGTTGCCGTTAGAGGGCAATGTATCCACCCAAATCAATACAACTGAATTCAAACACTTTCAAAACAAACCATTAAAACGCCACTGTAATTAAACGAATCCTCGAAGCAACCAAATTTGATTTGAAGCTTTTTTTAAAAAAAAAATCAAATTACTCGAGTTAATTGTTCCAACACTACGTTTAATACATTTCATTTCAGTTCATTGCCAGTAAACAAAGCAGTATTAGTGTCTTTAGTAAATATAAAAGCCATTTAACCGTACTAAAAGGGTTCCACATATCTAGTGATTTATTAAGAGAACAGATGTAAACACGTGTCAATAACAACCATCGACAAAAACCTGCAACACACATGAGAGAAGGCGACCAACTTTATACATATATACTAGGGCTGTCAAAATTATCGCATTAACTCGCAGTAATTAATTTTTTAAATTAATCACGTTAAATTATTTGACGCAATTAACGCACATGTCCCGCTCAGACAGTATTCTGCCTTTTGGTAAGTTTTACAGCAAGGTTTTTTGTGCTCTCTAACAGCGAACTCTTATGGTCGCTTTGTGACATGGTTTATTGCTTTCTTGCCAGTTCAATATGGCTGCACGACGTCTTGGGCTGAAGCCTACGTTGTAAGGTTGTGCTCATATGATCCTTGGACAAGATTTGTCCGTAAGTATGGTTGTTGTAAAGAATGTACATATTATGTTAGTAAGCGAAATGTTATATTTTTTGTATGAGACGCTTTTTGTTTATGTTTAGTGAACCTGTATAGCGTGCTAAGCTAACGTTGTTCCTAATGCAATGCTTGTGTACTTTTTTTTGTAGTTTCACTACGGTCTAAAGAGGACAGTTGTTTGAGACCATTTTATTAATAAATCAGATGAAAAAGGAAGAAGTCTGATTATTAAGGCGTCGTTCACTAGCTGTCTAGCTTTGGAAAAAGTAGACGCTTCGGAGTGAGGACAGCATAAACAGATTTAAATGACAGTTGGGTGAAATGCCCACTACAGTCCTTATGTACCGTATGTTGAATGTATATATCCATCTTGTGTCTTATCTTTCCATTCCAACAAATTATTTTACAGAATATATATATAATTTACAGAAAAATATGGCATATTTTATAGATGGTTTGAATTGCGATTAATTGCGATTAATTACGATTAATTAATTTTTAAACTGTAATTAACTCGATTAAAAATTTTAATCGTTTGACAGCCCTAATATATACACAATGGAGATACGTATTCCAAAACAAACAGGTGTATATGGCAGATTCTCCAACATTGCTACAACTAACCCTAACCTTCATAAATGCCTGCTTGCCTTGGAAACCAAGGTGCAAATAAGAAGAACAAATCTGTCTCTCTAATGAATTCATATTCCTCGTTACTTGCTGCAGGGTCTGTTCCGACACCATCTTTTTAGTGTGGCTGTATCTGCTCCCATTGCTGCTGGCTGCGTGAAGAAATCTGCTCATGCAGTCAACTTGCAGATATCTCTGTCAATGCTGGCCATGATTTATTGGAATACACTGAACTATTTCTCCACTGTAGTAAATAACCAAAAGGAAATTCAGTTAAAATTGAATTCATATGCATTCTAGTTTTCACAAGCTATGTACTGTTAATCATACTGTAGGATAAAAGACTATTTTTCGCCTGGACCACATCTTTAAGCCTATGGTAATAGTGTCATTTTTGGACTTAATTATTATAACAGTATAATTGATCAGTTTTTATTTGAATCATGTTTTTGTTTTTCAACAGTTCTCACTTCTTAAGACATTTTTAGAAAGTGAAGGCATTTTTAAGGACGACAAAGTCTTGCATCCCCGTCGCATATTTTTGCATCCGAGTCACCTGATTTTAAGAATCTGCCAATACCGAGTCCTGATCCGATACCGAAAAAAAAAAAAAAAACGTTTTTGTCAAAAAAAAAAGTTCCAAACGTGTTATTGTCCCACTGTGCCGCCTTCATAATGTGAATTATTTTTAAGCAAGAACAACATAGAAAAATGCTTGTCTTTATTAAATGGTTCATTGAACGAGTCAACTCAAATCCACTCACGCTTTGATGCTCACGCTGCTGAGAACAACCTCTCACTCACACAATGAGTTGCTACAGCACACTTAAGCAAGTTTAACGATAATTGACACATGTGTGCGTTTGATCATAGAGCTACCAAGCTTCTCTGGCAAGATCAAAGCTATAAACATGTCAATCATCTTTAACTTTAAGTACCAATCAACATGGCCAGTTTGGCTTCATTGCTTGGCAGGAGGGAGGTGAGAGGCTGTGACGCTGTATGAGCATGAAGCAGAAAAACATGAATATATTTTTTTGTTAAAAATCCGATCATTTTCACCGGATTCTGATCCTCTAAAAAATGACGCGATTGGCCTTATATCCCATCATGCAATCGGATCAGGACATCCCTTTTGCATACTTATGATAAAAGTGCTACCATGGTGATACAATTGTTTACAAGCGTGTTGTCACTTTGGTTTTCAGTCCCTCTACAGAACATCTAACCTATACGAGTGTAGCTGCTCCCTCTTTTTCTCCCAAAGGATGGTGCCCTGTCAACAACTATTAAATCAGTTTGAAGCTTGGAAAGATGAATCAATGGGATTACATGCATGTAATATTGGCTAGTCGAATAAGAATACCATTATTATTATTATTGTTATTAGAAACTATTGCATTTACCATAAACTGGGTGTTGTAGAATAATGTTTCTTCATTTAGAAAGCATTATTAGCATGCCACCAGAGACATTTCTCATATGTTGCTTTCATGAACAAAAATGTACTTTATGATTCTGCGTCTTTCATGAGATAATACCAAATTGTCACATCTGAAAAAGACAAAATGAGACATCTTCAATTCAATTACTGTAGTTCCACTTGGGGAGTAACAGTGCATAGACATGTTAGATTAATAATCTCTCCCTTATGCCATATGTAACAAGATTGTGTGTTTCTCTCAACAACACTTGTCTGATATTTTGCTGTGTCTCATGACATTCTGATTGCAAGATTTCTCTCACTCATGATTTGCTATTAGTGTGTGTTTGTGTTGATTGTGTTAAGGTGTTACCACACTGTCTCTGTCGTCCTCGCTTCCCTCGGGCATCAGTGTTTTCCTCACGGCTCCACTCACTTTTATCAACATGCCACATGCTCCACAGAATGCCAAACCAAGAATAACAACGGCAATTGTAAATGTTTTGTAAGTGCGAAGCGTTTGAAGCAAACAGTCACAGCCAGGCTATAGTGCACTGTTACGGTGCTCTGTAATGGGTGCTCTTATTGCATTTCTGTCTTGTATGTTCTAATTTTTTAGAAGGTTTGTTCATTAGGTCTGTAGAGAGGTATGCTTTTTGCTGACTTTGTTAATACAAAGCCTGAAGCTCTGAACTGAATCCCCAAGCCACCACATCTATAGGCTGCATGGCAGGTGGCCACGGCATAACAGCAAAAAAGAGTCAAGAGCCAATATGTTGCTTTCATCTCTCGTGGTATATTTTGGACATAATTAAAGAATTTGAGATTTTAGAGCACAGAATGAAAGGGAAACAAATAGAAAGCTGCAGAAAACTATTTCAATTGGTTGGTGTTTTAACCTTTTGTGTCTTACAAGAACCATATTGTATTACAGTGCCTTGCAAAAGTATTCGGCCCCCTTGAACCTTGCAACCTTTCACCACATTTCAGGCTTCAAACATAAAGATATAAAATTTTAATTTTTTGTCAAGAATCAACAACAAGTGGGACAAAATCGTGAAGTGGAACAAAATTTATTGGATAATTTAAACTTTTTTAACAAATAAAAAACTGAAAAGTGGGGCGTGCAATATTATTCGGCCCCATTGCGTTAATCCTTTGAAGCGCCACCTTTTGCTCCAATTACAGCTGCAAGTCGCTTGGGGTATGTTTCTATCAGTTTTGCACATCGAGAGACTGACATTCTTGCCCATTCTTCCTTGCAAAACAGCTCGAGCTCAGTGAGGTTGGATGAAGAGTGTTTGTGAACAGCAGTCTTCAGCTCTTTCCACAGATTCTCGATTGGATTCAGGTCTGGACTTTGACTTGGCCATTCTAACACCTGGATACGTTTATTTTTGAACCATTCCATTGTAGATTTGGCTTTATGTTTTGGATCATTGTCCTGTTGGAAGATAAATCTCCGTCCCAGTCTCAGGTCTTGTGCAGATACCAACAGATTTTCTTCCAGAATGTTCCTGTATTTGGCTGCATCCATCTTCCCGTCAATTTTAACCATCTTCCCTGTCCCTGCTGAAGAAAAGCAGGCCCAAACCATGATGCTGCCACCACCATGTTTGACAGTGGGGATGGTGTGTTCAGGGTGATGAGCTGTGTTGCTTTTACGCCAAACATATCGTTTTGCATTGTGGCCAAAAAGTTCAATTTTGGTTTCATCTGACCAGAGCACCTTCTTCCACATGTTTGGTGTGTCTCCCAGTTGGCTTGTGGCAAACTTTAAACGAGACTTTTTATGGATATCTTTGAGAAATGGCTTTCTTCTTGCCACTCTTCCATAAAGGCCAGATTTGTGCAGTGTACGACTGATTGTTGTCCTATGGACAGACCCTCCCACCGCAGCTGTAGATCTCTGCAGTTCATCCAGAGTGATCATGGGCCTCTTGGCTGCATCTCTGATCAGTTTTCTCCTTGTTTGAGAAGAAAGTTTGGAAGGACGGCCGGGTCTTGGTAGATTTGCAGTGGTCTGATGCTCCTTCCATTTCAATATGATGGCTTGCACAGTGCTCCTTGAGATGTTTAAAGCTTGTGAAATCTTTTTGTATCCAAATCCGGCTTTAAACTTCTCCACAACAGTATCTCGGACCTGCCTGGTGTGTTCCTTGGTTTTCATAATGCTCTCTGCACTTTAAACAGAACCCTGAGACTATCACAGAGCAGGTGCATTTATACGGAGACTTGATTACACACAGGTGGATTTTATTTATCATCATCGGTCATTTAGGACAACATTGGATCATTCAGAGATCCTCACTGAACTTCTGGAGTGAGTTTGCTGCACTGAAAGTAAAGGGGCCGAATAATATTGCACGCCCCACTTTTCAGTTTTTTATTTGTTAAAAAAGTTTAAATTATCCAATAAATGTTGTTCCACTTCACGATTGTGTCCCACCTGTTGTTGATTCTTGGCAAAAAAATTAAATTTCATATCTTTATGTTTGAAGCCTGAAATGTGGCGAAAGGTTGCAAGATTCAAGGGGGCCGAATACTTTTGCAAGGCACTGTACATATATGATAACATAAAGTATGACATACCCAGAGACTGTTGATTCCTGCTTTGTGATCATGACCTAAAATGTTATAGAAGTTGTAAAATATAAATTTTGATGCATTTTAAAACCTGTTTATTTCTCAGGTCTGGATGACTGCCTCCAGCAATATGTGAAGAGTTTCGAGCGGGAGCAAATGGGCGGCGAGCAGCTTCTACATATCACCCATCAGGAGCTGGAGGAGTTGGGGGTTACAAGGATAGGACACCAGGAGCTCATCCTAGAAGCAGTTGACCTCCTCTGTGCCCTGGTTAGTATCACTTTTCACCTCAGTACTTCTTTTATGTTTTTTCTTGCAGAAGATAGTTGCGATTTACTGTTCATGCGCTCAGTTCACTTTGCTTTGAACATTTCAAACATTTTTTCCTTTTTGTTCCTGTCTGTAGGCTTGTTGAGCCAAAGAAACCGAAGTCATATAAATGTTATCAATTTAACACTTAAAGCTATTCCATAAAGAAACTGTTGCAAAATACGAGATCGCACTCTTAAAAATGTTTTTTTTTCAATAATTGAACCCCAAATTACCCGTATGCACAGAAACACATAAAAAATATACACACTGTAACTTTTGGGGGTAGGACACATTTTGCCGTACTGCAGTGCTGTGTTATGCTCTCCTGAAGTGACTGTGCAATGTGTTGCATTTACCCCCTGCACTGAACAGGAAAGTATTAGGTTTTCAGAACTTCAGAAAGATAAAATTAAAATGCAAAAATTGGTAGACTATGGATATGCCGATATATCGAGGGGCTCAGCAACAAAAATGTTCTAATTAGTATTCCCTGAGTAATTTGGATGCAAATGCAATTGAGCTGGGGTCTTTTTTACACACTTTTGCTACATTTTTTTTTTTTTTTGCATTTTCCTTATTCCATATCCCCTCACAGGTCAGTCTTGGACATTGATGGTAAATAAGAACTGGATATACAGTGGGGCAAATACGTATTTAGTCAACCACTTATTGTGCAAGTTCCCCCACTTGAAATTATTAGAGAGGCTTGTAATTGTCAAAATGGGTAAACCTCAACCATGAGAGACATAATGTGGAAAACCCCCCAGAAAATCACATTCTTTGATTTTTAAAGAATTTTTTTGCAAATCATGGTGGAAAATAAGTGTTTGGTCAATACCAAAAGTTCATCTCAATACTTTGTAATGCACCCTTTGTTGGCAATAATGGAGACCAAATGTTTCTGTAACTCTTCACAAGCTTTTCACACACACTAGAGCAATGATGTTTTGGGGCTGGCATTGGGCAACACTGACTTTCAACTCCCTCCACAGATTTTCTACGGGGTTGAGATCTGGAGACTGGCTAGGCCACTCCAGGACCTTGAGAGGCTTCTTACGAAGCCACTCCTTTGTTGCCCAGGCTGTGTGTTTGGGATCATTGTCATGCTGAAAGACCCCGCCACGTCTCATCTTCAACGTCCTTGCTGATGGAAGGAGATTTTCACTCAAAATCTCTCGATACATGGCCCTATTCATTCTTTCCTTTACACAGATCAGTTGTCCTGTTTCCTTTGCAGAAAAACAGCCCCAAAGCATGATGTTTCCACCCCCATGCTTCACAGTGGGTATGGTGTTCTTCTATGCAATTCAGTATTCTTTCTCCTCCAAACACGAGAACCTGTGTTTCTACCAAAAAGTTCGATTTTGGTTTCATCTGACTATAACACATTGTCCCAGTCCTCTTCTGGATCATCCAAATGCTCTCTAGCGAACCGCAGAAAGGCCTGGACATGTACTGGCTTCAGCAGGGGGACACGTCTGGCAGTGCAGGATTTGAGTCCCTGGCGGCGCATTGTGTTACTGATAGTAGCCTTTGTTACTGTGGTCCCAGCTCTCTGTAAGTCATACACTAGGTCCCCCCGTGTGGTTCTGGGATTTTTGCTCACCGTTCTTGTTATCATTTTGATGCCTTGGGGTGAGATCTTGCATGGAGCCCCAGATCGAGGGAGATTATCACTGGTCTTATTTGTCTTCCATTTTCTAATAATTGCTCCCACAGTTGATTTCTTTACACCAAGTGTTTTACCTATTGCAGATTCAGTCTTCCCAGCCTGGTGCTGGTCTACAATTTTGTCTCTGGTGTCCTTCGACAGCTCTTTGGTCTTGGCCATTGTAGAGTTTGGAGTGTGACGACTGAGCTTGTGGACACGTGTCTTTTATACCGATAATGAGTTAAAACAGGAGCCATTAATACAGGTAACGAGTGGAGCCTCGTTAGACCTTGTTAGAAAAAGTTTGACCTCTTTGACAGCCAGAAATCTTGTTTGTTTGTAGGTGACCAAATACTTTTTTCCACCATGATTTGCAAATGAATTCTTTAAAAATCAAACAATGTGATTTTCTGTTTTTTTCCCCACATTCTGTCTCTCATGGTTGAGGTTTATCCATGTTGACAATTACAGGCCTCTCTAATCTTTTCATATAGGAGAACTTGCTCAATTGGTGGTTGACTAAATACTTATTTGCCCCACTGTAGGTAGGTCTCCCATTTGAAGCTCAAATTTCACTGGTCAGGTCACCACAATGATAGCCCCTGTGTATTCCTCTGCGTTTTGCCTCTACCACATTTGGACGCTATGTGTTCTCTACGTCAGTCTATGAGCGAGAACCAAAATTACGACTGTCGCCATGGTCAGAACCCATAATTTCAAAAAGTAAACAGGCCTACCAACTAATCCTGTCTTTGGGCCTCTAAAGGAGGATGCAACGATTGACAACAAAAGGCGCCATTTTGGGGCCACAATGTGACCTGTTGTAGAGAAACCCTGTCATGTAACACAGTAGTTACAACTGCAGCAATCAGAATTTGAATAAGATCTATAGTTTTTCGAGAAAGTTTCGTTCTTTACATAAAGCAATTATCAAACTTTCAATTACTTTCGGCAGACAAACGTATGCAAAACTAAAACTTTTTGGAGCATTTGAGTGTTCGTATGAAAAACGTACCACATACATTTTGAATGCTGAAGTTATTTATTTCCAAAGGTGTGTTTGATCTGTCTTTTTTATCGTCTATGGTTTCAGGCTTACAAGTAAACAGACGTAATCTACAACCGACTACAAACAATACAAATACAATAAGCATCAAATAATGTGGCGAGCAAGGCTTAGTTATGAGCTTCGATTGCATTTACCAACATTAAAATGCCTCAAAACAAGGCTTAATTTATGGGAATAAAGGAATTCAAGAGACCTTTGAAGATCCATTTGTACATATTTGCACAGGCTAAAGTTTGCTTCACTAATTCAAGAATTCAACGAAGCCTTTGGTACTGCCAAATGCCGGCAGGACGAAAAGTTCCGAATTTGGTCGATAGAATGCGCCTGTATATTCCCTCTGCCACAAAAACAAAGAATACTCGAGGAAGGGAAGGCAGTGTGGAATGGATGAGAAAGCGAGCTGCTTGACGACAGGGAGGAGCATCCAGAAGGGTCAGGGCAAGGCGCATAAAAACAGGAGTGTATAGAAACACAGCTTGAACCCAAATTAATATAAAAATCACTGATGGGTTGACATGTTGGTTTTAGAATTTTGCTGTACATTCTATTGTATTGACATCACCCCAGAGTTTGGAGGATATTAAAGTTTTTTGACCTCGACGACATTTTGCGTTAATATGTCCTCTAAATATAACTCCATCCCCAAGATATTCTTCAAAGTGCAGTTTGTGCAGTATTGACCGAAACTGTGTTAACATTCCAAATATATAATTATCTCATTAAGACATCGCTTTGATTAAAATGTCTCTCTATTAAAATTCATTAGGGGGTAGTGATTGTTCACAACATGTTTTGAATATTGAATATTAAAATCAAACCTGCCAAGGCTCTAATAGCCCAATCACAAAGGAATTTAAAGTGGGGCGGGGGTAATATTTTAGGGCAGCAATTAAAATACTCAAAATTAATCGCAAATAGGAAACATAAATTAATTTGAGAATATCGAGGAATATTGAATGATGGCACACTTTTGCTTTTAACATACATTAAATGTGTTAAATCTGAACACAGCTGGATTCCTGGTTACAAAAGGGTTTGCACAGTTGTCAAACTACATTTTTTCACTTGCTATATTTTTCGTCTCATGTTAAAAATGTTCATGTTTTTCAATTGTATTTGTACAAACTATAGGTCATATAGTGGGAAAAGAATGTAAAGGCAATTTAAAGGCTTTATTTTGGTCTGATTTTTTCGATAACAAAAAGCTGGCATACGTATAACATTGCAGAGTTTTTATTTTGCGTGTAATATGTGTTCCCGCCCCCACCAAACACAGGATTATGTACATTTTCTCCAACCCCTTTTTTTGCTTTTTTTTGTATTAGCTATGAAATGGTTAAGTTATATTAGACCTGATTTGTAAGCCTTAACAGCCAGCCTGTTTAGTAGCCCTGCTTGGGATTAGATAATTTAGGTGGAATTAGGTACTACCCTCCAAGAGATAGAATGAGGAAAGAGGATGGGGAGGTGTGAAAGGGAAAAGGAAATAGAGAGTGTATGGGAAAAAAAATGCATGATGCACCTTATCTCTCAGGCACACGCTGCTGGATTAGCCAAGGTTGCTTGAATGCGTGTGCATGTGTGCACAGCACTGCACACATGTCTGCATGCGTGTGGCTGTTGATCAGATTCTCTCCCCATTCAAATTTCGCAACATGGGAATAAGTGGCACACAGTCATCATATGTCCTCGGACAGGACCCATATTAAAAAAAAATCCAGCATCATTAGTTGACCAGTAGATATCAGCCATTTCTGAAGAAAAGATTGGCTGTTCTAGCAGAAGGTCATGATTTTAGGGTATTACGTACTTGGACTCTAGTGACTGAAGAAGTAAAGAAATGGTGGATTTCAAATGCAAAGCATCTAACCAAAAGTGAGCCCTCTCTGTAAGAGTCAAATTAATGAATTTAATGATATTTTTAAAAATGTAATCTCATCCGGTTATCTCAGTAGCTGCCATAAATGGCGATATATGTACAATCCATTTGAACTGGGAGGGCTGCCAGCCTCTCCCAGTTCAAATGGTCTATTGCTGTCAGTGACACTCAAACTTGTTCATTCACTCCCAGCTCTTCCAATTCAAATTGATTGGACATCTATCACTATATACTGTATATTTTATTATATATATTGTATATTATATTATTAAATGCTGCCTCACAGTTCTGCAATTAAGGGTTCAATCCGGGCATTCCTGTATGGAGCTTGCATGTTCTCCCCATGCCTGCGTACGTTTTGTCCAGGTACTCTGGTTTCCTCTTACATCCCCAAAATATGTATGGTAGCAGTGGTAGGCTATAGGCACTCCAAATTGTCCGTAGGAAAACTATGAGTGTCCTGGAATGTTGCTGTACCCCAGCGACCCTCGTGGATAAGTGGCGCAGAACGTGCACCTTGTTTTCTGTGTGTTCAGCAGGCGTCGAAGCCCCCTTTGTTTAGAGAAAATTATGAATTTCTGCAGTTCTCTTTTTAAACAAATTTGCATACAGTTGTTTTCCATTTGTAGCCCAGTGGCACATATTACAAGCACGTCTGGTTCTGTCGAATCTTGGATTTGAATCTTGGATCAGGCCTTCCTTGTGGGGAGTTTGCATTTTCTCTGTAAGCTTTTGTGCTTTCTTTATGTACTCTTTCTTTCTCCCATATGAAGACACTAAATGGCCTGTAGATCTGAAATTGCATGTAAAAAGTTTTTAGTTTTTTTTTTTTTTTGGTACCATTTCTAAACTTTCTCACTGTTTTGACTATTTTACCAACCTTTTAGTCCTTTGCCTATTTAAATGTATTACTTCATTTACAGTGGGCAAATAAGTATTTAGTCAACCACTAATTGCGCAAGTTTTCCCACTTGAAAATATTAGAGAGGCCTGTAATTGTCAACATGGGTAAACCTCAGCCATGAGAGACAGAATGTGGAAAAAACAAACAGAAAAAAACATTGTTTGATTTTTAAAGAATTTATTTGCAAATCATGGTGGAAAATAAGTATTTGGTCAATACAAAAAGTTCATCTCAATACTTTGTCATGTACCCTTTGTTGGCAATAACGGAGACCAAACGTTTTCTGTAACTCTTCACAAGCTTTTCACACACTGTTGCTGGTATTTTGGCCCATTCCTCCATGCAGATCTCCTCTAGAGCACTGATATTTTGGGGCTGTCGTTGGGCAACACGGACTTTCAACGCCCTCCACAAATTTTCTAAGGGGTTGAGATCTGGAGAATGGCTAGGCCATTCCAGGACCTTGAAATGCTTCTTACGAAGCCACTCCTTTGTTGCCCTGGCTGTGTGTTTGGGATCATTGTCATGCTGAAAGACCCAGCCAAGTCTCATCTTTAATGCCCTTGCTGATGGAAGATTTTCACTCAAAATCTCTTGATACATGGCCCCATTCATTCTTTCCTTTACACAGATCAGTTGTCCTGGTCCCTTTGCAGAAAAACAGCCCCAAAGCATGATGTTTCCACCCCAATGCTTCACAGTGGGTATGGTGTTCTTCAGATGCAATTCAGTATTCTTTCTCCTCCAAACAAGAGAGCCTGTGTTTCTACCAAAACGTTCTATTTTGCTTTCATCTGACCATAACACATTGTCCCAGTCCTCTTCTGGATCATCCAAATGCTCTCTCGCGAACCGCAGACGGGCAGATTCAGTCTTCCCAGCCTGGTGCAAGTCTAAAATTTTGTCTCTGGTGTCCTTCGACAGTTCTTTGGTCTTGGCCATAGTGGAGTTTAGAGTGTGACTGACTGAGGTTGTGGACAGGTGTCTTTTATACCGATAAAGAGTTAAAACAGGTGCCATTAATACAGGTAACGAGTGGAGCCTCGTTAGACCTCGTTAGAAGAAGTTAGACCTCTTTGACAGCCAGAAATCTTGCTTGTTTGTAGGTGACCAAATACTTATTTTCCACTCTAATTTGGAAATAAATTCTTTAAAAATCAAACAATGTGATTTTCTGTTTTTTTTTTTTTTTTCCACATTCTGTCTCTCATGGTTGCGGTTTACCCATGTTGACAATTACAGGCCTCTCTCATCTTTTCAAGTGGGAGAACTTGCACAATTGATGGCTGACTAAATACTTATTTGCCCCACTGTATGTATGATAGATATCAAGGGCGTAGGTTTGGTCTCCCTATCGGTAGGGACGATATAACAGCATAACCTGCATGAACACTTTTTGCTAGGGATGGGACACTAATAATAAGACCAAACAGATTGGGTGAACGGGGGTCAGGGCTACATTTCCCACCAATTAGAACCTAATTAATTGATAGGCTAAATGATTAATGCAAACTAAATCTGTATTGACTTATACTGACTTCCACACTGCAAATTTATAACATCTTAATCCGATCATTTTTCTTCAATCTAGTCGAATAATTTTCTCCATCTTTTTTTGAGTCTTAATTACTTAATCAATGCGTCGGATTCGTTCACTTACTTTAAGTAAATATTACTATTTGTTCTTGTTAAGCCCATACATCTGAAAGTTGGTCATTTTTCACCTAAATCAAGAAAAACACTTTCAAATAATGTTTTGAACAATCTCTCTTCTTAAATTAAGAACATTTCTGACACACAAGTTTTTTAAAGATTAAATATCGAAACTTTTTGCTTAAAATAAGTCTGTTAAGGTTATCAGCTAGCTATTTTTCCTATTTTAAGAAATCTAAGTGAGTAAAATTTACTTGAAGCACTGGCAGATAATTTCACTTATTTCTAGTAGATTTACATTAAAACCAGGGGATTTAATTAATTAAAACATTTATTTATTACAGTTTTAAGAAGGTGGGTTTTTGCAGTGCGTATGTACAGTATTTGTTCAGGTGTTACACCATTCGACTCAAACCTTTGTTTTCGAAAACTTCCAGAATAAATGTCTGGATTTAATTAGCAAATTTGAATTGCAATATTTGAATGCAAATAATATCATAATACACAAGAAACACAAACTTGTTAATCATCTCTTAGCTATCCAGTAATGCAAAGAACATTTGTCTTAATACCACTCAAAATTGTCTGTCTAAAAAAATTAAATATGACAAATAAACTCCTTCGTCAGGGAATAACAAATATAAATAAAAACATTGAGCCTTCCTTCAGGTAAAACACTACTGTTTTTCTCTACAAGCACAGCCAAACACAACAAAAAATGAAAGCTCCTTAATTTGGGCTGCTGTAAGACCGCATAAATAAAATTAAAAATCAAAACTGAGGAGAAAGGGGTAAACCTTGGCTCTCCACTGTTATGAACGGCAACCTGTTGATGTGGATCCCAATCACAGACCCAGAGACCAGGAATAGTGAATGTTTTTATTTAATAAGTGCAACAAAGGGAGCACGCCAGAAGACGCAAATATACTGTAACAGAGTACAAAAATCTAACTGCAAAGTCCAAAACAGCACAAAAGTAAAAATGATCAAACCAGGACACGAAGGATGATGAGGTACACACATCGGTAAGCAAGGCAAGTAGCAAGCAATAATCCGACACTTGCAGAGTGATAGGCGTCCTTAAATATTAAGCATTCCTCATGCGCCACAGGTGTGTCGCATGGCTGAATGAAAAAAAAAAAAAGGAACTGGGAAACACACATTAAATCTACATTTTTTACAGTTTAATTAACGTTAACGAAAACATAAAGGAGGATATTTCGCTCAAAGCAGCTTCTTCCTCGAGTCTGAGAAATTTGCACAGATTAATTTTATGCTAACACTGATGCAGGTTGGACTTTCAGTAGCAAAATTAGTCATGTGTTCACCACCTCCACAACATTGACGTCTCTTTACATTACTTACAGTGGCTGCAGCTGGTGGAAAAAAAAATAGTAATATTCCTTGTCTTCGAAATGGGCGGAGGAGGCGGCATGTTGTATTTCTGTCAGGCTGGGAATGCGTGTGTGTGTGTGGGGGGGGGGTCAAGTCATCAGCCAATCAAACATGCGTTTGAGGGAAAAATATAGACTGGCACATTCAGCAAGTGAAAAAGGGTCAACGTAAGTCAGAACATAATGAAAGTACCATCATTCACTTAATAGTGATAGGATCAGTTCTATCCTTACAACATATGGGAAGACAATCTAAATTACGTATTTAACTGAAGTATTACATAATGCAAATAAGGTTGCTTAAAAGTTGTTGGGGACAATTAAAGCATCCTGAAAAGTTGGTAGTGTTATGTGCCTACCATCCCTATGCAAACCTACGCCCTTGCTTGATACAGTATTTCTATTTTATGTCTCTTTCTTATTGGTTACAGAATGCAGCACCAATATGTATTACTTGTGATGTAGGGTTGTGAAGTGGTAATATTCTGTACTGTAGTACTACTGTATAGTGCATTGCAGTTAGGCTGTTGAGATAATGAGAGTGAAGAGAAAACGGTGAAATGAAAAATGAAAAATGATATTTGATTTTGGTTACATGGTAATGGTTGAATTCCAGCAAAGGGAAGGCTTTACCCCACACTGCTGCTATGGCAACCAGATCGACATGAAGGTAGTGGGGGGCTGCTCTAATGGCATCGCCCTTGTACTTTATTGATTGACACACACAGGCACATAGGCACGCTCAAATTATTTTTCTCTTCTTCAGATGCAAACACATACCCGCACGCCCCACTCCCCCAACCCCCAACACACACAAAACAGTGTTATTAATTCTCCTCTTCGTTTGTACACTCTGTCCCCAGGAGGGAGACACAAGTGCCATACTGAATCATAGGGAAGCATAATTGTAGCGTGTGCAAACACACGTTTCAAGTTCATATGCACATTCACATTCCCATACATTAGATCATAAAGAACATAACAGATGCATGACCCAATTCCAGCATGATGCACAGCTAGTTGCTCCTTGTTCCTCTCCTTCCTTGTTTTCTGCTTCTTTAGCTTCCATAATTCGCTCTCTCGCTCCCCTTGCTGCCACTGTGCGACTCTCTCTATTGTATAGTCACTGTGGTCGTGACTGTATTAAATAGATCTACAGGCAGAGGGGGAAAAGATTCTACTTTTGTGTATGTGTGCGTGTGCAGTCGTTGTGTCAGCAGGAATCAGCATCTTTTTGGAAAGACATTTCCAGAGGTGCCTTGGTTGGCTGTGCATAATGTGGCTCAATGGGTCTGAGTGTTTGTTTACAAAGGTCGCAGGGTTGTGAAGTTATGGGCTACATGAGCCTGTGGTCCTAAGAGGAGGTCTTTCATAAGAGATAAGGTAGAATTATTGAAAATATGGTATAACATTGTAGACTGACCAGTAATATTTTCAATATAGACTGCAATTGTGAGATAGGTATTAATCTAATGATCCATCAGATTATTGTTGTGATGAGGCAGCACAGTGTTTTAGTGGTTAGAATGCATCAGAGTCATGACATCTTCGCTGTTGTAACAACCTCTTATACAGTTTGTATCTTCTCCTCAGTCACACTTTCAAAACAATTTTAAAGTATATATGACATGACAAAAAAATCTTAAATAGCATTATTATTGGAATTAAAATCATATTTTGAGACGAGTTAACTACATACAAGAATTTGGCAAAACGCGGATGACGAGAAATACGTCTTTAAATCTGCCGTTTAGCTTCTCCTGTCATTATAGTGCTAAGGTACCTCCATCTTGGTGATGACATCAGCGAATGAGCGATTTCAGAGGATTTAGCATTGAGCCCAATGGAGGAGGTTTTTCAGCCATTCTAGTTCAAGTGTGGATTTTTCGAACGATATTGTCGATCCAGAGGATGTATGTGACTTTCAGCCTTATATGTTTGAGTCGTATTTGGGAGAGGAGGAAGATTCGGAAAGAGAAAAAGGCGACAGAGACTAGAAACACGAGGCTGATGACTAAAGCAGACTGCATGGGCAACACAAAATGTCATCATTGTTTTTATCTGTAATATCTTAACAGGATATTCTTTGTCTAAGTATTTTTCCCTGATTGCAGTATAAATTGTATTGTCATTACAAATATCACTCTTGTGCGAAATGGAATATGAAATATTAAAAATGCATTTATTCAGTACGACAGGGCTAAATTACTGCATAATGGTCTTCTTGAACCTCCCGAACAGTATTACGGCTCTTGTCATTTCCCTGCTCCGTCCTCGGCGACAGAGGAAGAGCGTAAAAAAAATAGGCGGCGTGAAAGCTAGGCTACATGCTAACCCGAATCGAGTGGCTCATCCAAGCCTCTTCTTCGCCTTGCGAACACGAAAAATCACACATAACTACGCTGACTCATTTCACACACGGCGGCAGTAGTGATTGCCTTCACCGATCAGCCAGCCTCCGGCGGCGAGCAAGTTTCAGCGGACTGCTGCGGCCCCGGCAGTCCCGTTAGACGCTCAGATGCGCAAGCGTCGGCGGGGCCGCAGTAGCCTGTCTGTGGGGTGCGATTCCCCCCTCTCCCTCCCTGCGCCCGCCATAACCCCCTCCAGTCCCACGGCCCGGCTGCTCCCCGCACGGCCGGAGCGTCTATCGGGACTGCTTGCAGGGCCTGCAGCAGGGGAATGACGGGGTGTCATAGTCTGCTGAAACTTGTTTACCGCCGGAGGCTGGCCGACCAGTGAAGGCAATCACTCCCGCCGACGTGTGTGAGACATGAGTCAGGGTACTTTTGTATGATTTTTTTGTGTTTGAAAGGCAAGGAAGAGACTTGGAAGAGCCGTTCGGTTCGGGTTATCATGTATCCTAGCTCTCACACCGCCTCTTTTGTTTGCGCTCTTCCTCTATCGCGGAGGACGGAGCAGGGGAATGAATGTCAAAAATGGCTCATTCTCTGTGGACAAACCGGCTAACATAGGGCTGCTTGTCACACACCATGGTCGCCAGCCAATGAAGGCAAGGACTGCCTGCTTCCCCGGTCGACGACCGGCGGCTTGTAACACCATGGCTGAAACTGACCTGGCCACTGTTGTTATATTATAATATCACAAAGATAGGAAATGGGCAAGAACTAAAAGGAGATGATGTCGATACTTAACAGGCTGTTGGTTCCCTTCATTAACTATTGTTGTGCATTTCCCTTACATAGGCTAATAATGCATCACTCTTTCATCCACAAGTACTTTACATAGTTAAGTGTTGTAACAAACAAAACTGTAGGACAATTACTTCCTCGGCACTTCCTTGACTGAATCTTGCCTTTACTTGAAAAAAATTCTTTTTGGTTGCAAAAGATCACCTGATTCAACATGGAATTTTTCATTGACCATTATATTGGCAACAATGTGTGAGAAGCATACCTACGATAAACACTAAAGCCCAAAATTATTTTTCCCTCTCCAGAATTACGGCTTAGAAACAGAAAACCTCCGGACCCTGTCACACAAGCTCAACGCTTCAGCCAAGAACCTTCAGAACTTCATCCTCGGTAGGCGGAGGGGAGGACACTATGATGGAAGAGCTTCCCGGAGGCTACCCAACGATTTCCTCACATCAGTGGTGGATCTGATTGGTGCGGCAAAAAACCTACTTGCCTGGCTCGACAGGTATAAACAACACTTACAATTGAATTTGGGCAGTGAGTTAATTTTGTTGTATCTTTTTGCCCAGTAACAAAACCACAAATTTGGCTGAATAACTCACCTAAATGTAACAATACGTCAACAAGACCTGTACATCTAGCATAGACTGGGAATGGACAAAAGAGCTGAATCAGAACTAATATTGCTGCATGAGCATGTCCAATTTAAAGTCAAGTTAATTTTGGGCTAATTTATTTAGAAATTGTTGATGCAAAGTTATGACCTTGCAGGCCTTATGTAGTTGTGGGGGCACACAAAATGAAGGATTAAAGAACTTGAGGCATGCAGTGTCCTGGTTTTGATCCTAAAACAAATATTGTTGTTTGTGCTTATTCTTTGCTTCTGAGCATTGGGTAGAACAAAGAATGTGTTTAACTTTTCTCAGTGTCTGTACAGCATATAATATCACACTGGGTTTGTCTTTCATTTCAGGTCTCCGTTTGCCAGCGTAACAGAGTATTCATTACTGAAGAACAATATCGTGCAGCTATGCCTAGAATTAACTACAATTGTACAACAGGTGCCCCCCTCACACACACATACCCATGCAGGGATTTAAGTAATATCTTACCAATCTCAACAGTCACTTGTGGAAGTGGAATAATTCCTTCATGTGTTATAAAATTACTATTTATCATTCACCCTTTGACCAGTTACATAGGCAAATTGAGACAGCGGGAATTGCTTATGGGAAATCCAACTTCGTGCAACCATAATAGCCTACCTTTATTCACTAAGATCCAAAATACATAGCTGAATTGCATGTTGGTTCTAAAAACTACATCCGTTGTTGTCGACTATTTTGCGTGCAACCTACTAAAGCAATGATTCTTAGTTTTAGAAGATCACCTGTCAGTAACCAGGTATCAGATGTTCCACCCTTTGGAGTGAAAATGCAACTTCGTACTTGATTTATGCAGCCTAATGATTTTCAGGATGGAAAATTTGGGAAAACACCACTAGTGCAAAATGGAATTTGAAGTCTCGGTGGAAAAGGAAAACATCACACTGAGCGACATAAAATAAATTGATTGCACTGATAATTCCAGTGAAACCAACCGCCACTTCAATGACATGTCGGTATTTTTCCCCTTTTGAATTCAATGAATTGATTGAAGTCTTCAGCACCTGTTTTTGAACATGAAAAAAATTGGAAAACCACCCCATAACAGTCATTAACCATCAGGTTTTTTTTGGGTCAAATTTTGCAAACAACAATTTAAAGTGTACTCTACATGCACTTTAATGACACACAGGAGATTACTCCATGCATCTAAGCACAGTTGCCTTTACAGTGAACATAGTTTTCGTTTTTTTGACCACCAATTGCCATCCAATATTCACTACTGTATATCCAATCAGACAGAATCAACCATCAGTGCATATCCAGGGGAGACAATAAGAGAAATTAGTTTTGAAGTTCACTCACCCCACGATCAAAACTTCAACGCGTCAGTTATTGATTCCAATAATCACGAAAAAGAATTTGCTGGAATAACATGGATAACATTATTTTTTAGGTAGATTTAATAAAAAGTGCAGCAAAACAGTGTAAAAACATGAATATAGTACAAATAATTCTATTACAATTCCATAATCACATCCCTAATCATTCCATAAACACCCAAGCATACAATAATAAATACAAATCGACTCCACTGACAACTTACACATATTTTAATGTTTTCGGAAAAAAACACACACACCACACACACATAAAACATTTTTTTCTTGGGAGCTCCGGGGGGAGGCGGGCCCACGGGAGAGCCCCGTGCCTGGGCGAAACTTTTGTGTCTTACCACCCTCTGGAAGTCTACCCCGGCTCGGGTGTCGTGGCAACAATTTAGGCAATTATGGCTAACAATTTTCACTCTAGACTGTCGTTATGACGATATTATGACGATATTATTTTCACCGTACTCACGTGGATGAATTATCATGTTATGTTCATACCATAGGTTTAATACTTGTAAACCTTTCTCTGACTTATCTGCATATGTGGGCGTTGATCTGCACACCTCACATTATACCTCGTTTTTTTGTCTCATCTTGGACTGAAATGTTCTCTCCCTTTTCCTTTCATATTGGATTTCGCGTCCCCTCACCTACGCTGGTGACTTTCTCTTTCTTGTTTTTTTCCCTGGTGCTTGGCCGGGTGCTGGGGGTTCAGAAACATGTCGTCTTGTAATATAACGTTAGGTGGGTACTGATTTACTGACAATCAATCAGCAGCAGTAATCAGGTTTGCCTGCGTTCACACGGGAGCGAGTGAGCGAACGAGGTGTGTTTACGCCCCACTGAGAGCAACGGCTGGCTTCATAGACTGTTAGACTGTCTTTGATCAGGATAGCTTAATGTCACTTATGTGAAATAACTATTTTTTTCATCGACACAATTTTGTTATTGGCACATTCTGGTGGCCCTGACGGTTTTAAAAGTACGTCCGGGCCATTTATATTGTCGACCCCTGCATATCAAATCTTCAGTTATGGTAAGGTCAATTAATTTGAAAGGGGACAACGCAATTTAAAAAAAACACATGATTACACATGGTTAAAAAAGCCAGAATTAGCTAGAAGGCCACTACAATAAAATGCATCTAAGAGACAAACATGGACAGACACTTAAAAGTCACTAATGTAACAATATCATACAGGAGCGCAAAGTACACAGTACCTAAACAATACAATGCAAGACACATAATTTAAAAACATGCTATACATTAAGATAAACTAAAATAAAATTAGATCTATGGAGATGTAAAGTAGGCGCCATTATTGTCGATCTGGCTGAGAGAGAACCTCTACCCTCTAGTAAGGGCTGTTTTGCAGCTGATGGGACAAGCATGCTCTATCACAGCTGCTCTCCGCATGTTCATCGACTCACTGTCAGAGCTAATCCTTAGCTTCACTTATATGCCCTTATGAAGAACGATCAACTCATTTTTCATTCTTTCATTTCCTGTCTTTTCTCCACTCCCAATAGTGCCATCATGTAGATTGCCTGCATTTACAATTGTCCCTTTTCTCAGAGTGATTGCTAGTGGTGGAACAATCTTATTGTTCGGATGGAGACTGTGTAGCTGCTCTATGGAACTTCTTCCATTTACTGTATTTACTTTTAAGATCCAGTTTGGAGTTGGTTCCCACATTTACTCATGGAGCCTTGCAGATAGCACCCATCCACACTTATAAGAGCCAGAGTAGCAGCATGACAGAAAGGACCGCACTGGCCCACAATAGTCCAAATGGACCCATGGCTGCCAGTGTGCAGCATTACACACAATGGGGTAAAACAGCCTGTACTAATGGATCAGGAAGATGTATTCGCCTCTGCCATGTGCATCTGTTAGGGTCAGTTGGCTGCCTTCCCAGAAATAAATGAACAATCAGCATTTTTTTTTAAATAACAGGTCTGTCAGGTTCACACATTAGAGTTGATAGTTATCCAAGACCTAAGTAGACGACTCTATGTATATCATTGAGTGATATGCATAATCTAGATGCCTACAAATGAAAATATTGATTTTCAGTGAAATAGCATCTCCCTTGCAATTCTCCAGATTTCCCTTGCAATATTGTTATATTTCGTACAAAATGATGGCTTCATTGCAGAAGCTGATTTTTTTTTCTCTTTTCACAGGATTGTACTGTATATGAGACAGAGAATAAAATTCTTCATGTGGTAAGTTTCATCATTTTTTTTTCATCATTTTCTTTCTTTTTTTTTTTTTCCGTCACACTGTGCAGTTGCACGTTACCTAATGTAACGAATGATGGGTGTATTCTGTAAGGTTGGTACAGTGTGGTAAATAAGTATTTAGTCAACCACAAATTGTGCAAGTTCTCCCACTTGAAAATATAAGAGAGGCCTGTCAACATTGGTAAACCTCAACCATGAGAGACAGAATATGGGAAAAAAAAAACTGAAAATCACATTGTTTGATTTTTAAAGAATTTATTTGCAAATCATGGTGGAAAATAAGTATTTGGTCAATACCAAAAGTTCATCTCAATACTTGGTTATGTACCATTTGTTGGCAATAACAGAGGCCAAACGTTTTCTGTAACTCTTCACAAGCTTTTCACACACTGTTGCTGGTATTTTGGCCCATTCCTCCATGCAGATCTCCTCTAGGGTGGTGATGTTTTGGGGCTGTCGTTTGGGGCTGTCGTTGGGCAACACGGACTTTCAACTCTTACAATTGGGGTTGACTAAATACTTATTTGCCCCACTGTATGTATTTATGTATATATTATGTACAGTATATGTAGGATATAAAGCTTGTACACTTTAAAACCCGAGAAAGATTGTGGACCTTACATACTGTATGTGACTGTATGTTAAATACAGTCAGCAGCAAGTGCATGTACACAAAGACTGACACACAGTACACATGAGGACACACACGCATATACCACACACTGCAGGGGTGTCAGACTAAAGGCTACATATGACTCTCGGTTATGTGTGGGAGGTTTATGTGTGAAATTGGGAGACAGCATGAAAGAAGAAAGAGGGGATGTGTTTTTAGACGCTGGTTTCTGATCCCTTTTACTAGAAACGGAGGTGAAGTGTGACACAGCCCACTAAACTGCTCACATCACATGAACATACGAAGAAACTAACGCTCATGGGGCATCTCGGATTAGAAAAATGTGCAGTTCGTTCTGCAAAATGTACGGACTAATTATGGGGAAACACTCGAAAAAATATGTTTTGTCAAGATTGGCTGCTTCAAAAATTCGTCCGACCAGAGTTTGAAGCGCTTATCCTCACCAGGGCCGCGGGGGTTGCAAGTCAATTGCAGGACATGAATAGACAAACAGCCATTCACACTCACATTCACACATACCTCTAACGACAATTTAGACTAAAATGGCTTCAAAAAAAAAAAAAAAATATATATATATATATATATATATATATATTAGGGCTGTCAAAATGATCGCGTTAACGCGCGGTAATTCATTTTTTAAATTAATCACGTTAAAATATTTGACGCAATTAACGCACATGTCCCGCTCAGAAAGTATTCTGCCTTTTTGTAAGTTTTACAGCAAGACTTTTTGTGCTGTCCAACAGCGAACTCTTGTGGTCGCTTTGCGACATGGTTTATTGTTTTCTTTACAGTTCATTATGGCTGCACGACGTCTCGGGCTGATAATGTTGGGCTTATATGATCCTTGGACAAGATTTGTCCGTAAGTATGGTTGTTGTAAAGAATGTACATATTATGTTAGTAAGCGAAATGTTATATTTTTTGTATGAGACGCTTTTTGTTTATGTTTAGTGAACCTGTATAGCGTGCTAAGCTAACGTTGTTGCTAATGCAATGCTTGTGTACTTTTTTTTGTAGTTTTACAACGGTCTAAAGAGGACAATGGTTTGAGGCCATTTTATTAATAAATCAGATGAAAAAGGAAGAAGTCTAATTATTAAGGCGTCGTTCACTAGCTGTCTAGCTTTGGAAAAAGTAGACGCTTCGGAGTGAGGACAGCATACACAGATTTAAATGACAGTAGAGTGAAATGCCCACTACAGTCCTTTTGTACCGTATGTTGAATGTATATATCCATCTTGTGTCTTATCTTTCCATTCCAACAATTTATTTTACAGAATATATATATAATTTACAGAAAAATATGGCATATTTTATAGATGGTTTGAATTGCGATTAATTGCGATTAATTACGATTAATTAATGTTTAAGCTGTAATTAATTCGATTAAAAATTGTAATAGTTTGACAGCCCTAATATATATATATATATATATATATATATATATATATATATATATATATATATATATATATATATATATATATATATATATATATATATATATAAAGAATTAAAATTCTAAATTAACACATACCTTCTTTAAGTGTTGAATAGTGGCAGAAAAGAATCTTTTTTAATCTGTCATCTCTTTGTATTCCACCTGTCAGCGTCAACATCTGCCCTTATATAAACATTTTTATATACTCATTACAACTGACATACACACATGGTATACTGAAGTTGAATTCCACTCCTTGAGACTGTGACCACATTTGAACAGTTACACCAATAGACGTATAGCATTGCTTGATGAGTACAATTTCTGGAGCAATATTTGAATCGAGTAATGGTAGAGTAAGAATTTGCCGTAACACTTTGTCAACATTCTTGCAATTATGTTCAAGGCTTGTCTTTTTGCTCTGTTGCCCATTGGCACATCCTACACTCAAAAAATGAAACATGGTATTTTGCAAGAACCTTATTTACAGTGGTTTCACACAACTGCTTTAATGTGACTATTAAGTTATGTCGTTAAATGAAATTTGCCTAAATGATTTAAGTATGACTTAATAAACCACCTGAACAAGTTAAGCAATTCCTACTCAAACCTTTTACATGCAAAATGTGTTACCACTTTTTGTTTTCTTACAATAGGAGTGTTAATTTTAGATATTCATTGTGATGTTGTTAATATTCTGGATGAGTAGGGGACCCTAGTGCAGAAGATGCGCCTAACTGGCATTTGTACCCTACTTTTGCGCTCGTGAGACGTAACAGAGGGACTTTGCATCCCTTAAGTAAGCACAGAAGTCAGGCTCACTATTATGTGTTTTTTCAACCGAACACACTCCAGCTATTTACAGACAACACTGCTTACAGTTATGTTGTCACTGCACAAACATGTCTTTGCGTCCGCCTTGTTTTCTGACACATGCACTTAAACTGGGTGTGGCTGATTAACTCTGGTAGTACATTTAACTCTGCCAGGGGTGTCTGTGTTCATCTCACCTAACTGACACCACGCCAAGAGCGATCCAACACTGCTAGTGTTAAAACATCACCTAAATCAACAACCATCAACTCAAAAACAATTTCCACCAAGAAATTCAACTCCACAGTATTTTGCTGTGTACGGCAACCTCAGAGGGACAAAAGTCATACAATTTGTGCGATCACGTTATATATATATTAAGCAATGCTTTTTCATAAGTGTTTTAATTGACTTTCCTACATGATACATACAATGATGGATTCATTAATGTGTAAAAACACAAAGCTAATATGTATATGCAATGAAAAACACCTGTTTAAAATTAAATTTAATTTAATTTAATCACGTTACATATATATTAAGAAATGCGTTTTAATAACGGTTTTAATTGACTCTCTTAGATAATTAATACAACAATGGATTCAGTAATGTGTAAAAACACAAAGCTAATGTGCATACAAAATGAAAAAAACCCACCTATTTAAAGGTTTAAATCACGTTATGTATAGGCTATATTAAGCAATGCTTATAATAAGTCTTTTAATTGACTCGTTTTCATGATAAATACAACAATGGATTCAGTAATGTATAAAAACACAAAAATAATGTGTATATACAATAAAAAACACCTATTTAGAAGTTAAAACAGTGCATGTGCTTTTTTTCAGTGTAGCACTCATACCCAGTCAGACCAGATTTTCTCCTCCCCTTTAAAAGTTGGCACACTCGAGTTAACAGTCTTGACATGGTATGGCAAGACAAGATAACTAGGCTTTAAAAGAGATTAAAGTGATATAAAGAAATAAAATAATTTACAACAACAACAAAGAAAACTATAAACTCACCTTAAGTGTGCTGCATTTAAGGGGAATGGCGGCAACAACACAAAACGCTAAATTAAGAGTACCCTGTCAAAATCATCTCATCAATCCTAGAACTAGATTTGCAGTGTATATGAGAACCCAGCCCATAATTTGTAACTGCTAGCCGGCTGCTGTGTTACTTGTTCGCGATTAGTTCTTTTAGCTAACTCAAAGTCCGGGCCTTATTGTCTCTTTACTTGCTGCTCCGTTTGCCCAGTTGCCTGTGGGTACTTACGGTCTTTGGGCAACACATTTTGAGATTGTATTGTCAAAACAAATGATCAGAATTTCAAATACTAAAAGTGTGTGATCTACGAATGGAGGTAAGTGCATAGTGTAATACAATATGTGACAGTGAGATTCCTGCATGCATGCATGTGGTTCAGTCTTAAGCTCTGGTCAGCCCTTGTGTAGTGGGACTTGTACATTTGTCAGCTTCTGCTCAATAATGCAAAACTCCTTGCTTCTTTGCTCTGCTCTAGACTACAGCCTACAGCAATCAGATGGACAGGGATATTGTGTATGTGTATGTGAGGGAGAACGTAGCGTACGAGTCTTGTGCCTGATGGAGCGAAAAGTGTGTTTAAGTGTATGTGTTTTTATGAGCATTCATGCATAAGGATGAGCACTATTACGTAACGCTGTCCTAGTTATGTTTTTTTCGTTTCCCTTGATTTCTGCACCGGACCCTCACTTTTTACCCCTTGCCCTTTTTGTGACTGTCCTCTAACGCCCTAATTTTTTTCTCCCGAATTGTGGCGGGGCAAATAGTCATATACTGTATGCACTAATGATGGTGGTGCCTGTGCATGTTAGATGCAAGAAGAAGGAAAGGGGGACAGAGAATGCGGGAGGAGGGTGAAAGCATGAAGCCAGAGCTTAATCCATTTGGCAGCGTACTATGTCTGGCTTTCTGTTTGACTGCGCTTAAATCTCACGCCAGCCAACCACATAAGTGAACTTCTCCATAATCTGCGCTCAGATTGTCCAGAGGCGTGTCAGATCAAGGCTGGGTGTGTCAGTGGAAGGGAAGTAGCAACTTCACTCTGGTGACTTGCCTTTTTGTATCTTGTTCCGTGTTAATCCCAGGTCAGAACTGTTAGTCCAATGATCACAGAGGAGGACAAATAGAGCCGTGGCATTAGACCTTGTTTCGGTTTGTAGTTGGAGGCTATTTAAGCTTCACAAGGATAATATCAGACTGTTATAAATTACATCAACCATAGTTTTCAGACTATAATACTGTATAGAACTTTTTTCTTCTGGTTTGAACCCTGTGTCCTATAGTCCCATAGTCCCATAGTCTATATGTGGGATTTTTACGGTCTAACGGGCAGCATGTCTTTTGGTCTGAATATATCTGTGGTTTAAGACCAGTGTGGTTAATACAGTGTTTGAACAAATACCATTATTTGCAAAATTTGGTGGGTGCATCCTATAGTCAGGTGTACCTCATAATCCAAAAATTACAGTAATTTGAAAAAAACTGCATTTTACATTTTTATGTCACGTGGTATAAGGAAAGGATTCAGAATACCGTAATTTCCCGAATATAAGGTGCACCCGTGTATAATGCGCACCCCAAATTTACTTGTAAAATCTAAGGAAAATTATTGTACCCGTTTATAACGCGCACCCTAATTTTAGCACCAATAAATAGAAGAATACAAGAAAACAGAGCTTGTGTACAGATACAGAAATGCCATTTTACTGACTGGTGAAACACAGCACAAGCATAGCACATTGGTAGTTCAAAACATTACCATAAACTGACAATATTTACGGTAATAATGATTTGACATCTTCTCCAACTTACCAGGATCTAGGAGAAAACAAAACAGATGTGTTTTCTTTTAAAGGCTGCTGTATAACTTGCTTGTTTCATCATGATGAATAAATGTTTCTTCCATGGATTGATACAGTAAACTGAAAGTGAGAATGTAAGTCGGAAATCCGAGAGAGCTCATCGCTGTCGACACGACAGTAACGATAGGAACTATTGTTAATTGGGTTTGAGTTTCCCGAGGGACAGATATAATTGATGGACACAGGAAGTCTGTGTTGTTACGTCTGTTATGGTCCGAGTTGCGGAGCTGCAATAAACGTAGACTCAAATGAGTTCAAGAAACTAAATTCTGTGCTTTATGAAGAGTGAAAAAAGCATAATTTAACACAGACTAACTCATTCGGCCGATCAGAGTGAAGTATTACTGAAACAAAATGGTGACGTCACGTACAATAATGGTTGGCAACGGATCGCCGCATACGTTTCTTCAACACAATTGGTTTATATATATGTATATATATATATATATATATTTCTGTCTCCATCCATGTACCCGTTTAAAATGCGCACCATGATTTTACAAGTTGATTTTGGGGGAAAAAAGTGCGCGTTATATTCGGGAAATTACGGTACATACAGTGTTTCACAAAAGTGAGTACATTCCTCGCATTTCTGCAGATATTTAAGTATATCTTTTCGTGGGACAACACTGACAAGATAACACTTTGACACAATGAAAAGTAGTCTGTGTGCAGCTTATATAATAGAGTTAATTTATTTTACCCTCAAAAACCTTCAAAATATAGCCATTAATGTCTAAACCCCTGGCAACAAAAGTGAGTACACCCCTTAGAAACTACGTACATCCCTAAATGTCCAAATTGAGTACTGCTTGTCATTTTTCCTCCAAAATGTCATGTGACTCGTTACAGGAGTGCTCTCAGCATTGCTGCAGAGATTGAAGAGGTGGGGGGTCAGCCTGTTAGTGCTCAGACCATATGACGGACTGTACATCAAATTGGTGTGCATGGCTGTCACCCCAGGAGGAAGCCTCTTCTGAAGACGGTACACAAGAAAGCCTGCAAACAGTTTGCTGAAGACATGTCAACAAAGCACATGGATTACTGGAACCATGTCCTATGGTCTGATGAGATGGGTGGGCTTTCTTGTTTACAGTCTTCAGAAGAGGCTTCCTCGTAAGGTGACAGTCATGCACACCAATTTGATGTAGAGTGCGGTGTATGGTCTGAGCACTAACAGGCTGACCCCCCACCTCTTCAGTCTCTGCAGTGCGGTGTATGGTCTGAGCACTAACAAGCTGACCCCCACCTCTTCAATCCCTGCAGCAATGCTGACAGCACTCCTGTAATGAGTCACATGACATTTTGGAAAGAAAATGACAAGCAGTACTCAATGTGGACATTTAGGGATGTACAGAGTTTCTAAGGGGTGTACTCACTTTTGTTGCCAGGGGTTTAGATATTAATGGCTATATTTTGAGTTGAGGGGAAAATGAATACACTCTATTATATAAGCTGCGCACAGACTACTTTTCATTGTGTCAAAGTGTCATTTTGTCAGTGTTGTCCCATGAAAAGATATACTTAAGTATCTGCAGAAATGCGAGGGGTGTACTCACTTTTGTGATACACTAAATTGTATGTAATCTACCCAAAAAAGAATGACAAAACTCAGTTAGAGATAGCCGAAAATAGCTAAGCATTATCTCCACCTTTTCAGTCATAAATGTGTTAGACACTCAGCGATCGAATGTGTATGAACGCCTCTCTCTCTATATATGTGTGTGCGTGTGCGTGGGGGGGGCGGGGGGGGGGGGCGTGTGCATGTATGTGTGTTTCTAAGACCTGCTCTCTTCATTCTAGAACTATAATCCTGTAATTACTCATTAAGATTGAGATCAGAAGATTATTTTATGTAGGGGTTATCAGTGTGTGCACTGTAAGGCAGCGTGCAGCACCACTTAATGTGAATATCAATGATATCTGAAGCCTTTTTGACTTTCATATCAGGATTCTGGCTTGTGTGTTTCTATGTATGGATGTTTGTTTCCAAGCTTATAGGGAAGGAAAACCACATGTGTGAACCCATTTGCAGTCAGTCAGCAAAGATTAGAAGGAGCAGATGTGGCTGATAATTTATCTAGCAATGCATGACCTAACACACAAATAGACATCTAAACAGTGAATGTTTATTTTAGGGCTGTCAAATGATTACAATTTTTAATCGAGTTAATCACAGCTTAAAAATTAATTAATCGTAATTAATCACAATTCAAACCATCTATAAAATATGTCATATTTTTCTGTAAATTATTGTTGGAATGGAAAGATAAGACACAAGACGGATTTATACATTCAACATACTGTACATAAGTACTGTATTTGTCAATAAATCAACAAGATGGCATTAACATTATTAGCATTCTGTTAAAGCAATCCATGGATAGAAAGGCTTGTATTTCTTAAAAGATAAATGTTAGTACAAGTTATAGAAATTTTATATTAAAACCCCTCTTAATGTTTTCGTTTTAATAAATTTTGTAAAATTTTCAAGTAAAAAATAAACTATTAGCTCGCCATTGTTGATGTCAACAATAATTATGGTGCTGAAAGCCATAAAATCAGTCGCACCCAAGCGCCAGCAGAGGGCGGCAAAACACCAAAAAACACAAGTAACAAGTGGAAAGGACACTTTGCTGTCATTTTAATCTGTTTGAGTGGGGCATGTGCGTTAAATGCGTCAAATGTTTTAACGTGATTAATTCAAAAAAATAATTAACGCCTGTTAACGCGATAATTTTAACAGCCCTAGTTTAGAACACAGGCATAATAAAAGGCTTCCATTTTTGCCATATTGGACCTAATACAGTGTTTGTATTTATTGGGCATTCCAAAAAATGCATTCACTCTTGACTACCTATTACTCGTACATCTTTTGTGTACACTAATGTTACTTTTTATCAGTATTCCGTCAAATTATTATAGGTGCACTGTTATTTTCTTTTTGGGGTGAAGGGGCATCCAGGAGTTGCAGGGTTTGCCAACATCAATCCACTTTCGAAAACATGAAATATTACGATGACAATGCTGTTAAATAGATCATAGTAAATTATGTCATGAATATCAATTTGTCATACTGGTACTTTAGAGTTAACTGTCACATTATTAGTGTGTGAGAGAATCTTGCGGGCATGCCTGGAAACGGACAGGAAACAGTTTGTGTGTCGAAATGTTGAAAGCAGTGGGGTGGAACAATCTCAAATCAAATTGATTTGGCTTTCATATTACCCAGCGAGGTCACAACTGTATCCCTTCTAGGCAAAAAGCAATCTCAATAACTTCATTCCTCTATCATTGTTTCTTACTATCTTCAGTGTAAGACCTTAGCGGGGATATGCGACCACATCATCTCTCTGTCATCAGATTCACTGGTCTCTCAGTCAGCCCATCTTGAGGTAGTCCACCTCACAAGCATCATGCCCAGTGAAGGCTTGGTAAGAAACATGCATGGACGCACACACACACACATACACATAACCACTGCTATGTCTGCCATATAATAAAACAAATTGATGATCATTAATCAAATAGCAGATGGATCAGACCCCATACACAGTTGTTCTTTTGGATAATTTTACACAACTTCCACATATAGTAATGCTCAGTAGTCCCAACGAAGCACTGATTAGCACAAAAGAAGCAGATGAAAATACTGACCTCTTTCTGAGTAGCAAGCTGAAAATTGATGGACATGTCTTTTTGAAGTTTTATCTATCAAATTGTATAATTTAAAATTCTTAAATGTCTAGTATATGAATGTCTAGAATCAGAATCAGTCATGACGGACCACATCCTTTGTAAATCACATGGGCTTTTGAACAGAACTTTTAGAGGGACAACACAGCATGGACAGCTGGTTTACGATCAACTCAGGGAAAAATACTTTCTAATAGCTGTAATTTATAACTTTGAAGGCTTGCTGGACAGATATTTATAGTGTAGGCAGTGAAGCAGTCTTCCAAGAAAAAATAAGGTAATGAGTCAGAAGGACTTATATCATTGGCATTGGGACTGGGTCAAACGTTATTTTTTTCACAGTTATTCTTTGAAGTCTGAAGCCAGTCTTAGAAGAGTCTTAGATAAATGGATGACAACTTAAAGGGAACCCAAAATAGGCGATTGCAAGAGTGTAAAAAAAAAAATGAAAATCAAGCCCAGTTGGGACAAAGAAAAATTTATGGACAATGTTTTCATAACTATAAATAAAGAGCTGGCATTGAAATCATTTCGAATGAAGTACAAAAGATGATCAAGTATGACTGTAGTGTACTGTGTATTATGTTAAGTTTTAGCCTTTCCCTTGATTTTTTTCCCCCCTAGGGGATGTACATAAAATCAACATATGATGGACTTCATGTTATTACTGGGACGACAGAGAATGTAAGTTTGATCTAGAATCAAACATATCAAGACTGTATTCTTATTTCATCTAATGTAACAGTTTATCCTACTTTAAATCCCCATGTTGGCAATTTCTCCCTTTGTAGTCTCCAGCAGATCAGTGCAAAAAGATTCATGCAGGTGACGAAGTCATCCAAGTCAACCATCAGACAGTGGTAAGTAAAAGAATGAATCTACATCGATGATACTCAAACCAAAACTAAAAGAACTGCTTCCCATGTGTTTTTCACGTGAATTCATATTGAACATTAACTTTCACTGTCCATTCAGAGAGACTGTCATCATGCAACTTCAAGATTTCCTCTATTGCTATGTAGGCTAATTAGTTTTGTAAGTAGAGAGGATTGTTGGATATATTCTCTGAAGGCCTCAAGAGAGCAATCCGACGTAACTGACATTTGATCGATTGCCTAGTCGGCCTAAACATAGGCGCAATGTTGCCATACCTGACTAAATTACTCCATAGTATAGTCCCATAGTTTCCATTATTGGACGATCGCGCGGTAGCTGGTTTTGCCATGATCCGAAGTTTGATTTGCAGTATTAATGTCGAGCTACTCTGTCAACTCTGAAATTCAAATCACCACATAAGTTAAGAGGTACATAAACAGAATGTTACATTCTGCTGCTGGTCAGAATTTGTTTAGTTGCAGAGCCAGCTGTGGGAGTGTTCCGACATCGCACCTGCAGCTAATCCCAACTCATCAACAGTAGGCTATGCAAGAGAAAGGCGCTGAGATATTACCTTGACTGCGTTTCAATCGCGGTTTAAATGAGCCCTCGCTCACTTGCCCTAGCCAACGACCCCCGGGGGAATCCCCGCTGCGATCTTAAGGGCCGTTCCAATTCCCAAAACAGCGAAGTGAACTTGGTGAGATGGACCCTCAGAGGGCTCAGTGATCGAGTGAAAATCGATGGTCACTCTGGAGCTCCCTGTATCCCACAATGCATTGCAGTGGTACACGGAAAATATGCCCATGCGGTGGTGATAATGAAGCTCAAATATCGTTGGCTGCTGTTTATTTACCACCAGAGAAGAAGAAAATGAATGGAGGAGCCAGCACAGTGTTTGAATGTCATACCAAACTGCCTTTGGAATTGTAAAATGTATCATTGTGATTGATAAATAAAAATAAAAAAAAAATAGACTGTCTGTGGCAGTTATGGCAGGACGTATGGAATCAAAGGAGTGCCAAAATAAAATAAATAAATAAATAAAAATAAATAGAAATAAATGAATAAATAAAGAGTAAAGTTACTTTTTTATTGACTTTCACTTTTGTCAGTAAAGAAGAGGAAAAAACAATGACAATTTTTGTCATTGATGTTTCTATTTCGCTTGCCTTTTCTATTTTGCTTTTAATGAAAGGAATGGTCTGTCAATCAAATGGCGTTGGGAGGGACTGAAACTAAACTTCAAATAGGTTAAATGTATTTGAACATCAGATCTGTTTACAGATTGTAAGGTATAGACAGATAAATAAATACAGTAAATAATGAAATACCTAAATAAAATTTGATACAAAACTAATAATTCTGATAATTCCCAGGTACCAACGTATTGCCATCAAGCGCAGAATACTTCTCTGGCTTATTGACATGATTTGCAGTATATTTTGTGCGATGTGGAATAATGGTGCCAACATGGGGTGGCGAGGCCTGGCCACGGCTCCCCCCAATGAATTTGTTGGCTACCCCACTGGTCACCCCACTCGCCAGTATAATGTCAGATTGTAGTAGCTGCAGAACTCAAAATTTTGACTGGACTATTATGGACTATGTACATTAACACAATATAATAGTATACAATATACAATATAACACCATCAACAAAAGTATATCAGAAGGTGTGTCTTGAAGTCTTTTTGACAATTTTCTACTGGCCTGTTTAATACTACAACATAGTAAAAACCTGAAATTATGGCTTTTATTTTTTTGGTGTGCCACCCCAAGGTTTTAAGTGGCTCCATTTGGCCACCCCTATGAAGGATTTCTGTAGGCGCCACTGATTTGAAATAGGCAGTATAGCGCTACTCCAACACCTTGTGGTTTGTTCCATGATTTTCTTGCCTGTGAGTGAACGAGGGCAGGTGTGTTCCATTTACGTCTTTCGCTCCCCCTCCGCCCACTTTCCCTCCACCCTCCAAGTGGCCTCAGTGTGACGTCATCGCGAGTGCTTAGGGCAAGTGAGCGAGGGCAACTCAAACCGCGACTGGAACGCAGCCCCGTCCTTTCGAGTCACGTGGCATTTTTTAATTTCGTCCCTGCCTTGGGATTGGTCACCTGCCGCGTTAGTTTTGTATTCCTCTCCACTGGTATTTGAGTGTACAGTTGTACCTCGACATACGATTGCTTTGACACACGATCTTTTCGACATTCGACGTAAAATTTGACTCGCCATTTGTTTATACATCTGACGACATGCTCGAAATACGACGACTTTTGACAGCGCCGCTGTTTCTTTGTTTTCCGGAAGATAGACACACGGCTGATTTTCTTGTGAGATAAATTAATACTGGATCCACAAAGGCTAGTCCAGGTGGGAAAAAAGTAAAGGTGACGCTTACCATTGAAATGAAAATGTGAATGCTAGCAAAATATAAGCATGGTGTGTGCATCCATGACCAGGGTCGACAATAGGGCCGTAGAATGTCGATCTCGGCCGGCGGTCCTCCTCCGTTCGCCAGTCTTTATAAGTTAAGGTGACAATTCTAATTGTGGTAACATCGCCAAAGAAATCGCCAGCTTCGTCAGGTTTCTAATAATTTATTCCATCAACTCGCCTCGTGTCTGCTGAAGGATCAAAACAGAAAGTAAAATAGAACCACGCTCTCTTGCTCACCATCACGTCAGCCCCGCTGTGCCTTCAGGTACAGCAAAAAAAGTCAGCCACATTAGAACCTGATTCATTTTTACATTATACATTATTACAGGTATTATTATAATGATTACTATTATTATTTTATTGTTATTCTGATTTTTGCTCTTTGTAATTGCTTTTTGCAATACAGTAGTAACAGCAGTATTTATCAAGGATTTAGTGTAGGTTTTTGGGCTGCAGAACGAATTAATGGAATTATAATGTATTCTTATGGGGAAGTCCTGCTCGACATACGACCATTTCGACTTACAAACAAGGTCCTGGAATGAATTAACTTCGTATGTAGAGGTACCACTGTATTTGTAGTTGTTTTATTGGCTTTCTGCCTACCACTTTGGTTTACCCTTGCGTTTATAACATTGATCCCCGTCGACCCTCTGTCACAGACCCGTTTTGTTATTTCCTCTTTTCTTCTGTGATCGCGTGTTATTTTGCTTTGTATTTAATAAACCCTTGAACGCATCCCTCGGTTGTTTGTTGCCTGTTATGAGGTCCAACTTTGTTTCCGCGTTTGCGGACCCTGACACAGGAGTCATTTTGAATGGAGTCATGCCATGTCAGAGTAGTTTGTTGTCAGCGCAACTACAAAAGATTTTTTCAAAGATTTAGTTGATATTTATTGTGAGGTAGGATTGTTTTTAAATTTAAGGTCTCTCTGTTTTGTTCCTTATTTCTGGCATTCTCTGGCCTAATGTTTTCCATTAGCTTTTGGTGCTTCCTTCTGTTTCTCATTGACTTGTTAGGGAGCTACATATTACGGCTCCCCCTCGCTCTCCTCTGGGTGATGGTCCAGACTGCTCCCCGCCGGGCGCTTAGTTCCAACTGCTCGTTACTCCCTCTGCGAGCCCCTCATCTCTCTGATCTCTCACCCTGGGGGGAGGAGATAAGCAGAGGGAGGCACAGGTGTGGGGAAGGCCATGATGAGGCAATCGGAGTATACTGGTGTGAGGAAAAGCTGGGAGGATGTCGAGGGAGGAGGAGGTAACGAGGAACTTGGGAAAGAGGGTAAGAAGGGAAAAGGGGAGAAAAACGAAGGCACAATTATTTCACTTCTAATACGCAGGCAAGAAAAAGGAATTACAAAAAAGCAATCAGAAGGTTGGATTGTTACGTATAGAATATGTAATATATTTAGAATCTTTGTTGTATGAAAGTTGCTTCAAAACGAGACTGGCAGTTTTGTTTATGAAGTAAGATTTAGAAATTGCTCAGATACCAAATGGATTGTTTGAAGAGGTAACATAATTATGTGTTAGTAATAGCATTTGGGAAAATAATGAAGACTCCTGGGAGTTGAAAAAACATCCCAGCAGCAGTTTATGTGATGCTGTTATTTTGGTGCGACTCTCTTTGTAGCCATCTGCTCTGTTTGCATATTTGCAAAGTGAACACTTTCTAACTGGCCTGGTTAATAGTATGCGTTGTGTGTTTTGGGTGTCTGTGCGGTTACTGTGTCTGCATGCTGTCCACCATGGGCTTCGCTTGGTTTTTTCAGATGGGGTGGCTGAGACAAATTGCCTCTAAGTGCTGTCTTTGAGGTACACAACTGACGCACATGTCAAAAGATGGACTGGATTTTCCCGATAAGGGTCGTTGTTTTATGAACAAGTGGAACAGATTGGAAAACTATACACCACGGTTATCAACATACAGTACACGACGGAGTGACGGGAAATCGACTTCAAACTGGGGCTGTGCAATGACGATAAATTCGCCCAAGCGGACTGTTATATAATTTCAAAATCTGAATCAATGCATGAAATACAAATTAACTATTTCTCTGTGATTTATTTACCAGCTTAAAATTTAACCTATTTAACAATTGTACATGCAGTTTAAACATTAAGTATATATAAATATCTTATAAACAATAAGCATTCAAGTATGAACATTTATAACTGCTTGCATGACCTGAACAATGTACAACATTATAAATATTAATATGGCCACTGTGAAAAAATGTCATTGTAACACAAATGACTTACAGCAAGAGGGGCTTAAATAGTACACTTCAAACAGAGGATCGAGTATCAGACAACTTTGTTTGTGTTTACTTCACGGTTTCAGGTTTTTTTTTTCTCAGAGCATTTTCTGAAATACACACACGCACAAATGTACCCCCCCTCCACACACGCACACACATTAAGCTACAGTGTACTGCTCTAACTCTTATGCCAATTAAACATTTTATGATGGCAGTAATGACACAGAATGAAGCAAGCACATATAGAAAAATAGCTGTGGCCATTATACTGTCATATTATAGGCCAGTGTTTTTCAACCGGTGTGCCGCGGCCAGTGTTGTTAATCTTACTGAAAAAAAGTAATTAATTATAGTTACAAATTACTTCTCCCAAAAAGTAATTGCGTTAGTAACTCAATTACCTGAATGTAAGAGTAATTAGTTACTTGGCAAAGTAATTGGTGATAATTACTTTTTTTTTTTTTCCTCCAAAAAAAAAAAAAAAAAAAAAAAAAAAACATTGGCCACACTATGTGAAGTTTTTTGTGAAGGTTTTTGGTACAATTGGCCCGAGCCCAATTCTTTACCCTAATTTACCCTTTACCCTGAACCAGCTGTTAAAAGTTGTTAAAATTGCTCCCATTATTGCATTAGTTCCCTTCTCTCTACTTTCGACATATGAAAGTTGTAAAACTGTTTCATCATTTAAAGATAGATTCAAGTCAAGATTTTGCCGATTTAGAAGTATTTTAGATAAAAAGTTACTTAGGTTCGCTAGGAAGGTTCTCTACAACAGAGCCGTCCTAAAAAGTACTGCTTTAAGATGGCGGCTGTCTACTAACTCATTTAGTGCCATGTCTGTCATTTTGCATCTAGTTATATCTATGTACAGTACATGTGATATCTATCATGTCTACCATATCTACCATAACATGCGCGCGTAGTTTGTACTAGCTATCGGCTACAACATGTATTATTGGAGCTACCTAGCATCGCGTTTGCTCGGCGTCACAACTTTCTTGCCTCCTCCATACTCCTGCTCTGTCGTCTCGGTGAGTCCGTCTCCCTCAGACTTTTCGGCCAATATAGTAACGCATGCCTTTCCGTCCTCAGTAACGGTAACGGCGTTGCCAAGATGAGAAAAGTAATTAATTAGATTACCCACTACTGAAAAAAATAACGCCGTTAGTAACGCCGTTATATTGTAACGCCGTTATTAACAACGCTGGCCGCGGCACACTAGTGTGCCGTGAGAGATTGTCAGGTGTGCCGCGAGAAATTATCTAATGTTGCATTTATATATATGTATATATTGTAATGTCCGTAACTGTGCGGGCCCTTGAAGGGGCCATCAGACTGCAGAGTGGTGACATAGCAGGAAGCAAGCAAGGAGGGAGGGAGTCTGAGAGAACGGCATGAGAGCAAGGTAGCGGTCACATGTTGCGGATGCCGCTGTTATTTTGTTTATTATTTTCCATTGCTGCCACAATAAAGTGGGAAAGTCATCACCGACTCCTCTCCTTTCCTAGCCTGGTACTCCAGACTCACCGCTGTTCCAGCTATGAGTCTGGCCACCATTAAGCGGATAAAATTTCCAGGGCGGAGCAAGCCACAGCAAACAGACAGTGGAGTGGACCAATCAGCGACAGGCGGGACGAGGGACTTGCGCGCGAAAGTAAACATACGAGGAGATTTAAGTTTATTCAACATGGCTAGCGCGAGACACTGTTGTCAATGACTTGTCTCGTTGTGTTTTTGGTAATTTAAAACTGATTTTACCGTGGATTGGAACATATTCTTGGCTTTCCTGTTCGCCATCTGTGTTGTTGTAGAGACGACTTCCGACGCGGAAGAGTGATGTTGCTCGTTAAGGACACGTCACCGAAATAAACGAATCTGATTTGTCGATTGATTTTGTACTTGCTCGAGAGGCCGTTAATGGGCTGGGTCCCAGACTGTTCTCTCAGTGTTTGAAAAACACAGGGAGATCAGTCTGGCCGTGCCAGGCAACTCCTTTCCATTTCCCCATTCGGGGCTATTACCATAGTTTTATTATGTCGTCGGGCAGAGTTTCAGTAGGTAGGAAGGAAGGAAGGAAGGAAGGAAGGAAGGAAGGAAGGGAGGGAGGGAAGGAGTAGGTAGAAGTAGGTAGAAGGTAGAAAGTTCTTGGTCGTGTGCAGATGAGCGAAGTTTGCTCATGTCGCGTTCAAAAACTGCTCGGATTTCTAGCCATCAACGACCTTGCTGTCCGCGACAATGTGGACTCCAACACGTCTACTGCACATTATTTGGTTAGACTCGTCATGTGTCGATATACTCGAAGTGTCCTTTCTATTTTATGTGACGACCGTCAATCCTCCTCCTGTGGTACTGTATATTGCAACACATTGTTGAAAGCAGCAAGGTGGCTAATGGCTAAAAATCCTAGCAGTTCTTGAACGCGACACGAGCAGCACAGCGCCATGGTGCCAAGCAAGTTTAAACGTCATCTCCAAACGAAACACCCGTCGCTTCAAAACAAGTCGATAGACTATTTTGTTCGCTTTCGTGAAAACACAGAGAAACAGGCAACTTTTTTTTATAATATAAAAACTACGAAGGAAAATGAGAAAGCCCTCAAAGCCAGTTACCTTGTTGCTAAATATTATCAATATTAATTAATATTAATATTATATTATTATATTATTATGCTAATATTACCTGCCTACAAAGCCATGGTCTGCGAGATGCTCGGCCCTGATGTGGTTAAAGACATTGCTCAAGTCCCCCTGTCTGATAATTCTAAGCTTTTTCAAGCCTAACTGCTATAAAAAAATAAATAAATAAATAAACACAAAGACTGAGGGCTGTTGAAGAATAAGGATATCGACTTTGTGTTCATCTAAACAGGCTCAAGTTTCACACTGAGTAGGTATACATACTGAGAAATTATTTTATAATTGAATATACTGTACAGAAAATAATTTTGGAACATTTTTGGTTTGTGGTGTGCCGCAAGGTTTTTTCAAATGTAAAAACGTGCCGTGAGTCAAAAAAGCTTGAAAAACACTGTTATAGGCTACACTGTTGGATTATAATTTATGATGAATGCTGTACCATCATAAAAGTTATCAGAGAACTCACACACACACACAGATACAAAATAATGCAACATACTGATTGCTAGATACAGTCCGTGCCCAATCCACTCGTTAAGTTCAGCAGGTTTGACAAGGTTAGAGCGGCTGAAACTAATTTTCTAATTACAATTTATTGCATTATCTGCGTATTTAACTTGCGATTAATCGAAAATTGATCTGTTTTTTTCTAAAAGAACAAAAGATGTTTTTCCCCAAAACATTTTCTTACTTTTGTTAACATATGCGTAAAGAAATATGTGGGCTGCCATTTAAGTGGGACTGTTCTAAATTGTCCGCTGGTGTAAATGTGACTGGGAATAATTGTTTGTCTATATGTTCTCTGTGACGAGTTAATCCTGTGCCTGGAATAAGGTAATTGGGGATTTGATCTGCCGGAGTCTGTGAATTTTTTTTAAAGCACTTTAGATTTACAATTTGTTAGTCTATTTGAATAACTGTATAATTGTGAATATTTCTTAATGATATTAAAGACAGTTTGAAGTGATAACTTAGGTTTTAATAAATAAAGGAGAATATCATCTGCGTTGATTTTGTGTTCTGCCAACAGGGTACAGATGCCTTTGATATTTGTGCTTTGACGTACTGCAGGTTGCAAAATGATTCAATAAATATTGCCGGGTTCTCCTTTGTAAAGTAATTTGTGACTGCTTTTTGAACATAACGTAGTTATATATTGCTGTTTTTCAATTTATGAATGAGTCTTTGCAGACAAATGTGTGAAGTACTACAAAAAAAGGAAAAACCATGGTATTAACCTTATCAAAAGCTTTTCTGCTGTAAGTGACATGGCAAATGCTGTTAGATTTTCATGTTGCGATATGCGTATTAACTCTCTGACATTACTTACCTTCAATGAAACCTGTATGAATTTAATTAATATAAATTTTAAAAAGATATTTTTCACATTACGCTTTATTCACTTGTGTGTTCCTCAGGTGGGCTGGCAACTAAAGAACCTGGTCAATGCTTTAAGAGAAGACCCATGTGGAGTCATCCTAACCCTGAAAAAAAGGCCACAGAACACCCTGAGTTCCACTCCGGCTCTGCTGAGGAATGTGCGTTGGAAACCACTGGGCTTGCAGGTAGATACCAACAACATTGTTATTGCACTTGCTTGGTCTCATTTTTACACTCCACATTTACCCTCTGTGACATGATTAATGACCGGGTTGCTTGGTGTTCAGTGGTTCACACTTTGGTGCAGCCAGCATGAGATTTCCTGATCAGTGCATGGTGGTGTGAATTGGAGTGTTCACAGTTTTGTGTCTCTCTATATGTTCTTTTAAATTTAGATGTGGCGCAATATCGGTTGCCCATTTTGAGTATGCAAAGGGGAAAATGAAGGAATCAATGCAGGGGTGGATGTTTAGATAGATGGAAAGAACCTCCTCTTTTTGACATTGTACTGTTTGTGTTCAGCTCCTTAAAATGACGGCTGTATTCTGATCTTGCGCAAATTAATTCCTCTACAGTAGCCCAGACGCTTAAGTTTATATGGTCTGTGCTTTAGCTTTTTCTCTTTGATCATTTTTTTTCATAGCCATTCTGTCCTTCAGTATCTCTGTCCTCTTTTTCAGCAACTTTTGTTTGTATTCAGTATGAATAAGTTTTGGCACCCTTGATAACTTTCAAGATTTTCCTTTATAAATCATTGCTTGTATAGATCACCAATTCCGCTGAAATATACCATAAAGCAGACTAACAGCACTTTTTGAGAAATAAAAAAAAATCTTTATACAAGTTAAGGAAAGTGTGATATTAATGTAATTATTTAAACAAAAAAAAGCCAGGTGCATATGTCTGGGCACACTTGATGTTTCTTGATTTGAATTCTTTTAGCACTAATTATTGGAACATGAAACCTACATACACAACTTAAGCCAATAATAAAACAAAAAAAGTTATTTAACCCTTTAACACCTAAGCCTATTTTGGCCGAATTTGCATGCATATGATGTTGCCTTTATATTTCAAAGAAAAAATCGTTCACAATGGCCAAGTTGGGTCCCTTTTTTCAGGACACCTTGAACTTCATGTCCAAACTGTTGTTTTCTTCACTGACCAGTTATAATCCACATTTTGGACCAAAAAAGACAAAAAAAATCCCAAAATATTTTTTCAAAATTTGTAATGTTGAATTCATTCTGCACGTTTCAAAGTCGCTCGCTCAATCCAACCGGCCGGTGCTTTCTCCGCATGCCTCCTTTTCCTTAGTTGAGTTGGCGCCTCGCTCGGAAATTTATTAAAAATGTTCACATTTTGTTCGTTCTTCTTGAAATCACAACGGCTCTTGGGATATGTAGTCTTTTGTGCTGCTTTCAGTTTTGAAAAAGGACAAGAAATTATGGAAATATGGAGATAGATACATGGTACATGCAGCGTTTTAATGCATATTTATGAGTGCAATAAAACTATAAAACTCAAATGACATTATCTCTCGTTTTTCTTGGTCAATTGACTTCAAATAAAAACTGGTGTGGACATCAACTTCCACACTTTCAAATGAGACCAACCAGCGAAACGTGGGTGACGTAATTACAGTGTGACGAAGCTTCAAAGACGACATGCGTAAACGCGTCGCTGCCGACACGTTCGGTGTTAAAGGGTTAAGGAGGCCATTTGTAATTGTTTGACTAATTTGCCCTTGACTGGTATCATGAGGGCCTCATAACAACACTCAAATGACCTGGGAAAAAAAAGCTTGTTCAACATCATAATTTAGCGGATACAAAGATAGGAAAGATACAAAAAGCTTGTTGAGCGATTTCAGTTGTCAGTTTCCACTGCAAGGAACACAGTGAAGAAATGGAAGACTACAGGCAAAATTCTAGTTAAGGCTCAGAATGGCAGGCCAAGAAAAACATAGAGAAAAGTAAAACTCACATACCCCAAACTACAGACTAGATCCAAAGGCCTAAAACAAGACATTGCTGCAGATGGTGTCATTGGGCATTGTTCAACAACTTTGCACAAGGAAATACTGTATGGGAGAACAATGTAGAAGACGATTTTACTGCATGCATACCACAAACAGACGCGCTTGAGGTATGCTAAAGCGCATTCGGACAAGCCAGCTTCATTTTGAAATTAAGTGATTTGGACATAACAAGGGGACGCATGCATGGAGGATGAAGAACAGAGCATTCCAAGACAAATACTTGCTACCCACAGTAAAATTGTAATGACCCTCAAACTCTTTATTGTTCATTCATTGTATAAAAACAGGGCTTTAAGGAATTTCACTTGACAAACCTCTGGATACACACATCAGATGCCAAATACAGTGAGGAAAATAAGTATTTGAACACCCTACGATTTTGCAACTTCTCCCACTTAGAAATGATGGGCGGGTTTGAAATTTTCATGGTACGTGCTTGTCCACTGTGAGAGACAATCTAAAAAAACATCCCGAATTCAAAGTGTATAATTTTTAAACAATTTATTTGTATTATACTGTAGCAAATAGGTATTTGAACACCTGAAAAAAATCGTTAACATTTGATAGATTAGCCTTCTATTGCAATTACAGATGTGAAACGTTTCCTGTAATTTTTCACCAGGTTTGCACAGACTGCAGCAGTGATTTTTCACCACTGCTCCACACAGATCTTCTCTAGATCAATCAGGTTTCTGGACTATCACTAAAAAACACAGAATTTGAGCTTCCTTTAGAAACTGTCTTTTGGGTTTGGGTCTGGAGACTGGCTAGGGCTCTCCAGAACCTTGATATGCTTTTTACGAAGCCACTCCTTTGTATTTCTTGCTGTCTGTTTCAGTCCATTGTCATGTTGGAAGACCCAGTGATGACCCATTGTCAATGCTCTAACTGAGGGAAGGAGGTTATTCCCCAAAATCTCACAATACATGGCCCTGATCATCCTGTCCTTAATACAGTGCAGTCGTCAAGTCCCATGTGCAGAAAAACACCCCCAAAGCATAATGCTACTAACCCCATGCTTCACAGTAGGGATGGTGTTCTTGGGATGGTACTCATGATTCTTCTTCCTCCAAACACTATGAGTGGAAATAAGACCAAAAAGTTCCATTTTAATCTCACATGACCACATTACTTTTTCCCATGACTCCTCTGGATCATCCAAATGGTCACTGGCATACTTAAAACAGGCCAGGACATGTGCTGGTTTTAGCAGGGGAACTTTTTGTTTAATGAATGATTTTTAACCATGACATCTTAGTGTATTACCAACAGCAACCTTGGAAATGGTGGTCCCAGCTCCTTTCAGTTCATTGACCAGGTCCTCCTGTGTAGTTCTTGGCTAATTCCTCACCCTTCTTAGGATGATTGAGACCCTACGAGGTAGATCTTGTATGGAGCCCCAGTCCAAGGGAGATTGACATTCATGTTTAGCTTCTTCCATTTTCTAATATAGCTCGAACGATGGATCTTATATCACCAAGCTGCTTGGGAATTACCCTGTAACCCTTTCCAGCCTTGTAGAGGTCCACAATTCTGTCTCTGATTTCTTTGGACAGCTCTTTGGTCTTGACCATATTAGTAATTTGAGTCTTCCTGATTGTATGGGGTGGACAGATCTTTATATGCAGCTACCTGCCTCAAACAGATCAAAAAGTCAGACTCAAAAAGTCTACCTCCACTCCACTTATCTGTTGGACTTTTTAAAGGCGACTAACATGTCTTTGAGGCTTACAATTCTAGCTAATAGACAGGTGTTCAAATACTTATTTGCAGTAGTATAATACAAATAAATTGTTAAAAAATCACTCTATGTGATTTCTGGATTTTATTTCTTTAGATTATCCCTCACAGTGGACAAGCACCTACCATGAAAATTTTAAACCCGCCCGTAATTTCTAAATTGGACAACTTGCAAAATCGCAGGGTGTTCAAATATTTATTTTCCTCACTGTATATGAGAAAACAGAAATAATTGTGGAGGAAAGGAAGTGTGTTAAATTTTGTTCACCCTTAAAAAAATGGAGCTCTTAATTATTCATAAGGAACTACAGGCTCTGAAACAAGATCTTCTACTCAGCAGTTTCTGGAGACAATTCACTCACTCTAGAACACTTTTCTGTGTCTTCACACATTTCCGAGCATTGAAAGATGCTTGTCCATATTAGTGACTGGTGAGCAATACAATTTGTATCAATGCAGAGCAATGTAGTCAAACCTTTTGCTATCCTCTTATTTTGTACAGCAACACATAAGCCTGCTGTTGTAGGATGAAAAGTGCAGCTTTTTGAAGTTGATCCCAAATGTGGCAAATATTCTGATGGATTATCACTAAATCCAGAAAAGAAACAATTTGTCCCTGAATGATCATGCGATTCAAGGCCCAAATCTCTCCTGTTTTCCATTCCTGTGTGTCTGTCTCCCTCTTTTCTGTCCATTTGCCAAGAAAAAAACTCGGTTAGCATCCATTTTAATTAACAAAATGCACTGTTTTTTCTTCTTCTTTTTTTTTTTTTGCGGGCACTATGCACATTTGTCACACTGCTCACACGGGTGCCACTCATTGTGCCCTTTTTCAGAAATGTGTAATATGTGTAGGTGTATAAATAATTACTGCTTGTAAATGCCTGCTATTTTAGGTCACATGTGTTTGTGAGTTATGTATTGTTAATAAGGAGACTGAGTTACGGCTTTCTTAACATCTTGGTTGAGGGTTTTTCTTTTCTTGTCTGTTTTGTGCCACTGGACAAAATGAGTCCTTGACAGCTTTTTAATGATTCATTACTCTGTTTGGCTTACTCTCATTTTACTCAATACTTACTAGGGATGTCCCCAATCCGATCTCGTGATCGGAAATAGGGCTGATCGGGCCATTTTTCAGAGGATCGGAAGTGGGTGAAAAGGTTTTAAAAAAAACAAGGGGGGGGGGGGTGATGATCATGTGACTCGGATTCGAGTGCAAAAATATGCGATCGGGACATCCTCTCATACTTACTACTCAGTTTGAATTTTTTAGTACTTTAAGTTTTTTTGTCCATGGAATATGTTAAGATTTGGATAGAAACATCCCTCTGTGATGTGTTGTGTTTAGGCACAACATACTGTTAGTTCGGTATAAGATTTATGATGTTTGTTGCTAATGTAGCAGGGTCAAATGGTTTAAGTGTTGTTTTCATTGTTACCTGCTGTGGAAGTCCCATTCTGCATAGTGTGCACCCCGAGCACCACTTCTGCTTTTCCTTAGGCTGGACCGTAATCACTAAATTACTATTTTCATTCTCACAGCACAGCACCCTGTCTCACTCTCCTCTCCACTACTCTCCCTTCTTTTCTCTCTCTTTTTGACCTATTTACTTGTTTCCACTTCATCACATCCCTCATTTTTTCAACCTGCTTTCATTCCTGTATTGAAAAAAATCAAGGAAATTAAGATAAAAAAACAATCTATTTGACAATTTAGAGGAAAACTGTAAAACTCATACAGAGACAACGGCCTCTTCTAAAAACACGACATAAATATATATATGAGTGTTTTGTGGCAATTCTCTAAGCAAATATATATCATACAAAATTCACTTGCAAGTTCCCATGACATCAGCAAGGCATCCTGTTCACATGGTGGACCCAAAGACAAATGACGTGTCCTTGAGTCATGCCGCGGTACGAGGCCACGCTAGCTCTCCTCTGCCCTTAGTGAGAGCGGTGGTTGTCATGGAAACAGACACGGAGAATCCTGTGTGTAAAGAGGCTTGAAATAAAATGACAGAATAGTGAATGTGGGAAAGGATGCACAGTCAGAGTCTATACAATATGGCCTTGACTGTATATAGAAATACCTCATTTGTTTGCGATTCACTGACTTGAAAGGTCCCTGCTATATAATTCAGGGATTTATGTTCCCTTATATTATTTTGGTTTCTGTTAGTGTATTTTTACATCGCATGCTATTAAACTAGAAAATAACCATAACAACACAAATTTTCTGCCTTTTCAGCCTGTCTCCACCAGCCCTACCAGCACCTCCCCTACACCCGGTGGTACTCTAGGCATGTCCAAAATGGATGCGCAGGATGTCTACATCCTTTCTCCTGTTTCTGGACTCTACAGCCCTAGGTGAGAGCCTGGGAACCAAACGATATCTGTGTAGACTTTCATGCTGGCTATGACTAAAACAGCACTGTGCTCTCAGGGAGGAGTTGGGGTTGATGTCATGTGATGACATCACTCGGTACAGTGTGACCTCACAGTCTGGGTCGAAAGGGTCAGAGGCTGTCAGCTATTACTTGGACCAGGATAGTGGTCAGTACTTTTCTCTGTTGGAGGGGGACGGCCCACCAGGCTCTGAATATGACAGAGGCCGTAATACGGGCGTGCGCAGGAGGGACAAGACCCCTACACATGGTAAGATAGATATTTTATTTTTTGTTAATCGAGTGGTTCCAAACCTGTTTCTTCAGTAGAACAGCATGCTCAACCACAAATGTTTTCACCTTTTTGTTATCGACATTTCCTCACCTTGTGTTCATTATTTGCTTTAATGGCTGTGTTACACCTCTGCCAACAATGCATCTAATGCTGTGTGCCTGTCAGCATGATGCAGCATTACGCCGAAAATTCAGCGCCAATGTCCTGCAACTGGTTCCAGGGGTGGAGCACGGACCAAGGAATAAATATTTGACCCTGACACAGAAGGATCATTTTCACTTTCTCACATTTTTCCTCACACTGGAGATACAAAGCCTTTATCTCTCAATAGAGGAGCATCCCGACACTGAGCAGTCATGTCCTAAAATCAAACACAAATCCATGAGCAGTTTCAAGCCTTTTCTGTTCCTTGCCACCTAGGGCCCTCTCCCACTGTCACAGACAGCTTTCAAGACATTCTCTTTCTTCATGAGAGACTCTCAAAGGGCTTTTGTGATGTGAAAGGCCAGGGTCAGACGACAAACAACTGCATTAACATGCATTCACAGGAGTTGTGAGTCTGGACTATGTCTGGACTATCAATGTCAACAGGGATCTGTTTGCCTACTCCTCTTTGCGGATAAAAAAATCTTCAAATATAATCATCAAGAAGCACTTTAATAAAATTAGTTTTTGCAATGAAAGACTCCTATATGTGTTATATTCTATTTCAAATTTCATTATCACACATTATTTTATCTTAAATGAACAGATTATTAAATGAACAGATTAGCGTTCTGACCCACTGCTGTGCCGGACTTTTTCAATGGTACCAAACTGCTGAATCTTATCGTTAGAATGATGCTGAGCCCTCCAAATCACCAAAGTGCTGAGCTCATTGGTTTTCTTGGCAACAGCTACCAAGTCAAAATGGATGTGCTGTATGAAATTTTAAACTTTAAATGATATTTAAACTTAAATGAAAAATACGAAATGTTGTCCGGATACAAATAACTGAATATTTTTTTGCATTGATATTTGTATCTATTTTTTTTAACCCATTGATTAAAGAAAAACATAGACTTCTACTTTATGAAGTCATCAACACCTGATTTGCCAAAATTAAAGTCACATAGAATACTTAGTTAAACATTTTATGCAGACTGGACCACATCCACGATAACTGGGAGTGGGGGGAAATTACAGTCACTGCCAAATGGGAATTTAGACTCCAATTAATTTAACATACATGGTTTTATACTATGGGAGGAGATTGCTTGGAGGAAGCCCATGTAATATAAAGGGGAAGGTGAAAAATCAACACAAAAAGCATTTTTAAAAAAACACACAAAAAAAAACAACTAAAATGTACGTCGTGTCACATGGCCCTGGTCTCGCATGTCATTCCTGTACCTCACCTGCACACAACTTGTCTACCTCCCCCTTGTCCACCCACCAGTCACTCTCGATCGCTGCTTGCGAACACCCCGAATACCCACGTTCCCCCTTTAGCCGACTCTCTGATCGCTGGTTGGATTGTTCCAGGTGACCTCAGACCTGTGTCCATGCCTCCCGAATATAACTGGATGGCCGAGGCCAAGGAACCCAGCATGGGCAAGAGAGGGAGTCGAGGTACACGCATACTAACACATACTGTATACAGTACTTAGAAATGCTCCCTTTCACATTGTAAAAAGTAACGGGTGTGAACCAGCGCTTGCTTTGCTTCCAACTTGGCTCAAAACATCCCATCCTCTCGTTGTTCATGGTGGTGTGGTTGTGCAAAGATACATATCTGCCATGTATGTATCTGACAGTGACAAGCACGCATAAATCCAAGAGATTGCATTTATGCAACTGCTGAAGAAATTAAGGCATATCAATGTGACTAACAGTTTGCAATGGTACATGATCCGTATTCACCTTCACTCTACTGCCAGAAAGTTTATGAATAACATTAAAACACAGTACTATGGATTGGGTCAGATGCATATTTTCTTCAATTTCTCATTGTTTTTCAGATTCCGGTTTTCACGTTTAACTACTAGTCCTTCTCAAAAAATTAGCATATTGTGATAAAGTTCATTATTTTCTGTAATGTACTGATAAACATTAGACTTTCATATATTTTAGATTCATTACACACAACTGAAGTAGTTCAAGCCTTTTATTGTTTTAATATTGATGATTTTGGCAAAAAAGTCAAGAAAAACCAAAAATCCCTATCTAAAAAAAATTGCATATCATGAAAAGGTACTCTAAAGAAGCTACTAACCTAATCATCTGTAACAACAAATTAACTCAAAACCCCTGTGAAAGATTCCTGAGACTTTTAAAAACTCCCAGCCTGGTTCATTACTCAAAACCGCAATCATGCGAAAGACTGCTGACCTGACTGCTGTCCAGAAGGCCATCATTGACACCCTCAAGCAAGAGGCTTAGACACAGAAAGAAATTTCTGAGCGAATAGGCTGTTCCCAGAGTGCTGTGTCAAGGCACCTCAGTGGGAAGTCTGTGGGAATGAAAAAGTGTGGCTAGAAACGCTGCACAACCAGAAGAGGTGACCGCACCCTGAGAGAGATTGTGGAGAAGGGCCGATTCCAGACCTTGGGGGACCTGCAGAAACATTGGACTGAGTCTGGTGTAGAAACATCCAGAGCCACCGTGCACAGGCGTGTGCTGGAAATGGGCTACAGGTGCCGTATTCCACAGGTCAAGCCACCTTTGAACCTGAAGCAGCGGCAGAAGCGCCTGACCTGGGCTACAGTGAAGCAGCACTGGACTGTTGCTCAAATTTTGCATGTCATCCGGAAATCAAGGTGCCAGAGTTTGAAGGAAGACTGGGGAAAAGGAAATGCCAGAATGCCTGAAGTCCATTGTCAAGTACCCACAGTCAGTGATGGTCTGGGGTGCCATGTCAGTTGCTGGGCAGGGTCAATGCAGCTAGCTATCAGGAGATTTTGGAGCACTTCATGATTCTATCTTCTGAAAAGCTTTAAGGAGATGAAGATTTAATTTTTCAGCACGACCTGGCACCTGCTCGCGGTGCCAAAACCACTGGTAAATGGTTTACGGACCATGGCATTACTGTGCTCAATTGGCCTGCCAACTCTCCTGACCTGAACCCCATAGAGAATCTGTGGGCTATTGTGAAGAGGAAGTTGAGAGACACCAGACCCAACACTGTGGATGAGTTTAAGGCCGCTATCGAAGCATCCTGGGCCTCCATAACACCTCAGCAGCGCCACAGGCTGATTGCCTCCATGCCACGCCGCATTGAAGCAGTCATTTCTTCAAAAGGATTCCCGACCAAGTATTGAGTGCATAGCTGATATAATTAATTGAAGGTTGGCTTTTTTGTATTAAAAAAAGACACTTTTTTGTTTTGGTCTGATGAAATATGCAACATTTTTGAGATTGGAATTTTTGGGTTTTCTTGACTTTTTTGCCAAAATCATCAATATTAAAACAATAAAAGGCTTGAACTACTTCAGTTGTGTGTAGTGAATCTAAAATATATGAAAGTCTAATGATTATCAGTACATTTCAGAAAATAATGAACTTTATCACAATATGCTAATTTTTTTAAGGACTAGTATATGATCAGCAAAGAAATGATCAGATTCAAACTTTTTGTGACAGTCTAAAGCTTAGCAGTGGGTTCTTCTAAATCTGTATAATCATTGTGGCTCTCAGATAAGTAGGTTGTCCCAAGCTGTGGAGCCATAGGGGCAGTTCACATTGCGACTCTGCGACACGAAGACGCAATGACTGTTGTGGAATGGCCTCGCGTGCATATGGTGTCGGCGAAGACGAAAGGTGTCTACGAAAAATTCTGAATCCTGCCTCCAAAGTGGAAGAATTCGATTGCGGGGGATTGAGGGGGGCTTTCTCGGCATGCATATCAAAGGCTCTCGCGGCGCGAGACCGCACCGATAACGTCAGCACTCATACACGTCACATTGGGCGTGCGCAGCGGTGCTACTAAACATTAAAACAGCAAATATGGCGGAATGTCGGCTTTAATTTACTGTTTTAATAATATTTTTAAATTAAATATGTTAAATGTTTCCATTTTTGTGCCTTTTTAAACAAAAGAAAAATGCTTTGAGTGGGCGGGCATTTTTTTTTCCGGGCTGAGGAACTTTGGTGAGGTCAAAGTGCATCATTCGCTGTTGCCTTGTAAATCTGCACTGCCCCTTAGGGCCTGGCATGAATATTACATCGTTTTCATGTGGAATTGCGACATTGTTCGAATGGAGACGGGCCCATATAAATGCAAATTTGAAATTTTTCGTATTCTCGGAGAGTCACCATGTAAACGGCCCCATAGTCTACCTAATAATGCAGTGTTGGAGAACATTTATTGGCTTCTGTTGTTTTTATCTATGGGTCTTTCTAAGTCTCAATGGGTCCGTGTCATTTACCATCATTTATTTTCTCTCGGTTCTATCCTATCTGCCAGCTTCTTTCTTTCATCTACTCTCTCTCTCTTTCTCTTTCTCTCTCTCTCTCGCTCTCTCTCTCTCTCTCTCTCGCTCTCTCTCTTTCTCTTACATCCATTACTTGATCTTTTCTAATCATCTAACTTGCATCTTCTCTACACAGATTCGGACAATTCCTTATTACGTTACCTCAGTGATGACAAAATTCTGGTCATTGAGGAGGAACCCGAAGGTCCGGGTCGAGAGAGCCGCAGAGACTCCACTAGACGATCTCGGCGCAAGAGCCGCAATCCCAGCAGCCCTAGCTTTCCTCTTAGTCCGTCTATGCTGTCCTCCACACTGCGCTTAGATCAGCCACCTGATCCTTTGCCTGTACGTAAACTTTATGTGTGTGTGCGTGCGTGTTAAGAAGTAAAATGCACTGTATTAATTTGGATGATGTCTATTAGGTTAATTCTTTGTCAATATCCTAAAAGGAATGAAAAGAAACACTGTTTGGTCAGTTACTGGATTACAGTAGATCTTAATTTTCCATTGAACTGATGAGTTTAGTTTACTACGATAAGCAGGTATTGTGTCCACTCTCCAGGGTTCCAATATGTCAGACCTGCATCTTCCGAAAGGCAAATGACTCTAAGCACACTCCTATTTATTGATTTGTTGACAGAATTCCTTACCTTTGCTTTTCTGCAGTATGATTTTAATAGATAAATAAACACAAAATAATTAAGTACGAAACAGGATGAACATCCAAAACTTTGGTTTGTGTTTAAGGGTGGTGTGAGCATTCTGGTGCTCTACGGTGCAACATACTTTATCTGTTTAGTTTTAACATTTGAAAGATACCGTCTAGCTGGAATGGTATGAGGTCACACATTTTTTTTGTAGCCTTGTCTCAGCATTGAGGTAGAATCTCAGGCCTTATTTAACTGATCAGTGGCCTGGGCATCTGGTTTGGATGCCTCCTGGACGCCTCCCTGGAGAGGTGTTCAGGCATGTCCCACCAACCCCAGGGACGACCCAGGACACACTGTAGAGAGAGACTATGTCTCTCGTCTAACTTGTGAACGCCTTGCGATCCCACCGGAGGAGCTGGTTGAATTGGTTCGGGAGTGGGAAGTCTGGGCTTCCCTTCTAAAGCTGCTGCTCCCGCGACCGGACTCCAGATTAAGCGGTAGATAATTGATGGATGGAATAGTATTCTGCAAAACATCAATAGAACAGAGGAATAATGTGTTTCTTATATATCTGGACAATAAAGATGATACTGCTTCAAAATGTTACAGTTATACACAGATAAGTGTTTGGCATCTTGCATAATCGTATAAACAACCAGAATTTTGTACTATCTGCCGTTGGAAAACTTTTTCTAAACTCCAAGTACTTATTTTTGGCACCGTACGATAGATGGCAGATGGCTGATTTTCAGTCTGCTTTTATGTAAAATCTAAAAAGCAAGAACAGTGAAGAAAGTTAGAATATGCTGTTTTGATGTTCACCATCAAAACACAGCTCTGTTTCCCAGCATTAGATTTCGTCACAACTGTGTTCAGATTTTCAGACATGAATAATATTGATAGCATGAATTGTTTTTTCCACATCTTATTTAAAAAAAAAAGAAAGAAAATAAATATAATTAAGTGAATGCTGAAATGTATTGCTATTGTTTGACCTAATAATTGACCTTATACAGTAATTTCTTCGATTCGGCATTTTGAAGAATAATGCACAATTTCTGGAGGAAGTATTTAATAAACCACCATGGACGGTACATTTTTTTAATCTTCTATGTGTAGAGTATAAGTTTTGGATAAGGTCTAAGTGTTCACCTCATATTCACCCTTAGTTGTGTCTACACTTGTGTCTGGCAGCTTTTTGGATGATAAGAACAACAGGGACACTTTCACTTTGGTCCCACTTATACAAATGCCTGCCCATAGACTGGTGTGCATCTGCACATCCAAGCTCTCACAAAGTAATTTGTATGCAGGGAAGCTATCTCACGATTCATCCTAACATCGCCATCACCTCAGATTCTAAATCGGAGTTTATTCTGAGCAAACACACATTTGAGTGCATACGCACGAGCATGTTTTGTTGTAGGTGACGAGGTGTATGACTCAGCATCATCTCAACCAATTATGAATGTGCTTAAAATACAAATAGATAGACAGACAAGACTAACATGTTACTACACACTGTCCTCTCTTTCTTTAACCTTCTAAGTGACATGTTTCTTTTGGTGACTCAATTCCAGGCACATCTACAAACACATCTACCAACACAGATACTGCGCTTGTAAATTCACAGTCTTTCTCCTTTCCCTAGAACGTGCTAACTTTACCGTTTGAGGTCACCCAGACAATTTTGTGTTTTCCATGGAATGAGTTACAAAATGAATAAAAGACACAGTCAATGCATTAACATGGTTAGAAATACAGATTATTATTTGAAATAGTGTTTTTCCTTCAAGCTTAGCTTTCATCAAAGAATGTTCCTTTTGCAGCTATTAGAGCAGTGCAAAGCTTTGGCATTGTAGTAGTTAATTTACTAAGGTAATCTGGAGGAAGTTTGTCCCCACTCTTTCACAAGTTCCCCCCATAAATTGGATTGGCTTGATGAACACTTCCTGCATACAATATGGTCAAGCAGCCTCCACAACATTTCAACAGGGTTGAGATCTGGTGACGATGCTGGCTACTCCATTACAGATAGAATACCAACTGCCCGTTCCCTAAATACTGCAGTTCTTGCATAATGTGGAGGTGTGCTTTGGGTCATTGTCTTACTGTAGGATAAAATCATGCGCTGTCCACTGAGTATGGCATCGCGTCCCAAAACGGAGTGACATGATGCCATCTGTTAAACACAGTGGAGGTAATGTGATGATATGACTTGCTTTACTCAATTTTTATGTCATTTTGCAACTCATTTGATTAAAAAAAAAAGTTTTTTCATGGAAAACAGTAAACTGTCTAGGTGACTCCAAATGTTTGAAAGGTAGTGTATATTTGTTATTGCAACCCTAAGATCGGCATATGAAGTTGATGTAAGCCAAGGGCGTAGGTTTGCATAGGGACGGTAGGGACATAACACTCCCAACTTTTCAGGATGTTCAAATTATCCCCACTAACTTTTAAGCAACCTAATTTGCATTATATAATGACTTCACTTATATAGGTCATTTAGATTGTCTTCCTATTTGTTGTAAGGATAGAATTGATCCTACCATTAGTTAATCAATTACAGTAGTTTCATTATGTTTACTTACACTGACCCCTTTTCACTTGTTGAATGTGCCAGTCCATTTTTCCCCTGAAACGCACGTTTGATTGGCTGATGACTTGAACCCCCCCCCCCCCCCACACACACACACACACATTCACAGCCTGACATAAATACAACATGCCGCCTCCCCTGCCCCCTTCAAAGACGAGAGTTATTAGAAGTTTTTTTTCCGCCAGCAGCGGCCACTGAAAGTAATGTAAATAGCAGTCAGTTGCCACGTTTACATGGAGCCAAATATTCCAATTACAATCGGAATATTTGTTCAAACCAAATAAATGTGTTCCATATAAACACCTCATTCGGAATGAACAGGCCCAAACCGAATTGAATTTCATTCCGATTCACATGGGTGGAATATTCCTTTTCCCAAACCGATTAGAAGTAAAATTATATCATGTAAACAGGGAAGCGGAATGGTGTCTGGTTGCGTTCTTTCTGCGCATGCTCCGTACTGACGTGGTGACGTCACTTGGTGACGTAAGTAACGTCACTTGCAACATGGCTTCCAAGCACACGCACAGCGCACCCACACAACTTTTTAAATGAACGGCGTATCATTCTGAAGTTTTGTTTCCACTCGAAAAGTTAAAACAGCAGCTGATCTGACGATCGATCTCCATGTTTTGCAACGTGACGCTTTGTTTTGATTAATCTGCGCATGTCAGACGGCAGTTGTCAAACGTCCTTTCGGAATAAAGGCAGTCACATGTAAACGCTGGATCGGAATAGATGAAGTGACATGTAAACAGCTGATGTGAAATTTCCATTCGGAATGATTTGAATCGGTATGAATAAAAGTCAGCATGTAAACGTGGCTAATGTTGTGGCGGTGAGGAACACTCCACTAATTTTGCTACTGCTACAGTGCTTCAAATTGAATTTAGTCACTGAGATTTCTTGAAATAAGAAAAACAGCTAGCTGAAAATAAGCTTAACAGACTTATTTTAAGCAAAGAGTTTGTATATTTAATCTTAAAAGAAAATGTTCTTAATTCAAGAATACTGTTCAAAACATTACTTGAATTTTTTTTTCTTGATTTAGGTGAAAGTTGACCAACTTTTAGATGTATGGGCTCAGTACTAACAAATAGTAATATTTATTTAAAGTAAGAGGAATAATCTGACGTATTAATCTGTTAACTAGCTTTTAACACTCAAAAAAAGATGGAGAAAATTGTTTGACTAGATTTAAAACAAATTATCAGATTAAGACTTTATAAATTTGCAGAGTGAAAGTTAGTATCGGTCTATACAGATTTATTTTGCATTAATCATTTAGCCTATCAATTATTAAGGTTCATATTGGTGAGAAACGTAGCCCTGACCCCCATTCACCAAATATGTTTGGTCTTATTAATGTCCCGTCCCCAGCAAAAAGTGTACATGCAGGTTATGCTGTTATATCCTCCCTACTAATGTTAAGACCAAACCTACGCCTTTGCTGTAAGCGATCAGATAAATTAAAACACAATCATGACAGTATGTTTTGGTGAAGATTATGTGGTTTAAAAAATATCGCATTACACACTTTACACTACTGGTCAAATAGGGGTGGGGGCTGTTAGCAGATTTTTAAGAAGCTTCCTTCTCTCTTATTTAGCGATGTGCGGACACACTGCGAGCTGACACAACAGACAGGTAGGTTTATGGTTTTTGTCAAAATGCATGAGAAGAATATAGTGAGGAGTTAAATAATATGTTTTGTCTTTTTGCAGGTACTCTGGTTCTGGAAGCTCAGGAGCAGCCTCCATGAAGAAAGTAAATAAACTACCTTACTTTAGAACTTTTGCATTTGAATTTTATGAATATTAACGACTATAGTCTAATACTATTACTAAATTTTAAAAGAACATTTAATGACTCAAATCTTTTTAAATATTGTAAAGCCACGGAGACTTCACTATTACGTTAGTGGTCTCCTAGCAACCACATCCCCTGTGAAAATTAGCTTGTTTGTGCTCAAACACAAAGCAACCATACTCAAGGAATAAGACCAATTGGAGCCATTTATTAACCCCAACAACCGTGTTCTACATAAAATTTTAGTGAGCTAAAATTATTTTCCACCGGAGTGTTGTTATCATACTGGCAGCATTAGTCATCGGTGCTTGCTTATTGTAGCATACAGTGAGTCAGCCCGGTTCTCTATGAATGAATGTAAATTAATATCTCTCACTTAAAATTGCCAATTTGCAATATGAAAATGCTACAGTATTTGCATTGTATTTATATCAATGCTTTTTGCTATTATTTTGAGAGGCCTCAAATTTGATTAATACTTACTGAATGGAAAAAAAAACTCAAATAGATTTGATCCGAGACTATTTCATCTCAGGATACTAATAAATTCCTTTTCAGCTAAAGCATCATGTAATTTCCCACTTAATTCTGTTGACATTAAATGATATGATGAAATACCAATCTCCAAAATCCTCGAAAGAACAGTCGCCTCACAACTCGACTCTCACCTATCCTAGAATAACCTCTATGAACGGTTCCAATCTGGTTTTTGCCAACTACACAGCACTGAAACAGCACTTGTCAAAATAACCAATGACCCCCTCATGGCAGCTGATTCCTGGACTTATCTGCAGCTTTTTATACCATTAGTCACACCACACTCCTCCACCGACTATCCACTATTGGCATCACCCGCATCCCGTTAAACTGGTTCTCATCCTACCTTTCTGGACGCACCCAACATATCCAACTCAAGTCATTTAAATCTACCCCCTGTCCAGTTACCTCTGGTGTGCTCCAGGGCTCTGTCCTCGGGCCCCTACTTCCCTTCCCCTTGGCAACATTTTTCGTGAATTCAACATCCACTTTCACTTCTATACCGATGACAACCAACTCTACCTCACCTCCGAACCCTCCTCCTTTCTCCCGTGTTTGTCCCTGATTGACTGTATCACAGAAATAAAAATCTGGTTTACCCACAATTTTCTGAAACTCAACAGCAATAAAACCGAGGTTCTCTTCATTGGCTCCAAATCCACCATCTCAAAAAAAAAAACTGCCTATCCCTTACGTATGAAAACTCAACTGTTTCACCCTCCCCCCCAAAGTCAAGAGCCTGGTAGTGAGCCTGGACAACACACTTTCGTTTCAATCTCACATCAATAACATTACCTGGATTGCCCACTTCCACCTACGCACCATTTATTCCCTACGCCCCTCCCGCACCCCACATTCTGCTGCAATTCTGGTTCACAGCCTTGTCACTTCCTGCCTGGACTACTGCAACTCTCTCCTCTTCAGCTTTCCTCAAAAAACTCTCCATAAGCTCCAAATGGTCCAGAATTCAGTTGCCCTGAATCATCATAACCTGTACCCCCTCCATCCACCACATCACCCCAGTCCTCCAACAGCTTCATTGGCTCCTGGTCCACTTTCGAATCCAGTTCAAAGTCCTCCTCCTCACATTCAAGGCTATTTACAACCTCGCCTAAGAACGATCTTCCTCCGTCATACACCTGTCTGTCCCCCCCGCTTGCCTCAGCACCATGTGGAACAGAGCATTCAGCCACTCAGCTACCCGGCTTTGGAATTCACTACCACCAGATCTCAGGAACACCGACTCACGCCCCCTTTTTCAATCCAAACTCAAAACTCACCTGTTCAGACTCGCCTATCCACAATAATCGCTAATTTCTTGTATCTATTTTTTTTTTTTTAATTATTCTATTACAGTGGTTCTTAACCTTGCTAAAGGTACCGAACCTCGTGAGTTTCACACGCGCATTAACTGAACCCTTTGGAATTAGAAAAATACTTGTTGGTTTTTTTCCCCTCAAATTCCAAATCAACATATCGACAGCATGCTCTCATTCCGCTCCCAAATCAACGACATCACCAGATCGGCCTACTTCCACCTTCGCAATATTTCTTGCCTTCTCTCACCAGTCGTACCGCTTCCACTCTTGTGTGTAGTCAAGTCACTTCCCGGCTCGATTGCCGTAACTTACTGCTCTTCGGTCTCCAAATAAGTCCCTCCAGAAACTGCAGATTCTCCAAAACTCAGCAGCACGTGTCATCACTCGGACCAAGTGAGAGTCAACCTTCCACTGAGCAAACCAGCTTTCCTCCCATCAAATACAGGACCAGCAGTTGAAAGAACTAGAATAAAGCCTGTATATTGTGGACTAACCAGTCCAAAACATGGTCTAAAATGCCACTTTTCCTACATTTAGTCAGTGTCCAAAAATAGGGCCCTGCGTGTCTTAACCTTCACCGAACCCCTTAGACTGACTCACCAAATCCCTGGGGTTCGATAGAAGCCAGGTTAAGAACCACTGTTCTATTACTATTTTTATTCCCATTACATCTCTTTTAGTATCTTAGATTTGCCTTAAACGCTCTATACATTATTTTATTTAGTGTTCTCAATATTTAATTTGTTTAAATGTTTTTTTAATGATTGTACTGTGACCTTGACTGCCAGAAAGGCGCCTTCAAATAAAATGTATCATTATTATTATTAATACCATGCTATTACTCTCTATAGTGGGCATTTTAAAGTAGGAATATTGATTAATGCTATACTTTTTACACCTGTATACTCTATAATAACGTTAATACATTGTTGTCTGTAAACAACTGTGTTGCTATTCTTCTGCCTTTGTTCCCTTTATAAGAAACAATCTAGGATGCTATCTGTGAAATACTGAGCTAATTATTTCCTCTCGTTTGTCTTTCAGTCTTTCCATTACACCTCACTAAGAACAAAAACCAAAAAGCGAAGTAAAGGTAGGCTATATAGCATGCATCCAAAAGTATTCTTCACAGTATTTCACTTAATCAATCCATATAGGGCTATGTTACATACCGTAATTCTCGGACTATAAGCCGCTACTTTTTTCCTTCATTTTGAATCCTGCGGCTTATTAGTTGATTTATTTGGGTTAATAGGTAACACTTTATTTGAGAGCAGCATGATAAGACTGTAAAAAGACTGTCATAATTATGACATGACACTATCATGGACATTACTGATTGCTAATGACAGATATCATTAACTGTCATCCAGCCAATTATGTCGCTAAAGCCATTCATGTCCAGCTTGGATCTTTTACATCCATTCAAAACTGAGATAATTTGCCGGATAACACTAAATTACATCTGTTATAAGCATTCATTAATGCTCATGACAGTGTCATGTCTTTATTATGATTGTCTAATGACAGTCTTATGGCGCCACTGTCAAATAAAATGTTACCAAATACCCTAACTAGCAATTAACGAAACAACTGGAAAAGTAACTGAATAAGTAATTAGCACGGAACATGAATTTTGATTGTTATTTACCTCTGTAGCGCTGCAGTGCATGCTAGGAGGCATGTTGGACGACAACAGTGTTGACAGCAGGTGACAGCAGAGGTTGACTGTCTCCCCCAAGGAAGCACCAATGACCAAATGAAGCTTCTTGAAGCAATGAAGCTTTGCAGCCAATTGGTTCAAAGTTTCATGGTGGTTAATTTGGACTTATGACAGTCGTATGATGTCGCTGTCAAATAAAGTGTTACCGGTTAATATCTTTTGGTGTAAATATCCCATAATACAGTGAGGACAGCTGCGGCCTATAGTCCAGTGTGGTTTAACTATGAACAAATGGTGTTTTTGTGCCAAATTTGGTGGGTGGCGGCTTATAGTCAAGTTTGCCTTATAGTGCAAAAATTACGGAAGCCTCTTCTACAGCATCCCATAAAGAAAACATGAAAAAAGTTTGTGTTTGTGTTTTGAGTCAGTGCTCAATACTTTGCTGATAGACATCCGTCTGAAATTTTAGCTTCAAGTCTTTGTAATATGATGCCATAAGCTAGGCACATCTATCTGTTGGCAGTTTTGCCCAGTCCTCTTTGCAGCACCTCATGAATTGAGAATATCAGTGCCTAGCCATCTTATTGGTTGAGCTGAGCTGAGCACTGTGTCTCTAAAAAGAAGAATTCTGCATTGAAATATCGTTGGAAGACCCCTCAGTTAGTAGTATCCTTGTAATAGTCTGGTTTCTTGTATGACACTATTTACAGTGTTTTTGAAAACAGAGGTTGTGTCAGTACCTTGTTCAATGAGGCTGACTGGAAAACAAAAATAGAATTGGTGAAAAGTACACTTAAGACAGACAGCTGTTTCACTGTGCTCGTACTGGAACTAAGCTGCCCATGCAGTTTAAAATGGTTTCTTCTGATCTTAGGTTCGCTAACTAGCGCCAGTCGACGGAGAATTTCCTGTAAGGATCTCGGCCATGGTGACTGTGAAGGCTGGTTGTGGAAAAAGAAGGATGCTAAAGGATACTTTACACAGAAATGGCGGAAGTACTGGTTTATCCTGAAAGAATCCTGCCTCTATTGGTACACCAATCAGAATGTAAGTCAATATTGCTAATTATCACAAGTATTGAGGGAATGAATGAGGGAAAAATAGCAAACAAAAATGTGTGAAACTTAAAATAAAATTGCCAAAAGTAACTAAAAACAGCAACAATTTTTCCCAGTGTAACTAATAGAAGGTACACATTTGACAAAATTATTTTTTTCTACAATTGTAACATAATAAACAAACATTTACTACTAGAATCAGAAGCTGTAATGCAACACAAAGTTCATGTCAACACTCAAACATTTGGCAACCATTTATGCAACATGTTATATTCCATGTCCTTGACTAAACTTCTCTTCCTTTTAACAAAAAGCCTAGGTCGTAAGTGTTCTCCCATTGATTTTGCAAGTGACAAATGTTGCAACCTTGGCAGAGGACGGCGCTGAGTGCTTTGTTTAACGTAAAGCGGTGAAAGGCTTGACCAAGCCAATGTAAACAGCACGTTTAGTTTGGAGAACAGCTCTAAAATGGTCTATCAGTTTGTGTGACAGTTTGTTCCCTGATGGTGATGATAATAATGTACCACCGCTCTCCATCTGTCTCTGCCTGCAGGACGAGAAGGCTGAGGGCTTCATCAGCCTCCCTGAGTTCAGAATAGACCGAGCCATAGAGTGCAGACGGAAATTGTGAGTGCCGAAATTATTAATCAAGCACATTTGCTCTCGCCTGAACAACATGAGTTCGCACAAACCTACTGTGCGCACACAGAAGCACTAATCAGCCTTTTTCTCTCTTCTGACTAACTGCAGTGCCTTCAAAGCCTGCCATCCCAAAATCAAGAGCTTTTTCTTTGCCACAGACTGTCTTGAGGAAATGAATAGGTGAATATGTGTGTGTCTGTTGTTTCACTGATTGACAGATTCCTACAAGAGAACACATAACTAAAGGATGAGCCCCAACCATATTCTTCAAGTTACAGTACTTGTGGTGGTGGTGGTGGTGGTATTATACTTACAGTATATAGCGCTTTTGTACAAGCTTATTTCAAAAACAATGAATCCTTATCATTATGTAATATTATAACAACATGCTACAATCAGCTTACTTCCTGTATCAGAAGTATTCACTTTGGCTACCACCTGCAGTACAAGCGAAGAGAATTCCTCCCAAACATCTAAAATATTTACACTGCATTCATCACTGTAATTATTCAATGTTTGAGGTCATCGAGGTTAGTGGATAGAAGTTGGATGTAAACACGTAAACTCTATGAATACACCCCCAAGAAAAAGTCACACACGATGTGGCCTGGGATCCCATAGGCCAGTCACAAAGAACAAGATCTTAAGTGCCATTCAGACATTACTACAAGCAAAAAAAAAATCCCTTTTTTTAATTAATCACAGGGACCGAGGACCGATGATGCTTGAAAGCTGAAGCAATGCATCATGAAATTTCTTCCCTCTTTTTCAAACACCCTGTACAGTACTGAAGTTAGCTTTTTGGTCACATCACGTGTGCACAGTGTAATATTTGCAGCAATGCCATCTAATCAGATTTAATTATGCCATGATGACATTGGAAGATAATTGGGAGAAACTCATTAACAAGCTCTATTAAGAAGCACTGTAGACCTACATACGGTTTAAATGTGTTCGTTAGTATGCACCTTTGCTCTGACATTTAAACTACATTAGTAACACCAACATCTGCAATTAATTTGTAACATTCACTAAATATTGTTTCATTGCCGATTATTTTTAGGCAGCGCATTTACCTCTTGTCGTAAAATGCAGCGGACATGGATTTTATGCCAGTGAAGCAGCACTGCATACGTTTCAGAATTTAGATGACTGCTCTGCAGTGAGCACTGTTGTCACAGATTACTTGAAAAAGTAATTTAATTACTGATTACGCCTCAAAAAAGTAATCAAGTGACTTTACTGATGACTTTATTATCAAGTAACTAGGTTACTTTAAAAGTAATTATCAGTTACTTTTTACCAATTTTTCTCCCTTTGACGCCTCAACATAATGACAACAGAAAAATTTCATTACGAAAATTGAAGTTAAAGGGGTAGATCGGAATTTTTCACAAAAGGCTTAATCTTCGAGTTAGCGGAGGTTTAATTTGGAGTTGATTTCAACCACCATTGATCGCGCTAGCTTAGCCACCCCAGAGCCCTGAAACTAACAAATAACTGAAAAACTGCATGGAATTTGTTGAAATCAACTACACCGACTAATTAAACCCCGCTAACTTGAAGATTAAGCCTAAACGTCAAAATTCTGAATTATCGTGTTAGGGTAAACAGCATATCAATGCCAATCTAAAACAATGCAAATTGCCTGCACAAAAAGCAACAACACACAACAGTGCTGTGCAATAAACCCAAAGGTGGGGGCGGGCGTGGATGCGCGCGCACATCTCGGAAGTATGCCGTACACACACACGGTCAATTTAGCCACAAAACGTGTCAGCAACTAAGCACTTTACACTCAATCGGACTTAAAACACATCCCAAATATGCTAAACGAACACGTCACCTCATAGCGTAAATGTACAACACAAATATGATTTAAACAATGCTTGCCAAGTTGGAGCGATGACTGCCCGTCGTTGCAACGGCAAAGCTACGAAACGACCGCAAATGTAGGGGGTGCAACCTATCGCTGATACCCTCCAGAATGAAGGAAAAATACTCACATTCGCTCGTGGATATACACAGATCAACATTCCTTCGCACATTTCAACACTCGGCTCGAATGTGCACCCGCACCGGCATCCTGGCCCACGCCTTTCTCAGTCCCATAACACTTAGCGCGTTTGACTCAAGACCAAAACAGGAAGTAGCTGTGAGTGGTTACCATGGAAACGGACACGTACTGGGAACCTTTCTAGCATTTTCTATTCAAAATGCTCTTCGCACATGACTACAATATTCTTCATTCTACATACATTATGAGGCAATAACAAAATAGCAACGCACAGACACTAAGGAAATTAATCAGATTATTGGTTTGAATAAAAACTAACGCATATAATTACTCGTTACTGAAAGAAAGTAATCATATTACAGTAACACTTTAACGCGTTACTGACAACACTGGCAGTAACATAGGCGTAATGGTGCAGTGAGGATGTGTGATTGTGTGAGTGACAGTTTGGTGGACAAAGCACACGCTTACAATGCTGCTGAAGTGGTGGTGTAAATTTCACAAAGGGGTAGGCCATTGGTGTAATGCTGGGCTTGTAATCTACAGATATGCAGCCGCAGTTCTGTGGATATGTGCAGTGGAGGAAAAGTGGTGTACCACAAACCTGCTTAAAGGGCATATGAAAAAACCTCCTCATTGATAGGATGGAGTCAGCAGTGTTCACTGTTCATGCCAGTAGCAGTGCAGAATGGCAGAAACACGCTCTGTCACACCTTCTCAACAAGGAGCTGATGTCGTCCCCTTAGACCACACTGGAGGAGCTTTTCCTAATCTAGCCGGTCAAGAATTGGGACACAAGCTCCTGTGCCACTTTCTAAAATAATAGTCTCTTCATTGAGCAGTTTTAATGCTACAGTAATAGGTTGTTTTATTCGGTCATTTAGTAAGCATTTCGGACACCAAGACTACGGATTTGTAGGAAACCAAGAAAAAGGTACACTGCATACTAATGCACATAAGTGCTGGCTATTTACAGTAAACTGGACAATTTGTGTTTGTTTGGCATTATTTTTTTCACATAATATGTCAACATCAGCACCGCAATATGAATATTACGGGGTTTCTAGTTCTGGTACTCAGACGGGGTTTCTATTCTTAGTTGCAGCCTGATTATTCAGAGTCTGCAGGGACACAGGACACGCTTGAATCTGCCATGGAGATAGACATACAGAACAGAGGGAGATACAGGGGATCTGGTTGAGGACAGGATGTGTGGCTGTAGATAAAAAGCCATCTGAGAATCATAGTTCAGAGACTGGGAGAGGAGACAGTCAGCTCTCTCTTTCCACATCCATCGCTCGAATTTACTCTTTGCTTTTGTCTCCCCATCAAGGGGATGAATTCAGTTAGAAAGATCTCAACTGTTAAGAGACGTGACTTTAATTATTCAAAGTGAATCTTTTTTTTTATTCATCACCTTCCAATTACCCAGTATAACCCTGTGGAATTATTTCAAATATGTCTCAATTTTATATTTTATAAAGGTGGATGAACCGGCTTGGTTTGGCTGCTATCGGCTACACACCGGATGACAAAGTGCCACGTCCAGACGAAGGTGAGGCAAACTGGCCTGAGTAGCGTACAATGGGTTCGATTTTCTGCCCCCCCCCCCCCCCCCCCCCCAAAAAAAAAAAAAAAAAAACTGTAAACGTCAAATGTTCATGCAAACTTTTCTCAACTTTAGATTACTGGAGTGAGAGTGATCAAGATGAGGTTGATGGCTCCATGACACTCAAACAAGAAGGACCATCATCGCTCTGTGATACTTACCATCGCACACCATCAGTGAGTACAAACTTGACAACTTCTCTCTCATGTCCCATTCTGGTTGAATATTTTATTCAAAATGGGCCCACAGATTTAAGTGCTCTCAAAATCAATAAAACACGAGATTATCTGGTTCGAGAAGCAACCAAATCCTTCACGTCTTTGTGATTCTGCCAGGTCACAGTCTGACCAACAGATGGCAGCAACTAGCCTACATTCAACTACCTGAGAAATGATTTGACCAGCCAGTACTGTGTGTTGTTCCATTTTATTTGTATGCCAAGAAAGGTGATTATCATTCACAACTTTTTTTTTTTTTTTTTTTTAAATACTTTTGGTACCCTAATATTAGGGTACTGCCTAGTGTGGTAGGGTACCTAGACGGTGGAATGTGCCAAAATGGACTACTTTGCTTGATCATCCAAGAAGCATTTCTTACATATGGCAATGAGAAAGTAATGGGATTAACACAAAACAAGCTTGTAGTCAAAGTCTTCATATCAAAAATAGCTAGATGCACAATAAAAGAAGAACAAAACATGCTGAATGCTGGCCCTTATGTTACATATTTCTCTTCTTTGCTAATGTCAAATTACAGTATAATTTAGTTTACACACCTCTTGTCATTTGGTCTAATGCTAAATGGTAAACACAAGCAACATATTACCATCATTTGGTCTAATACTAAATGGTAAACACAAGCATCATATTACCATCAGTAGCGGAATTCAAGTGAAAATATCTTTAAGATTATGTTTGGACATGTACTGTACATTGAGTTGAATTGTAATCATTCTCAGTTTAGCCACGCAACAGCCATGTCAACCATTTTTGGAGTTACTCATCTGACATTTCATTGCTTTTTTGCGCTCATCTTTTGCTCTCTTTTCGCTCTGCTTTTTTCTGTTCCCTCCCTTCTTGTTTATACACCCACTTTTCCTCACATTGTAACCCACCTTCCCCACATGCCCGACTTACCTACACCCACAAAGTCAAACCTTCTCCACACTTATGACCAATTGCCCCGTTCTATGAGCTCCATGAGCCTCATGCGCTCCACTCCGTCACCCCATCCTCTACCAATGAGTGCCTCCACCTCCCCTATCCCTCCACAGATGGTCTCTTCCACCTCCCCTCTTCCTCTACAGGTGAATTCCTCGAGTCCCTTCCCAGAACCAAAGCATGGGCGGCATTTTTCCAGCGAGTCTACCCACTCCCACTCGTCTGCTGAAGACCAACGTGGAGAGGGACTGGGCATGGGCACAGGAACAGGCAGCACCAGTACCCACTCCTCAGGCTGCCGGTCTTCACATCGTGAGCGACGTTCCTGGCAGGACCTCATCGAGACCCCCCTAACCAGCGCAGGGCTGCATTTTCTCCAGACAGCACCGGGGGAAAGCGATTATGGTGGCCTAATGGGGAGCATGGCTGGTGAGATGGGGCTCTATGCAGGACTGGGAAGACAGGGCATGTCCCCGGAAAGACGCAGGCAGGCTACGCTGCCGGTACGGAGACATCACGCCGCAGACAGAGACAGGGATCGGGATGGGCCTTTTCCCCTGGAGCGTGGTCCACACACACACAGCTACACACACCGACGCTCGCATAAGCAGCGCAGTCAGAGTCTCCCCAGGAATAGGGACCCATTTGGAGGAAAGCTGATACACTCATCACCTCACATGGAGGAGAGGAGTGAAGAAGACGAGGAGGCAGAGAGACAGGCTGCAGATATACTCGAGGGTGAGGAGGGTAAGAAAGTTACACCATGTCTGTATTAGAAGAAAGGATAAAGAATGATACAATGATTTTTCTTGGGGAGAAGCAGTACTCAATCCAGAAGAACAAGCTTGCAATATTTTTACTTACATACCAAGATCTTCACATTCATTTTAAACATAGATTAGTCATGCATTTTTTCTACACTAAGTACCACCCCAAAATATAGTCGGGTCTTCAAATATCACCGTAATGACTGACGTTCACATAAAGGGGTGTCGAGCACCTGAAATTTTTTCAGACAGAGGTTGTATTGCTAAATTTGTAAGAATATTAGAGGCAGGACAGTGAGGACACCATTTTCAATGATAAAATTGTACAGCATGTGCGAAACTTTATTTATGCATTTAATAATACACATTTAAGAAGTTATGATACTAGAAAGGGGTTAAAATGATAGACATTCAGGAAAACAGCACCACAAGATTCACTGAATAAAGTAAAATCATTACAAAATACTCTAAATTAGGCATGTTCCGATATGATATTCTGACGGTATGATAACCTTACGCCACATTATCATGGTTTCACGGTATCACAGTTATTACACCTCTAAAATGTATTACTTTGAGATATCTGGGCTTAAAAAAATTTTTTTTTAAACTTTTTCCATTGAACAAGATTTTTGTTTTTCAAAACAAATTGGGACATAAGTATAATGTTAGGTTAAAATGAATTTTAGAAATAAAATATTCTAAATAGAATTAAAATATATGTACCGTATTTTTCGGAGTATAAGTCGCACCTGAGTATAAGTCGCACCAGCCATAAAATGCCCAACGAAGAGGATAAAAACATATATAAGTCGCATTTTGGGGGGAAATTTACTTGATAAAATCCAACACATAGAACAGATGTCATCTTGAAAGGCAATTTAAAATAAAAATACAATAGAGAACAACATGCTGAATAAGTGTACAGCAGGGGTGCCCAAGTCCGGTCCTCGAGAACCCCAATCCAGCTTGTTTTCCATGTCTCCCTCCTTGAACACACCTGAATCAAATGATCTGCTCATCAGCAAGCTCTGCAGGAGCCTGATAATGATCCTGATTATTTGATTCAGGTGTGTTGGAGGAGGGAGAAATGGAAAACAAGCTGGATAGGGGCTCTCGAGGACTGGACTTGAGCACCCCTGGTGTACAGTAGGATAATGTTACATGATGCATGAACAACGAAATGCGTACGTGGCCGGTATGTTAACATAACATAGCTATTAATAGTTATTCAGGTAACTATAGCATAAAGAACATGCTAACAAGTTTACCAATCCATCAGTGTCACTCCAAAACACCAAAATAACATGTGAAATGATGTAATAATGTGTTAAATGATGATAATTTCACACATAAGTCGCTCCAGGATATAAGTCGCACCCCCAGCCAAACTATGAAAAAACCCCGACTTATATAAAAATGTGGTAGTCCATTAGGTGAGCTTAAACCCACAGTCACAGCTCATCAGAACAAAAATAATTGAATTATTTTCCATAAAAAGCACGCGTGTATGACTCGTATTATGTTTACACTATACAAACACACTCTCTTTCTCAACACAGACAGTTGCCAGAGAGAAAAACATGTTTTACCACAGCTAGAAACACTAATCAATCTCATAGCTGGTGGGAAACGTTCCTGACAGTGTGTACTAACGTTTAATTTTGTATAAATGCGAAATCATATTGGAGGTATTGCCTCTTCGGCAGCAACCCTCCGCAAAAATGTTTTACATGTCGGTTGGCCCTTCTCCTCTAAGCCGCGGCCGTCTCTAACTTTTCTGGAGCCAAAGTATTTCCATACCAGCGATTTCCTTATCTTCGATGGTGGGAAAAGTTCAGGAGTTTCACCTCCTCCAGCCATCGTGTAGCACAGCTGACTCACTGACACTTTGCAACAACCGGTGGGGGAGGGTTGAGCCTTACAGCTACAAGCGAGGGATTTCTCCATGCATTTTTAGGACATAAAAAATTGCAAATGCCTTAGAGACGGTATGAAGGAAAATTTGCAGTTTTGAAACCTTAACGTTTTCATACCACAATATACCTTGTAACCGATAATAGGCACATGTCTACTCTAAATATACATAAAACTTAAAATATTTAAGACTGACGGTTTCTTACTACCACAAATTATGTCAAAAGAAAACAGAATCCTAATCAAAAATTATAAAGTGGTTGTTTTACGATGGCAGAGTGGTTAGCACGTCCGCCTCACAGTTCAATCCTGGCTCCGCCCTCCCTGCGTTCAGTTTGCATGTTCTCCCTGTGCCTATGCAAAACATGCTGGCTAGGCTGAATGAACACTCCAAATTGTCCGAAGGTATGTGTGGATGGTTGTCTATCTCTATGTGCCCTACGACTGGCTTCCAACCAGTTCAGGGTGTACCCTGCCTCCTGCCCGTTGTTCGCTGGCATAGGTGCCAGCACCCTCATGAGGATAGCAGTTAAGAAGATGAGTGGATAAATGATTGCTTTCCATAATAATTTTTAATTCATAAGAATAAAGTCAAAATCTAAGAAAGGATTCTATAATTTTATAGGAATAAAGTAGAAGTATTATAAACAATAGCATAAACACTGCACCAAAGTAATGATTCCAATTCGATTTAAATGTTTTATACATGAACGTTATACCGAAAAGATTACTAATTTGTTGAATTTAAGAGTTAAATACAGTTAATAAAATGATATACAGTTATACCAACAAAGGTACGCGTTAGACTTTTTATCCAACTAGAAGGACCAATGGCTAGTATGGAGGTAGATTTGTGTCTTTATTATTCAATCAAAAAAAGTTGCTTCAATCAAAAAAAAAGTTGTTTCAATAAAAAAAAAGTGTTTTAATGCAAAAATAAATTTGAAACTCAAAAAAATGTATTTGGAACCTATTTTCCTTTTATTTATTTATTTATTTATTTATTTATTTTGGATTAAAATCAAGCTTTTTTTTTTTGATTGAAACAACTCTTTTGATTGACGTAATGTAGTGTTGCGTTTCGACCACATTTTGGCTAGGATATTTGTGTCTTTATTATTCAGTCAAAAAATAAGTTGCTTAAAAAAAAATATATATATATATATGTAACGGGTACACGCAAGTCCATGTGGAGCGTGGAAACCTCCCTGCCGATTCCGTCATGTAAGGACGCTAGCGGCTGTGCCGTTGGCTCGAGCTTATTGGTGCAGTGGTTACCGATCTTGCCTGCCGTGTGGAAGCGTCGTTGGCGCGCGGGTTCGTGTCCCGGCCTAGTCTGAGGTGGGAGCAGAACGCGGGGCGTCGCTGACACAGGGGTTACAATGGTGCCGTGACCCGGATCGGCAGCGAAAGTTTTGGGGGGTGAGTGTAACGGGTACACGCAAGTCCATGTGGAGCGTGGAAACCTCCCTGCTGATTCCTTCATGTAAGGACGCTAGCGGCTGTGCCGTTGGCTCGAGCTTATTGGTGCAGTGGTTACCGATCTTGCCAAAAGTTTTTGAATGATTTTTTTTTTTTTTTTTTTTTCTCTTGAAGTGTCACTTTTTTTGAAAAGCATTTTTTTTTTTAAGTGGAAAAAGTTTTGGACGCACTTTTTTTTTCTGAAGTGGAAAAAGTTTTAAAGGCACTTTTTTTTTTCCAAAAATTTTTTTAAAACTTTTTGCTTTTCAAAAAAAGTGACACTTCAATAAAAAATAAAAAAATTTCAAATATAAAATTATTTTCAAAAAAAATATTTTTGCAAGTGATTTTTTTTCCTTGATTATTTATTTATTTATTTATTTATTTTTTGAAGCAACTTTTATTGGGATTGAATGATTTAGACACAAATTTCCTACCCATAATATGGCTCAAACACAAAAAGGATTGCTTCAATAAAAGCAAACAGTTTCAATTAAAAATTGATTGTTGAAATGCGAATTTCTGAGTCTCAAATAATTTTTCACATTCAAAAACTTTTTTTCTACGATTGATTTTGTTTTTATTTTTGATTGTAGTGATTTTTGTTTTGAAAATGTATATTTTTTTGTTTGAAGCAACTTATTTTTTGATTGAATAAAAAAGACACAAACGTCCTAGCCAAAATGTGGTCCAAATGCAAAACTACATTACGTCAATCAAAAAAGTTGTTTCAATAAAAAAAATAAAATAAAATAAAAAAAAAAAACTTGACTTAAATTAAAAAAGAAAATTTCAATCAAAGAAAAATAGGTTCTAAATATTTTTTTTTGAGTTTCAAATTTATTTTTGCATTCATTTTTATTGAAGTGACTTTTTCTTTGATTGAAAATAAATATTTCGATTGAAGCAACTTTTTTGTCTGATTGAAGCAGATTGATTTTTTTTTTGTTGATTGAATAATAAAGACACAAATCTACCTCCATAGCTATGCAAGAATGTTTCATTAAAATTCACATTGGAAACTATGATCTGAGATGCTAATTAAGACACACACACACAAAACAATCAGATGTAACTGAATGTCTATTTTCTACTTCCCCCTCGCTACCTCAGACCTGCGAGAATTGAGAGTTGACAGCAGAGAGAGGAGGGTCTCAGAGGGAAGGGAGCGACGGGTGTCAGACGGACGTGAACCTGAGCCACTGGATGGACTTGAACAACTGTACCGGGCCCTCGAACAAGCCAATGTCACAGCGCTAGGTGACCCGAGACCCTGTAGCAGGCAGGAACTTAGACGAGGTTTCAACCACAGAGTCAGGGACCCCCTTCTGAATGACAGACTGCACCGTGTCCGAGCACTACGCAGCACCTTGAAGGTACAGTATCTAGGAGTAAGAAAGTGATTTCTAGACAAATTAGAACAACAATCAATAGAGAATAGATCCTCACTAAGGAGGGGGGGAACCCAATTTGGATCAGCAAAAAACTGTAATCAAATGTAATGTAATTTGCACAGTTAACTAGATCTGCCCCCCAAATAGTAGGGGGTTCTTACTTGGCTGATGCTTTGCCTCGCCACAGAATTTTATGAAAAACAATCAAGTTATTTTTGCACAATCCTGCCAACTGACAAATTACAATGACTGTCAGTAGAGCAGTAGACCTCAGGCGTAACCAAACAATGGTAATTTATGTAATCGCCAAATTACTGTATACACTTTAAGAGTAGTCTATCCTGGCATCCGGGTGATATATGGCGGAAAACACAAGGCTAAAAAAGCAGTTTCTGCTCTTGCACCCCTCTTTAAAATAAACTGCTGTATTTTAAGCCAAAAGAACTGTTGTGTTTGATAGAACATATGTCTATATGCTGCCATAGCAGATTCATCAGCCCCCAAACTATTTTTAATTTGCCCGTTTTACCCTGAAAACCCCGTTTACAGACGTCGCGCAACTGCTTTTGTTTCAAACCCAGCCATAAAACGAAGGTAATTAATTATATTTATTATTCAAAATGTCTGTTGTTTTTAGCTTAGAATCGTTAATTGATTTCTCATATTTTGCTTTAAAAACAAATCGACTTTAAAAAATGATTCACTCACATATTTTAAACCTTTAAACAAATTATGTCACAATGAAAATAATGGCGTCTGTAAAAAAGTCACGGATATCTACCTCACAACTATCACTTAATTGCATTTTTTTTGTTACTGTCGCATTTTTTCCGATATGTTAGACAATAAATAATCAATCCAAACAAAGAAAAATTGAAAACAAACGTTTAAAAGGGTAAATATATGAAAAAGAAAATCTCGACCACTCCTTGATGTCTGCGATTTCTGCATCGCAACGCTTGTTATATTACCATGTTTCACCCATAAAATCCCCAAAAATCCAGCTGTGTTCATTCACAGCTGTGTCTTGACACTCAGGGATACATGCTATATGGTGTTTTTGGATCGAAACAAGGTAAGTACGCAATAATATTTCGTTAAAGTCATGACGTCTGTAATTCTGCTCTCGCCGTGCTCTCACCTCCAGATAGGGTTTTGCTGTTTAAAAAACTTTTTTTTTCTTTTAAATGCCCTGCTGTTCAAAATTTTTCTTCTCCCAGAAATTTGAGATTTTAAGCTTTCCAATGGTGTATCACACATGCATATCGGACAATTTTGAAAGTTGGCTAAATTGGGGGTCTCAGAGCGGAACTTCAAGTCACCTGAGTGTTTTCCGCCATATTCATTTGGCGATCAGAATATTTTCTTCCTTTTAAGAAAATAAGAAAATAACCTTTATACAGCTCATCTCTTCATGAAAACGTTTGAAAACTATTGTTAAAAAGAAAATTTGGGTTGCATTGAACTCTTTCAAGTTCAACAAGCTTAAGGTGTCATATGCTTAAACTACTAACTAAACTAGAAACATTAAGTCCTTGCCGATCTGATTGCGGTTATAATTTCTCCTCCAGGCCAAAGAGTCTGAGCTGGCGGTCATCTGCACCCTCCTGGAGGACCCTGGCCTGTGCTCCCAGACCTTCAGGGAATGGAAACAGTGGCACAGTGAGCTCTATTCCGACATCTGTCAGCTCAGCACCGGCACCAACGGCCAGGACGATCTTTCCCCACTCAGCGCTCCCATCATGACACACACACACTCCTTTATTGAGACCCATGTGTGAGAAAAGACAGGAGTGGATCTCTATCGCTCTCTCAAACCCTCACACATACACATACAGTAACACATCTTGTAACGTGTAAATATAGAAAGAACTGTCTGAGATATGAGTGAATGAACTTTTGATAACTCTGAGGACCCGGCAGGGCGCCTGTTGCATGCCTGAGCAGAAACCATTAATCTTATTTTGTCTGTGGAACTCAGCATAAAGTCCACATGCCTGTCAAGAAGGAAATGGGGAATAACGGAGACGTTTGGACATGTTATGTGCCCTTTGTACACTTCTTTGTTTTTGCTATTATTCTGATTGTTTTTAGGGGGAGGGACACCTATGTAGCAGCAATACAGAGGAATTCTTTTCACCACAGCACTGTACTTTTGTACTGATAAACTTGCACCCAGAGCCACCACTCCTCCCCCTTCACTCTTTCTCTTTTATTTCTTCACTGCATATCATGTTGATAGCCTCGTTATTTTTCAAGTTGATCTGACAGGGCAACGTGGGAAAACTAAGCTCAGTGACTTTATTTGAAGACTGTGAAAGGTTGCCATTAAAATGGTTAATCTCTCTTTACCAATGAAAACAACCATTTCAGTCAACAACCACATGAAACATTATTCAGTACAAACAATTTTAAACTGTGAAAGAGTTTATCTGCTCCTCAGATTATACAAAACCTACACTTTTTTAAGATTGAATTTTTTTCACCATCACTCAATCTCTGGTCTCTGTCATTTTAATTTGAACTTTTTTGTGTGTTTTTTGTTTAATTTGTTTTTAGTTCTAAGATTGTGTATATGTGTATACTACTGTGTATACTAATGTAAATGTTTGTGTTCCACAACCACTGTGAATCGCTCTTAGAAAAGGAACACAGTATGCATTTGTTTTACCCCTTTTTTTCGTGAAACTGTGATAGAAAGAGTCATTTTAAAGAAGTCAGTCACTACAAAAAATGCACTTTCTGTATATTTTCATCCCATTGGCAACATCACAGGGTCAGTTTAATTGGCCTCTTTTATCATTGCTGTTCAAAATATCAGGTAAAGTCATATCATATTCTGAACATTTATGTACAGTGGACTAATGTATTTAAACATAGAAAAATATATAACTCTATTTACGTTTTGTGTCATAAATTATAATGTAAAATATATTAAGATTTTTATGCCAAGGTTTCGCATTGTACCCCTCTTCATTTTGTTGCAGTTGTTACAACTGAACTCAGCAAATCTGTCACCAACCTGTTTTTTTTTTATTTTTTATTTTTTATTTTTTAATTGTTTTTGTTGTCTGTATTTGTTAAGGCTAACCCATAGACATTCTCTTGGGGATGTGTTGCATGAGAAAAGGCCTGGGACTGTTTTGATTGGACAGGGTAAAACATTGTGGCTCAGTTATTATTATTTTTTAAATACTCCTCTTGATTGCAGCATTTATCGACTCTTACAGCATGATACACATAAAAGCATCACTGAAAAATATTTTTAGACTTTTACAGTATGTCCAGAGATTTGAAAAACTCATATGTCTGTGAGGACATGCACTGTAAACAACTAAGATGGGAGTGGACAGCGTATTAATCAGAATTTTACATTGCCTCCTGAAGCATTCTCCAAACAGATGACAATAATTTAGTTTATGCACCACAGAGTGAGATCGAGTTACAAACATGCTGTCAATTTACAAAGAAAATCTTATTTGATATTCTGTTTTTGAATGTGATATCAGGCTGCATTAGTTATGTCTGCCCAATATCAGGCCAAGGACTCTCCTAGTATGAACAACTCTCAGAAGTGTAGCACCTACTTTATCGAGCACTATCTTTACATATTCTTCACCTTCTACTGTAATTCTTTGGTATAGCTTTAGTTTGTATCATCATGTTACACGCTTGTGAAAGATCAAACGCAACACAGAGATACCGTTTTGTTTTTTTGAATGATTTCTTTGAGAGTATCACAAAGAAATTAAATGATGCAAGCACTTTTCCTGTGCCTCCCAACCCTCTCTTTGGCAACAGTAGACTGACTATACTGGACTTCCTACATACACAGAGCTGTAGAAGAGTGGAAATGCAGTCTTGGTCTGCAGAGGTCTACAGTATTTGCTCGTCATCTTTTGGTGCGTTCTCTTTTTTTTCCCCTTCACCTTCTGCAAAGCAACAACTTGATTGTGGACATACAGGACATATTTTGATTTGTGGCCACAGACTGTGTTATCACCCCCTCATCTTTGTGTGTGTAGACCTGCAGAACCAGCCCAAATAGGGAGATTCCACTGTGTGTCCTTTCAGGGGTGTGCACCTCATGGTACATTGCACAGGTGTGTAAGATGTAAGTTGCACTGCGACATATAAAAGGAACATATTGCTCTTTTTCAAGGATGATATTAGCTTACTGTAATTCTGTACAATAAACTGACAAAAGATGATATTAAAAATAAAAAGAAAGACAAGTACATTTATTCTTCCTAACGTAGCCTTTTTTTGGTTTCATATATATATATGAATATATATTACAAAAAAATACAGATTGTAAGTTGTTAAACTTTGACTCCAATAAACTGAATCCTCTGCACTATGAGCGCTGTTTTGTCTATATGTGACTTTACCATTTTTGTTAGTTAATTTTGCCTAATTTTCTCGATTACCTAATCTAATTTTGCACAATTGTTAATTCCCCACATTACATTACATTAAAAAACAAGCAATGCGAATAAACAAACAATGGCATCAGAATACAGAATATGCACGTATGCATGAGTGTATAACGTAATTAATTAATTAAATCATTCATTTTACACGATTCGCACGATGACACTAAGATGCAGTAATATTTTATACCGCTAGAGAGCAGTAGCTGATCGTGATTTAGAGAACCTGAAGCTGCAGAGTAGAAAATTCGGAGAAGAAGAGTGAGGAGACGCTCTGTCATGGCGGCCAAGGTGAATAGTTGTTGTCATATTCTTTTCGGCGAACTTCACATTAAATAAATAATTATTCACGATGAATATGCATAGGCCGCGGTAATTTTGACACTTCGGTGCTGTTTTTGTCAGATATAATCCATACTCATCAATCCCATATAACGATACATTTGGCCATGCCTTTGCAGAATGAAGCCCGTGCTAACGATACCCAGCGTACTCTACATAATTACGTGTACTGCTGAAAGACGTATAGCCCTCATCTACCCGTTGAATGGTTTATTCTTTATATTCAAATGCACTGGTTACGATTTCTTAAATAGACATCTTTTTTCCTGCCATTCGACTGCAGCTAGAGTGAACACTGGTGTAATATTCTAAGTAGAACACTAGCAATATAGGTTATGTCAGTGTCACTTCACCTGTGCAAATTGCTATAAGTGCAGTAAAAATAAAATACCTATTTAGGGTTAGCTGCTCCACGAACTTTCTGCATCAAAGCATAACCAGCCACACTTGCTAATATAAGTTTGCAGATACAGTAGTTTGGACACAGGTTGGCCAGCAGCAATAATAGCAACAATTTGCAGGTACAATTTATTGCTTAAATAGCATGGATCGTAACTAAACATATGCATTAAAGTACATGACATTAGGGATGTTCCGATCCAGATTTTTGCACTTCCGATCCGATACGATAATGTTTTGCCCTTCCGATCCGATACCGGCCGATACCGACCTATCTGAGCATGTGTTAAAGTTTAAAGTTATTTAGCCTCCTGACTTAGTTGTCAGACTCCTGTTGAAAAAGGTTTTAGTACTCTTGATAACAACTAGCCAGCTGAATTAGGTGAGTTTGAATAACACACAACGGTTGGTAACAAGAAACTGACCTGTTTATTCAGTGACAAACACAAAACATTATAAATAACAAACAGAAATGGCATATTCAGTCAGTAAAACGTGCAAATAATATTGTAAACTGTCTTAAAAAAAGCAAAACACACCAACAACCTCAGTGGAAAATCCCACAAATCCCCCAAGCTATTAGATGCTTTTAATGTTTCGTGCATTAGTTACAAAAATTGTATAAAAAGCCTCTCAGGTTTAAATAAACGGCTATTTCAGTAAGAAGTTAACATTTTAAAACAGTAAATAAAATACTCAAGTCCCCATTCTGTATCAGCAGCTTTAAACTACATTCAATTCATTTAATTTTGCGAATCAACTGTTAAAGTTGTTAAAATTGCTCCTGTTATTCCATAATTTCCCTTCTGTCTACTTTCGACATGTGAAAGTTTTAAAACTGTTTTGAAGATGGATTCAAGTCAAGATTTTGCCGATTTAGGAGTATTTTAGATAAAAAGTTAATTAGGTTCGCTTGGAAGGTTCACAACAGCCTACTAGGGAAGTCTTCTGCTTTAAGATGGCGGCTGGTTACTAACGCATCTGGTTTTCAGTACTTCAATGTTGCTAATGCAGTCGAGTCTGTCGTGTAGCGTCTGGTTCTATATACATATGATATCTATTATCTCCAGTAAAACGACGTTGACGTAGTTTGTAGCAGCTGTCAGCAGCAGTCAGGTATTCTTGTGTTTTTTATCCAGCGGCATGATTTGAGCTTCAGCCGTGAGTTGAGCATTGGCATTACCTGGGTCTAAGACAAGTTATGTTTACTTTCGGGACGCAATGCGGTCAGTTTCTCATTGCGTCCCGAAGACCGCGCTGTGTATTAGTTCCGCTTTACTTGACATATTTCAATAATCGGAATTTGGATGTTTGTGAATCGTTCTCGAATCTTCCACGGCCGAATCGCGTGTTGGATGGTGCGTCTCTTTACTCACGTGAGATAATGGCACGTCATCCACAATGAATTTTTCGGCAATGACTCTTGTTATTCCCTGGGCTTTGGGACTGTCGAGTGCCAGTTTGTCACTCATAGCAAAAGTTTCTGCCAGTGTTAGTTGCGTAGGACATTTCTTTTTGTCTTCGGTTTTCTTAACATATTCCTCATATTGTTTGTGGTGGTATTTTGGTTTCGCTAAATGCTTGCTTAGGTTGGTTGTATTAAAACTTCTTACAGCTTTACCACCATGCTTGACTTTATTGTGGCATATCTTGCACTCTGCCTCTTCGTCTTTGTCGTCCTTTAAGGTGAAATGATCCCACACAGCTGACATTTTTACCGATAAAGTCTCTCGGTAAATTGAGAGACGGTAATGTAAATGTAGTGTGTTGAAGGTGTGCTGTAAAATTCGGACCGGATTTTAGGGAAACCGAAGCAAAAACTGGAATGGATTATGTAAATCGGGTGCGCTGGAAAACCCGGACCGGACTTTTAAAAAAAAAAAAAAAGGATCGGAAGTCTGGATCTCAAATTTTCCGTGTTGGCCGATCCGATACCGATGTGCATTTTTTTGCCCATATCGGCATCCGATCCGATCCAAATATCGGATCGGGACATCTCTACATGACACACTCCAAGATATGGCACACCAAATCTGCTTTATGGTGCAATGTGAAATAGGGGTGTGACAAAATATCAAAATGGTGATATATCGTGATGCTTTGTATCCCAAAAGGTTATCTATATGCTTCTGTCAAGAATCGAAGGAACCATCAAGTTGCTACCAAAATATTCCACCATAAAAGTGTCTCAGTTAACTCTTAAGGCTGCCATTGACGGTGTTCGACGCCCAATCCATTTAGACGGGAAAGTTTGTTCATTCAGAACCAGAGCATTCACAGTCCGATTTTCGGGGCATTTACAGGTCACTTGTTTTAATTTTAGGGCATTTACAGGTACTTTCCTGTTGAGTTTGAGTCACTGCCTATTCATTTGGGTGATTCCCAGGTCACTTCCTGTCCTGTAACTCAAAATAAACAGGAAGTGACCCATAAAATACCCCAAAATCAACAGGTAAATGCCCTTAAATGGCCCAAAATTACCTCATTGCCTGGCATTGGCTGCCACTGAGGGCTATAGACGTCCAATCCATTTGAAGGTTCATTCGTTCATTCGCTGCCATCCCTCCCACTTCAAATGGATTGAACGTCTACTCGTGGTAAACTCATTCCAATTCACAGCAGAAATTTGTTTTTCTGTTTATTAGTTGTTTGTACAAAATTCTAGAATGATTTCCTGACCAATGTATCGATAATCGTTGTATCGCCATATCGTCAGATCATCGTTATCGTGAGCTTTGTATCGCAAATCGTATGGTATCGTGAGGTACCAGAGGTTCCCACTCCTAATGTTAAATGATAAAAGTGATATATTAAGCAAACACCAATTGAAGTATTTTAATATTATATCTGTTATCAAAATTTTCAATAATTTGCAAACATAAATGAACAGGTATACATGTGTTTCTACCATTTATCAACATAAAAAACAATCACCAATACAGCACAATGACTAAAAATAACAAGCTTTAAATTCTGTATTCATCATCAGCTCTCACATTACTATTCTAAGTAAAAATAAAAAAAAAGTCATAGCAGGATTTTTAACTACAATGAAATAAATATGCACCAGACCAAAAATTCTTGAAAATAAACAAGCTTTAAATTCTTTATTCATTATCAGCTCTCACATTACTATTCTAAGTAAAAATGAATAAGAAGTGATAGCAGGATTTTTAACTACTATAATATAAATATGCACCAGACCAAAAATTCTTGAATTCTTTATTGCGATTACATAATTGTACAATGAAATTGAGGTATAACTAGGGCTGTCAAAATTATCGTGTTAATGGGCGATAATTAATTTTTTAAATTAATCACGTTAAAATATTTGACGCATTTAACGCACATGCCCCGCTCAAACAGATTAATATGACAGCACAGTGTCATGTGCCCTTCTTGTTTGTGTTTTTTGGTGTTTTGTCGCCCTCTGCTGGCGCTTGGGTGCGACTAATTTTATGGGTTTCAGCACCATTGTGTAATAATTGACCTCAACAATGGCGACCTACGAGTTTATTTTCTGATTGAAACTTTTACAAAATGTTATTAAAACAAAAACATTAAGAGGGGTTTTAATGTAAAATTTCTATAACTTGTACTAACATTTATCTTTTAAGAACTACAAGTCTTTCTATACATGGATCGCTTTAACAGAATGTTGATAATGTTAATGCCATCTTGTTGATTTATTGTTATGATGAACAAATACAGTACTTATGTACAGTATGTTGAATGTATATATCTGTCTTGTGTCTTGTCTTTCCATTCCAACAATAATTTACTGAAAAATATGGCATATTTTATAGATGGTTTGAATTGCGATTAATTACGATTAATTAATTTTTAACCTGTGATTAACTCGATTAAAAATTTTAATCGTTTGACAACTCTAATTATAACCTATTTGCTTTCAGAAGATTACTTTGTTCGCTGGTGTCAGACAGAAACCCTGCATAAGCATGTCCAAAATCATCACTTCAGGAAGCCCCCAAAACAACAAAGCTAGGAAGCCATTTCTAGAACTTTATATTAGGCAGTAACTAGTAAAAACAATGTAACCACATGGGGACTGACAGATAGTACATAGAATATTTTGAGTGGAGAAAATATGAAATTGACCAAATCTGGACATAGGAGCTTTCTGCCCAACGCCAGCAATGTATAATGTTTTACTACTGAAAGTCAGACGCAGGTTTGCGGCATTTCTTTTCCCAGGTGGCTTTGGTGGCCGTCCCGGCGGTGCTGGGAATAGCCTCCATCAGAGTGTACACCATTAGTGAAGTGCCAACTGAAGGTCTCATTACTCGAGAGAAGGTATGCTCTCCGCAATGCACTCCATGACTTGTTTGTGTCTGTTGGCGCCATAATAACATCATGCCTTTTTGTCCTTAGCTGAACATTTACACCCCAGTGACAAAGTCTGCTGAGGCCCAGCTTATTCCTGATCAGCCAGGGCTGGTCGAAAGTTGCCTAAGTACAGCGAGAGAAGGCCTACTACCCTTTGTCCATGTGTTGAAGGTACTCTGATTCTTTTGGATTTAGGTTCACTAATATGTACAACATATATTTACCCATAGACTTCACCATCAGTTGACGGGACACAGGGTGCGGGGCTGCTAGTGACTTAAAGGCGCTAGATGGTAGATGCACAAAAATCACCAAATGCAGAGATAATCAGCTATATTTTCAGGATCAATAGCAATACTTAACATATGTTTTGCCCGAAATAGCGACATTTTTTTTAAAATTTAGTGCAATTTTGACATAAGTTTTCAACAGCTAATAAATATCTCAATTTTCACATCAGTAACTTAATACTTGAGGACAGCATGCAGAATCATCTTAATTTTACTCAAAAGCATTTTTGTATATACAATTACAACTTATTTAGGTTGAATTCAGATGTCACTATTGCCTCAGCACATGTTGCCGGCTACCTGGCCTTCGTCATTTTTAGATTTAAAAGTTTCATGAAATAAAACATGTAAAAGCCAATTTTTTTTTTGTATGGACGCAGAAATGTCTAAATTACCATATTTTTTGCCAAAAAACGGGCAGTCGGCCAAAAAGTACCTGATTATTTGAATGTTAAATTATGCGATTGTGTATGGATACAAAATCCAACATGGTGTTCATCACAAAACAAAGAGCTTTTTAAGTTGAAAATTCTTGTAAATACATGCGTAAATCTCGGAATTTCTATAGATGTGAAAGTAAAACAGTCTAGATTCTTGGTTAAAAGCAAAAAAAAAAAAAAAAAACCCGAGCAGTTATCATTCATTTTACGTAAATATTTCAAGCTAAAGTTACACGAATTTTTTCCATTCATTTAATTTTTTTCACGAAGTTTCAAAGTGCATGCATGGTGCTATTTTAAATAATAATTACAGTGTTTCCCCTAGGATTTTTTGAAGCTGCGTTGGTAGGCTGCATCGGAGTCGGACTGCCTTACCATGTCGTGCTACGGCAAAATTGCGTCATATCATGACTTTTTTTTTTTCTTCACATTTTGTTTCCCAAAAAGAACCATAACACAGATCTATTTGAAATATTTCATGAGCCAGGCTAATGTCGTAGCTCTCAGCTACGGTTCATGTACGTAAAATGCGTCGCTGATTACAGTTACATTAACCTACGTAATAATACGACTTTTTTTTTTTTTTTTTCCCCCCCGTAGCAATAGTATGACTTACATTCCGTAGTCCTTCTTCTTCCTTTTATTTGGCCCTAATATGTACAACAATAACACAACAATAATAGTACTTCTGTTAATGGACCATTGGCGTATGTTTGCATTGGGACGTTAGGGACATAACACTAGGAACTGTTCGGGATGCTCAAATTGTCCCCACCAACTTTTAAGCAACCTTTTTGCATTATATAATGAGTTCAATTATAGAGGTCATTTAGATTGTCTTCACATATTTTGTAAGGATAGAGCTGACCTTACCATTATTAAGTGAATTACTTTCATTATGTTCAGACTTACACTCACACAATTTTTTCCCCTTAAACACACGTTGATTGGCAGTTGACTAAATTCCCTTGTTTTCAATCTACTAGAAATAAGTGAAATTATTTGCCAGTGCTTTAAGTAAATTGTAATCAGATTTCTTGAAATAAAATTATTTTCAGATAGCTATTTTGTTAACACACTTATTTTAAGCCAAAAAAAAAAAAAAAAACTTTTTTTTTTTTTGTCAGGAATGTTCTTAATTCAACAAGTGATATTGTTCAAAACATTATTTGAAAGCATTTTCCCCTTGATTTTGGTGAAAAATGACCAACCTTTAGATGTATGGGCTTCATAAGAACAAATGGTAATATTTACTAGAGCTGGGAATCTTTGGGCACCTAACGATTCGATTACGATTACGATTCAGAGGCTCCGATTCGATTATAAAACGATTATTGATGCACCCCCCTCCTTTTTAAAAAAATTTTTTTTTTTTTTTATAAAGTTTTGTACATTAGTTCCAAAATTGTTCAAAAATACTCTCAGGCTAAATCAAACTATTTCAGTATCAAGTTAACATATAGCAGTAAACAAATATACAAAAATAACATTAAATAAAAAAACTCCAGTCCCCATTCTGTATCAGCAGCTTTAAACTACATTCAATTAATTTAATGTTGTGAATCAACCGTTAAAGTTGTTAAAATTGCTCCCATTATTCCATAATTTCCCTTTTGTCTACTTTTGACATGTGAAAGTTTTAAAACTATTTTAAAGATAGATTCAAGTCAATATTTTACCGATTTAGGAGTATTTTAGATAAAAAGTTAATTCGGTTTGCTTGGAAGGTTCGCTACAACAGCATTGCAGGGAAGTTTACTGCTTTAAGATGGCGGCCGTTTACTAACGCCCGCATCTAGCTTTTTGCAGATGTGCTGCTACCGCTACCGAGTCTATAATCCATCTAGTCCTATATAAATGATATCTACCGTAACATTATGTAGCTTAGCTGTACTTGTAGCAGCTTTTCGGCAGCAGTCAGGTATGTTGTTGTGTTTTTTATCTCGTGGCATGAGTTGAGCTAGAGCCGTGAGTTGAGCGTTGGCATTACCCGAGGGGCCGGTTAATGAGAAGCATAATGTTTAGCTACTCCCGCTCCGTTCCGTCCCGAAGACCGCGCGGCGCACTGAGTGTGTTGTACTTCCGCTTTACTTGGCATATTTCAATAATCGGAATTTGGATGTTTGTGAATCGTTCTCGAATCTTCCACGGCCGAATCGCGAATAATCTAAGAATCGGAAATTTTGCACACCTCTAATATTTACCTGAAGTAAATTGAATAATCTGACCCATTAATATGTTAACTAGACTTGAACGCTCAAAACAAGATGGAGAAAACTATTAAAATAGATTTCAGAAAAATCATCGTATTAAAACGTTCTAAATTTGCAGTGTGAAAGTTGGTACGTCAATACAGATTTATTTTTGCATTGATCATTTAGCCTATTAATTAATTGGGTTGGAATTGGTTGTGAGAAATGTAGCCCTGACCCCCTTTCACCTAATCAGTTTGTTTTTATTAATGTCCTGTCCCCAGCAAAAAGTGTACATGCAGGTTATGCTGTTACATCGTCCCCACCAATATTGAGACCAAACCTACGCCCTTGTAATGGATCCATTTCAAGGAGTATGGGGAAATTCTAATTGCCATGTAAAGAGATTTACTAGTTTCGGTGAGAAGGTGAATATTTTTGTTGTTGTTGTTCGTGAACTACATTTCCACACAAATGCACATTGAGGTACCAATTAGCTCAGCAGGGAGAAGTATGAGAGTCATTTTTTGAGTGTCCCAGAGCTCGCGAAACTTGGATAAAAAGGGCGCATTTATCAAGGTTTCGTCAGCCGTGATTGCGTATATCCATCCTCCGAAACAGCCTGGTAGCAGATATACAGTGGTACCTCTACATACGATCGCTTCGACACACGAACTTTTCGACATCCGACGTAAAATTTGACTCGCCATTTGTTTCTACATCCGACGACATGCTCGAAATACGACGACAATGGCAGCACCGCAGATGAATGCACGGCGGATTTTCTTGTGTGACAAATCAACACTGGTTTCAGAAAAGGTTGGTACAGGTGGTGAAACAAGGAAAAAGTTGACGCTTACCTTCTAAATGAAGATGCAAATGACAGAAAAATATGAGCGTAGGGTGGGCATCCGTGAAATGGCTCAACAATACATCTCCACGGTCCTCCTCCGACCATCGTTCGCCAGTCTTTATAAGTTAAGCTGACAATTCTTATTGTGGTAACATCTCCAGAGAAATCGCCAGCTTCGCCACGTTTTCATCATTTCTTTCACAACTTATTCAACACAAAATGCCTGCTGTCTGCCGCAATTGACGATGTTCTCAAGAAAGCATTGAAAGCGAAAGTAAACTTTCACCCGCTCCCCTCCCTCTTTGTCACGTCAGCGCCGCGGTGCCTTCAGGTACAGAAAAAAACGTCCGCCTTATTAGAACCCGTTTCGTTACACTATTGCAGGAATTATTATTATTATTATAATATTATTAATCCGATTTTTATTTATTATTTATTTGTTTTGCTATATGTAATTGCCATTTGTAATAGTACCAGCAATATTTTTTAAGGATTTAGTGCAGGTTTTTGGGCTGTGGAACGAATTAATGGAATTATAATGTATTCCTATGGGAAAATCCTGCTCGACATACGACCATTTCGACTTACAAACAAGCTCCTGGAACGGATTAACTTCGTATGTAGAGGTACCACTGTACTAATAAGTACGCCTGCCCCTCTGCTATTGAACGCGTTGTTGATATTGGCACGGCAGCTCTCTCCCCGCCTCTCGGCGCAATTTCATTCAAGCTTGGCGTTCCGTCCAAGACGGCCGTCCACCGCTTACTTTCGCGGAAAAGTCTGATACAAAATATTGTAATGCCCCCGATGGGGGGAAGAAGGAGAGGAGTCTGTATTGGCTTACCCACTTTATTGTGGAAACAATAATAAAGAAAAACTAACAAAATAACAGAGGGCTTCCGTGAAACGCGACCATTATCTCACTTCCCTCTACGTCACAGCTCCTTGAATTTTTTTTTTTTTTTTTTTAAACGTTTGCGCGGCTTGGCGGCTTTTATTTTGGTGTGACGGTGTGCTACAATAATTACTTTGTAGGGGAAACCCTGAATTATCTTGAAACCTCGACCAAATCACTGTTAAGACACTCCTGCCTTCTTTTATGCACTAAAACATTCGTCCTGTTTCCACCTAAATCTGGCGTTAGAATGCAGCATGTGTTTATCACAGTGAAAGCTGCCACGACGCTCTGCCTGGCCCAGCACCCTACGGGAAGCCGTGGCGCATTGTGTGTTGGAGCGGCCTCATCAGCTGATAGTGAAGTCTATGATTTACCAATTGAATGCTGGATGAACTGCTCACATTACACTGTGTAATAACATTCAATAGTTTGCTCTGGTTAGCATATGATGGAGGAAAGGAAACTACCTTGAGGCACATTTGCATGCCTGTATGTTACTATGTTTTTCAAGTTGCTTTTTTTGATAATAATAGTACCATTTTCCCTACAGGGAGCCTGTGTGTCTGTGAAAAGAGGAAGTGTAAATATATACCACGCTGGAGAGGGTGAGTTCACTGTAGGTACAGTGTATCACAAAATTGAGTACACCCCACGCATTTCTGCAGTTATTTAAGTATATCTTTTCATGGGACAACACTGACAAAATGACACTTTGACACAATGAAAAGTAGTCTGTGTGCAGCTTATATAATAGAGTTAATTAATTTTCCCTCAATACAACTCAAAATACAGCCATTAACATCTAAACCCCTTGCAACAAAAGTGAGTACACCCCTTAGAAACTACATCGCTAAGTGTCCAAATTGAGTGTTGCTTGTAATTTTTCCTCTAAAATGTCATGTGACTCGTTAGTGTTACTAGGTCCAGGTGTGCATAGGGAGCAGGTGTGTTCAAATTTGTAGTAGAGCTCTCACACTCTCTCATACTGGTCACTGAAAGTTCCAACATGGCAAATAACTCTGAGGATCTTAAAAGACGTATTATTGCATTACATGAAGATGGCCAAGGCTACAAGAAGATTGTCAACACCCTGAAACTGAGCTGCAGCATAGTGGCTAAGATCATCCAGGGTATTAAAAGAGCAGGGTCCACTCAGAACAGGCCTTGGGTTGGTTGTCCAAAGAAGCTGAGCGCACGTGCTGAGCGTCACATCCAAATGCTTTCTTTGAAAGATTGTCACAGGAGTGCTGCCAGCATTGCTGCAGAGATTGAAGAGGTGGGGGGGGGGGTCAGTCTGTTAGTGCTCAGACCATACGCCGCACTCTACATCAAATTGGTGTGCATGGCTGTCACTCCAGGAGGAAGCCTCTTCTGAAGATGGTACACAAGAAAGCCGGCAAACAGTTTGCTGAAGACATGTCAACAAAGCACGTGGATTACTGGAACCATGTCCTATGGTCTGATGAGACGAAGATTAATTTGTTTGGTTCCGATGGTCTCAAGCATGTGTGGCAGCGACCAGGTGAGGAGTACAAAGACAAGTGTGTCATGCCTACAGTCAGGAATGGTGGTGGGAATGTCATGGTCTGGGGCTGCATGAGTGCTGCAGGTGTTGGAGAGTTACATTTCATTGAGGGAAACATGAACTCTAACATGTACTGTGAAATACTGCAGCAGAATATGATCCCCTTCCTCCAGAAACTGGGTCGCAGGGCAGTGTTCCAGCATGACAATGACCCCAAACACACCTCCGAGATGACCACTGCTTTACTGAAGAGGCTGAGGGTAAAGGTGATGGACTGGCCAAGCATGTCTCCAGACTTGAACCCAATAGAACATCTTTGGGGGATCCTCAAGTGGAAGGTGGAGGTGCGCAAAGTCTCCAATATCCGGCAGCTCCGCAACGTCATCATGGAGGAGTGAAAGAGCATTCCAGTGACAACCTGCGAAGCTCTGGTCAACTCCATGCCCAGGAGAGTAAAGGCAGTTCTGGATAATAGTGGTGGCCACACAAAATATTGACAGTTGACATGTTGTATGTTAATAATGACAACTTTCAAAAAGGGGTGTACGCAATTTTGTTGCCAGGGGTTTAGATATTAATGGCTATATTTTGAGTTATTTTGAGGGGAAAATTAATTAACTCACTGGCTAGTATATTTGGTATGGTGATCCACATTACAAGTCAGTATTATCGGTGCATGTGCATCAGCACTCCACAAAATGATGTTAAGCCATTTAAAAAAAAACTTTTTTTGCAGTTAAATGTGAAACCACCATAGTTGCTGAAAAGTTTTAATTATTTAATCGGTATTCATGTTGATTAGTTCCTTTCCAGTGATAGACTTAGAGGTGGATGTAGAGTAAGACATTTTCATAAACGTTACGGGATGGTATTTGTATTATTTGTCAAACCTTTTCTATTGTTGACCAATATAAGAAAAACTATTCATGTACCAACAGTTATTCACATTTGAACCAAAATGTGTAGGCTGCATAATACATCAGCCACTTTTCCTCTTTAGACACATTAAAATTGGCTAAATAGACTTCATCTTGCTAAATAAGAAATAGGCAAGCAAACCAACCATGCAGCATGGCTAAAACAATTTCTAGTGCTGATGTAAAAAATTGTCATTCTAAGTAGGATTTGAGTGTATATACAGTGGTATGAAAAAGTATCTGAACCTTATGGAATTTCTCACATTTCTGCATGAAATCACCATCAAATGTGATCTGATCTGTTTCAAAATTACACAGATGAAAAAAAAAGAGTGTCTGCTTTAACTAAAACCACCCAAACATTTATAGGTGTTCGTATTTTAATGAGGATAGTATGCAAACAATGACAGAAGGGGGAAAATATGTAAGTGAACCATCACATTTAATATTTGTGCCCCACCCCCTGCCCCTTTAGCAGCAATAACTTCAACCAGATGCTTCCTGTAGCTGCAGATCAGTCTGGCACATCGATCAGAACTAATCTTTGCCCATTCTACTCTACAAAACTGCTGTAGTTTAATCAGATTCCCGGGATGTCTGGCATGAATCGCCGTCTTTATGTCATGCCACAGGATCTCAATGGTGTTTAAGTCTGGACTTTGACTTGGCCACTCCAGAACGTGTATTTTGTTCCTCTGAAACCATTCTGAAATTCATTTCTGTGTTTTGGATCATTTTATTGTTGCAACATCCATCCGCTTTTTAGCTTCAACTGTCAGACAGACGGCCCCAGGTTTTCCAGCAAAACATCCTGATAAACTTTTGAATTCATTCTTCCATTAATGATTGGAAGTTGTCCAGACACCCAGGTAGCAAAACAGCCCCAAATGATGATGCGACCTCCACCATGCTTCACGGTGGGGATGAGGTGTTGATGTTAGTGTTGTTGTGTGTTACTCCCAAACAATGAACTTTGGTTTCATCAGTCCACAAAATATTTTGCCAAAACGTCCGTGGAGTGGCAAACTGCCTTTCTTGCGAACAATAAACGAGAAACAATATTTTTTTAGACAGCAGTGGCTTCCTCCTCTGAGTCCTCCCATGAACACCATTCTTGGCCATAGTTTTACATAAAGTTGATGTGTGCACAGAGATATTGGACTGTGCCAGTGATTTCTGTACAAATCACCGTGCCATGATGCACATCAGATAATGCTTCTCATCAAGACAATTCTTACTAGGTGTGTGTTTTATAGTGGGCAGGGCAGCTTTAAACCACTCACCAGTGACTGGGCACACACCTGACTTAAATTGTTTGGTAAAAATTTTTTTTAATTGCTCTTTAAGTCTCCTTAGGCAGAGGGTTCACTTATTTTCCCCCTTTTGTCATTGTTTGCACGCTATCCTCATTAAAACATGAAAACCTAAAAATGTTCGGGTGGTTTGAGTTAAACCAGACACTGTTTTTACATCTGTGTGATTTTGAAAGATATCAGATCACATTTGATTGTGATTTTATGCAGAAATGTGAGAAATTCCAAGAGTTTCAGATGTTTTCAAACCACATTTTCGTTGAGAAGAGAGTGACGACTGTTCAAAAGAGAAGAATATTAACATACTGATCTTATTTTCTGTGCCTATGTTTGTCTTAGATGTGTACTATTACTTGAAAGATCCTCCCCCGGGTTTCTTACCCAGGTTTGGCACAATCACTATGGCTGGGCTACTTGGCATGTTCTTGGCACGCAAAGGTAACATCATCCCCCACTCCTACTTTGTACATACACACACGGCACATGAGGAGGAGATTCCTCTGAAAGTGAGAAATGTATGCAAATTAATTAAAAACAATACCAAGCTATATTCTGGAATGTCACGTTTTAGAGGATTCTTCATTGGTATTTATAGTCTATTTTTTTTAGTTCAATTTATTTTTCCCCATAAGCTGAAAAACTGATTTTAAAACCTGCGTTGTAGGTTCTCGTTTGAAGAGGATCGCAGTTCCATTAGGTCTCATGAGTGCTGGGGCATCAGTGTGCTACCCTGCCCAAGCTGTGGCTGTCTTTAAGGTGAATATGTTTTTAGACTAACCTTGTAACCAATTAGCAGTGGTATTGTTGTAGTATTCATGCAGTAAGACACAGTTTTTTTCTTGTTACCAAGGTGACAGGAAAGAAGATGTATGCTGCAGGCCAGTGGAGCCATGCTGCTGTGTCTTCATTGCTCTCCTCTAAGGCTCCAGAGCCTGATGCTTTTCCACAGCCACAGGTTATTTATGATCTTGGACATTCAAACTGAGGCAGTGTGGTCAAGGTTATGAATGAATACAAATTTGGAATGTCAACACAGAGTTCGAGAGAGCTTTATCTAGTACCGTGTGGTGTGTTTTGGGGAGTAAAATTGAAACGGTATACACAGAAATGTATTTCATTCTTTTCAATTATTTAATTTTTTTTTCTTTTACACAATATATCTGGGTTTGCGAGAGAGTGGTATTTGAATACATTTCTTTAATTGAAGAGGAATGTTAATTAGGGGTGCACGAGATCCATTTTTTGGAACCGATATCGATAACTTCCTGCTCCTCAAAGCCGATACCGATATCGATAACCGATAATAAATATATAATTTTTAAAATGTATAACCTGAGTTTTTGAACACCTGGAGGTTTAAAAAACAGTGGTGGATTCAACATAGATTTGCCTTTGAACAGATTTTTCATAATGACATGAACAAAGCAGTGCGTTTCACTTCTGCACTGCCTGACAGCCAGCTAAGAATGAATGCACTTCCATAAACCACAAGGCTTGGTCTTTTCTTGCTTTTATGGGAAGACACTCGTCTTAATATTATGAAAGTACTACAGAAAAATACACATATTCAATACTCAATATACAACAAACTGCACAATACGCTTATATACACAACTATTATATGTATAGCATACCACACTAGCTTGAGCTACTAAAGCATTGGCTGGCTTCTATAACACATCTTATGAAGTTCTGTACATATGACCCTTCACCACAGAAGTAAACATATTTTGCACATCCATATGTAATAGCAAACATAAAATACTTACATATATTTCCGAGGCGGAAACGTAACAGAAAGCATTCACGACTGTCAATGCTACCGCTAGACACCGCAATGTGTCAGTGATTGAACCAAACTACTGTAACAAAAAATAGGTGCATTGAATTATTCTGACCAGCAGGTGGGAGCAATGCCCCGCAAATGGTCAACTGATTTCCCATACTATTGTGTAAACTGCAAAGCCAGAACAGTACATATTATCGGTCCTATTATAAATAATATTGGATTTATCGGGATGACGTCATAATTCCTATTATCGGACCAATAATTATCGTGCACCAGTAATATTAATCAAACCATGGGTTAATTGCATTATTATTTCTAAGCATACTGGAGAACTTTCCGGTGTGACTGCCTCGAAATATTATTATAATTTATATTCTAAGCTATCCTTCGTCACTTTTAACATTATTTTGTGTTGTTGTTATGCAGGATTTTTCTAATACAGCCTCAGTTGAATGTGTGTTGGTTCTCTAAGGCCAACTAATTTAGACTATCGGTACTTAGTCGAAATCTCCAATGACGATTGCAGCTAAGTAGAGGAATTCATCTTTTTTTCATTTGCACCACAGTCCAATTCCACACAGTGGTCAGAATTTTTAATGAACAATTAATGGACTCAATTTTTTTCCAGTCCCTGTGAGCCATCAGTAGTGTTACCAGCTTAGTGCGAATCATGTGGTAATACATCTAAAATATTAGCTCTGACATTGTTTTAAAAAAAAGATAATAATTTTGTAGTTTTGTGAAGTTATTACTTTTGTTGTGAATTGGAAAAAGTGGTTGGTTGAGCAGATTAAATATTAACTAAAAATTCTAAAACATCTCGTTTTGATTGCTTTCCTTTTACAATTACTTCACAGGCTGCGCCACCTCCAGACGCTGCAGTGGTTGACGAGCCTCGTCACGCCTCAGAGCCAGGCTCGGCACAGCACGCTGCCATCTCAGACACCGAGACGGGATCAGTGGAGTGTGTTCCAACCGCTGATAAACTCATCATTGCTATCGCAGCAGAAGAGATGTCAGTCACAAGCACAGAGATCTCAGCCGAGCAAGTCCCTGCAGAGATAGGTACAAAGAATATTGATCTCTGTCTCTCTGTTTCTCTGTCTTTATTTCTCCATGTCACTTCTATCACATGAAGCATCTACTGTCATTCACACTTATGTTTTAATTCTGCCATTTGTCCACAAAAGCTCCTGAAGAATCACTTCACTCTGTTCAAAGTGAGGTGCCTCAAGCCCATGAAGAAGCAGCAGAGGGCGCTCTTGCTTTATCTGAAGATCCAGTAAAATCATTAGAGGTCACCTCATTTGACGGGCCACCTACTGAGGCTTTGCCTGCTGAGCCCACACCAAGTTCAGAACCTGAGACCAAGGAGTTTGCTCAAGTTGAATCGTCTCCAGCTAAGGTTCCTGCTTGCATAGAGGAGCCGCCTACTCCAAAGACCTCAAATGAACCAGCAGGTAGCACTAATATTCTTCATTTCACCATGAATCTTCTTTATTGGTTGCCTTTCACACTTGATCTAAACACAAAATATTGATTAGAACAAGTAACATGCCAATTGAATTGGGCTGCCACAATCATTTATTGTAAATAAGTTCGACTACATCGAGGGGAGATGAATGCAATGCAAGAACCTGTCATTTTATTACCAAATGTATCACATTTCATATACCTAAAATTTCATGATTTTGAGACTAATTCAGAATTTTGACATTTCTTTTTGAAAAAAAAAAATGATGGAGGCAAGTCGACACATGCATCTGCAGGTTCCACGAGGAAAAAAAACAGGGTTTAGGCAAGGCAAGGCAAATTTATTTATATAGCACAATTCAACACAAGGCAATTCAAAGTGCTTTACATCACATGAAGATCATAAAAATCACATTTAAATCAATACAACGTAAAAACCAAGACAAAAGATCGCATTTAATCACAAATAGAATAAAAATAAATAAATAAAAATAAAACAAAAATATAACAAAAACTACTACTACTAATAATAATTGAAATCAGCATAGAGTCACAAAGAATTCCCATGGTTTAAAAAGTGGAATTTATTGCAAACACGCACTCAAATGGCATTGATATAGTAAATCACATACGCGAAATGTACCAAAATGTAAGTGGTCGTTTAAACACTAAGGGGAGACACTCTTGACGGGATTTATTCTTTCATCAAACCATTAATTTCTCTTACATCCACCAAGTGGATCCAGAGGAGCAGCTGTGGGCTGTCAATTGTGAAGTCTGGCTCACGAAGCATTCATGCTTCACATTGTGGAAGTGATTGTTCTCTTTGGGACATCTCAGATAAAACTTCAGGTTTAAGGCTTTTGTTTGTGCCTTTTTAACGGCTTCTTTTCATTGCAGAATTACTCATTTTTATAAATCTTGTCATTCACTGCAGCTCAGTCACATTCTCGTATAAGATGTTCACTTTGCTGCAGCTGATTTATTCCTAATGTAATACAATGATTTTATGTTAGGTTCTATCATTGTTTCATCTGCGTGGCTGCCCTGAAGAAAACAAAATGGAATGGGAAAATTTCTTTCTCAACATTTTTTTGTTTTTTCCATTAGAAAAAATTCTGAAAGTCGCAAAAATGAAATTATTTTGAACCTATTAAAGGTAAACAATGCATGAACATCAATCTATTTACAAAACTCCAAGCGTTTTTTTTTAAATAAACATCTAAACCCTTTCAACCGTTCACAATTAAATACAAAGCACATCAACAACTTCACCCATCCGTCAACTGATAACCACTAAAAATGCACGCATATGTCAGGTTTACATTTCAGAACAAATTGTATTTTGATGCCTGCGGCTATAAAAAAAAAGGCTGCAAAGCAATTTGAACTAATGCATTACAGACATCTCAATCCTAAAATGCGTGTTTGGTAGGCCAGGAAAATTCAGCTTGTTTTCAAGTCAGTCTAAATTGGTAAAAGTAATAACTGGTTTTGTTTACTTTTGAGTAACATTTCGATGCTAAAAGCTCATTTGCGTTGCCACAATATCCATGTTGGGAACGTGCTCTTCCTCTGTGTTGGCTTGTTAGAGATACTCTTAGTTGTCTTTCAATTTTGTTCTTTTATGAGTTCTGGTCTCCAAGTTGACTGTGTCTTTTGGACAAAAAAAGACTTTTTTTTTTTTCCCCTTTCAAGTGCTTGTACTTTTTAACAAGCCATGCTGCCACAATTCTCTTCTACTGAACAAACGGTTTGATTATCTCACTACAGCTACATGTCATACAGTGATACTTAATATAGCTGGGGACAGAGTCTGTGATTAACAGCCTCTAGTGTAAGATTTTCTATGGAAACACTTTATTTGAATTTGGTGTCATAAAACTGTCATAAGACGACCATAATTGTGACATGACACTGTCATGAACATTAATGAATGGTTATGACAGATATCATTAAGTGTTCTAAACCTAACAAAGTTCCTAAACTCTAATCGCGACCCAAAGACATTTGAAAAAATCAATGATCAAAATCAAAATAACAGTCTTATGACAATGAGTCCAAATAAAGTGTAACCTATTGCAGGAGTTGGTTTATTCGATGGGGCTTTGCAAAGCAAAGGCCTATATAGTAAAAATTATTTTTTTTTGAATGGCGTTCCTATGGTGCGCTGCACAGCCCAAACCGTTTGACGGACAGTCACGGTTCAAATATCAAAATGACGGGAATTTTCGCACAACGCAAGGAATTTTTCGCCCGTAAAGGTGGATTCTTTGAAAAAACGAAAACCTTTCAAAACGCTACTTGTCCTACAATTTTTGACCAAATCGTATAACTTCCACATTCAAAATTCATGGACGCTAAGCGGCATGAAAGTTGTCTATAGAGTTTGGCAAAAATTGTACAGTTCCCCCAAAAATTCACCATTCTTTTCTAACGGGATGCCATCGACAGCCATGTACGTCCAAATTTCCCTTTCATTTTCAATGGCAGGAAAACATAGGTTCTTGTGATTTTTTTGACCATTTACCATTACAGCCCATTGATATTTTTTGAGATATCAAGAGGATGTGTCCAAGAAATGTCCCCAAATCAACAGGAAGTGACCTGATATCAACAGGAAGTGCCACCAAAATGACCCCAGATTAACAGGAAGTGACCTGATAGTTCTTTATCTACCAGCAGAGCCCCATCATAATTTCACCAGAAATTGCAGTTTCTAGTTCAAAATGTAAAATTTATTAGACATATGTATATTATACATCTCTTGCATGGAGCTAGTCCGAGAGAGATTGACAGTCATGTTTGGATTCCTCCATTTTCTAATACCTTATTTTTCGGACTATAAGTCAATTTTTTTCATAGTTTGACTGGGGGTGCGACTTATAAGCAAATTATGTGTGAAATTATTAACACACTATGATATCATTTCACATGTTATTTTGGTGTTTTGGAGTGACACTGATGTTTGGTAAACTTGTTAGCATGTTCTTTATGCTATACTTATCTGAATAACTCCTAAAAGCTATGGCCACGTTCGCGTTCTGCCTTTGGCAATGTGTGTTCAATTGTAATATTGTATTTTTTTTATATTGAAATGCATGCTTTTAGTTTGTGGCGCTTTAACGCCCACATGGGGGCGCACTCGCACTTGTTTACGTGAAGAAGAGCGCTCAGACGCCAGAAGAAGACGGACAGCTACCCAGCTCTGATTGAGTGGGCGAGTTAGCAAGAGAGAAACATGGCTTCGAACCTACGTTCATTGTTTATGCTTGTAAAATATCTCTACAGAGGCAACGCCAGTGTGTATCATCTTTTCTGTTGTTGTTGTGTGTTTTCCACCCGCCATCGGACACTTAGAGCCAGTTGTGTGGTTGTTTGATCAATATGCTAATACCAGCGAGTGCATGCTAACCGTTTGTGTCATTGCTGTAATAGCACCTAATTATCATTTATTTACGTTGATGCGAACCTGTTTGGTATCGAGGACGAAATTGATTCCGCAAATTATACGGACGTCCAGAATCGTCATTTGGGAGTTTAGCTCGCTGCATAGCCAGGACCGAGCCGTAGCGTCCTGGTGAGGACTGTATATTCGCATTTCTTTGTTCATGCACTGTACACTTATTCAGCATGTTGTTTTCTATTGTATTTTTATATTAAATTGCCTTTCAAGATGACATATCTGTTCTATGTGTTGGATTTTATCAAGTAAATTTCCCCCAAAAATGTGCCTTATACTCCGGTGTGACTTATATGTTTTTTGTCTTCGTTGGGCATTTTATGGCTGGTGCGACTTATACTCAGGTGCGACTTGTAGTCCGAAAAATACGGTAGTTGTTCCAATGGTGAATCTTATGTCACCAAGCTTCTTGGCAACTGCCCCGTAATCTTTTCCAGCCTTATAGAGGTCTAAAACGTGGTACTGGTGTCTTTGGACAGCTCTTTGGTCTTGACCATGTTAGTAATTGAAGTCTTCCTGATTCTATGGGGTGGACAGGTGTTTATATACAGCTAACTGCCTCAAACAGGGCAAAAAGTCAGACTCAAAAGGTCTACCTACACTTATTCATTGGACGTTTTAACGGCGACTAACAGGTCTTTGAGACCTTATGTTCGACTTATATTCAGGTGCGACTTGTAGTCCGAAAAATACGGTAGTTGTTCCAATGGTGAATCTTATGTCACCAAGCTTCTTGGCAACTGCCCCGTAATCCTTTCCAGCCTTATAGAGGTCTAAAACATGGTACTGGTGTCTTTGGACAGCTCTTTGGTCTTGACCATGTTAGTAATTGAAGTCTTCCTGATTCTATGGGGTGGACAGGTGTTTATATACAGCTAACTGCCTCAAACAGGGCAAAAAGTCAGACTCAAAAGGTCTACCTACACTTATTCATTGGACTTTTTAACGGCGACTAACAGGTCTTTGAGGTTCACAATTCTAGCTAATAGACAGGTGTTCAGATACTTATTTGCAGCAGTATAATACAAATAAATTGTTTTAAAAAATCATACACTGTCATTTTGGGATTTTTTTTAAGATTGTCTCTCACAGCGGACAAGCACCTTCCGTGAAAATTTCAAACCAACTCATCATTTCTAATTGGGATAACTTGCAAAATCACAGGGTGTTCAAATACGTATTTTCCTCACTCTATATACAGTATGATAAATTTTATTTTTTTAATTGTTAGCCATTCTGTAGAGAAATCAAGTACAGATGACCATTGTGGTGACCTCTTATGTTTTCCCACCACCAGTGCCAGTTGTGGAAACCGACGAACCAGTGGTGGCTGAATTGGGGCAGGAAGGCTCACAGATACACACAGACACACATGCTGAACAGCCAGGTGCAGACAGAAAAGGTACCGTGTCACAGGTCATTGTGTCATTGGATTAGGTAAATGTGGTATAACTTGATAGAGAGCGGTTGTAGCCTTCCTGACTTTCTACTGCTAGAGCACACGAGCAGAGAGGAAAAGAAGAAGATAAATTGTATTTAAAGATTAGAGTTGTCACCAAAAAACAAAGCAAAAATCTTACTCTGTTGTTACATTTCTTTTGCTGGCCACCAGGAGAAACTGGGTTTACACCGGATCCAGCCCTCTTGGACTTTGGCCAGTCTAATCCTGAGGACGAAGACCTGTACAGCACTCGCTGATAAAGCCAGCTGTCACACAGCTCATCCAGATCGATACACTGTATCGTCACATAGAATTAAAGGTGCATAAAAAAGTTTTAATTCCTGACGCAAAATTTTTACTCACAGCTCAAAGTGGTTTAAAATGGTAGAAAAACAGATGTGAGTGCATGTGTCCTACAGATGGCTGACTGTGTAACCGTCCCTCTCTATGATGTTTTGCAACTATTCGCTGAAATGTTGCCGTTCCCACTGTTCGGGTTTCTCAATGCAGCGGTGCACCATGTTGAGCGGTTCGTAACACTGCATGCCAAATGACCATGAGAAAAAGGTGGATGTAAAGTTGTGCAATTTTATCACCAAAAAATGTCTTCACTTATTGATTGAAGAAGTCAAATAAATCTATATTTTTCATGAATTCACGTTTTGAGTGAGTTATCTGCCTCAACAACTGCTACTAACGATATACAAGGGCGTAGGTTTGCATAGGGACGGTAGGGACATAACACTACCAACTTTTCAGGATGCTCAAATTGTCCCCACCAACGTTTAAGCGACCTTATTTGAATTTTACAATGAGTTCAGCTATGAAGGTAATTTAGATTGTCTTCCCTTGTGTTGTTAGGATAGAATTGTCCCTGTCATTATTAAGTGAATTACTTTTATTATGTTCAGACTTATGTTAGCCCCTTTTCACTTGCTGAATGTACCGGTCCATTTTTTCCCCCTCAAATACATGTTTGATTGGCTGATGACTAGAACCCCCACTTTCACACAATCCCGACAGAAATACATGTCAATATGCTGCCTCCTCCGCCCCCTTTGAAGAGGAGGGATATTAGAAGGTTTTTTTTTTTTTTTCCGGGCAGCAGCAACAGCCACTGTAAGTAATGTAAAAATATGTCAATGTTGTGAAGGTGGGGAACATGCCACTAATTTTGCTACTGAAAGTCCGACCTGCATCAGAGTTGGCATAACATTAAACTGTGTGAACTTGCTAACGTGTGAAACTCGAGTAGAAAGCTGCCTAGAGGTGTCTTCCAACTATGTATGTTTTCTACTGTCAACTTTAATTCAATTGTGCATTTGTGCATTTATTCATTAATTAAAATGTATTTATTTTGTACTTCATTAAAAAAAAAAAAAGTATATTTGCAGCCTATGCACAAAAACACAACCACTGTAAATTTCCTTGAAATGAAGGAAGCATTTTGGAAAAATGACTTTCTCCCTATGAAAATAATTTTAACTTTTTTCATTTTTATGTAGTAACCAGCTATTTTTGAGAAATGTATCCAATCTGTTTGGTCTTATTAATATCCCTTCCCCAGCAAAAAGTGTACATGCAGCTTATGCTGTAATAGCGTCCCTACCAATGTTGAGACCAAACCTACGCCCTTGGTATATGTTTATCAGATGAAATTTGATTCATTTTGTGGGTTTAAAGCTCTTAAAGTTATCATTGTGGGTTCCTTTACCATGCGTGTTATTGTGATACGCATAAAGATTTAATACTGCATACATTTAGCATATCCAACTGTAATTTCTCACAGTGGTATGAAAAAGTATCTGGACCTTTTGGAATTTCTCACATTTCTGCTTAAAATTACCATCAAATGGGATCTGATCTTTGTCAAAATCACACAGATGAAATAACAGTGCTTTAACTAAAACCACCCAAACATTTACAGGTTTTTATATTTTGAAGAGGATTGTATGCAATTAATGACAGAAGAGGGAGTAATAAGTGAACCATCACAGTTAATATTTTGTGGCCCTCCCCTTTGGCAGCAATGACTTAAACCAGACGCCTACTGTAGCTACAGATCAGTCTGGCAAATCAATGTCTAGCATGAATCATTGTCTTTTGGTCATGCCACAGCATCTCAATGGCGTTCAAGTCTGGACTTTGACTTGGCCACTCCATAACGTGTATTTTGCTATTCTAAAACCGTTTTGAAGTTGATTTACTTCTGTGTTTTGGATCATTGTCTTGTTGCAGCATCCATCCTCTTTTTAGCTTCAACTGTCTGACAGACGGCCTTAGGTTTTCCTGCAAAACATCCTGATAAACTTTTGAATTCATTCTTCCATTAATGATTGCAAGTTGTCCAGGCCCTGAGGTAGCAAAACAACCCCAAATCATGATGCTCCCTCCACCATGCTTCAGGTGTGGATGAGGTTTTGATGTTGGCTCCCAAACAATTCAATTTTGGTTTCGTTTCTTTCTGTGGAGTGCCCAAGTGCCTTTTTGCGAACATTAAACGAGCAACAATTTTTTTTCAGACAGCATTGGCTTCCTCCGTGGAGTCCTCCCATTAACACCATTCTTGTCAACATATAGTTGATGTTTGCACAGAGATGTTGGACTCTGCCAGTGATTTCTGTAAGTCTTTAGCAGACACTCTATGGTTCTTTTTTACCTCTCTGAGTATTCTGCACTGAACTCTTGGCGTCATCTTTGGTGGAGGGTCACTCCTTGGGAGAGAAGCAACAGTGCCAAACTCTATTTATAAACAACTTCTTTGACTGTCAATTGATGAACATCCAGACTTATAGAGATGGTTTTGTATCCTTTCCCAGCTTTATAAAAATCAACAATCCTTGATTGCAGGTCTTCAGACAGCTCTTTTGACCGAAGCAAGATGCACATCAGACAATGCTTCTCATCAAGACATTTCTTACCAGGTGTGTGTTTTATAGTGTGCAGGGCAGCTTTAAACCACTCATCAGTGATTAATTTCAGTTGCTCTTTAAGTCTCCTTAGGCAGAGGGTTCACTTACCTATTTTCCCCCTTCTGTCATTGTTAGCATGCTATCATTAAAATATGAAAACCTTTCAATGTTTGGGTAGTTTTAGTTAAAGCACTGTGTGATTTTGACAAAGATCATATTTGATAGTGATTTTATGCAGAAATGTGAGAAATTCCACAAGGTGCAGATACTTTTTCATACCACGCCCCACTGGTTCTAGTTGTCAATTGATTTCCTTTAAGTGTTGAGAAAATACAGTACAGTCCATGTACTGAGTATGAGAAACATGATGGTATTGTTTGTTCTTGTGTGGGAGTGTGTGTATGTATTCCTTGTTGGCTCTACCAGGAGCCATTTTCAGTGTGCTCAAAATTTTCTGGGATATTTTGTCAACATTAATTTTGGATGATGTCCATAATGATAAGTCATATTTTTCAATGGTCTGACAATTCAACTCATTTAACCTGTACTGCTTGTTTATTTTTTGGGAGGAGGTGGGGGTTCCTAATATGTAATATTGTTTACTGGAGTTTTGTTTCTGGCCTCTTGGTTATAACTATAGGCTAATGCCGAATCATAATTCTTCCCTCATCCTCAAATAATCGTACACTTAAACACATGAAACAAATATTAGCCCCATCAATCAGCATCTGATCTCAGTGACTGCAGCAATGAACATTGCTACCAGCCTCATTCTATGCCGCTCCTGTCCCCACTGTCAGTCACATCAATCTTAAATGTCCCTTATCAACAACAGAGGAAACGTTAATCTGCGACATTGATGCAGAGCCTTCACCAAGATTTCAAATCTTTCATTATTTTTGACACCAGCCCCCATGCTTATTCCTAAACATGTGACTTTCAAATTGTAATTTAACATCAAAATGAACAATTTAACACAACCTGATTCTATTGATACCGGTTTGGTCATATTTTGCCTCACAAAACAGGCACAAAACTATAGTGTAGACTAAGCCTGTCGCAATATGCAATGATTCCATTTATCGCACGATAAATAAAAATGAAGGCGGTAATTTTTCCGGTGCGATTTATCGCCTCGCATGCACGTGCGTGCGCGCGTGCGGCAGACGTGCTGTCAAAATTTTTGATTCCTTGTTACCAACTGGGCAAAATGCATCTTCGTTCCAGGTCCGGCAAAAAATGGCGCCGGAGCCAATCGTTCCCATTATATCCGATTGTTCAACGTATATCTGGGCGCTCCCGTCAGGGGTGACATTTCACACGGGGCGGCTATTTTTCGGCACAACGCCGGATAATGACTCAATGCATTGTATGGCGGCGCGTCAGGACGCAGCGGCTTACAGCTCTCCCTCGAAGTGCACGTTTTTGTATTTTATGTGTGTTTTAAATGTTTGTTTCGCGTCACCCAAGGACTCACACTTAAGCTACACTCGCACTGATCTGATAGACATCGGTAATCGGCAACAAATGACTATTTCCAATGAATTCCACCACACTTTTAACATTCCGGAGGAGCTAGCGAGAACACCGGGGCCTCCGTGGATTGTTGTCGGGTCTGGCAGGCGTAAGAGGCGCAGACGCGAGAGAAAGCAAAAGCGGGGCTGTAGGGCGGGCCTGCTAGCCAAGCTCAGGAAACAGCCACTGAAGCCTCCGCTACCAAGCCTCTTCCTCTCCAACGCCAGATCCCTTGTAAACAAAATGGATGATTTGGAAGTACAGCTTGCTGGGAACCGCTACATCCGTGAAAGCAGCGCACTCATCATTACGGAGACATGGCTACAACCGCAAATCCCCGACGCCTCGGTACAGCTAGCAGGACGCACGCTACATAGATGGGACAGGAATCGCGACCCCGGGAAAAACCGAGGAGGGGGGCTCTGCATTTACGTGAATGAAGGTTGGTGCAACAACAGTACTGTCTTGGACAAACACTGTTCTCCTGACCTGGAATTCGTGTCCGTGAGATGCAGACCTTTCTTTCTGCCGAGAGAGCTAGCAGCTGTTATTATCACTACAGTGTATATACCACCAGATGCTAGCGTCCAAACCGCCCTCTCTCTGCTAGCAAACACCATAAACAATCATCAGCGTGCCTATCCAAACGGTGCGCACATCATAGCTGGAGACTTTAATAAGGCCAACCTTAAAACCGTGCTGCCCCAATTCTACCAACATGTGAAGTGTGCAACGAGGGGCGAGAACACTCTGGACCATGTTTACTCAAACATAAAACATGCTTACAGAGCGATCCCCCTCCCCCACCTCGGACAGTCTGACCATCTTTCCCTGTTCCTACCCCCCGCATACACCCCACTCAGCCGGCAATCAAAGCCACAAAGACACTTAATAACCACCTGGCCTGACGATGCACTCCCCCGGCTTCAGGATTGCTTTGAGCGAACACAATGGGACATTTTCCATCATGAGGACCTGGCCACATTCACGGATGCGGTGCTATCCTACATCAAGCACTGCATTGACACAGTCACCGGGGTGAAAAACATTCGGGTGTTCCCAAATGAAAAAGCATGGATGACTGGCCAGGTACGCGCACTCCTTCGCACCCGAGACGTAGCCTTCAGATCTGGTGACCGAGCGCAATACAGCAGGGCTCGGGCCGACCTGAGGAAAGGTATCAGTGTTGCCAAAGCAGACCACAGGAGGAGGATGGAGGAGCAGCTCACAAACCCCAGGCAGATGTGGCAGGGCATCCAGGCCATCACAAACTACAGGGGCTCTGCTGTGTCAGCCGGGGACTCAAATGCGGCATTAGCGGAGGAGTTGAACAGCTTTTTCGCCCGCTTTGAAGCCCGGGCGCAGCACACAGCCACACCACCCCCTGGACCACCACCTCCGCCTCTACTACAGAACACACCAACTACCAGCACACCTCCACAACCCCCACTTCAACTAACAGCAATCACCGGCACTCCTCAGTTCATCTTGAGGGTGACGCCTGAGGAGGTGAGAGGAGTACTCAGGGCCGTCAACCCCAGGAAAGCCACTGGACCAGACGGAGTACCAGCAAAGGTGCTGAAGGCCTGCGCTGATCAACTAGCACAGGTCTTCACAAACATTTTCAACAGGTCACTGGAGCAAGCCATCATCCCAACCTGTTTGAAATCCGCCACCATCATCCCTGTCCCCAAAAAGTCACCTACAACCTGCCTCAACGACTACCGCCCCATAGCACTCACCCCCGTCATAACGAAATGCTTTGAGAAACTGGTTCTTCGTCACATCAAAACCTGTCTCCCCCCCACCCTGGACCCACATCAGTTTGCATACAGGCCTAACAGATCGACGGAGGACGCAATAGCCACAGCTCTTCACTCTGCGCTGAGCCATCTGGAGAGGAAAGGGAGTTATGTCAGAATGCTCTTCATAGACTACAGCTCAGCTTTCAACACCATCTTACCGGACATCCTAATCCCCAAGTTGTTCAGCCTGGGGCTCCCATCATCTATCTGCTCATGGATTAAAGACTTTTTAATCAACCGGCCCCAACAGGTGAAACTGGGCCGCCACCTTTCATCTACCCGCACACTCAGCACTGGCTCACCGCAAGGCTGTGTGCTGAGCCCACTCTTGTACTCGCTCTACACATATGACTGCAGCCCCTGCCACCCGGAGAACATCATCGTCAAATTTGCTGACGACACTACAGTGGTGGGGATGATAACAGGGGGAAATGAGGTGGCCTACAGGAATGAGGTCCTGAACCTGGAGAGGTGGTGTGCAACTAACAACTTGGCACTAAACATCTCCAAAACAAAGGAACTCATCCTGGACTTCCGGAGAAACAGCACCACTCCTGCCCCCCTATACATCAAAGGTGAATGCGTTGAGCGAGTGCAGTCATTCAAATTTCTAGGGGTCCATATCTCTGCGGACTTATCCTGGTCAACAAACACGTCAGCCTTGGCCAAGAAGGCCCAACAGCGGCTACACTTTCTAAGAGTGCTCAAAAAGGGACAACTGAGCACAAGCCTGCTGGTGACCTTCTACCGTTCCACCATAGAGAGCCTGCTGACCTACGCTGTGTCAGTGTGGCACTCAAGCTGCACAGTGGCAGGTAGGAAAAGACTGCAGAGGGTGACCAACACAGCCCAAAAGATCATCGGCAAATCCCTGCCTTCCCTGGCTGACATCTATGCCTCCAGATGCCTGAACAGAGCAAAACGCATAATAAAGGACACCACACACCCCGGCTTCCATCTGTTCAACCTGCTACCCTCTGGCAGGCGATACAGATCTATATCGGCTAGAACTAATAGACTTAGAGACAGCTTCTTCCCTAAAGCTGTCACAATACTCAACTCCAGTCTGCACTGAGTAACAATATCGTAAACTTTTTTTTTTTTTTTTTTTTTTTTTTCTCTCACTGTTAATAACCAATATTTATCACTGAAAGGTATCACACGTCACTTTTACCTATACTACTGCCACGATCTACAAATGGACTGTAAAACTGAAATGTTTTATTGCACTGTTAATAACCAATATTTATTACCGATGCTGCTATCAAATATCACTTTACCCTTACTTTTTGACCCTTTTTATATTGTTTTATCTTGCGATATGTAAATATATACATATGTAGATATATAAATATTTACATATAGACATATTTTTTAAATTTTGCATATTGGAGACTGTATATACTATTCTGTGTGTAAGTATGTGTGCACTCTATAGGGCAGCTTTGAATTTCATAACACTTTGTGTAATGACAATAAAGGCATTCTATTCTTCTATTCTATTCTCTATTTACAACAAAGTCCGCCAAAACATTGTTACCGACTTGGCTGCTACGAACAACCTCGCTTTGACAACCGACAGCTGAATGGAAATGATGAACATTGAGTGGCAAATTAAGAGCGCTGTGCTTCAAACTCGTCCTGTTTATGAAAGCCGATTGTCATATGCTGGTGTTGTGCAGTAATGAGCAGACGTGACTTCAGCGGCGTTTCCTAACTTTTTTAATGCGCACACACACTAGATATCATGAAATGGCAAACTAAATGTGCTACGTCCCATGCCATTGGCTACGTGAGCCCAGAGTGATGGGACACGTAGTCCATATACTACATAGATGAATTCTAAACTGTCATGACTGAATGGAAGGTAAGAAGGCCAAATCAATCCATACCAGTGACTATAGATAATGTTGCAAATATTGTTAATTCAGTACGTGACACAGATGGATTCGGACCACAAATAGGATGTCTTGCTCATGTAGTAAACCTAGCTGCTAAGAGAGCTGTTGCAATCAACAGTGTGCCCCCCCTCACGTTATAAACAGTAAAAATTGTTCTCAGCACATTTATACAAAACTTTTTCAGATCAGCAAGAAGTAAGCACATAAATATTATGCACTAAAATGCATGTCTATATGATGGCAATTTAATTTTTGCTCGTTAGCAAAAAAAAAAAAAAATTTTTTTTTTTTTAAGAGCATTAAATGTATTGAATCGGATCGAAAATTGTGTCCCCCGTATCGAAAATTGTACCGAACTGTGATTTAACTGTATCGTTGCATCCCTATGGAACACCATTGCAGAAGCTATAAGGGGAAAAGTTTTCATTTGCCTAAATGCTTAAGTTATTAAGTGCAATTTTATTTTCTTTTTTCTTGAAAAACACATTTTATTTATGCTGTGTTTCTGTGCGGTATTAATATTGTTGTCTTTTACTTAAGAGGCATGGTCTATTTTTTATAGTTGTGATTTCTTAAAAAGTATTTTTGGATTCAAGAGTAAATATTTATCGCGTTTAAATGGGTGTACTTGATCTATTAATATATACTGTATTCTCACTGTGTTATTGTAAATTGGTTTTTAAAAAAATTGGGGGGGGCGCAATAATATCGCATATTCTAATAATTTATGAGATAAATTATCGCACACTAAAATTTGTTATTGCGACAGGCCTAGTGTAGACACTGTAACAGTAATAAAGTGTAAGTCAGAATGCTATTATGGATTTTGAGTGGACTCTGTCCAACAATAATGGACAAAAATCAGCTGAATTTTTCCTTTATCCCAGACAATGTATTTTAGGCTGTTTTATTTACCTGACAAAATCAGGACAAAAATCAGGTTTTGCATCCATCTGATACTTACAGACAAATATGGAGAGTTGATTCTGTTACATGAATCTTAGGTCTGTAATCAAAATCACTACAAAGTTTACACAGAATGACCCAATTATGTCTAAAATCTAGAATTCTTTGACATCGATAAACAGTAGTATAGTAGCAACTTCTATTTGTTTGTCTTTTCATTCAGTCGTTTTATTTCAAAATGTGGTCAAAGAAAATACTCTTTTTACTCAAATGCTGCCAAAACTAACCCGACTGTACTGGCTTGAACTTTAATTGCAGTTTAAAGTTTGTGTTCTGTTATCTCTAGTTCTTCGAGGCAGGAATGTGTCCTCCGCTCGACTCAAAATAAAATACTAAAATACTATAAATATAAAACAAAACAGCCGCTAGGCTTTTACTACAACACAATCTCTGACTCATGCAGTGAGTTCAAAATTGTTTAATGCTTAAGCATTGTTTTTGCTGTATTTATTGCTGTTATTTCACTTTAGTGCTTTCTACTGCACTTCCTTCCACTCCACAGATCATGAGTTAACTGGATCCAGAATTAGGCGCCAAATAACAGTTGTCGTGGTCTGTCAGCATTTTTACACGCATGCAAACCAAATGGAATATTTGTAGCTCTTCATGACAAAGAGATATGAAAGAAACTCAATCTCAACTTGAGCTTCTTATCTACACTTTGGTAAAAACTTCTTGGTGCCACACGTGCAATCTGTTAACATCTTTAGAACATCTTTACGGCTCCTTTGAGGAATTGAACCTCCTCAAATCAGTTTGAGGTTAACCAGCGTAGTGACCCGTTGGTCAATCTGTGCTTGCTCATGTGAGAGGAAACAAATGGGAGAACAAGATGTCAAATGAATATCTCTTGCGATCTTTTTCTTCCCTAATGGTTACACAACAATCTGGGAACCAAGTAGCCTGTGGCATCTCTTTTTGCTGTTGAATAATGCTGAGGGACCGTCTATTTATTTATTTATTTTAAATCAAGCGCCAGATGTCACAAACACCGAACAGGAACATGTTTATCCACCAAACACATGAGTGAAGTAAAACCTCATGCAACATAGCAACATAATATATACAGCGGTATAAAAAAGTACCTGATCCTTTTGGAATTTCTCACATTTCTGCATAAAATCGCCATCAAATGTAATGATCTTTTTCAAAATCACACAGAAAACAGTGTCTGCTTTAACTAAAACAACCCAAACATTTATAGGTTTTCATATTTCAATGAGGATAGTATATAAACATTGACGGAAGGGGGATAAATAAGTAAGTGAACCATCACATTTAATATTCTGTGGCCCACCCTTTGGCAGCAAGAATTTCAACCAGACGCTTCCTGTAGCTGCAGATCAGTCTGGCACATCGATCAGGAATAACCTTGGCCCATTCTTCTCTACAAAACTGCTGTAGTTCAGTCATATTCCTGGGATGTCTGGCATGAATCGCTGTCATTAGGTCATGCCACAGCATCTCAATGGGGTTCAAGTCCGGCCTTTGACTTGGCCACTCCAGAATGTGTATTTTGTTCTTCTGAAACCGTTCTGAAGTTGATTTACTTCTGTGTTTTGGATCATTGTCTTGTTGAAGAATCCATCCTGTTTTTAGCTTCAACTTTCTGACAGACGAACTCGGGTTATGCTGCAAAACATCCTGATAAGATTTTGATTTCATTCTTCCATTAATGATTGCAAGTTGTCCAGTCCCTGAGGCGGCAAAACAGCCCCAAATGCTCCCTCCACCATGCTTCACGGTGGGGATAAGGTGTTGATGTTGATGAGCTGTTCCATTTTTCCTCCACATATGGCATTCTGTTTTACTCCCAAACGATTCAACTGTGGTTTCATCAGTCCTCAAAATATTTTGCCAAAACTTCTGTGGAATGTCCAATTGCCTTTTGTGAACATTAAACAAGCAACAATGTATTTTTTTAGACAGCAGTGGCTTCCTCTGTGGAGTCCTCCCATGGACACCATTCTTGGCAATAGTTTTACATATAGTTGATGTGTGCACAGAAATATTGGACTGTGCCAGTGATTTCTGTAAGTCTTTAGCAGACACTCTAGGGTTCTTTTTTACCTCTCTGAATATTCTGCGCTGAATTCACGCTGTCATTTTCGTGAATGGCCACTCCTTGGGAGAAAAACAACAGTGCCAAGTTCTCTCCAGTTGTAGACAACTTCTCTGACTGTCGATTAATGAACATCCAGACTTTTAGAGATGTTTTTTTTCAATCCTTTCCCAGCTTTATACAAATCAGCAATCGTTGATCGCAGATCTTCAGACAGCTCTTTTGACCAAGGCATGATGCACATCCATTAGACAATGCTTCTCATCAAAACAATTCTTACCAGGCGTGTGTTTTATTGTGGGCAGAGCAGCTTTAATCCACTCATCAGTGATTGGGCACACACCTGACTTAAATTGGTTTCAGTTGCTCTTTAAGTCTCCTTAGGCAGAGGGTTCACTTACTTATTTTACCCCATATGGTATTGTTTGCATGCTATCCTTATTAAGATATGAAAACCTATACAAGTAAATGGTGGTTTTAGTTAAAGCAGACACTGTTTTTACATCTGTGTGATTTTGACAAAGATCAGATCACGTTTAATGGTAATTTTATGCAGAAATGTGAGAAATTCCAAAAGGTTCAGAAACTTTTTCCATACCACTGTAAGCCATGATTCCAACAAGTGATATGCACAAAATTTTTGTCATCACCCCGTAGTTATGGTAGTCATGGCAGCATACACGGAAAATCAGATAACCTGTTTTCCGGATTTGTATCACTTGACATTCACAATGCAGGTGCGACGGCAGTTGTAATGTTCATGTCGGTCAAGAGCTGTGGGCAACATTGCTCAACAAAGCAGATGCATAAGATGGATGAAAATCTATGGATGTAGTAATTTCTTATTTCACAAGTACAATTAAAATACCATGTTTAGTGAATATATATTTTAATTATCAAATTCTCTAATATTTTGTCGCTGTTTTCCATATTATTATTTGTAATTGATTGTCAAAAAACAGATATCGTATTTTATGTGTTTGTTTAAACAGAAATGAAAACCGAACTGTCAAGCTTCTTACAAACGTGAATACCGTCTGAAATTGTTAGTGTCTCAAAATGTTTTCTCTGTGATGGATGCATTGATGGATGTTTCAAAGCCCTTAAACACGATGGTATACTCAGTGTAACCTTCTCTAGCTTCTCTCTGCATGGGATCCCATCGGCTTGTACTGTACAATACATGTACGCCAACGCCCCTGACCCTCAGCCAAAACACAGTAGCTATAACAATGTTCTGAGAACTTCATGTTCTACTTGACTTCGTCATGTTGTTCACTCAGATTTTGCGCACAGAGGAAGTGGATTTTACTATTGTGACCTCTCACCCACAGAGCCACATTTTCCACCAGGGGGACAGTTTTAGGGGTCCAGTTTGTGGTCACAGTCTTCCCAGGGTCTAACCAGCTAGGAAAGACCTCTTATATAAAATAAACAAAGTACACTTCCCAGCAAAACAAACATGTGAGTGTAAGCAATATTAGGGTGTTTGAAACATCATTTGTGTAAGCCTCTTTATTAGTATGCATGATTTATCTGTTTCCCCTGTACAGATGAAAAGGGACTTTAATACAAACAAACAAAAAGTAGATTAGCTCATTTTCAGGAATAACATCGGAGATAACGCTGTTTAATTGCAGCAAGACTCCACAGCAATGAATTTTAACGAGTCCAAAGACTGAAAACAAACTTGGGATGAGCTGCAAAATGATAATGGAATGAGAAAAATATAATTGCCTGTTTGATAAATGCTCATTGAGGGTTTAAGTTTGAGTTCAGTACTCTCTGCTCTATTGCCCCCCTTATCTGCAGCCCGTAAAGGAGTCTCTTCAGCTGCTACACAGTCACACCATACTGTTCATCGCTGTGCCTCACAGTTGGAGTCCAAGCGAAGTGAAGGGCCAATTACTATCTGTTTACAGGAGTAAACCCATGCTGGAATGCCATGAATTCCATATAAGTGAAAGTGTCTACTAGTGCTCTGCTTTCAACAGATCAATTGTCTGCAGATAGGATAAAGTCAGAATGGCCCTGCAAATATTGACAAAGGTCAAAGGAGAATGTTGAGTTAAAAACAAGTGAAAGGAAGATATACCGACTATGCAATTCTAGCACATGCATGCACAAAAAAATAATACTGTAGAGGCTGTATCAAATAGTATGTTGTTACAAAGACAAAAATATTCAGTTTTTATTGATGCTGTAAGTAAAGTATGACTGCAACAATATTTTTGTTATTCTACTTGTAGATAAGAATTGTTTCGACTTAATATCATAACAGCATATTGTTTATTCTACGGTATATAAGGACTTGTTGGAAGTGCTTTTGAATGCATTAAGAAATGTCCACTGAGTAAAAAAATGTTGGTACAATAATACAGTGGGGCAAATAAGTATTTAGTCACCCTCCAATTGTGCAAGTTCTCCTACTTGAAAAGATTAGAGAGGCCTGTAATTGTCAACATGGTTAAACTTCAACCATGAGAGACAGAATGTGGAAAAAAAATTACATTGTTTGATTTTTAAATAATTTATTTCCAAATTAGAGTGGAAAATAAGTATTTGGTCACCTACAAACAAGCAAGATTTCTGGCTATCAAAGAGGTCTAACTTCTTCTAACGAGGTCTAACGAGGCTTCACTCGTTACGTTGTATTAGTGGCACCTGTTTTAACTCATTATCATTAAAGACACCTGTCCACAACCTCATTCAGTCACACTCCAAACTCCACTATGGCCAAGACCAAAGAGCTGTCGAAGGACACCAGAGACAAAATTGTAGACCTGCACCAGCCTGAGAAGACTGAATCTGCAATAGGTCGAATGCTTGGTATAAAGAAATCAACTGTGGGAGCAATTATTAGACAATGGAAGACATACAAGACCACTGTTAATCTCCCTCGATCTGGGGCTCCATGAAAGATCTCACCCCGTGGCATCAAAATGATAACAAGAACGTTGAGCAAAAATTCCAGAACCACACGGGGGACCTAGTGAATGACCTACAGAGAGATGGGATTACAGTAACAAAGGCTACTATCAGTAACACAATGCGCCGCCAGAGACTCAAATCCTGCACTGCCAGACGTGTCCCCCTGCTTAAGCCAGTACACGTCCAGGCCCGTCTGCGGTTCGCTAGTGAGCATTTGGATGATTCAGAAGAGGACTAAAATAGAACTTTTTGATAGAAACGCAGGTTCTTGTGTTTGGAGGAGAAAGAATACTGAATTGCATCCGAAGAACACCATACCCACTGTGAAGCATGGGGGTGGAAACATGCTTTGGGGCTGGTTTTCTGCAAAGGGACCAGAACGACTGATCTGTGTGAAGGAAAGAATGAATGGGGCCATGTATCGAGAGATTTTGAATGAAAATCTCATTCCATCAGCAAGGGCATTGAAGATGAGACGTGGCTGGGTCTTTCAGCATGACAATGATCCCAAACACACAGCCAGAGCAACAAAGGGGTGGCTTCGTAAAAAGCATTTCAAGGTCCTGGAGTGGCCTAGCCAGTTTCCAGATCTCAACCCCATAGAAAATCAGTGGAGCGAGTTGAACCAGCAACAGTGTGTGAAAAGCTTGTGAAGAGTTACAGAAAACGTTTGGCCTTCATTATTGCCAACAAAGGGTACATAACAAAGTATTGAGATGAACTTTTGGTATTGACCAAATACTTATTTTCCACCATGATTTGCTAATAAATTCTTTAAAAATCAAACAATGCGATTTTCAGTTTTTTTTTTTTTCACATTCTGTCTCTCATGGTTGAGGTTTACCCATGTTGACAATTACAGGCCTTTCTAATATTTTCAAGTGGGAGAACAATTTGTGGTTGACTAAATACTTATTTGCCCCACTGTAATTCATATGCCCAACACGCAAGTCTTCTATGCTTGTTTTCACCCCATTTTTGGTATGCATAAAACTGCAAAATATGGTTGACACATTTCCAGAGGTTGGTAGAGTAGCCAAAAATTTTACTCAAATAAGAAAAGTATTACTTCAAAATAAAATTACTCAAGTAAAAGTAGTTTTTTTTTAATATGGTATTTTTTTCTCAGCAAGTTATCTATATTAACTGTTAATATTATACTCTATAAATACTATTATATAACCACATTAAGACAAAGTAATATAAAAAATATCATTGAATTCCGGCAAGAGAAAAAAAGAAATGAAGCATCATTCACCTCTAGTGGAGAAAACATATTTCCTATTGTGAAACTAAAAGAATTATCTCCTGTTTTCCATGGTCAATCGGTGCTGAATAAAAACTGGGAGAGAGATTAAAATCTGCGCTCTTGGGTCAAAAAGGTCAAATACTTCATTTTTAATGGTGCTTCAAAGACGCCACGTGATTGAACAGGCTGACGAGATCATAGAACGGCCACTATTGGCGTCTCTGGCGGGAAAAAAAAAATTTCTTCATCACAAGCCTACTTAAGTAAAAGTATGGCGTGGTAAAACTACTCTTAGAAGTACATTATCCTCAAAAAGTTACTTCAGTAAATGTAGTGGACTAAATGTAACGCGTTACTAAGCACCTCTGCACATTTCACATAATTATGAAAAAAAAAAAAAGATATTGTTTCAAATCATGGGTACTTATTTATGTCGTAAAGGACTATTTTGCAACATACTATATATTTCAGTTCGGGCTACAGCATAAGGTTCAGTGTGAACTCACATCAGGCCAATGACTGTCATTTAATATGTTAACCTGTATTTGTTTTGTAAGTCTATCTTTGAGAGGAGGCCTTCACCTTCACCACTATGGGAGCCATCATAGCTGAATTCAATCATGTCCAATCAACGTGGCTCTTTTTATTCCCTAAAATGTGGTTCTCTTGTCACACGCAATTTTCGGCAGAAGCTTAATTGTGCCATGATGTAAGTGCCTTTGGACTGCCTTCCAACCCAGATCCTTCGTTTGGACTGAGTTTTCTGCCACTAATTTGTCACTTTGCTGGGCTCTTCACCCCAGACGCACCTTCGTTCTCCTGGAACCATGACCAGTGATCATATAATGTACATTATATGACCATTTTAAAAGGCAAAATGCTGGACCCTACCGAGCCATCATCTGTTCTGCTCAGTGTCAGCTTTCTCGGAGCTATTAGGACACGTCACGATCTGATAGATAGTCAATGGAGCAGAGTGCACACACATCTGAGCAGGCGTGTAAACAGAGGCGTGCATGGCAGTGTTAGATTAAGTGTATCAGGTTGAGCAGGTACTGTATTGAAGCAGACACAAACGCATGCTCACACCATTGATCATAGGAGCAGTGATGTAATCAGTCATAGGGCTTTGCGTGCATCCTTCATTAACTTGCAACCGTGGCTTTAATGAAAAAGCACTGGAGAGAATCTCTCACTGTTTTTGTCCTTCCTCTTTCTCCCTTTTTTCCCTTCCATCCCCACATTCACTCCCTGCAATATATGTTCATCTCTGCTCCTCGTTCATCTCCCTCCCACCCTCCCTCACATGCCCTAGCGGCTGCCTTGACTTCCGCTGGGACAAAGTAAATATTTCCCATGGCTTATCTGACCGCTGGCAGAGTAAGACAGTGTGAGGATAATTAACAAGTAGCCTCCATTTCTCAAATCACAGGACCTAGTGGGGTTTAAGGCCATTTGGCTACCTTAAACCCCACAGGGCTTCATCAACTCAAGGGCCAACACAGAAATTCAGTTTCTTCCTAGTTCCTTCAATACAACGTGTAACACCTGTTGTATAACACTGCAAATTCATGTTTCCCACTGCAAACGAACACTGATGATGCTGCAGTTTTTAGGGCTTGGAACTCTCCAGTTGTCTGTATGTCGGAGCCTAATAGAAACTCAAAGATGTGTATGTAACAACGACTGACTAAAAATAAAATACTGTAATAATAAACACAACATAACTGCAAGGGGAAAAAAATGTCACTCTGATGATCAGCGAAATAGCTCTGATGTGGTTGGATGTGTGCAAAACTTCCATCTTAACTTGATTATGTCTCTCATTGTCCTTTCCGCTAGAAACAAAAAAGGGGGGTTTTAAATGAAAACAATATATTTGTGAATGCTGGCCTATGTCCAGGTACAGTCCCACCCCTCTGATGATGACAGTGTGACGTATGTGCACCTTCCCCTCTTGTGCAATCATCATGGGAGCTATAAGACCCCCCCATAACCTCATCTGGTTTCTCAGAGGCATCAGGCCATGCCCAGCGCTCAAACTCTCTGAGGCACGATATGGTCCGTAACTCTTAAATGAGAGGGGGCCAGTGCAAAGACATGAACTCTTGTCAAATGAGGTACTAAAGCTGCTCAACCTATTGGACTCCACAAACAAACCCTTAAGGTAAAAAAATATATCTTTTTCTTCAAGTTTATGAAATAACTTCACCTTGTTTTTTTTTGTTTTTTTATGTCATGCATGAAAATAAGTTTGATGTAATCCCTCATGTTTGCATGCCCGACAGCCTTCTTTGAATTTGATTATTTCTCTATTAATAATGTATTTTCTGTCACCAGCAAACCAGGCGCTTCCTCTAATATCAAATTAAACTTGACACACTGTTCATATATGGTATGAATGTTTTAAAGCTTAATTTCAGGTATTAATATGGAAGACATGTTTTGAGTCAAATCCAATAAGCAGGCGAGACATCTTCATTTGGATTTCATTAAAATGTGACTGCTAAAAATGTTTTAACTTGCATATAGTATCCAATAAAATGCTCGACCCAAATGCTGAGGTTTTTTCATATTCATAAAAGGTAGCTTACTTTGGTTTTTTTCTTCCTTCCAGCCAACCTCGGAACACTGAAAGGACAGAAGTGGATTTTTTTCCCCATGATGGCAGTCCTAAATGACAGTACCCCCTTGAACTCAACCTTATTTCCTTGTACGACCAAAAACATTGAAAACCAGAATTGCACTGATTGGCCTAAGGTGCCTATGATCACAATCATCCCCACTATCTACAGCATTATTTGCGTTCTGGGCATCATTGCCAACACTCTGGCCGTGTGTGTATTGGCCCACACTAGCACCTCAAGGAGAACTGTCGCCAACACTTTCATGCTTAATCTTTGTGTATCGGACCTTCTATTCCTGCTGTCTCTTCCACTGTGGGCTGTGTACTATTCACAAGGCTACAACTGGCCGTTTGGACAATTGGTGTGCAAGATCTCCGGGAGTCTCCATAATCTTAACCTTTACGCGTCCATATTCTTCATCACTTGCATGAGCATGGACCGATACCTCGCTTTGGTGCATCCACTGCGCTCTCAGAGTGTTCGAGACCCGAAACGGGCCAAGCTCATTTGCATCCTAGTGTGGATTCTGGCGTTTGCTTGCACGGCGCCAACTATGGCACTGAGGACCACTCACTACATCAAGGAGTATGATGTGGAAGCCTGTGCGATTATCTATCCAGATCACGTCTGGTATCAGACCCTGGCCTGGATGAAAGTACTTCTAGGCTTTTTGCTGCCGATGATCATCATCTCTTGTTGTTATTGTGCAATTGGCCGACACTTCCTGGCTGGTTCTGGACTCGTACGTCAGCGGAAGGGAGCATGCTCAAGCAGTACATTTAAATCTTCAGGATCACAGGACAGCTGCAGTAAACCAGAGAGACCCCCGACCCCATGTGTGAACCCCAGCTCAAGCGGAGGCAGACCCAAGGAGGGGAGAGGACTGGAAAGAGTCTTGTGGACTGTGGCTGCTGTTGTCTTGGCTTTCTTCTTTTGCTGGTTCCCATTCCATTGTGTGACATTTATAGACATACTGCAGAGTAATGGCTGGTTGGGCAGCTGCTGGGCAAATTGGACCATCAGAAACCTCACACCCCTCACCCTCTGTTTGGGCTTCTCTAACTCTGCCATTAACCCGGTGCTGTACTGTTTCATTGGAAATCATTTCCGGGGTCGACTAGGCGCCCTTAGTAAGGGTCTGTGTGCACGTTTGAAGGCTCCTGATGAGGATAACAGTCAAAAGAGGGGCTCCTTCAGCACTAGGCTCAGTTCTTTCTCCCGAAAGCTTAGTGACTTGAAAGATCTGGCAATTGTTGAAGCATCTGCCCATACTTAAGCAACTGATTGGGTACCTTAAAACTGGGCAAGTATACAAAAATAAAGAGGGGGAAATAATGTAACCTGAAGATTGAAACTACTTTTCCATAGCTAATTAGAGTAATAAGATGAAAATTTCTTCATGCAAAGTAAGAAGGAAATGAAGCTTACCGTTTTTCTTGATAACACATGAAATAAAGTTCCAGAGTTGTTACTGTTCAATAACCTTCAAATACTGTATTTTTTCTCTATCTGATATCTACTGGCTGTGTGATGTCATCATGAATTAAAGTTCCAGAGTTGTTACTGTTCAATAACCTTCAAATGCTGTATTTTTTTCTCTATCTGATATGTACTGGCTGTGTGAATAGAGGATCACATGGCTTTCATAGAACCCATTGTGGAGCCGGAAGACGTGTTGATGCAGTCTAAATGGACTTTTCTGCACATCCTTGAAAATAAGAAAAAAATATTTCGGGAGAAAAATACTTTGTTGTCACATTGTGCCTGTTCCTCAATGACTACGCTGAAATGGTCTGGATACCAAACCAAGGATGACTACCTTTGGTATGTTATCTTTATGTTTTATTGTTTTTCAGAGTTGTTGTTGTGTAGTTAAAGCTTTTGACATGTGCCGAGGCATCTTTTTGTGCCATGTCTTATAGGATGTTAACTTGACATCGCTCCCTCAAGTTGCATAACACTTCGACACATCAATGCAGACATCTTCGATAATGGAAATAATTGGATGAATATACATATATGTATATGGGTGTATACATATAGAATTTTAAAAAAGACAATTTCAAAATAAAATTGAAAAAATGAGAGAAACATTATTATTCCCTCCTCCTTGGAATAACCTCGCAAAAGATTGCACATATCAAGGCTGCCTAGCAAAGTCTCACACAGATGCTCCGATGATGCATTCCAGTCAATTGATTATCTCTGTCTTCTATTTGTGTCTAGTATAGATCTTCCACATGCCAAATGACCCTGGTCTGCCACTATGTGTGAACACATTTTTTGTTTTCCCTGCTGATGGCTTACAAGCAAGGATGTAGATTTGGTCTCAACATTGGTAGGGACGATATAACTTGCATGTACACTTTTTGCTGTGGACGGGACATTAATAAGACGAACCACATTATTGAACGTGGGTCAGGGCTACATTTCTCATGAATATGAACCTAATTAATTGATAGACTAAATGATCAATACAAAATAAATCTTTGTAATCTGACTTATACTAACTGTCACGTGTATTGGTTCAGGTGATAAACCGATCGAGTCAAGCCTTTGTTTTCAACAACTATGAAAGAAACATTTTGAAAACTTTTAGAAAAAGTCTGGATTTTGTAAGCAAATTTAAATTGCAATATTTGAACATAAATTATATTACATCCACAATAAATAAAAACTTGTTAATAATCTCTTAACTATCCAGGAATGCAAAAAAAATAAACATTTGTTTTAAGAGCACTCGTCTGTCTAAATTAAATATAACTGAAAAAATTCCTTAGTCAGGTTATAACAAAAATAAATAAAAATGGAGCCTTCCTTCAGGTAGAACACTGCTGCTTTTGTCCAAAAGTACAGCAAAACGTAACAAAAAATGAAATTCTTTTAACATTGATTATGATTAATGGATGATTATCTGAAAAAAATTCTGCATAGGCTGCAAGTAGAAATATTTTAATAGGGATGTCCCCAATCCGATAACGTGATCAGGAATCAGGCCGATTGGGTCATTTTTGGAAGGATCGGAATTGGGTGAAAAGGATCAGGTTTTGATTTATTATCATTATTTTTTTTAGGGGCTAATAAGTAACAAAATAATCAAGAAATACTATGATATTGCTAAAAGAAACAAAAATACATGTTTTATACTCCCGGAAAATGCGGAAGAGGAACTGTAACATGTTTGGAACTTTTGTTTAAAAAAAAAAAAAAAATTTAATTAATTAATTTTTAAAAAACACAGTTTTTGTCCTCGGTACTGGATCGGGACTCGGTATCGGCAGATCCTCTAAATCAGTTGACACGGACTCTGGTGCAAAAAAATGTGATCAAGACATCCCTATTTTTTAAATAAATAATTTAGAAAATAAATATATACTGTACATTTTAAATAAATGCAAGTCATCAGCCAATCAAACGTGCGTTTGAGGGGAAAAAATGGACAGGCACATACAGCAAGTGAGAGAGGGTAAATGGAAGTCTGAACATGATGAAAATAATTCACTTAATAATGGTAGGGTCAATTCTATCCTTACAACATGTGAAGGCAATCTACATTTCCTATATAAACAAAGTCATTATATAATGTAAATAAGGTTGCTTAAAAGTTGGTGGGGACAATTGGAGCATCCTGAAAAGTTGCCAGTGTTATTTCTCTACCGTCCCTATGCAAACCTACGCCCTTGCGTACATGAAAAACCAAATCTGATTTTTATTACCGTAATAACAGTATGACAGTGGTGGACGATGTATTCGTGGTGTTTCAAGTATTATGTGTAGTATTTTTAATGATAGGCTATGATTATTGCTCTAACAAACAAAGAACAAAGTAGAAATATCTGCTTATATTTACACTGCTGGCCAGAAGTATTGGCACCCCTGCAATTGTGTCAGATAATGCTCAATTTCTCCCAGAAAATGATTGCAATTACAAAAGCTTTGGTAAAAACATCTTTATTTTACTTGCAATGAAAAAACAGAAAAGAGAATGGGAAAAATGGTAGTCTTCAGACTTCCTAATGCCATGCACACGGTCAAGCAGTCCAGTGCCAGAGGCAGCAAAGCAACCCCAAAACATCAGGGAACCTCCGCCATGTTTGACTGCGGGGACCTTGTTCTTTTGTTTGAAGGCCCCCCCGAAAGATAGTATGGGTTGACACTGTTGTACACTCGGACTGCAGGACAGGTTGAACTTGTTTGGATGTTGGTCGAGGTTCTTCATCTACCATCCGCACAATCTTTTGTTGAAATCTCTTGTCAATTTTTCTATTCCGTCCACATCTAGGGAGGTTAGCCACAGTGCCATGGGCTTTACACTTATTGATGACACTGCGCTCGGTAGACACAAACACATTCAGGTCTTTGGAGATGGACTTGTAGCCTTGAGATTGCCAATGCTTCTTCACAATTTTGCTTCTCAAGTCCATAGACAGTTCTTTGGTCTTCTTTCTTTTCTCCGTGCTCAATGTGGTACACACAAAGACACAGGACAGAGGTTGAGTCAACTTTAACCCATTTTAACTGGCTGAAAGTGTGATTTAGTTATTACCACCACCTGTTATGTGCCTCAGGTAAGTAACAGGTGCTATTAATTACACAAATGAGAGAAGCATCAGATGGTTATTCAAAGGATGCCAATACTTTTGTCCGGCCCATTTTGGAGTTTTGAGTAAAATGATAATGATTTTTTTTTATCCCATTCTCTTTCGTGTTTTTTCATTGCAAGCAAAATAAATGAAGATATTACTACCAAGGCATTTGTAATGTCAATCATTATATGCAGTGGGGAGAACAAGTATTTGATACACTGCCAATGGGTTTTCCCATTGTTAGTGTATCAAATACTTGTTCTCCCCACTGTGTATATATATATATATATATATATATATGTATATATATATGTATATATATAATGTGTGTGTGCGTATGTGTGTGTGTGCGTGAGTATGTATGTATGGCAGAAAACACAGACAAGACCGAAAAAGCGGTTTCTGCTCTTGAACTCATCTTTAAAATAAATTGAGCCAAAACTTTAAGCCAAAAGAACTGTTGTGTTTATATGCTGCCATAGCAGATTCATGGTGCATGAAGCCCCCGAACTATTTTTAATTTGTCCGTTTTACCCTGGAAACCCCTGTTTACAGACGTCGCGCAACCGCTTTTGTTTCAACCCAGCCATAAAGAGAAGGTAAGGAATTATATTATCATTTAAAATGTCTGTCATTTTTAGCTTAGAACCATTAATTGATGTCTAATATTTCTTTAAAAAAAAACGAACAATTTTTTCACTCGCATATTTTAAACTTTCAAACAAATGACATCACGATGAAAAAAAGTGGTGTCTGTAAATAAGTGACGGATATCTACCTCATATCTATCGCTTAATTGTATTTTTTTTTTTGTTACTGTCGCATATTTCCCGATATGTTAAATGATAAATAATCGATTCAAACAAAAAAAAAAACATACAAAAAAAAAAAAAAACTTTTTAAAGGGTAAATATATGAAAAATAAAATCTCGACCACTCCATGATGTCTGCGATTTCTGCATCATGAACCTTGTTATATTACCATGTTTCACCCATAAAATCCCCAAAAATCTTAGCCTGGTACTCCAGACTCACCGCTGTTCCAGCTGTTGAGTCTGGCCACCATTAAGCAGATAAAATTTCCAGGGCGGAGCAAGCCACAGCACACAGACCGCGGAGTGGACCAATCAGCGACGGGCGGGACGAGGGACTTGTGCGCGGAAGTAACCATACGAGGAGAGCGGACTTTATTCAACATGGCAAGCGCGAGACAGACTGTTGTCAATGACTTGTGTCGATGTGTTTTTGGTAATTTAAAACTGATTTTACCGTGGATTGGAACATATTCTCGGCTCTCCCGTTCGCCATCTGTGTTGTTGTGGACTTCCAATGTAGAAGAGTGACGTTGCTTGTTAAGAACACGTCACGCAAATAAACGAATCTGATTTGTTGATTGATTTTGTACTTGCTCGAGAGGCCGTTAATCGGCTGGGTCCCAGACTATACTCTCAGTGTTTGAAAAACACAGGGAGAACAGTCTGGCTATGCCAGCCAGGCAACAAAAATCTGGCTGTGGCCATTCGCATCTGTGTCTTGACACTTGGTGATACATGCTACATGGAGTTTTTGAATCAAAAGAAGGTCAGTATGCAATAATATCTCGTTAAAATCATGGCGTCTTTAATGATGCTCTCTCATGCTCTCACGCTCAGTTAAGGTTTCACTGTTTACATACATATATATATATTTATATATATATATATATATATATATTTTTTTAAATGCGCTCCTGTATAAAATTTTTCTTCCCCCAGAAAATTGAGATTTTAAGCTTTCATGATGTATCACTCATGCATATAGGACAATTTTGAGATTTGGCTAAATTGGGGGTCTCAGAGCGGAACTTCTGAGTGTTTTCCGCCATTAAAAAAAAAAAATCGTCTCGCTCACCCGGGCAGTATGGTTTTTCCCCTTTCAAGCTCGTGTCCTCTACCAGAGGCCTGGGAGCTTGAGGGTTCTGCGCAGGATCTTAGCTGTCCCTAGGATTGCGCTCTTCTGAACGGAGGTGTCAGACATTGTTCCTGGTATCTGTTGGAGCCATCCACCCAGCTTGGGGGTTACTGCCCCTAGTGTCCCAATCACTACTGGCACCACTGTTGCCAACCCATTATATTTCTCCAGCTGTTCGTGTTCTTCTTTCCTGATGTTGCTATCGTTCGGGATTTATATATATATACAGTATATATATGTATAATATACATATATGGTGGAAAACACAGACGACTGAAAAAGCAGTTTCTGCTCTTGCACTCCTCTTTAAAAGAAACTGCTGTATTTTACGCCAAAACAAATGTTGTGTTTGATAGAACTATATGTCTATTTGCTGCCATAGCAGATTCATGGCGCATTCAGCCCCCGAACTATTTTTAATTTGCCCGTTTTACCCTCAAAACCCCCGTTTACAGACGTCGCGCAACCGTTTTTGTTTTAACCCAGCCATGAAAACAAGGTAAGTAATTATATTTATTTTTTCAAAATGTCTGTCATTTTTAGCTTAGAATCATTAATTGATGTCTAGTATTTTGTTTAAAAAAATAAAAAACGACTTTAAAAATTATTCACTCGCATATTTTAAATTTTTAAACAAATTATGTCACAATGAAAAAAATGGCATCTGTAAAAAACTCACGGATATCTACCTCATAACTATCGCTAAATTGTATTTATTTATTTTTTTTTTGTTACTGTTGCATTTTCCTCAACATGTTAGATGATAAATAATCGATACAAATAAAAAAAAACTGAAAAAAATAAACCGTTTAAAAGGGTAAATATATGAAAAAGTAAATCTCAACCACTCCTTGATGTCTGCGATTTCTGCATCGCGACCCTTGTTATACTATCATGTGTCACCCATAAAATCCCCCAAAAATCCAGCTGTGTCTTGACACTCAGTAATACATGTGACATGGAGTTTTTGGATCGAAACAAGATAAGTACGCGATAATATCTCGTTAAAGTCATGGCGTCTGTAATTCTGCTCTCGCGTGTTCTCACCTCCAGATAGGGTTTTGCTGTTTAAAAAACATTTAAAAAAAAAAAAATAAAAAAAAAAAGCCCTCTTGTTCAAAATTTTTCTTCCCCCAGAAAATGGAGATTTTAAGCTTTCCAATGATGTATCATACATGCATATCGGACAATTTTGAAAGTTGGCCAAATTGGGGGTCTCAGAGCGGAACTCGAGGTCACCTAAGTGTTTTCCGCCATATATATAATTATATTACTTTTACACCTTTCATTTGAAAGCAGGCATTTGTACTTTGTCCTTCTTTGTTTTTTGCCAGATCACAAGGTGAGCAAAGTTATGAGAACAAGTTATTTTGAGAGCAGAAAAGTCAAAGCCAAGGTAGCTTCGTTCTTTTCCTGTCTTTTATAAATATATTTTTAACTTTAAAAAATGAGTTCCTACCCTCTTGTCACTACACTTTTTGCAATTTTGTTTACAGTGGTATCTGTAGTCTACTTTTATTTAAAAACAACACGTGAGAAGATTGACCACATTGGATATTTGAAGTAGATTGACAGCATTGAATATTTAAAATTAATTGACGGACTGGTGGCCTTTCCTTTCATAAAGTCAGCTACTACCCAAGCATGAGCGTGCATCTAATCTTAACGTCTTCAACCACTAAGCGGCGCTAGCGTGCTTCAGATAGATGCATTCCGCAGACAGTTAAGACCGCGCTGCCTCCTTCCACACCCAGCCCAGAAGCCCAACGCTCGTGATCTTTACAAGCTGAGGGAAAGAGAGCTATGACACAGACGGATGACTCGGAGGCTACACTCATAGAATGGAGAAACCTTAAACCAAATCCAGATCAAAAGACTATCAAAGCTCTCTTCTGTAAGAGCAATACTGGAAGGACAACACCATGCATGAGTGTGTGGCCTCTTCGCCTCTAATGATACACATCTCAATGTGACACACCAGATGCTATGGCACCCGCTTAAACAAAATGTGCACACAAAATTCAATATTTTAATCACCAGCTCCTGTTTACAGCAACATTTGACACCGCAGCAACTCTGTAAATGACAGGACAGATTGCAAGTAGAGTTTGGATCAGCTCTGCAGTAGGCTATGTTGAGATACACACGGCTTCATTAGCTGCATCCTCGCTGTTCTTCTGCACGTCAAGTGTATGCGTCCTTGACACACAATCAATAGAAGACACTGGTGAACGAGACATGAGAAAATGCGGGTTGAGTTAAAGGATCTTTTTTTGTTGTTGTTGTCTGCCTGCAAATTTGAAGAAACGTCGCAATGAAGTGTCTTATGAATCAAACATGTCAAAACTGTACAATGTAATAATAGCTTGGTTTTAATTGTGTGGCTGATGTTGACACTTGTGCTGTTTTTGTTTCAGTTGTTTTCAGCTTCTTTATGATGATTTACACAGTTATTCTGTAGAAATATAACAAATACAATGCCATAATCTTGAATGTCCCATTGTTTCTGCACTTCTTTTGATAGATGAAGCAAATTTCTTCAATGTTGATTACATCACAGCCATAGGTGGGAGGTGGTTGGGGTCCATCGGCCGCCCATTGATGCTGCTGACATTTTTGTCTTATTTTGTTATGAGACCCGGACTAGAAAAGGGATCCCTGGAGATACTTGTAAGTACCCTTTTCTTCGATACCACGAAAGCAGTTGGATGGACTTTCTTGTTATTTAAAAAATAAATAAAAATAAAAATCATATTTTTCCGCTATTACCATCTTAACTTTCAGTCCTTTGCAAAGTTATATACATTTTTCTGAATAGTTGTCAACATTAACTTCTCATAATTGACTGATTTTTACATATTGGAGTGATTTGACAGCACAGGTCACATTGTCCCAATCTCCAGTCTGCAGTTGTCGAAAACATGGCATAACAGGCAAGGGCGTAGGTTTGCATAGGGACGGTAGGGACATAGCACTACCAACTTTTCAGGATGCGTATGTTGCTAATAAAAAACAGACATTTATTTTGGTTAAGTTCTCAAAATGTTTCTTTAGTAGTTTTGGAAAACAAAGGTTTGAATCGAACAGTGTATCACCAAAGCACGTTGTTATCAGTCGATACAGATTTATTTTGCGTTGATCATTTAGCCAATTGAGTACTCACAGACACTCGAAGGCGAAGGACGCATTTCTGCATCCTATATGGTATACTGGGGACGGGTTTCAATAAGCTTCGGCTTCTCCCGTCAGCCCTTTTCTTTTCGGGTTGAATTAATTGTAAACACATATAAATGCTGTATGTTTTTGGATTTGTTATGCCTGAAGGGAAAAAAAAAAAAAAAATTGGTTCATATTCATGAGAAATGTGGCCCTTTGCCCCGTTCACCCAGTCTGTTTGGTTTTTTAAATGTCTCGTCCCCAGCAAAAAGTGTACATGCAGGTTATGCTGTTATATATATACAGTGCTGCTCAAAAGTTTGTGAACCCCCTCAACATTTTGGAATTTTCTATTATTTCAACCTGATTTCCTAATCAATCAATTCAGTAGTTTTTTTTTGTTTTTTTAACAGTTGTGTTGTCGAGACTAAATTAAAAAGAGTTTTCATCAACTGATGTAGGTGCAAAATTGAACTGTTTGGTCACAACCAAAACCGCCATGTCTGGCGAAAAGTCAACACTGCATACCACCAAAAGAACCTTCTCCCAACAGTGAAGCATGGAGGTGGGAATGTCAAGATCTGGGCTTGCTTTTCATCCTCAGGACCTGGACAACTCCACATAGTCCAGGGAATCATGAATTCTGAGGAATATTGTCAAATCCTAGAACATAACCTGACGCCATCTGTTTTGAAGTTAAAGGTTGGCAGAAGGTGGATCATGCAACATGATAATGATCCAAAGCATTCCAGCAATACAACCAAGGAATGGCTGAAAAAGAAGAAGATTCGTGTTCTGGACTGGCCCAGTCAAAGTCCTGACCTAAATCCCATTGAAATGCTGTGGCGGGACCTGAAGCGAGCAGTTCATGCCAGACGCCCATCAAACCTCTCTCAACTGACTGCGTTCTGCAAGGAAGAATGGGCAAAAATCCCCCAAAGTAGATGTGAGAGGCTGATTAGTCACTACAGAAACCGTTTGGTTGAGGTAATCTCTGCAAAAGGAGGCGCAATATCCTATTAACTGAAGGGGTTCACATACTTTTGCACACATGATATCTGAGTTTTTCTTAAATCAACCACTTTTGTTAAATAAAGAATGACAATATAACTATTTCTTTTGTTTCAGTCCATTATTTGGAATGTCAGTATTGTGGATTTGGGTATAACTTAACATTTAATAAGGTTATTTTAGTTTTTTTTTACAAAAAATCTGACCATCGCTGTGGGGTTCACAAACTTTCGAGCAGCACTGTATATATGTATATATATACATGTGTGTATGTATGTATGTTGAGACCAAACCCACGCTCTTGATAACAGGTATTTTTTTGTTACATTTTGTTAGTTTTGCCTATTTTTCAAATGTCAGATACTGTATATTCCCACGTTTTAAAAATATGACTTGTACTTATTGCAAATGCAATAATTTCAATTTTTTCAATCTTGATTGGCAAAAAAAAGTTTCCAGAAAAAAAGGTCAAACTGGAATCAGCACTTCAAAATTATCTTAGAACAAGTAATTAGTGGCGCCACCAGGGGGTGGCCAGGGGTGGCCACGGCCACCCCTATAAATTGGTTGGCCACCCCACTGGCCACCCCGCTTGCCAGTATAGGATTAGACGTTAGATAAGACGTTAGCTTGTTGTAGCATCAGTTATGCATTTCATCCCAAATGAATGCATTTGTTTTGTTTTGTTAAATGTAGGGCTGTCAAATTTATTGCGTTAACAGGCGGTAATTCATTTTTCTAATTAATCACGTGAAAATAGTTATCGCAATTAACGCATTCGCGGTGCGACTCACTCACGCATTGCCCCAAACAGCCTACAATGGCACCGTTTACTTATATACACAGATCAGAGGCAGTGTCAAGTGGGAGGAGTAGATACAAGCATACATTGGGGTCGTGCGTTTAATTGGCAAAAGCTTTGTCATCTCTCCCACAGCAACTATAAATATTGTGGGAAGCGACGTGGGGAATGATGACAGGAGTTTATCTTTTTCTTAATACCCTGTAGTGTACCCAACGCATAGCATTTGCAGCCACCACACACAGTCATTGTTGGACCACTTCCCATCATGCATCTGGGCAGAACAGTTAAGTCGCTACAGTATCATTTACTGAAAGCTCAACAAATACACTAGATGGCAATATTTAGTCACAATATACAAACTCACATTTATCCTTTAAGAATTACAAGTCTTTCTATCGGTGGATCCCTTTCACAGAAAGAATGTTAATAATGTTAATGCCATCTTGTGGATTTACTGTTATAATAAACAAATACAGTACTTATGTACAGTATGTTGAATGTATATATCCGTCTTATCTTTCCATTCCAACAATAATTTACAGAAAAATATGGCATATTTTAGAGATGGTTTGAAATGTGATTAATTACGATTAATTAATTTTTAAGCTGTGATTAACTCGATTAAACATTTTAATCGTTTGACAGCCCTAGTTAAATGTACACCTTATGCCTAATATATACATAACACAATAAAACAGAATTGTTGTGGAACTCAAAATGTTGACTGGACAGTTATGGACTATGCACATTAAATCATTAGTAACATCAAATATTACACAATACACCAAAGTATATCAGTAGCCACCAAAGTATATCAGTAGCTGTGTCCGTAAGTCTTTGATAGTTTTCCCCTGACCTTTTAACTGCAATATTATAATGAAAACCTGAAATTACGGCTTTTAGTTATCGCCACCCCAAGATTTTAAGTGGCCCAATCTGGCCACCCCTATGAAAAATTTCTGGAGGCGCCACTGCAATTAATAATAATTAAATTAATACATTTTATTTCAAGCGCCTTTCAAACACTCAAAAACATTGTACAATAGAGATTAAAAATTAAGAAAAATACAAACACAAAAGCAGGATACACAAATAAAAAGGAGGATAAAAGTGATAGAAAATTAAGACGTCAAGATAAAACAAGATTAAGATTAGTAAGCAAGGTTAAACAGTGTTTGCATCAATGCAACAATTTTCTTGTTGACCAATGTAATGTAGGAAAAAAAAATTAGTAATGTTATAAATCGATATAATGCGTTTTAGTTTTATTAATCTGGAGCACATTTTCCTCAATTCATTAATTTTAGTGCTGCATATACTTAATTTGGGGGGGGGGTGGATCAACTATAAGGAATTGTATGTATTCCTTATGGTTAGCAAATTAACCATAAGGAATATAAGTAGTTATTTCCAGTGACAAAACAACAAAGCAGCCTGTTGATTCAATTGAAAACAAAGTGCTGCTTTTACTTTACTGATGCATTCAATTATGTACAGTTAGTTTTGTGACTAATGTTTACTTTTTGTTTCGTGGAAGTTGTTTCCGTTGGGGTTTGAAGTTATTTCCTGTCAAAACTATGTTTAAAAATGTGTTTTTGAAAGAGACGAATGTTGAGCAATGAGCCACACGGCTCAAAGTGCGCTGACTGCCGTCAGCGTGTGATAGGAGGAAATTCAGAATGCAAGTTAACCAGGGCTGGAGCGCCAAAACAGACATTTGTAAGAGCCAGCTTGAACAAGACAAAACAAGTCTGGGTCTTTTAGTCAAATCTTTTAGCTCGATTGCAGAATGTGAAAAGGGGAGCAAGGGATTATTTTTTTGCAGTGGTTATGAACGATACCAAAGCAATTGCGGCATGTAAACCTTTAAAGGTTGAGATGGAGAAATTGTCCGTTTACCATGGAGCAATTGGTATGAAGGAGGGGGAGAGGCAACTGGCGCTGGATGGACGAGATGGATGCTACTTGATACGAAACAGCGATTCTGTACCAGGCATCTACTGCCTCTGTGTGCTGTGAGTATCAGAGCAACTTTTGCTTTCCTTCCCAGGCCATCCGTTACTTAAATCAATGTAAACCATACGTAATCATTAATTCTGTATATACTTTTGTTCATGTTAATTGGAATAAAAGAGAAATGCAAACCAGAAAGGAATAACTGACCAGTAAATACTGTAACGTATTGTGTTGTGGCTAGAGATGCAACAGTTAATCGAATAATTGGCAACTAATCGATTAGCAAATTAATCGTCAACTATTTTGATAACCGATTAATCGTTTAGGACCTTCTTCACCTTAAACCTGTCTAAATTATTGAAATTATAACAAATTCAGTATATCACGTCTCAATTGTAAATATTATCAGATTTTTTTCATTATATTTTGTTAAGTCAAAGTAGGACATGAACAAAAATCTGCTTATAATTGGGAAAACAACAATAGCGTACCGCACAAATGCTATTTTTAGACCGCAAAGCTGCGTGACGTCACTACTGTAAACCGGAAGGGGGTCAACATAGAAGCGCGCTCGCATATAACACATGCTAGTACTGCTTGTTTTCTGCCGGTAATCTTTCAAAAAAGAACATGCCGAGTAAACACTGCTGCTATGGAACATGTAGAAACGACTCTAGACATTACCACTGTCCTTATATGAAGGATGTTTTCTTCATACGTTTCCCGAAGCAAAAAACTCAGAGGAAAATATGTGAACAATGGATCAAGTTGTGTGGAAGTCCAAAAGACCAGTTTGACGCCAGCAAGGTGAAGCCATTCATCTTCATATGCAGTAAACATTTTGTTGGGGGCTATGGTCCTACAGATGACAATCCTGATCCATTGCCTGCCGCAGCCTGCGCTCAAGAGGAAAGCCATTTTGATATTTTTACTTATTTTTTAGCGTGGCATTTTGCCGTGCTTCTTGTCTGACAATGAATGACCTGGATAAAAATAATGGTATCTGACTGCCACTGTTGTTCTGACCTGTGTTGCCAACAGTCAGATTGACTCACATATCAGTTGTGATATTTATGAAGAATCTTTTTTTAATTTAGTTGTTCAGAGCTGGGAATTAAGAATTTGTTGTGTGTATATACAGTATATATAATATAGCCTCCTCCCTAGTTACTTGCAGGTGGTACTACTGCTTTGACTGACATTTATATATCACAACAGTCATATAGGCCTATTTTTTTTCTAAAATACGGATATTTAAATAGCCATGTTTGGCCTTGGTCTTTTTGTAGTATGCCTGTTCATGCCTACAGGTAGGCTCTATATTTAACAGCTTTACCTTTTCTGTTGTAAAGAAACAAACTTGGTAAGGGGGAAGTGTAAATAAATTAAGATTTGTTATAAATGAAAAAATTAAAAGTGTTCGTTGGCTGTCACTGAGTAGCATTTGCGATCACTGCACAAAAATAGCAATATAAATTACACCTAAGAACGGTCAGAGACGTAAAACAACCAGAGAATATAAAATATAAGAAAGACAGGGCATATGGTGGTAAAGGATAGTTTGTTGAAACAGGACAATGTCGTTGTCAGTGGCGTAAGGCAATGCACACAAGAAAAGCGTGTCGATAAAAAAGCTACCTCTGGATCAGGTCGGCTCTTATTCCCGTCTTTTTTAACCCTCAACACTCAAGCCATCTCTTTAACTGAACATTTGCATGTTCTTCCACATCTTTACTAGTGAATTTGGCACAAGGGACATCATTTTCGGACAGAATTGGTAGGTTTAACTCAGTAAACATTCCTACACTGTTGACATGCATCTAGCATGATGGACAATAGCAAGTTTGACCCCCCCCCCAGCAACAGTTGCTAATGTCATGAATATTAATGAGCAAAGGTGACATGTTACGTGCGGTACGCTATTCACATTTTTGCCAATTTTCGGACATCTGTCTAAACTAGCTTCCTAATAAAGCTGCAACAACTAATCAACTAAATCGATTAATAAATTAGTTGCCAATGAATTTGATAATCAATACAGTTGAAGGAAATAGTCATGCATATCGTCTTCATTGCTACTTAGAACATGCCGAAAACAACTTCAAGGTAAATTGTGAAGGTACAGTAATTGAAAGAAGTGACATGTATCTGATTAATTGAATAATCGTTTCAGCCTTAGTTGTGGCCTTAGGTATTTTCAGGTGTTGATGTCAAATTTTTGACGGGCAAGCTGTGTTTGTGTGTGTATAGGTGCCAAGGAGTTGTCTACACATATAGACTTTACAAGCATGATGGCGGTTCATGGGCTGCAGAGGTAAGGTTTTTACTAGGTGTGCAAATCACTAGTTTCATGACTATACGGCATCAATTCTTTAAACGATACGGTATTTGCTGATACTAAAAAGTCTGCCATGATTCAATTCAAGGGGGCGTCAATAGATTTAATAAAATATTATGTACACATTTAACACGTAAAGCAATAAAAAAAGATACAGTACAAAGCATTTAAATGATTTCATTAAAGTGCCTGTGACACGAAAAAGCATGTTTATTTCATAATACACTCGGTATTTTATGCTCCTTGTTTATGCTCCTGAATGAAATGGACCGCTTGGATGTGTGTGGAAGCTATATATATTTAGTTTTTTGAATCCCGTGCCATGAAATTGAGTGACTTCCGGCAACAGTCTCAAGCTGAGAAAGAGGCCGCTTTGACATGTACGGAGGAAGGAGTCCTCTTCACTATACAGCCGTACTGTTGTATGAGAAAGACTAAGGATTCAGCTGATTTTGCGGATTAATACGTTTATTTTTCACATCAAGCCAGCCAAACAGCTGCAGAAAAATCTTGCTGTAACGAGGGAGAGGCGTGTGCGCTCTTTGGGGGTTTCAAAAGGTTACCATTCACCGGTGGATATTGGCCAAAACATGCCCTACTACTGTGGGACCATGGGACTTACGAGAAAGTGAGTAAACATCGTGTTTTGTATTATGCCAAATACTGGGATCATTTTAATATGTAGGTGGCTTGCATTTTGTGGCTGACATGCTGTTTGTCCCCTCAGCCGACGACTGGCGGCTTGTCGCACATCCCCCCCGCCAGAAGAGCACTATACTTGGCTTATTCCTCTTTTCATGTGCCCAGTGTTCTGTCAAATTTTCCGACCAATCAAAAATTGTAACTTTGAGTTAAAAATAGCCGCGAATACAGCGATTACAAAGTAAACACTACAAACTTTCTTTAAATAAAGGACTACTTACATTTGATCATGGATGGGCATGTACCGTAAAAAGCTCTCCTCATACACATTAGCTGCACATGTTAACTGCACAACAGCTGCAGCCGCCCTCCTCTCGCTGTATTCGATCTGAATAATTCCCCCTCAACGGGTTGACTGTTCCTTCTCAAGCCATTTATTTAGCTATTGGGGAAAATACTTGGACAAAAAGAATATCCTGTAAAAATATTGGAGTAGAGAGACGGAAACAATGACATTTTGTGGCTCTCTTCGTCGCGTTTTCCCCATTCTGAATAATTCCCCCTCAACGGGTTTACTGGTCCTTCTAAAGCCATTTATTTAGCTATTGGGGAAAAAATACTTGGATAAAAAGAATATCCTGTAAAAATATTGGAGGAGACGGACTGAAACAATGACATTTTGCGGCTCTCTTTGTCGCGTTTTTCTCGTTTTGAATATTTCCCCCTCAGTGGGCTGCATACTAAATCAGATGAAATCGTGACTCCGCTGACGTCATCCACCTGTTGGGGACGCTATAATGGTAGGCATGGCTAACCGGCAGATTAAAAGACTAATTTCTCGTCATCTGCGCTTTGCTAAATTGTTCTATATAGTCGAATAGTCTCAAAATATAATTCTAATTCACTTATTATTCCTATTTAAGACTTTTTTTCTCCTGTCGTACGCACTTTAATGCCATCTGTCTGGCAAATGAAATGGTAAATATTTAATGGATTTTCCTTTTAATACAAAGAGTGTTAAACCTATTTTTCACATTTTCTACATTGTTAAAATGTTTTAAAATAAAGGTGTACACAGGTCACAAACCGCCTCGGAACAGATTGTCTTCGAATGTGCATGGCTCTTTCTCATCTATTTATCAAGTTGAGATTTCTTAGCAGAGGAAGCGCTGCACAATTGCTGCATTCCTTCACCTTTATGGAATAGATTTAAATGTCAGACATTGTTGCGCTTCAGAAGTGAAATGCAGGATGGGACCTGACAGAATTAGTGATGAGGTCTATGATTGAGGCTGTGCACATACAGTACAGTGACATCCCCGTAATGTGTTCGCTGCGCCTACAGGATGTGACACGTATGGCACATGGTCACGTACCAACTCGAATGCCATCATGTTGCACATTGACGCTATCAATCAAACAATATTGATGTGGACAAACACGGACTGTGCTACAAGCTCAATAATCTTTTACATTATTCATAACCAATAACACTTTTATGAAATATTTCACAAGTTAATACTTTCCGCCAGCGAGAGAAAAGGACATTTATAGAAAAAAATCAATGTTTGGCTGAATGATTATAAAATGCTTTTTTTTTTTCAGTGTGAAAAGAATGCAATGCAATAACGGCTGAATAAAACCTCTCATCTGACAAAGCAACACTATTTTGAAATGTTCAATTTAGCTCCCGTAAGCGGGCTTCCATTTTGCCAGGTGGAGAAAATGACTTCCAAACAATTTTTGTTGTTTTGAAGACACATATGTTTGTGTTGTTTCTGTTTTAATTGGCCACAATGGAAGCTCCTGAGATAATGGCACACATTTCAAACATACACCCGTAATCAACATGAATAATTGTTTTTGTTGACAAACAACATGTGAAAACGCCTAGGGGGAGTGAAGAACTCAGTCTGCATTTTCCCAATTTAGCCTTGAATACCCCAGTGTTTTATTTTCCCATCTGCTATCACCAGTTATTCTCTCTTCTATTAATTTTCTGTCTTTAATGAGAGCTGTGCCAAATTGATTGTGTCATATATAAAGCAGGTTAAAAAAAAATCGTTATTTTTGCAAAAGGCCTATTTGTATCCTGGTCAGTCTTCAATGTATTTTGTTGAGTACAGCTGGCTCATTTCAAACCAGTGTCTCATCTTTTTCTTTTCCCCTTTGGGTTTGATGTGAAGATGAAGTCTATGAATTGTCCTCTGCCTCATGCTTTACTTTCTTTTCTTCTTATCCCCCAGAGCGTTCCCGGTGTACCAAAACGGCATTTCCGTAAAATCACCAACTTGATAGCAGCTTTCCAGCAACCCGGACAAGGAATCGCCATGCCTCTGCTTTACCCTGTCATTGCCCAGAGACGGGCGTAAACACACACAGCGGTGTGGACACCCAGTAATAGCCTGTCACCAACATAAGGCAGCTCGAGTACTCTGCTTCAGCTGTCGGGTGCTGCTAAGAAACACAAAATTGAAAAAGAAAACCTCATGGAGAATCTTGGTTAGGTACAGAAATAAAATGTAAAATTGACCTTAAATAGAGATATTGTTACAATTTAACAGCTACAACTAAAATGTGTTTATAAACTTGGATTATTTTTGCTTTTCCACTGCAGCAGTCAAAATATATAAATGTAGCTACAATCGCATGACTTAGGCAATGTCTACGCGTAGCAGGGTATTTGGTAAAATGAAGTTTTTCAATGTTTTGGTCTAACATCCACACGCACTTTTAAACGAGGGTTCTTGAAAACTGTGGCCAGAGTAAAGAAGTGTGAATTCTGCTTTTGTGGCGACATCATGTGGACACTGATAACAGAAGATTTAACTGTGGAAACGTCACTGACTGCGACAAACCTTGTCCCTACGTCACACATGAGACCAATGTTTACATTTAGAGTAAATTAGACAGGTGCTTTTTTTGCTTCCATTTATATTGGTACTAGGGGTGTGCAATGTTCGGCACCCCACGATTCGATTCGATTACGATTCAGAGTAAATTAGACAGGTGCTTTTTTTGCTTCCATTTATATTGGTACTAGGGGTGTGCAATGTTCGGCACCCCACAATTCGATTCGATTACGATTCAGGGGGCTACGATTCGATTCTTGAACAATGATCACGGTATTGACGATGATCACTGTTATCACGATTATCGATGCATCGTACATTACTAATTAAAATAGCAGACAAACACATTTTTGTCCATTATTTATTTATAATATCCTAATGATTCAACAGGAACGATGGAAACATGCCCATACAACAAAAACCTGCCCTTAAGCTGCTTTTTTATATATTTAGTTTTACAGGAAAGTGCGAAAACATTAACTAATTTAAAGGGAGTACTTATTTCACTCAACAATACAATACAATTTACACAGGTGGAATGAATTCCAAATTTTCTTGAAACAAAGTGTCTTTAGAAATAAGCCTTCTTTTAACTAAGAGACTTTGTTTTCACAGATTTCTGTACTATTTCGCATGTTTGTAGTGTTACTGCTGTACTTAATCATGGTTTTACACGTTCTGCATGTGAAATACACGTTAGTGAATTGGCTAATTAGCTTAGCGCTCGGCGCTAACTATTAACACCTCAAAAACAACAACAATAAAGGCTAAACAGTACAAGAGGGTTCGTGTACTCACCTCTTGTAGACGCACACGGGTCTTAGCAACACACTCAGGACATTTTTCAATTGACATGACTTGAAACTACAGCTGGACATCTGAAAGACGAGGAGCAACGAATTATCTCTCTTCCCCTCTCGTTCTAAAAAATAAAGTACACAGAAGCGCGACCCGGCGCGCTTCTGTCCCTGCCTGTCTCATATACAAATTTATTTTCCAGTCTTTTGAAAAAGAGTTAATCTCTCCCTCAGTTACAGGTAGCATCCATGATAACGTGCGTGCGTCCGTTAAAGGTGTCCGGGCGGCAGACGTGTCTTGAATTTCATTCCGCTGGGAAAATCATCGTTTTTGAGCCTTCATGAATCGTAATCGAATTGTCGCGTGTCGAATCGCGATGCATGTAATAATCAATTTTTTAGGGAACTCCTCTGATTGGTACCTCGACATATGATCGCTTTGACACACAATTTTTTCGACATCCGACGTAAAATTTGCCTCGCCATTTGTTTCTACATCCGACGACATTCTTGAACTACGACGATTTATGACAGCGCCGCAGTTTCTTTGTTTTACCGCAAGACGGACACACGGCGGATTTTCTTGTGAGGGAAATCAACATGGGTTCCAAGAATGTTAGTGCAAGTGGTGGAAAGAGGTGATGCTTCCCATTGAAATGAAAATGGAAATGATAAAAAACAAAAATATGAGCGCGGTGCGTGTCCATAAATTAGTTAAGGTGACAGTTAATATTGTGGTAACATCGCCAGCTTCGTCGTTTTAATCATTCATTTCAGAACTTGTGCAACACAAACTGACTACTGTCTGTCGCAGCTGAACATGAAAAAAAGTAAAAAGTCCTCTCTCACCCTGTCAAGTCACCCACGGGGTGTGTTCAGGTACACCACGTAAAACACATCCGCGACATTAAAACCCGTTTCGTTACATTATTACAGGTATTATTATTATTATTACTATTACTATATTATTTTTCCGATTTTTAATTAATTATTTGTTTTGCTCTGTTAAATTCTATTTGCAACAGTACCAGCAGTATTTAATAAGGATTTACTCTGGGGTGAAAGTGGGCCAGAACGGTCAGGAACGCAGTTCCGGTATAAGATTCAGGGGCAGAACGCAGTTCCGGTGTAAGATTCAGGGCCGGAATGCTGTTCCGGTACACCGTGCTTTGATTCCGAAAATATGACAGACAGTTTCAAAGCACTATGTAAAAAAAAAAAAAAAAAAAAAAGATGCTAAGCTGCCACACGTGCATTTCAGCTCCAAGAAGAAAACAATCTACCAACATCAGATTTACATACATAAGTGTTAACAACAAGCATAATAAAGTGTTTCTGTAGCGTAATCTGTTTCCACCAATATTTATTATTAATTTCATTCCACGGACGGCATGGAGGTTTCCTCAGACGCTGCAGTTACATGATGAGTCACATCAATGTGTGAATGCACGCAGCAAAGCAAAACGCCTGGACTGATTTATCCGTTCAATTGGTCGACATACTAACATGTGATCAGCAGAGATGGTTAGCTCTGATTGGTTCAAATGTGCTTGTTTTCTGGAACAGGAAAAAAAAAAAAAGCTTGTTGAATTGATGCGAGAAAGTAAGGGCAATGCAACATAAAATGGATCAAATATTTAAGCGCAACGAAAGAGTTGAGGAGGCTTATTTACCACATTTAGTTTTATTTGCTCTGATGGGGAGGTTCGGAACATTAAAGCTGTCAATGTGCACTTTGGACTTATATTCGTTCATTTATGTTATGATACATATTCATTTCCTTATGATTTCAAAAAGTCAATGTTTGCGCGATCTTCAAAATATATTCCATCTCACTCTGAATAAAACAAGTAATTTATAATTATTTTCCTGAATGTATGTTACGTATCTTTATTATTTAAAAAAAAAAGTAAATGTTTACATTAACTTATATTATTATACAATTTCAATATACAGTATATCCTATGGTCTTAAGTAGTTAAACTTGAGATTTGGCCTTTATTATGTGAGGAAATGAGGAAAAATTAAAAATGAGATGGCGATTGGGGTTATTGCTGTTTTTGTTCACTTTTATTTTGCAAATCATTGAAAAAAAATACAATTTTGAATGAAAAATAAATAAAAATTCTGGCTCCGTGGTGACCTTTACATCAGTGAGTTCCGGCAAGAAATTCTAGCCACTTTCACCCCTGGATTTACTGTAATGTTTTTGGGCTGTGGAACAAATTAATGGAAATTATAATGTATTCTTATGGGCAAATCCGACCATTTCGACTTACAAACAAGGTTCTCGGACAAATTAACTTCATATGTAGAGGTACCACTGTATTTACAAACTCTTGCAGTGCTTCATATTGAAGAACACATGCAAAGGATTGGGGACGATTTTTTTTTTTCGCCCATTGTTATGAATGTACTTAAAAATGAATGAATGCGGTTGGCTGTGGAAGCTTTTTTTTTCTTTCTACAAATGTACTGGTGTGGACGTAATTATTTTTCCCAAACGTAATAGGGCAGGATCCTCGGTTTAAAAAAAAAAAAAAACGAAAAAAAAACCTGCTAGGTGTAGTCATGACCTTAAAATGGACTAAAATGGCCAGAGAATGAAAACTGTAATGAAGGGCTTAGCTGTACAATTGCAGTCTGTTTTGTTTGTGCCAAAGAAAATGTCTCCTAACTTACTTGGAAGTGTGATGTAAAATATTCATCTGCTGAAACATTCATATCCATTACTGCATACATAAATTGACAACAAATGTATTTTTATGTGAGTGACGAGGAAAATAAAGGATTTGGGAAAATAAGTTCTGATTTGCTCTCTGACCCACATACACACACGACACATTATATGGAACAAAATTCAATTTGACATATTGAAGTGCTGATCTCCATGGAGAGAGTGCTGACTGCTTGGGTAGGCTGGGGAGGGTGTGCGGTGCTGTCATTTTTGTGATTGACATTACTGGCTAGTCTGGGGGGGGGGGGGGGGGGGGGGGGGGGTTAATGTGAACACGAGAGAGAAAGAAAGCAAGAGTGTGAGCATCCATTCAGCCGGGACAGCGGTCTCCTAGCAACCGGACTTTCCATCTTTTCAGCGCCGAGATGTAGCTGGACAGTATCTAACGAAGCATATGGTTTCGGAACGGAATTGCAAAAAGCTCGTCGGGAACGTATATCACCTGCTTGCGGTCACAACATATGCAGCGTGGAGCTCTGTCATCCGTAGCCCGCGAGAGAAACACAAACAATTAATGGTGGGCAGATGGCGGAGTGATGCAGGGAGGGGAGGCATGCGGCTGGTTGGAGGAGGCAGATGGAAGAGGAGGCGGTTTAGTGAAAGCTCGCTTAAAATGTTTTTACATGAACTTTTTTCTGGGGGGAGGAGAAGCTTGGAAGTGGTTCACATGTACCCTGATTGGCATTTCCTAATGAGACGAGACAAGCTGTAGAGTACGCTGTAGCCAACTCCAAGGTCCTGCCCCTTCTGCACTTGCCACCCACTCACTGAGCCTCAGCTGTCACATTTCTTCCTCCTGGCCACAGTGCCTTTCGCTATCCTCCTCTTCCCCCTTCTTCTCCGTCGCTTGTGACAGATGCAGGTTTCTCATGCAAGGCTCAGTTTGAACCGTAATGATAGGCGATAACGACAGCACAGATTTGACAGCAACAATCTCCCAGAGATGAGAACAAAGAGCGTACAACAAATGTGCGAGAGAGCCGAGCGAAGACACAGAGGGATAAAAGTTGCAGAGCCAAATAACAAGCCAGAACGCCATTGCAGGGAGCACTCGGATTATTCACACATAATAACTTTAATCAGCATTGGAACTCCATAAAGTCAGATTTTTTTTTTCAGCGAGAATATTTACTATAGCCATGTATAATTCTTTGCAAAAATGTAACTGCTCTTTCTATTGATTAACAATACTGACACTTACTTAGGAACAACAGAACTTCCAGTTGAGTCTGTTTTTTTCTCAGTGTGAAAGCACTGGCTATGTACATTCTTGATTGGAGTATAGACACGCATACAAACTACTGTTGGAGCACAGCAGAGGCAGCAACCCTGAAGAGGTTCGCTCCTCTTTTAGGGAATTGTCCGAGTCGACAAGGCCTCTCTCTTACACACGATGTAAACGGGAGTATATCCGGAGTAATTGGCAATTACGGAGCTCCTGATTTGAGTTCATAAAGGAGATAACTCACCGGCAAGCGTAGAAATCTTCCACTTGGGTGAATTACAACAAAATCCAAAGTGAAGAAGAGGGTTTAGGACAACAGAGGAGTCGGTCGACTCCCAGTCTAGCAGGGATACAAAAAAGCAAAGCCACAACCAAACCACACTTGCTTGTGCCACTGTTAGAAACCAGACAATAATAATAAAATACCATCATTCTGTCACAGTTAAAGGCATTTTGGAAATCTTTTTCCCCTAATCTCTCTTGTTCTTTTTTGATGTCATCTTTTTTCATACAGTATAGAAAGGGTAGAACAAACTGGAGTAGAGTAGAAACAGGCAGTCTTTGGTGGGGTGGGAGCGCTGCTTGAGTGTTACCTGCCTCCCACCTCGCTCTGAGTCATGAAGTGGATGTTGTAGGGGCAGTCGGACAGCTCGGACTGCTGCTCTATAGGCAGGGAGTAGTAGCCGTCATAACCCTCCACGCGTCCAGCAGACAGCAACTGCTTCTTTTCTGTGTCGCTCCACGTTCGGCTCCCGGCATCACCCAACTCTATCCTCTTCTTCTCGTGATCCCACGCCCCAGCTACTGCTCTCCTCCTGGCTTCATCCCTCACTCTCGCTCTCTCCTCTTCCTCATTGCCGCCATAACGGATGCACAAGCACAGCGCCCCCTGCTGGAGAGTGATATCGGCGAACCGACGAGTCCTGCCGTTGACCGTAGCACTCATTTGAGATACGCTCACGTTGACTCCGCTCTCTAACACGCGGCCACCGACCCCTAAACCCAAAGCCAGGTCTTCCTCGATAGGCCGGGACTGTAGGAAGTGGTGGGTGTCGCAACCGTGCACGGTGAAGCTCAGGCCACTCAAGTGGACGGCGCCGTTTAAAATGGCGGCCACTCGTCGACTGTCCTCGCTGGCCACGCCGATAACTTCTGCGCTCACGCGGCTGTGGGAAAGGGCGAAGCGGATGCTGGGGCCCAGGAGAAAGGGGCGTGACGCGAAGGGAGGAGGCCGAGTCGGTCGCTGGCGGCTTGAGCCTACGGGTGCTGAGACAAGAGGTAAGCGCTCCAAAGAGATGAAACGTCTCAGCTGCCTACGAAGCTCACACTGGATTCCCAAAACCACCTGAATAGAGGAACAACAATATTATCCTTTATAAATTTAATAATAAATGCACATCAGGTAATATTCACGCAATTCATTTTTAACTGTGATTCATTCAAATTATTTTCCACAAGTTTCAAAATTGTTCATTTCTGTACAGCGGCACCATCACTTATTGGTATAATTCCTTTTTTTACCAAGTGTGAAACTCATCAACTTGGTAAATCAGTAAATTAAGTTCATTCGCAGCTAAAGTTTCATGGGGTTGGTCTCCTTAGAAAATTCTTTTTACCGCAGGAAGTTCAGTAGCTTTGAAAATGCTATTTTTTTTATATGATGAATTTGCTAAACACAAAACTTTCCTTAAATGTACTATATATTTGTCCATTTAATCACAATGTCTTGACCTGCCACAAAGTTTCTTGCATTATTTAAAAATTTAATTGCTTTCGCAGGCATTTAATTATTCTTGACGCTTCCACAGGAGAATGAGCATCTGTTATTCCTCAATAGGAATAAAAACTGTATATGTCTTAATTAAGCAGAGCAACCTTTTAAAGTAATTTTTCTCTAATTGGGGCTCACATGGGAAACTAATTATCGTAACCTGTGATCTGTTCGAAGCATGCCACACACCACACAATGTGGCGTAACCTGACTGAGGAAAAAAAAACAGCAGGCTGAGAACGAAAAGTGTTATTTGCCATGTGACAAATTTGATTTTGCCATGTGGCTTTTTTTTTTTTGCCATGTGGCAGTTTTTCTGCCCTGTGGCATTTTATTTTTGCTTTTTGCCATGTGGCAAAATGGATTTTGACATGTGTCATTTTTTTTGCCATGTGGCAAAATGGATTTGGCCATGTGGCATTTTATGCCATGTGGCAAAACTGATTTTGCTAAAAATGTGTGTTTTTTTGCTATTTGAAATGAATAGAAAATTTGAACGTTCATAGCCGTCAATGGCATAGCCTTACTTGGGTGCCAGTTGAATGTCAATATACTGTAATGGTAAGTGTATAGTCAAAAATCACAGCCCCACGCTTTTCAGCCATTAAAAATGAATGGAAAATTTAGACGTGCATAGCCGTCAATGGCATGGATGTGCATGGCTTGCAAACATGCCATATAACCCCCAAAAAAGCCACATACAAAAAAAAAAAAAAAAATCCACGAACCAAAATCCAATTTGCCACATACCAATAAAATGCCACATGTAAAAATACATTTTGCCGCATGGAAAAAAAAAATGCCACATGGCAAAATTAATTTTGCCACATGGCAAAAAAATGCCACGTGGCAAAATCAATCTTGCCACATTGCCCCAAAAAAAATGCCACACGGCAAAAAAAAATGCCAGATGGCAAAATCAAATTTGCCATATGGCAAAAAAAATGCCACATGGCAAAATCAATTTTGCCACTTAGAAAAAAAAATGCCACATGGCAAAATCAATTTTGCCACATGGCCAAAAAAATTGCCACAGGGCAAAGAAGAAAAATGCCACATGGCAAAATCTGTTAGAGCCCCACAGCAGGCCTGTATACTTTTTCCTTTTTTTCCCCCTCAGTCATCAGCACTCATTCCACACACCTGTCCTGCACACCTGGTCATTACCACAGCCTCCCTACATAAGCACACACAGCCCTCTGCTCCATTGCGAGTTTGTTAGCCTTCACTGCAACTTACGAGCGTTTCTAGTTACCTTGTCTTGCCGGATTTTTGATACACTTTTTGACCTTGTGGATTTTTGCCTCTAGCCTGCTCCTCGTCTGTGCCTCTGCCTTTGATACACTTTTTGACCTTGTGGATTTTTGCCTCTAGCCTGCTCCTCGTCTGTACCTCTGCCTTTTCTCTGCGACCTGAACCCTGCTACAGGACCGGATCTAGACGCATCCTGCCTGGGCCTTCGCCTTGCTCGTCCCCCCCTGCTCGAACAGCCTTCAAGGGCCAAGACTTCTTCGTCTCAGAACCATTGTTAATAAATCTTCTTTGAGCACTGCATTATTGGGTCCGTTTGTTCTCTGAGCCGTGTCAGAACAAACTCGCCATAACATGGACCCAGCAGGCTCTTCCCTGTATGAACAGGCCGTCAACAACCAAGGCCAGCGTTTAAACAAGCATGAGCAGCTCCTGTCTCTTCTGGCCCAGAGCGTGTCTCAGCTTTCCCACATGGCTGCTTCATTCCACAACCGACCCGCTGCCGAAGAGGAAACACCAGTGTGGCCAGAGCCCAACATCCCACCACCTACGAAATACTCAGGTGACCCGGCAACATGCAGAATGTTTTTTAACCAGTTGAAGCTAATTTTTGTGTCTCAGCCCCGTCGCTTTTCCCGGGAAACGGCCAAGATTGCCTTCCTAGCCAATCTCCTGGAGGGGGCACCATTGGGCTATTTCAATGCCCTAATGGAACAGAATTCCCCGCTGCTGGCCTCATATGAACATGTGGCAGCCGAGCTGAAAAAGATCTATGACCACCCTCTCCGCGAACAGGAAGCTGGCGCTCTCCTCCTTCAGATGAGGCAAGGCGGAGAACCCATCAGGGAGTATGTCAGCCGGTTTCGCTCCCTGGCGGTGGAATGCGGCTGGGACAACAAAGCCCTAATTTCGTCATTCAAGACTGGGCTTAACCCAGAGATCGACAGGGAGATAGCGCTCAGGTGCCGTTTTTCGATGCTGGACGAGGTCATTGGCACCGCCATAGAAGTGTCGGACCAATATACCCAGTGGATGCCCCATCCCGTCAGTCCATCTGTTGGACCCACAGCTAACCGAGGTATCGCGGAGGCCGCATCCCCCACCCAGGGAGAACCAATGCAGATTGGCAGAGCTAGGCTGTCCGCTGCAGAGCGCAGTCGTCGTCTTTCGGCTAGGCTCTGCCTTTACTGTGGGGAACCTGGGCACTTTGCTGTCAAATGCCCCAACAAGAGGCAAGATTATGCACATAAAGTGTCCATCAGTCGCACTGTTTCTTTAGGCATAACCTCTCGGGTCCAACCCACTGTGGTCTTAAGCTCACCTGTCTTCTCTCTCCGGCAGAAAGCCCTGATCGACTCAGGGTCAGACACCAATCTGTTACACATGGACCTGGCCAATCGACTTGGATTGCAGCTCATCAGGATGTCTTCACCTCTAGAAGCCGTGGCTCTGGATGGAAGCCCATTATGGCGGGTAACGCACCGCACACCCATTATTCAGATGGCATTCCCTAGTCATGTCGAGAATATCAGTTTTCATGTCTACACTTCACCCCACGAACCACTTGTTCTCGGCTTGCCATGGCTGAAGAAACACAACCCCCACATTGACTGGGACACCGGGACGGTGATCTCCTGGAGTCCGTCATGTGACAGAACTTGCATAACACATGGCTTGGCAAAGACCCAGATTGCTTCTACCACACTTATCGCGCAAAAAGACGAACAAGCAGAGTTCCCGGCCCTCGATAAGGTTCCCACCTGCTACCATGACCTCAAACAGGTGTTCAACAAATCCAAAGCCACTAGCCTCCCTCCTCACCGCCCACACGATTGTGCCATAAACCTACACCCGGGCTCAATACCACCCAGGGGTCGCCTGTACTCTTTATCAGGCCCGGAAACCCAGGCAATGACAAAGTATGTAAATGAGTCATTGGCATCAGGGCTCATCAGGAGATCCTCCTCTCCTGCAGGCGCAGGATTCTTCTTTGTCGAGAAGAAGGACAAGTCCCTCCGTCCATGCATTGATTATAGAGGGCTTAACGACATAACTGTCCGGGATCGGTACCCGCTACCATTAATGTCCTCTGCTTTTGAAATGCTTCAGGGTGCGCGGGTCTTCAAAAAGCTTGACTTGCGCAACGCGTACCACCTTATCCGCATAAGGGAGGGAGATGAGTGGAAAACCGCATTTAACACTCCCATAGGCCATTTCGAATATTTGGTCATGCCTTTCGGACTGACTAATGCCCCAGCTGTCTTCCAAGCATTAGTCAACGACGTTTGAGGGAGTTTCTGAACGTGTTTGTTTTCGTCTATTTGGATGACATTCTGATTTATTCCTCTGACCTGGAGACCCACATCATTCATGTCCGCTCAGTCCTGGAAAAGCTGCTACAAAACGACCTGTTCGTCAAAGCAGAGAAATGTGTTTTTCACCAGCCATCTGTTCAGTTCCTAGGTTTTGTCATCGCTGAAGGGGAAATACGCATGGACCCAGAAAAGGTTCGAGCCGTCCATGAATGGCCCAGGCCCAGTTCACGTAAAGAGGTACAGCGTTTTTTGGGATTCGCAAATTTCTACCGAAAATTCATAAGAGGATTCAGTTCGGTGGCGTCACCGCTACACTCCTTGACGTCACTCAAGTGTCGCTTTCAGTGGGACCCCAAGGCTGAGGCGGCCTTCAGCAGGCTCAAACACCTTTTCACCTCCGCTCCAATCCTCAGATTCCCTGATCCGACTATCCAGTTTATAGTCGAGGTCGATGCTTCAGACTCGGGAGTCGGCGCAGTCTTATCCCAACGCTCACCCCTCACCGGTAAGATGCACCCATGTGCGTTCCTATCAAAGAAACTCACAGCCGCAGAAAGAAACTACGACGTTGGAAACCGTGAACTTTTGGCAATTAAGGTGGCCCTTGAAGAATGGAGACACTGGCTAGAGGGGGCTGAACAGCCGTTTATGGTGTGGACCGACCACCGGAATTTGGAGCACCTCAGAACCGCTAAGAGGCTCAACGCCCGACAAGCCAGGTGGTCCTTGTTTTTCACCCGCTTTGATTTCGTTGTGTCTTACAGACCCGGTGCCAAGAATGCCAAACCCGATGCCCTTTCCCGGGTGTTTCCCTCAGAGGGACGTGTGGAGGACCCAGAACCAATCCTTCCAAAATCTTGCTTGGCGGGAGGATTCCAGTGGCAGATCATCAAGAAGGTCCAAGAGGCCACCAAGGGACTGACCAACCCGCCCGGTACCCCCGCGGGTTTGCTGTTTGTGCCACAGGGCCTCCGAGGGGATGTCATTCACTGGAGCCATGCTTCCCGGTTTGCAGGACATCCGGGGACCAGACGCACCCTTGCTCTCCTGGCCCGGAAGTTTTGGTGGCCGCACATGAGGAGAGACGTCAGGGATTATGTGGCGGCGTGTGTGGTCTGTTCCACCAACAAGACACCTCGTAGGCCACCTGCGGGCGAGCTGCTCCCATTGACGGTTCCGACACGACCCTGGTCGCACATCTCGGTGGACTTCGTCACCGGACTACCACCCTCGCAGGGGAAGACCACCATTCTGACGGTGGTGGACAGGTTTTCGAAGATGGTCAGGTTCATCACCTTCCCAAAACTGCCCACAGCTAAAGAGACGGCCAGTGCTCTGCTCAACGAGGTGTTTAGGGTCCACGGCTTTCCGTCAGACATAGTGTCTGATAGAGGGCCACAATTCGTGGCTGGTTTCTGGAAGGCGTTCTGTGGGCTCATTGGTGCCACAGTCAGTCTGTCCTCAGGGTTCCATCCTCAGAGCAACGGGCAAGCGGAGAGAATGAATCAAGATTTGGAAACCACTCTGCGCTGTTTGGTTTCCAAACATCCCACTACGTGGGCCCAAAACATCATGTGGGTTGAGGTTGCCCACAACTGCCTGCCATGCTCTTCGTCGGGGTTTTCCCCGTTTCACGTTGTATTTGGGTATCCGGCCCCTCTGTTCCCACAGACAGAGACACCAACACGAGTACCCTCTGCCTTGCTGTGGATCCGTCGCAAGAAGAGGGTGTGGAGCCAAGCCAGAGCCAGTCTCATCAGGAGCGCAGCCCGTATGAAGAGGATGGCAGATCGTCATCGCTCGAGCAACCCGACATACGAGGTGGGTCAAAAGGTGTGGCTGTCAACCAAACATCTCCCTCTTAAGGTTGGGAGCCGCAAACTAGCTCCCCGGTTTGTTGGCCCCTTCCCGATCTCCAAAATCATCAACCCGGTGGCTGTACGGCTGCGACTCCCCAGGACCATGAGGGTCCATCCGACCTTTCATGTTGGACAACTAAAACCGGTCTGTGTGAGCCCTTTGGTTCCCCCCACGCCGCCTCCTCCACCTCCTCGATTGATTGACGGCGGCCCGGCCTACACCGTGACCAGACTCCTGAAATCCAGACCGCGGGGTCGTGGTTTCCAGTACCTCGTTGACTGGGAGGGCTATGGCCCCGAGGAACGTTCGTGGGTCCCCTCCTCTCACATCCTGGACCCGGACCTCATTCGGGACTTCCACCGACTCCACCCAGACGCGCCTGGTCCGTCCGGAGTCCGTCCCTAGGGGGGGGGTTCTGTTAGAGCCCCACAGCAGGCCTGTATACTTTTTCCTTTTTTTCCCCCTCAGTCATCAGCACTCATTCCACACACCTGTCCTGCACACCTGGTCATTACCACAGCCTCCCTACATAAGCACACACAGCCCTCTGCTCCATTGCGAGTTTGTTAGCCTTCACTGCAACTTACGAGCGTTTCTAGTTACCTTGTCTTGCCGGATTTTTGATACACTTTTTGACCTTGTGGATTTTTGCCTCTAGCCTGCTCCTCGTCTGTGCCTCTGCCTTTGATACACTTTTTGACCTTGTGGATTTTTGCCTCTAGCCTGCTCCTCGTCTGTACCTCTGCCTTTTCTCTGCGACCTGAACCCTGCTACAGGACCGGATCTAGACGCATCCTGCCTGGGCCTTCGCCTTGCTCGTCCCCCCCTGCTCGAACAGCCTTCAAGGGCCAAGACTTCTTCGTCTCAGAACCATTGTTAATAAATCTTCTTTGAGCACTGCATTATTGGGTCCGTTTGTTCTCTGAGCCGTGTCAAAATCAAATTTGCCACAATAGCAAAAAAATGCCACATGGCAAAATCAAATTTGCCACATGGCAAAAAAATGCCACATGGCAAAATACATTTTGGCACATGGCAAAAAAAAAAAATGCCACATGGCAAAATTAATTATGCCAAAAAAATGTCACATGGCAAAAAAAATGCTACCTGGCAAAATCCTTTTTGCCACATGGCCCAAAAAATGTCACATGGCAAAATCAATTTTGCCACGTGACAAATACCACTTTTGGTTCTTGCTGTCTCACAAAAAAAAAAAAAAAAAAGACATTTGCCAAGGCAAACCTACACACTGAGCGATTTGCTCTATGATGGTCGTGCGATGCTAAACTGCAAGCCTGTACAGGGCCCCACATACAGTATATTATATTGTATCACTTTGATTACACCAGACTGACAATTCAGGAAGAAACATCTTTTATTTCTGTTCTTTACAAATCCTATATTTCTTTGATCAAGAGAAGCTGTTCCCTGTGAAGAAAAATTTCCTTGATCAGTCCAATTCCAAATGAATGTTTTGGATCAATCAGATAATAATCTTTTCAGAGACACTTTTTTGTATTTATTCCCAAGTGTTTTTGAGCTATACATTCCTATTCGAAGGGGAAAAATACTAGACAATCTTGTTGAAGATTTGGATGGAACCTTGTATATGCTTTCATAAGCCCCCTTCACTGTGGCAAGGGATGCTGCCTTCCACACTGTACAGGAACTCTGTGCTTCCATTTGTGCTTTACACAGTTGATAACACCCTTGATATGTGCTACTACAGCTTTCTTTGAGCGATTTCACAATCCGAGGTAAGACTGTTTGCTTTTTGCTTATCTAAATTTTCGGACTATAAGGCGTAGCTGACTGTAAGCCGCCACCCACCAAATTTGACACGAAAATTGCATTTGTTCATAGAAAAGCCGCACTGGACTTTTACTTCAACTTTTTATTTCTTTCAGTTACTCTCCCAGTTGTTTCATTAATTATTAACACTGGTACTTGGTAACAATTTATTTAACATTGGCGCCATAAAACTGTCATAAGACCATCATAACTATGACATGACACTGCCATGAGCATTAATGAATGCTTATGACAGACGTCATTTTCTGTCATCCGGCAAATTATCTTACTTTTGAATAGATGTAAAGGATACGAGCTGGACATAAAATTGAGTTAGTGACACAATTTGGCACGTGATAATTAATGACATCTGTCATAAGCATTAATTGATGCCCAAGATAGTGTCATGCCACATGACTTGGGTTGGGCTTCGTTTGAAATTGATTTCGGTTCCGAACGATTCTTGATTACGATTCTTTTAAGAGGCAAGGTAAAAAACATTTAAAGTTAAAAAATTTATGAGTTTATATTAATATCTTCTATATTTTTTTAATTATATGAATGTAAGTGTTATTATTATTTTATTATATATTATTAGTACATTAATACATTAATATGAAATTTGTGAATTATATGAACTTCTTACAGAGCTATTTTTAACTTGTATATAAATATCAGTCTGAACGAAAATGTGGTGAAGTCTCTTTCCACAGGAGTGCACTTTCACAAAAATGTTTATTTTTTAAAAGCTCACGGAGAAAACATTTACACATATTCTTTTGCCATACATATACCTTAGCTGGGAGCTACAACGAAACATTGGTATAAATTTTATTCTATTTATTAGAATTTGATGTAGATGAGGCAATATAATAAGGTTTCCTTATTTGTAAAACTGATTCTGTTGCATATACAGACACATGCAATGTTTATGTTGTGACAATACCAGTTGGGCCTGTGAGTGGTGCTGTAGGAGTGTGTACGTATAATGCGGAGAAGAAGAGATGAGAGCGTCTGGCTAGGATGCAATGTGATGTGATGCTATGTTTTCACTGCTACGAGTTCCTTAAAAAAGTAATTGAATGCTTCATATGGCTGCTTCTTTCTAAATAAGCAACACAACAGATTCTAAAACAAAAATGCTTTACATACTGTTGATTTTAGCGGAGGCATGTACTGCTTTATGATGGCGACTGTTTACTACCGCCAGCGAGTCTGCCATTTCGTATCTAGTTCTCTTTACATGTTCTAACGCCGCCGAGTCTCTCGTTTCGCATCTAGTTCTATATACATGAGATATCGACCATAGCACGACGTAATAATACGATTTATTCTCGTACTATTCCATCCATCCGTCATCTACTGCTTAATCCGGGGTCGGATTGATGGGACAGCAGAAGACAGACGTAATGTATTGTTTTACTTGCCTGGTTCTGACTGCGCAGCGTGTCAAATACATAGCACTCAGCTAGCTATGCACTTGGCACTTGTATTCCATGAAGCCAGTCGTGCATAATTGGTCATGCAGCCACCTTTGGATGATATAGTTCTGTTGCAATGTCGTTTTTTTTTTGTAAAGTTAAGCCAAACTTTTGAGCGCCGCTGCACTGTGTCCATGGTTGTAATCAAGTTGCAATGCACAAACACGCACTTCTTGTGGCTTCTTCTTCGTGGTTTTCGGCAGCAATTTTTTCCCGCTCGGCGGTCAGGGCACCGAAACATGGAATCGAAATTTATGCCCAACCCTACACATGACAGTCTTATGTCTATGTAAGTCTTATGATGCAGCTGTCAAATAGTGTGTGACCTATTAAAAGAAATACATCAACAAATAAGCCGCACTGGACTATTAGCCGCAGGATTCAAAATGAGGGAAAAAAGCGGCTTACAGTCCGAAAATTACAGTATTTTCCAACTCATGTCATGGAAAACATGCAAATTCAATAATTATAAAGATCAGATCGACCCTGTGGTTGGGTTCGCCAAATAGAATCGCATTCACCTTGCTTGAGTCCCAGTCTTGTGTCTTGGTTTGGGTCTTCCTCAGTTCGTATGTTTGTTCCATGTGGCTGATCTCAGGCTTTGGGAAACCTGGAACAACGTTATGAAGCTGGAAGCCAAATAGCTGCAGCCAACTGCCAATGTCTGCACATAAATACAGAAATGAATCACACAAAATCAAACAGACAGGACAAATAGAGGTGTACTGCATATATGGACCATTTTTATACAATTCTATTCATAACAGAATGCTACTAAGTCTGCAGACCTCCACCAAGGAAGAACTATTAATATATTTGAAAACATATCACAGTGCTTTTCATTGTGGTTTATTTATGGTTTTGCTTCTATTAGTTGATCAGCAAGCCGCTCCAGGCATGTTGGAGCGTTCCAATCGAATCATATACAGTATATTGACGCACAAGACTAAAGAAAAAAATACGAATAAGCCATGGTATATAATTGGCTGCTTCTTCAAGCAACATTCAGATACAAAGTTTTGTCTGTTCATTTGTGTAAAGTCTGTAAAGACTCTTACAGTGCCGTATGAATACAGTTCACAAGGCGTAGAAACAACTTGTCCCCATATCGAAGCATAATGGGCTCAGTTGCATCTCCAACGACAACATTGCAGGCGAGCACGATGATTAAAATGAATGTGAAAGACAGATGACCCGACTGACATTGCATTTTCATTCTGATACGATTTCCTTCCCTTTTCTAAGCTTTTGTTTCACACCTCGGGGAAACTGTGTTCTTGACAGACAAAAGGGGACAAAGAATAACGGCTTGGTTAAAAAAAAAAGAAAAAAGCTGAAAAACAAAATGATCAGAGGCTGTCCTGTTTCTTGCTGGCGTGTTCTTCAGTCAATTGCATTTTCTCTGTCTGACACATTGCTTCACCTGTGTCATCTCATTCTCAACGGCAGATGTTTTCTACGTGCGCGTGAACGTGTAGATGTCTCGGCGTGTGAGAAAGAGAGTGGGCGAGTGAGTGCAATATCTCCCCTTATTTGTGCTATAGTTGTCAGGTGGCACTTCTCAAATCACCAGTAGTACAGTTGCAGTACTGTATGACACAGTAAATCAGAAAAAGTACATTCAGATTTTTCTCCGAAGGGTAAGTAGGCAGAGTAGTAATGCAAAAACATTACTGTAAACACCATGCAGTGTCGCAACCTTGTATGTACAGTATAATAAATCATACATCAGCTCTTGCACTTGTCAGGGAAGCTCAAGTTTGAACTCCAAGACAAGTGTTACCTCGATAGCTCGATTAGAGAAATGACTACAACTCCAACCATGGATTGCTTTTCTTTGAAGGCTTTATGAGCAAGAGCTCTTGGGTACAAACCCATGTGACCCAGCCAGGAGCTGTGATCACCCTGAAAGTACGAAGAAGTACAATAGAGGCTGGACATTTATACTGTTGAAAGGGCGGTGCCGAACCCCACCGTGAAACGAAACTTACTAGGAAATGAAACGCATCATCGCACAAACCTGGGTATTTTTCCATACAAAAACATCTTTGAGCTGAGACCTTGAACGCTGCGGCTAGAACAAAGATAAGCTTAGTCTGATAAACCACAGTCGCTCATTGTATTCATTCAGGGCATATTGGAAAACAGGAACATAACAGTCCATATTTGGCCATATTGTGAAGGCTATGGGGAGGCACACTCAACAGATTAATGCTACAATGGTCTCGTGCAAGCAGAACAAAAGCACACAAAATATGATGTATAATGGTTGTGTTTTAAGCATGAATAATATTCTCTCACAATTGCACTCAACTGTACAATTGAGTCACAGTACTGTACTTGTCATTCAATTATTGTGCCACTTTCTGACTAGGAAGTTCACTCTAGTGTTCTTCTCGGTATGGGGGAGTTTTCCAAATCTCAGACTGAGGCCAATTATATAGTATAGATGCGACTAGGATGCCATTTCAGCCATTTACCAAGAAAGAACAAGCCTGTGGTGCCCAGAATTTTTCTTACATTTTCTAAAAGTTTTATTCATTGATTGGAAGGCACAACAACCAAATGCTTTTCCACTGAATGGCAGAAGGTAGAATGAACCTGTGTGTATTAGACAGGTCCAAAAGCTTTGGAAAATTGCTGCTCCACAAGGTTATATTTGTTTCTTTCCTAGACAATAACAAGTACACAAAATTTCACGTTCATAGTCTTTTATTTAGAGTCCGCGCCCAAGCCCTCAATTTGTCCACTAGTGACCACTCTCTATTGTGTTGCCCCCAGGGTGAGGGATAACCCATGAACTCCCAACTAAGTGACGCAAAATGAAATAAAAATAAAAATACGCCATTTGACGACCTACAAACACACAAAGAAATGTGCGGTTTATTCATTTCGGATCACTTTGTTGGTTCATTGTGGGAAAGAAATGGGGAAAAATCATTATTGAGGGTTCGGATGGTAATTGCATACCGAATGGCATCAAACTTCACACAGATGTCTTGTACCTGAAGACAAACAAAAACAGCCATGTGGAGGAGAAATTCAAAAACTTTGACAAAAAACGATTATGCGATGCACCGGTCTTGTGCGTATCCTCCTTTTGCCATTCATGCCACAGAATGGATACGTCATGACTTCCTGTGATTATACCAGCTTTATGTTCAGTTTAACAGTCCACTGACAAAGAGTAAGTAAATTTGGGAGAAAATGAGATGAGATCATTATTATTTTAGTAATTACACTGTTTGTGAAATTTCTGTTTGGTGGAGTGCCTCTGATTGTTCATATGTAAATTGATGCTTTTACTCAACAAAGGTGGAGAAAAAACATATTAAACACTGCAGATATATAAGTGGAAAATGAGAAGTAAAATACTGCAGTGTCCAGGCACTTGTTTGATATTTCTGACTGTGTGTGTGTATGATGACCATTGTGCTGCAATGATGAATCTGTTTGACCTCTGAGCGACCGACCAGTGGTGGTTGATCAATTTATATTGTATCGACTCGGTGTGTTTAGAACTCCAGCTGACCAGGTACCACTGTAAATGTATTATCCTTTATTACCTGGATTTCATTGAAAAGTGTCAGTAGCTATAAGAACAGTAGCTAGTAGACAGAAGGGACAATTTTACAGTCACTCAATTAACAGACAATAGGTTTAGGTCAATCCTTGTACTGTACTAGGACTGTTTGACACTACTGCAATGGGTACCTCCATAAAAGTGAGGTAGTGGTGGATACTTTTTTGAGAACACTTAAAGGGAATCTCGGACTTAAAACAGTTATAGGCTCTAATAAGCCACAATTGTCCTCTTTCATTCAAATATGTTATTAGAAACACATAAAATATTGCAATTGATTTAAAAATCTATATTATTTAGTACATGTTTTGACCAATGGAGGGCGCCATGTTTTAAGCGCACAATGGACGCTCGGGGTGATGCGCTCATCAGTCTTTTATTACCTTTTTATTGCCTCAAAGTTCTTTTTGCATTAGTTTCCCTCTCATACTTTTAAGCATTGTGTTTTCTTGTGGTAGCTTGAAAGCAGATTGTTGATTTATTGACCACATTAGCCACGTAGCATATTTAAACCACCCTTGTTGATATTACTAGGTTTTGGTATTTTTTTAAGGCATCTTTAGTATGTTCTGTCTGTATGCATCTAAACAAAACAAGCTGAAAGCGCACAGTAGTACTGTTCGTGTCAAATTCGCCTCTTGTAGAACGTTTCGCCGGTGTAGCACATTTTGGCAGAACACTGTTTTTTTCTATACTCTCGTCTCGTCTCTTCCCGTCTTTCCTATTCATTTTGCTTTTTCTGGTCATTTTGTGAAATATCGACAGTGCTGTCATGCTCATTAATGTTCCTCTCGGGTTCAAATTGAAAGGGGTCGCGAGGGTCATACTATGGAAGTCCAGCAGCGTAACCATGTGACGTCACCGCCCTGCGATGTCAACAAAATGGCGACCTACTAGTGAAACTAATTTTACAAATTGTATAAAAACAAATACATCAAGAAGTGCTTCAATATCAAATTATTTCAACTCATAACAATGTTTATCTTTTAATAACTACAAGTCTTTCTATCCGTGGATCCCTTAAAAAAAAAAAAGAAAAAAAATACTAAGCTGAACCAAACCATATCATACCGCTAAGTATAAATAGCACTCAGGTGTAAGTAAAATAATGGGTGAGGCTCACCTGTTGTAAACTGTGTCACCTCCTCCACTCTCCCCACTGGGCAGTTGTTTTTGAAGGCATACAAGTTAAAAGGTCTTGGCTCCTTGCTTAACTCCGCCCACAGTTCATGGTTGGGTGAAGTCCACCGACCAGCAAGAGTGTCGTAATCCCGCCTTCCGAGGTGGACTAGCCGTGTGAGAGGATCATACAACCCTCCGTGGAATCCGATGATGAGCTGAAAGTCGGGGTTGGTGTCCTGATAGACCTCTCCATAAGGAGTGTACAAAATCTCTTTGACCAGTCGGCCTTTGCTTGAAAATACGGCCCTCGGGGTCCCCACGCTGTCACAGGCAACGTAGTACTCCTCCCCGCTGCTCAACTCCATAGCGATGAGGTGACCCTGCAGGTCGTAGTACAGCGACGTGATCAAGCTGCTGCTGTGGTTGTACAAGTGGCTGACCCTAGTCGGGTGTGAAAGATCAGCATAAAAAAACTGCAGCCGCTCCCCCTGGCTCGTTTTAGTGGCCACACGCCGGCCGAGCCCATCGTATCGGTACCACACGGTGTGTTCAGTTGCTCGGTTGAAAATCCGCATCAGCAGTCCATTGGAGTTGTAGTCAAACAGATCGTTGGCTCGCTGACGGAGGAATCCGTCTTCATCCACAATGTACTGTATCTCACCAAGGTGAGTGATGCGATCTCGCTGGTCATAACGTAGCGGAACCAACCTTGAAATCAAGTAAACCAGTGAGTAGGTTTAAAATTAATTGAGGCTAACAATGAGGATGAAACGTATAAAGCAAAGCCTACAAATGTGATAATAAATACCAAATTGTTAGAGATAAGACGTGAAGCCTGTTCCCCGTTAATATTTCAAAAGTAACAGATGCTTTTTTAAATAGTATAATAAATCATCCTTAGGGAAGCAATAATGTTAGAACGAAGATGACAATCTTAATTTCCTGCAAAACAAATGTTAGTATCATTGTGGGGCCTGAAGAAAGGCACATGCATTGTGTACTAAATCAGTCTTATGAAAAACAATCATGGAAGACATGGTCGAGTGTGTAGAGATGCTTTGTCATGGCAAAAGGTAAAGCAAATGTTATATAAAAAGTACCACCACCTTACCTCGCGCTGGTGCCATGGCTAAGCAAGTTAATGTTCCCATTGAGGTCGTAGCTGTAGCGCCACTGAGGCCGCTCATTGACAGCAGCACTTTGCAATTGGCTGTCGGCATCATACTCGTAGGTGTATCGTGTCACATTGCTGTCCACGCCAACCCTAATGTCACAGGTGATTGTGCGTCCTGCCGAGTCATACTGTATTGTCATCCAATAGGCGATTGATTTGAGTATCTCGTACTGGACCTCCACCACTTGGCCGTATGAGTTAAACACCTTGGTGTGCTTCATCAGATGCGTAGTAATCACCTAGGAAACAACATAATGTTGAGCAAGATAATTCTAAAGCAAGACAAGTATACCATATATACACAGTGTATATTCAAAGGGATTTACCTGGTTAAGGTCATAAAAGATGACGCTGAACTTGCCAAACTGCTCCACCCTCCCCGATACATCAACATAGCGGTACAGATCAATCGGTAGGGGAGTCTCATTGATGACGGCCTGCATGCTGGTCACTCGAAAGTTATTATAACTGTAGTCAAACCTGGCGTTGACTAATCCTTCTTCACTGAAGCGAAAGATCTGCCGGCTGGTCAGTGGACCTGAGCACAAAAAAAAAATCTCAACCATTAACAAAATGCAAGAAAAGACACACACAAGTTGACCATCCCACTACCTAGCTGAGCCTATCTGATCCACTCAGTTGATAGACAGAATTTCACATCATAAACGACGACACACTCGGCACAACCTGTTCATTTGTAAGTACCCGCACACCTCTCTGGCATTTTCAATGCTGACCTTTAATATGGAGGAATAATGAAGTCTAAAGACAATACTCATGATGGCCAATGGGCTTCTTAATGTCAGAACATCAACTTCAACATTATTGGTCTAATCTCTTGCTTGCCACTACCACTCTTCATCCATTGAGGGGAAGGGGAAGAAGCCTGTTAATGAAAAAACATTATAGCGCCATTTGCTATCATGCTGATTGCATTTAAAATGACTAAGCGCCTGGCTTAGCAGACTGCATAGCGCTGGATGATCATTACATCCTGCATTTTTATTTTCTTTGGAATGTTGAATCTTACACCTCCATAAATGAGGAAATGGTAGATTCACACAGCATGAGTAGTGGGTTTTTTGACAACCCGAGGGAACTCACAGTAGGCTCATCTCGCTTCTAGAGCTGTCATCATTTCACTCCTTTTCTGCTCATTTTCTCTACTCACGTACAGTATATCCCCTTTTCACTCTCAACTCTTCACTGTCTCCTCTCAAGTTGACAATTACCACTATCTCACCACTCTCCGAACATCCGTTTGTTCTGTTGAAATTAGATCAGTTAAAGGAAGGTGAAAGTCTTTTAACAGTGAGGGCAAAGTGATAAAAGGCACTAACACGCTCCCACCCACCCACGCACGAACACACATACTGCCCTGCACATTGGATGCTTACTTAGTATCTGTTAATCAGACATTCATGAGTTAAGAAGGCAAGCATGTGGTTAATGAAGAAAAACGTTAAGTGTGCTAAGTCAGTTATTAGCGTCATCATGGGAAAAATTGATATATTTTGCACCTTATGATGAGAGAAGAGACAGTCCAGAAGTACCATACAGTACATACAAAACTGTTTGAGGTATGAGGGATGATAAAGAAACAGTAATATAAAAACAGCACCCTGTGCAGTAATTGATTTTTTGCTGTCATAATAAAAAACAATCTTACTTAATATTTCACATTGATCAAACCGCAAGTTTATGCATTTATTTCTGTGATTTTAGGACTATGAACTGATACTTATTTTTTCTCCATTTCCCTCTATAATGAAACATCTTATTTATGGACTTTTGGGGTCAAACAAGCTTCGTATTTTAATTTTGCTCAGTTGCATTGTGGGCTACGTTCATACTGCAGGTCTTAATGCGCGAATCCGATTTTTCGTGTTTTTCCGACTCAAGTGAGGCATTAACTTGACGGTCTGAACAGGACAAGTCGCATAGAAGTGGACCATTTCAAATCCGATCTGGGTCACTTTCATATGTGGTTTAAATCCGATCTTTTTTCCAGAATGTGGTGGCGGTCTGAACTGTCAAGTTTCCCAAATCGGAATTCGTGCAGCAATTATGTCAGCAAAGAGCGAAAGCGTGCATATAATTATGTCTTTTCATTGGGCAACACTGACAAAATTACACTTTGACACAATGAAAAGTAGTCTGTGTACAGCTTATATAATAGAGTTAATTTATTTTCCCCTCCAAAAAACTCAAAATATAGCCATTAGTATCTAAACCCTGACAACAAAAGTGAGTACACCCCTTAGAAACTACGTACATCCCTAAATGTCCAAATTGAGTACTGCTTGTCATTTTCCCTCCAAAATGTCATGGGACTCATTACAGGACTGCTGTCAGCATTGCTGCAGAGATTGAAGAGGTGGGGGATCAGCCTGTTAGTGCTCAGACCATACGCCGCACGCTACATCAAATTGGTGTGGAGAAAGCCTCTTCTGAAGACTGTACACAAGAAAGCCCGCAAGCAGTTTGCTAAAGACATGTCAATAAAGCAAATGGATTACTGGAACCATGTTCTATGGTCTGATCAGTGTTTTTTTTGGGGGGGGCTCGTGCCTACAAATAAAACATAAAACTTCGGGTTTTTTCGGGCTTGGGCAAGCAAATCAAGGTAATTGATCGGGCTCGGACCACGTCGGGCTTTAATACCCGCGGGCCGGTCCGGTCTGCTGTCCGGTCTGCTGGATTTTTTTAGGCCTGATCTAACTTCTAGCGTCATGTAATGCTAGCATACTGTACACCTGTTCAGCCTGTTGTTCTCTATTGTATTTTAAATTGCCTTGTAAGAGAACATTTCTGTTCTTGGTGCTGGATTCAATCAAATAAATTTCCCCCCAAAAATGCGACTTATACGCCCGTGCGACTCATATATGTTTTTTTCCTTTTCATTGCGCATTTTTTGGGTGGTGCGACTTATACTCAGGTGCGACGTATCGTCCGAAAAATACGGTAAGTGATTAAGTGTCTGGGACTGTGTGGCTCCCTCTACAGGCCGCTGCATGTGAAGGCATGACATATTGATGTTAATTTTGTTGATATAACTATTTTTTTATCAGTCAAATGTTTCTGTGTAAAATCTCTTCATGTGAATACCCCGTATTAAGACATGGACACATGCGGCCTATAGTCAGGTATGGTGTATAAATGGATTTCTTCTTATATTTTCTGAAATTTGGGCTTTGCGGCTCTGCGACAATCAACTTAGTTTAATTTCGAGAGCACTTTAGCAACAACTGTATTGTTAAAAAAGTACTGCACAGGAAACTTAAAACGCAATAATCATATGAAAAATAATCATAGATGTTTGTTATAATGAATACAGTGTTACCTCGACATACGATCCTGCCGACATCCAACATAAAATTTGACTCGTCATTTGTCTTAAGATATGACGACATTCTCGAAATACGACGATTTCCCACAGTGTCGCAATTTCATTGTTTTCCCACAAGACGGTTGCAGGGTGGATTTTCTTTTGATAAATCGTCATAGGTCCCAAGAAGTTTAGTCCAGGTGGTGAAAAAAGGAAAAGGGTGATCCTTACCATTGAAATTAAGAAGGAAATGATAGAAAAATATGAGCGTGGTGTGCGTGAACTGGCTTGACAATATGGCCAGTCTCCTTTGACCTCTGTCAGCCAGCCACTATAAGATAAGGTAACAATAAAAGCACTTTTTTTATTTCATATTTATTAATATTATTATTGTAACATCAGCAAGGAAGTCGCCAGTTTCGTCATGTAAAATTTTAATCATTAATTTTTTACTTGTGCAAAACAACACGGCTACTGTCCACCGCAGCTGACGCCAAAACAACATAAAAAAACGTAGAAACTTCCCACTCTACAGCTCTCTCTCTCTCTCTCTCTCTCTCTCTCTCTCTCTCTCTCTCTCTCTCTCTCTCCCCCTCTCTGTCTCTCTCTCACTCTCCCTCTCTCTCTCTCTGTCATCAGTCACCCAGTGCGTTTAGGAACAGCATGCACATCGACATTAAAACCAGATTCATTACATTATTATTATGAAACTTCCCACTCTACATCTCTCTCTCTGGTTTTTGGGGTGTGGAATGAATTAATCGAATTATAATGTATTTTTATGAAAAAATTCCAGCTTGACATATGACCATTTCGACTTACAAACTAGGTCCTGGTACGAATAACATTTTTTATGTAGAGCTACCACTGTATATAATATATATGGTGGAAAACACTCAGGTGACTTGAAGTTCCGCTTCGAGACCCCCAATTTGGCCAAATTTCAAAATTGTCCTTTATGCATGTGTGATACATCATTGGAAAACTTAAAATCTCAATTATCTGGGGGAAGAAAATTTTTGAACAGGGGGCATTTAGAAAAAAAAAACAACAAAAAAAACAGCAAAACCCTAACTGGAGGTGAGAGCACGCGAGAGCATAAAGCTCCCAGGCCTCTGGTAGAGGACCCGAGCTTGAAAGGGGAAACCATACCGCCCGGGTGGGTGAGACGTTTTTTTTTTAGATTTTTTTTTAAATGGCGGAAAACACTCAGAAGTTCCGCTCTGAGACCCCCAATTTGGCCAAATCTCAAAATAGTCCTATATGCATGAGTGATACATCATGAAAGCTTAAAATCTCACTTTTCTGGGGGAAGAAAGATTTTCAACAGGAGCGCATTTAAAAAAAAATATATATTTTTGTAAACAGCGAAACCCTAACTGGAGGTGAGAGCATGAGAGAGCATCATTAAAAACGCCATGATTTTAACGAGATATCGCGTACTTACTTCTTTTCGGTCCAAAAACTCCATGTAGCATGTATCACCGAGTGTCAAGACACAGCTGTGAATGGCCACAGCCGTGTTTTTGGGGGGTTTTATGGGTGAAACATGATATTACAAGGGTCGCGATGCAGGAATCACAGACATCAAGGAGTAATCGAGATTTTCATATATTTACCCTTTTAAACTTTTTTTTTTTCATTTTTTCTTTGTTTGGATCGATCATTTATCATCTAAAATATTGGGGAAAATGCAACAGTAACGAAAAAAAAAAATACAATTAAGCAATAGTTACGAGGTAAATATCCGTGACTTTTTTACAGACGCCAATTTTTTCATTGTGGCGTAATTTGTTTAAAAGTTTAAAATATGCGCGTGAATAATTTTTTTAAAGTTTTTTTTTTTTTTTTTTTTTTTTTTAAACCAAATATTAGACATCAACTAATGAGTCTAAGCTAAAAATGACAGACATTTCTAATAATAAATATGGTTACTTACATTCTTTTTGTGGCTAGGTTGAAACAAAAGCGGTTGCGCGACGTCTGTAAACAGGGGTTTCCAGGGTAAAACGGAAAAATTAAAAATAGTTCTGAGGCTTATTGAGCCATGAATCTGCAATGGCAGCATATAGACATATAGTTCTATCAAACAGAACAGTTCTTTGGGGTGCAAGAGCAGAAACTGCTTTTTCAGCCTTGTCTGTATTTTACGTCATACACATACTGTATATTTAATATATATACTGTTTATATATATATATATATATATATATATATATATATATATATATATATATATATATATATATATATTTATTTATTTATTTATTTATTTATATATTATTTTCGCCTGTGTCTGGACCTGAACAAATAAAGCTATTTGAATGTTAGCAAAGAAATGAATCCCCCGACCCCTCCACAACATATACAGTTTAAATCCATACTTTGCAACTACTTTTTAGGGGCAGTTATGTAAACTGCATTTTACAATATGCAGTATTTGTTTCAGTTTCAGACATGTGGGGTCGTTAGTGGTTAAGCTTTAAGGTTGCATTTGCACATGTGCTAATTCTTATTCACACTTTGCAATTTCTTGTTTTCCCCTCCTGAATGTTTGAACAACATTGTCACGTCACATTGCAGATGCTTTTGAGTCACACTCCAAAAATGAGTGCAGACTGTAAAAATTTGAAAGTGGAGCTGAGCTTTAAGTGCACACATACCTGTCTGCCTGTATCGTATTGAGCTTATGAAGCCATTATGGGTGAGATGGATGGTTTTGACACTGCCAGAGGCTTCGTCATAAGTGAAGGTCACCAGGGTGGAGTCATATGTCACCTCAGAGAGTCGTGCTGCTGGCGTGTACCTTGGAAATACAGAAAATAATGCATTTTTTACTTCTTTTGCTTCTAGCTTCAAACTAACTGTGTGCTGCAGTATGTTGATTATATCACACCAAGTTATTGGGACATACACAACAAAGACATTTAAGGTAACAGGCAATACTTATTGAATAATAAATTAATCAGTAGAGTATATTTGACTCAGTTCCACCTAATCTTAAGTTTACAAAAAACAAAACCGACAGTGATGTTTTGAATAAGTCTTTTTTTGCACGTCCGAGGTGCTTTTTTTATTTGAAATTTTTTTCACCCGCAATGTGTTATTAGTTCTTCAAAAGCTTGGTCTTAAAATACTAAACAAAATCTTGGGTGATCAAAGAGCAAGTAACACCATGTTGTTGTTTGGGCAAAATTAGGGGAACATCTATGGCTTTTCAAATTTATAAAATGTAATGGTTTCATTAGTGTCTACATCAAGAAAATGAATATCACAAAAAGTAAAATGTCAGAACATTATCCCAATCAGTCCTCCAGTTACCCTTAAAATTAGATCAGTGGTGGCTGCTGCTGCCTCTACTTTTGTTGCTGCTGCTGCTGATGACGACGATGATAAAATGGGCCTTTAATCAGTCCCACTATCAGTCCAATCACTATAATTTGGAGGGAAATTTGAGTCGGATGTCGATGCAAATTATAGATGACCTCGTTTTATGCGTATTCAAGCTCTTGACCCATTTTGTACGTGGGAAAACACACACAACACACCCTGAAGATACTCCTCATGTCATGCCTTCTCATTTCTAATGTTTAGTACCTGTAGATGACACTACGCCCCGTTCCTAAGTACTGAGTTCTAAGCAGCCTCCCATCTAGGGTGTAGTCCTGCAGGAAGGATGACAGGCTGTCAGGAGGCGTGTACATATTCCTGTAGTAACCGATTGACAGGAGTGAGTGCAGGTTGTGTTTAGCCATGCTGGGCATGGTGACAGAGAGGAGTCGGTTCGTCTGATCATATTCAAAGACGTATCGCCGTTGGCTGTGCAGAAGTAGCATGACTGACTGCAAAAACACAAAAAAGACAGATGTGCAGCAGAATGAGTCACGATCTGTTTCTTTATGACCTTTTATTGTGTAGAGATATAAAAAGGCTAAACACCCATTTCAAATAACAGGTTTTTTTCCCCCTTCATTTTTTTTTAGTATTTGCCGCCAGTAATTTGACCCATATGCTTAATCTATATAGTGTACTTAACAAAAATATTTCATTATATAATAGTTTTGATTTTATAAAACTCGACTAGAACGTCTGAGCTTTATATGGAATTGACCAAAGCAGTTAAATAGTGGCCGGTGAGTACTGACTCTCATTTAACATGAATTCCAATCTTATTATCCAATCATAATTCTGCACAGAGGCAAATTCCAAGAATATCTAAGATGTTTATTTTCACTTCATCTCTTGAAAATATTTAATTTTATCAGCTGAGTTGGACAAGTTCTAGGTCATATGACTGGAGGAAGAAAAAGAAAAAAATGACTTATCTTGGTCTCATTTGATATGTAAAATAACCTAGCATTTGAAAAAGGATGTGGTAACTTTATACACACACTATTTATAGCCATCAGTTTCAAAACAGTGGTGGGCAGCCAATGTTCTATCAAAATACTAGTCTATTTATTCAATAATTGTTTAATAGTATTAAAATCTGATTATATGATTTAGAAAGATTGCATAATTTATTAATTAAACTGTAATGTTAAAGTAAAATTTTGACACTGATTATATTTTAGGATAAATGTTCTTTCATTAAAATGTATTTTAAGAATAGAAATTAAAACTCAATTTTTCATACCTGTAAAATAAATTGTTATATAATGTGCTGATTTCCAATTAGTCTCATTCACTACACACATTTCAACATCTATTAGACTAGGGTAACACTGCTATCAGTGAATATACTTCCCTATATACCCCAGCTCAATGCCTCGACTCCATAGTGCTATGTACGAGGGTAAATCAAAAATTATCTGCACATTGCTCTAAAGCGCACTCTTGGTTTACCTTTTTCACAATTTTTTTTAAAACACGTGTCAACTACTGTGTCACGTGATCACGATCAGCTAATCTAATTGTTCTTTCTGTTATAACACGTGTTATTTTCAGTTTATAAAAATGGACGCTCCACTTGCACAATGCAGCAGAGAAGAACAACGTGCTGTTGTCCGATTTTTGTGGTCAGAAGGTTCACCGGGGGCAGAAATTCATAAAAGACTCTCAGCACAATATGGAGACAATGCATATTTGAGAAGAACGCTATATGAGTGGACTGAGAAGTTTAAAACGGCCAAACCAGTGTGAAACATGCCACCTCCAACAGTAACGAGAAGACTGTGCAAGTTCAACAAATGACATTGGCAAACCGTCACATAACCATTGATGAGATCTTTGCAGATCAGTTTTGGCCCTGCTCAAGAAATCATTCATGAAATCCTTGGGTACAATAACGTTTCTGCAAAGTGGGTGCCAAGACAGCTTACAAAGGCGCACAAGCATAGACATATGTAGAGTTGCCAAATTTTACTGAACTGGGTTTTGAGGAACTGAAAAATCCTGCATACAGCCCTGATCTTGCGCCTTCCGACTATCATTTCTTTGCTCCACTCCAAAATGCATTACGGTGTCATAAATTTTCTTCTGATGAAGCAGTGCAAAAAGCGGTGCACAAATGGTTGTGTGACCAGCCAAAGACTTTCTACTCGGATGGCATTCATAAGCTAGTAGACCGCTGGACCAAGTGCATCAAAATGGGTGGAGATTTTGTAGAAAAATGATAAATGTTTTTTGTGTTTTTAAAATAAACAAAAATAAAAAATAAAATAAAAGTGCAGATAATTATGTTTACTTAATACTGTACGTGCAAGCCCCCAACTTTTTAAATTTTTTTTTTTCAAAAATGCAATTCCATTTCTGCGACCACATTCTAATTGTATGCTTGAGCTTAATGTATCAACACTTAAAAATAAATTCTTTAATATAAACTTGAAAGAACCATTTTGAAACTTCATGATAATAATGGAATATGGAATTGAAAAAAAGAAAAAAGAAAAAAAAAAAAAACTAAAAAAAAAAAAAAGAATTAGAAAAAACAGAACACACTATTGAAATTAATTTTAAAGAAGAAGCAAAGTTTTATATTCAGGTGACAAAAATAGTCGAGTATTTTTGATAAAATATTTTAAACATGCATTCAGGTCTTACTCTGTCTATGTATGTGTAGCTCCATATCTTCCCATTGACCCAGGCTCTGGACACCACCTTGTCATTCTCATACTTCAGATGTTCATACCATTCTCCTCGGTGAATGACTGACAGGAGTCCACCCCCAGAGTAGCTTACATTTACTTCAGTATATTTGCTACTAGGAGACCAGACCACAGGCCGGCCAAGATTATCATACTGGATATGGAGGGTAAATTTCCTATGGTCGTCGTATATCTTCCCCATTCTTGTGCTCTGATCAAAATCTATGGACAGCAGGTTCCTGTTATGTGCCTGAGAAGAGAAGTTCCAAAATTAAGATTGAACATTGAAGAGAGCCAAAACCAATGGAATCAAGTGAAATAATCACGTAACATTTTAAAATGACTGCTGCATATTCAAAATTCAAAGGTCACTATAAAATAGGAAATATAAATCTGTTCAATAACTTTCATGATTTAAGAATAATCAGAAGTGACATTTACTGAAACCATGTGCAAATGAAGTAGACTAATCAATTATTACGCCTCATGTTTAATTTTCTTTTAAAACTGTTATCATAATTTAATATTATATTCCTGTCATGTGACAACCTTTCCACTGAAGAGGAGAGGGATACATTTGTTGAGGCATGGAATACAAGTGATGAGAATACTCAGCCAGAAAAAAGTCTCAATGACGGCTACTGCATACTATATAGAATATTTTGTCGAGTTCGTCAGGCATGTACACTCTGCATGCATGAAGCCACAAACTACTACAGACCTGTATTTGCTTTGCAGTTAGCACTAGACTTGGTCTATACAAGTAGTTAGCCACCTCTAGTTGCTATGGTAACTACGGGCATATTTAGCCCAGCAGAGTTTTTGTGGTTAGCAGTGGCTCATTTGTTTGAGATGGATACTAAGGGCATATTTGCCCCAGCAGAGGTTTTGGGTTTAGCAGTGGCTCATTTGTTTGAGATGGATACAAAAGGCATTTATTTATTTATTTTTTACCCTGAGTCTGCGTTCATAAGTGGTGTAGTTAGTCTTGCTCTGCTCCTTCCTCTGCCTCCACTCGATGAGGCTAGGGGCGTGGTCACCTGGCAGGCTGATGTTACAGCGGCTAGCGGTTGGGCTGACTCCACCGCCAACACCTCCTGGGAGGAAGGGCTCTGTGCTGAGCGACAACTCCATCCCGCTGGCCAGCGACACATAGAACGAGCCATCGGCGTTGACTTTGTAAGAACTCTGTGCATGGTCTAGGTGTCAAAATATGGGTGTGGCACAAACACACACATATGCATACACGCACACAAGGTCGGGGAGGGGCACACCCAAACCACACATGCAGGCAATGGAAATGTGCAATAACAAGTGAAATAAACATCAGTCCCTGTTTGCAGCAAATCTGGATTTAGGCAAGGCAAGGCACGGCAAATTTATTTATATAACACAATTCAACACAAGGCAATTCTAAGTACTATACATCACATGTAGATCATAAAAATCACATTAAAATCAATAGAATGTAAAAAAAATAAATAAATAATCGAAATAGGAAATAAAATTATACATATATATTGAATTTAATCAGGAATAGAATAAAAAATAAAAAAATAAATGAAAAATACAACAAATACCACTACTACTGCTAATAATTGAAATCAGCAATAATTGAAATCAGCAATAGAGATAAGAATAGAAAGCAAATAGAATGAAATATATAGACAGTTATGGATATGCAGTGCTAAACAAAAGCGTTTTTAGCCCTGATTTAAAGGAGCTAACAGTTTGAGCATACTTCAGACCTTCAGGTAACTTGTTCCAGTTGTGAGGAGCATATTAACTAAATGCTGCCTCACCCTGCTTGGTTCCTGTTCTTGGAACATACAGGAGACAGGTTCCAGACGACCTTAGGGGTCTAGATGTTTCATAGGAATCTAACAAATCAAGCATGTATTTTTGTCCAAGGCTATTAAGTGTTTTGTAGACGAGCAGTAGTATTGTATAGTCTATCTTTTGACTCACTGGAAGCCAGTGTAACGATTTCAAAACCGGTGTAATGTGGTCCACTTTCCTTGTATTTGTGAGGACTCTGGCTGCAGCATTCTGTACTAGCCGCAGCTTCCTGACTGATTTAAAAAAATTTTTTTAAAGGGGTATCAAAATTAACGCGTTAACGCGCGGTAATTCATTTTTTAAATTAATCACGTTAAAATATTTGACGCAATTAACGCACATGTCCCTCTCAGACAGTATTCTGCCTTTTGGTAAGTTTTACAGCAAGGCGTTTTGTGCTGTCTAACAGCGAACTCTTGTGGTCGCTTTGCGACATGTTTTTTTTTTTTTCTTGCCAGTTCAATATGGGCTGCACGACGTCTTTGTTGTGCTTATATGATCCTTGGAAAAGATTTGTCCGTAAGTATGGTTGTTGTAAAGAATGTACATATTATGTTAATAAGCGAAATGTTAATTTTTTTGTATGAGACACTTTTTGTTTATGTTTAGTCAACCTGTATAGCGTGCTAAGCTAACTTTGTTGCTAATGCAATGCTTGTTTACTTTTTTTTTGTAGTTTTACGTAAACGGTCTAAAGAGGACAATGGTTTGAGGCCAATTTTTTAATAAATCAGATGAAAAAGGAAGAAGTCTGATTATTAAGGCGCCGTTCACTAGCTGTCTAGCTTTGGAAAAAGTAGACGCTTCGGAGTGAGGACAGCATAGACAGATTTAAATGACAGTAGAGTGAAATGCCCACTACAGTCCTTATATACCGTATGTTGAATGTATATATCCATCTTGTGTCTTATCTTTCCATTCCAACAATTTATTTTACAGAATATATATATATAATTTACAGAAAAATATGGCATATTTTATAGATGGTTTGAATTGTGATTAATTGCGATTAATTATGATTAATTAATTTTTAAGCTGTAATTAACTCGATTAAAAATTTTAATCGTTTGACAGCCCTATTTTTTTATCAAGACCTGTAAATATACCGTTGCAATAGTCCAATCTGCTGAAAATGAATGCATGCATAAGTTTTTCCCTGTCTTGTTGAGTCAGAAGCCCCTTAATTCTCTATCAAATTTTAGGTCTGAGTCAATAATTACACCAATTTGATTTGTAGCTGTAAGTGACATTGTGCTATGGTGCCTGCTTATCTTTGACCTTTCTTTTTTGGCCCAAAAATGATCACAAAATGATTTATAAAAAAAAAAGTACAGCCAGAATCAGTATATAGGCATAATAATATAATAGTAATAATAGAATACAAAGTTGGACAGACAATTGGTCCATGGACAGCCGGTCCTCTCAATGAATATAACAACTTATTAATTTGATTAAAAAATATACATTTTTTTCCATTTCACTTTAACTTAGGACTATTTTTTAAGCAGCGGAAGTTACTTGAGTTTAAAAATCAGAGCATCCAAGAGGTCTCAAAATATAGTGACTGAAAATTTGTTTAAAGGACAAACTTCATTGTTGTTATATATGGGTAGAGTAGCCAAAAAAATTACTCAAATAAGAGTAGTGTTACTTAAAAAATAATATTACTCAAGTAAAAGTAGTCATGAAAAAAATGTACTCAAGTACAAGTAAAAAAGTATCCATTGAAAAGAATACTCAAGTAATGAGTAAAATTGTGGGTAACTGCTTATTTTTTTCTTTTTAAACAATGGTTATTTTTTTCTCTCAGCACAAGCTTATCCATATGAACTGTTGTTATAATGTTACTGTATAGTAACCCATTACAGAAATGAAAAAAAAAAAAAAAAATCCAGCGAGAGAGGAAAAAAAAGACAGAAATGAAGCATTATTCGTCCAAAGAGCATGAGTGCCCTGTAGTGGAGAAAATAGTTTCTAGTTTGAATAGTGAATACTTCCTTCATAGTTACTATTATGAAATTAAAAGGATCGTATCTCCGGTTTTCCGTGGTCAATTGGTCCCAAATAAAAACTGGGAGAAAGGTTTAAAAATCCGCGCTTTCGATTAATTTTGAGGACAGCGCTCTATGTCAAGTACATTGTTTACGGTGCTTTAAAGACGCCACGCAATTGCACAGGCTGTCGTGATTAGAGATGTCCCGATCCGATATTTGGATCGGATCGGACACCGATATGGGCAAAAAAATGCGCATCGGTATCGGATCGGAACACGGGAAAAAATCAGATCCAGACTTCCGATCCACTTTTTTTAAAATTCCGGTCTGGGTTTTCCAGCGCACCGGTTTACATAATCCATTCCAGTTTTTGCTTCGGTTTCCCTAAAATCCGGTCCGCAATTTATGGCACACCTTCAACACACATTTACATTACCGTCTCCCAATTTACCGAGAGACTTTATCGGTAAAAATGTCAGCTGTGTGGTATCATTTCACCTTAAAGGACGACAAAGACGAAGAGGCAGGGAGCAATATATGCCACAATAAAGGCAACCATAGTGGTAAAGCTGTAAGAAGTTTTAATACAACCAACCTAATCAAGCATATGGCGAAATACCACCACAAACAACATGAGGAGTATTTTAAGAAAACCGAAGACAAAAAGAAAGGTCCTACGCAACTAACACTGGCAGAAACTTTTGCTATGCGTGACAAACTGGCACTCGACAGTCCCAAAGCCCAAGGAATAACAGGAGTCATTGCTGAAGAATTCATTCTGGATGACGAGACATTATCTCAAGTGAGACACACCATCCAACACGCGATTCGGCTGTGGAAGATTCGAGAACGATTTACAAACATCCAAATTCCGATTATTGAAATATGTTGAGTAAAGCGGGACGCAATGAGAAACTGACTGCATTGCGTCCCGAAAGTAAACATAACTTGTCTTAGACCCGGGTCATGCCAATGCTCAACTCACGGCTTTAGCTCAACTCATGCCGCTGGATAAAAAATACAAGAATACCTGACTGCTGCTGATAGCCGCTACAAACTACGTCAATGTCGTTTTACTGGAGATAATAGATATCATATGTATATAAAACAAGATGCTACACGACAGACTCGACTGCGTTAGCAACATTGAAGTATAGAAAACCAGATGCGTTAGTAAACAGCCGCCATCTTAAAGCACAAGACTTCCCTAGTAGGCTGTTGTGAACCTTCCAAGCGAACCTAAGTAACTTTTTATCTAAAATACTCCTAAATCGGCAAAATCTTGACTTGAATCTATCTTCAAAACAGTTTTAAAACTTTCACATGTCAAAAGTAGACAGAAGGGAAATTATGGAATAACGGGAGCAATTTTAACAACTTTAACAGTTGATTTGCAAAATTAAATGAATGTAGTTTAGAGCTGCTGATACAGAATGGGGACTTGAGTATTTTATTTACTGTTTTAAAATGTTAATTTGATACTGAAATAGTCGTTTACTTAAACCTGAGAGGCTTTTTATGAATTTGTGTAACTAATGCACGAAACATTAAAAGCATCTAATAGCTTGGGGGATTTGTGGGATTTTCCACGGAGGTTGTTGGTGTGTTTTGCTTTTTTAAGACAGGTTACAATATTATTTTCACGTTTTACTGACTGACTATGCCATTTCTGTTTGTTATTTATAATGTTTTGTGTTTGTCACTGAATAAACAGGTCAGTTTCTTGTTACCAACCGTTGTGTGTTATTCAAACTCACCTAATTCAGCTGGCTAGTTGTTATCAAGAGTACTAAAACCTTTTTCAACATGAGTCTGACAACTAAGTAAGGAGGCTAAATAACTTTAAACTTTAACACATGCTCAGAAAGGTCGGTATCGGTATCGGCCAGTATCGGTATCGGATCGGACGTGCAAAACAATATCGGTATCGGATCGGAAGTGCAAAAACCTAGATCGGGACATCCCTAGTCATGATCATAGAACGGCAAGCTAGCGTCAGATTGGTGGAATGGAGTCATATGATTATTGTTGCGACGTCTCATTAATGAAATTGGTAGAGCTACTCTTGGCATCGCTGGCAAAACAATAAATAAATCTAATACGTAGGATAAAGATGAAAAATGTAACAACTCTTGTGTAGCCCAAATAGTGGAGTAAGAGTTGCGTTTTTTTCTTCACAAATCTACTCAAGTAAAAGTAAAAAGTATGGCTCAGTAAAACTACTCTTAGAAGTACATTTTTCTCAATAAGTTACTCAAGTAAATGGAACAGAGAACCTGTCAGAGAACATGTAATGCGTTACTGCCAACCTCTGCAAAAGGGTGGCATCAAACGCTCTGATCTGTTGTAAAAAAATATCCCATTCATTTAATGCAGTATTTTCATTATTCAGTCATTTTACTACCTAGCATGATAGATACTGTACCTAATGTCCGCTGACATGTTGAAGTCCGCAGAGGTTATCACAAGCTCATTTAACTCATTCACTACCATTTACACTGACAGGCATCCAATCCAATTGGACTGGAAATGGCAGCAGAGATCATTCATAAAGAAATTAAAATATTAACAATAAAATATGTCAGATTATTTGATTACAAACCTTAGGACCAGACACTATATGCATATTAAGGACCAGTTCTTCATAAATCCAATATAAATTGAGCTAAAAAAAAGAAAGCAAGAGATTGAAAGCATGGCGAACAAAACCAAAACAAACTGAAAGGATGTTAATTGTGTGTTGGTATCTGTTGTTTTCACACATTTCAAGTTTCTCACAAACCAATCGTATCTATATACACCATTTTGATCAGATGTACAGTCTACAAGGAATTATTATTATCTTGTTCTCATGTTAGCTCCATTTTCCAAACACAATGATCCAAAAAACTATAATAATAAACCTGTAATGGAGCGAGTAAACCGGGTTGTAACTTCTATCCCCTCCTCTACTATTAAAACCTTTTGTATGTATTGGTGCCTCAGAGGCAAAAAGACACTGTTGCTCATGTGCTGGTGTGTTGGAAATTAAGGGATGGGGTGGAGCAGGCTAGCTGTCCCCAAGCAGATTTCTCTATGTGCAAATGCCTTCATGCATGAATAAAAGCAGACCAGGACACTATATCTGTCATTAAGACAAGGGCTGGGAAGCAATTAAAGGGATGAAATGAGTGGAAAACGCGCCCATAGTCTCACTTCCATTTTAAATTCCACCCTCATATTTTTTCCTGTGTTTAACCATTTTACTAATATATGCCTTTTTAAGAATTCACAATATAGAGGATGTTTTATTCCCTTTACTACATACAGGGGTTGGACAAAATAGTGGAAGCACCGTAAAAAAACAACAAAAACTAATTTAATATAGTGTAAGTCCACCTTTTGCGGAAATGACAGCCATTCTTCAGTTAGAATATTCTCTAAGCTTTAGAGACGATGGCGATGGAAACCGATGTCTTAATTGAATCTGCAAAACTAACCATAAATGCTCAATGATGATGAAGTCTGGGGAAACCCATACTAGATGCTCAACTTCATTAGAATGTTCCGTATGTCATTCTTTAACAATTATGTTCAATGATTATGATGCCAAAATGTTCCATTATTTTGTCCAACCCCTGTATGTTTTAATTCCACCTGGGAAAAGAATACTCACATCATAAGAGCGTTTAAAACTATCATTAATCAATTAATGAATAATCTTTAATCAGTCTATTAGAGAAAAGGGGACAGTGTAGTTTATTTGCAATACCGCAGGTCCTTCTTTTTGAAGCTGCAGGGCTCTCATCTGTGTCAAGAAGCCTTGTTATCTTTGTTCTAATTGTTCCTTATGTTTGGTGTATATATGATATTTTTCATGCTTTTTTGTAGTCTTTTACAGTGTCAATATTCCACTGTGGCCCGTCAAAGTCCAACAGGTGGATGATTCTATTGTGATTATGGCGGTAGTACAAACAGTTCTTGAGACTGTTACAAACTCACTAAATAAAACAGTCCCAAGTTTTGTACATGTAAAAACAATTAAAATAAAGACACAAGTGCTTAGTATGTTTCTATGAATATTTCGTGGCAGAATCTCGTGCACAATTTCACAGTAGCAAGATTCCAAATTACCTAAACATTTTCTTAAGTTACCGTATTGTTCGGACTATAAGTCACAGTTTTTTTCATAGTTTGGCTGGGGGTGCTACCTATACTCTGAAGCGACTTTTGTGTGAAATTATTAACACATTATTATATCATTTCACATTTTATTTTGGTGTTTTAGTGTGAGACTGATGGTTTGGTAAATTTGTTAGCATTTCCTTTATGCTATAGTTATCTGAATAACTCTTAATAGCTATATTACGTTAACATACTGGCCACCTTCGCATTTCGTTGTACATGCATCATGGAACATTATCATTCTCCCCCAAATTTCCCCTAAAAATGCGATTTATACTCTAGTGCGACTTATACATATATGTTTTTTTCCTCTTCATTGCACATTTTTGGGCTGGTGCGACTCATACTCAGGTGCCTCGGTACCTGCCTATGGTACCTCATACCAAAAGATCTGTGTAAGAGAATGACATTTTGAAATGGTGCCATTTTTGTGTATGTTGGTTCACGTAAGTAAAAGTAATTACCGTAATTTTTGCACAATAAGGCACACCTGACTATAAGCCACCGCCCACCAAATGTGACACGAAAACGGCATTTGTCCATAGAAAAACCGCACTGGACAATAAGCCGCAACTGTCCTCACTGTATTATGGGATATTTACACCAAAAGATATTAACCGGTAATGCTTTATTTGGCAGCAGCATCATAAGACCAAATGAACCACCATGAAACTTTAAACCAATTGACTGCAAAGCTTTATTGCTTCAAGAAGCTTTGTTTGGCCATCACTGCTCCCTTTGAGGGCACAGGCAACCTCTGCTGCCACCTGCTGTAAACACTGTTGTCATCCAATTTGCCTCCTAGCATGCATTGTAGCGCTACAGGTGTAAGGAACAATCAGAATTCATGTCCTGTGCTAATCATTTCTTCAGTTACTGTTCCAGTTGTTTCATTAATTGCTAGTTATGGTATCTGCTAACACTTTATTTGACAGTGGCGCCATAATACTGTCATTAGACAATCATAACTATGACATTACACTGTTATGAGTAGAGATGTCCCGATCAATCAGGTCCGATCACGTCATTTTCAAAGTATCAGAATTGGCAAGAAAATATCGGCCATGCCTTTTTTTAATATATACATATATTTTAATTAAATCGTTTTCTAACTGTATTTAACGTCACAGACATAATATGTTACACTCATCCAGAGTCTTTAGTTTAGGGTTAAGGTAGGGTTATCAAATTTATCCTGATAACGGCGGCAATTAATTTTTTAAAAAATGTGTCACTTTAAAATATTTAACGCAATTAATGCATGCGCTGCATGACCCTCTCACTCACGCATTGTCGCGCTCAATCTGTAATGATGCCGTTTTACCTGTAAAGAGCGATAAAAGGCAGGGCAAAATGAGTAGAGTGAACTTTGGCAGCCTTTGGAGCCTTTTATTAATTGGCTTAAGCCTAGCAATCCCTCTCCCTGTGGATAGAAATATCATGGGAAGCAATGTGGGGAAGCAAGGTGGCATTTGATCATTGTCTTAACACCTTAAGTTATTTCCCAACGCAGAGAAGATATAGCAATTGGTAGCACGTTGCACAGTCATGGTTCCACTTCCCATCATGCATTTGGGATGGCCACAGTATCATTTACTGAAAGCTCAACAAATACACTAGATGGCAATATTTAGTCACAATATACAAAGTCACAAGTCTTTCTATCCGTGGATCCCTCTCACAGAAAGAATGTTAATAATGTAAATGCCATCTTGAGGATTTATTGTCATAATAAACAAATACAGTACTTATGTACTGTATGTTGAATGTATATATTCGTCCGAGTTTTATTCATTTTTTTCTTAATGCATTGCCAAAATGTATATGATCGGGAAACATTAGCGGGAAGGATTGGAATTGAATCGGGAGCAAAAAAAAGCAATCAGATCGGGAAATATCGGGATCGGCAGATACTCAAACTAAAACGATCAGGATCGGATCGGGAGCAAAAAAACATGATCGGAACAACCCTAGTTATGAGCATTAATGAATGCTTATAACAGATGTCATTTAGTGTTATCCGGCAAACTATCTCTCTTTTGAATGGATATAAAAGATCCAAACTGAACATAAATGGCGTTAGTAACATAATTTTCCAGATGACAGACACTTCATGACATCATAAGCATTCAGTAATGCCCATGATAGTGTCATGTCATAAATATGACCGTGTTATGATGCCGCTGTCAAATAAAGTGTTACCAAATACCATAACAAGCAATGAATGAAACAACTGGAACAGTAACTGAAAAAATAATGAGCACAGAATATGAATTTTGATTGTTATTTACACCTGTAGCGCTGCAATGCATGCTAGGAGGCATGTGTTGCCTATGAACCCAAATAAATCAACAAATAAACCGCACTGGACTATAAGCCGCAGGAGTCAAAATTAAGGAAAAAAGTAGCGGCCTTTAGTCTGAAAATTACGGTCTCTTTTAAGATGAAGGAGTAACATTTATATTTTTTTAACTGCTGTCAAATTTCAAAAAAGTACAGTATGTAAAAGTGAAAGAGCGCCTATCAAATCCATATACAATTATTTATACGATGTAATCCCCTTTCAGTGCTGCATAACCCATCACAGTTATATAAAGAGGAGAGAAGAAGTGAGCAAAAACACAGGTCAAACCACCCAAACCTGAGAAAATTAAAAACTGCATTATTGCCATTTGCCAGTCATAAATATTTTAAGATCATTTATAACTACACAGGCTACCATTCTTTGGAGCTATCAATGTTTGGTCAGCCCCCCGATGACTCATAAACGTTCTGCCGCATATTGGTAGAGAAGAAGATGGAGCAGACACATGAAGGTTATTTTATAATCTTTCATGTGTCAGCCATATAAATGAAGGCATTACATCTGTACTTCCATATTTGGTTTAATGTCAGCTACTCACTTTTCTTACAGTTCAGCAATTTTCTAGGCTATGGGGTGAAAGAAACACACTTCTTCTAGCCTGTGGGCATAAAAATGCAATGACGTTATACCTCGTTTAAATGTGTAGATAGTGTCACTGGCAGAGATGTTTGTACTGGTGACAAAGTTCTCCCGGTTGGATGCTTCAACCTCAACACGAGACCAGCGCTCCAGGTTGCCTTGGAAACCACGCACATCACCCGTTGGGAGAGTGATGTTGGTCACACGGCCTTCGTTGTTATACCTGCAAGAATGAACAAAAAGTCGATGATGGACAACCTTGCACACAAAGATATGACTTTGCCAGTTGGATGAATAAAACACACTTTTTTTTGTACACACAGACCGTCCCACTTTCATGCATACAATTGTCGGCTTTGATTTATACAGGCAATTATCCAGCTGCAAGGTGGTAAATAAATCAGGCAGATGTACCAGTGTACTTTATCTGTTAAATTCAACAAAGCACAATTAAAGCTGTGCAAAGAAGTCTTTCAGTTATTTCTGTGACCACTTGGGTTTTTCTTTCACCAACAGAGGCGTAACTAGTAGGCATGTGTGTACGTATATCAGATGTCGACTGTCCGGGTCACCCGGATCAATGCATTAACCCTAACGCCCTAACCCCACGACTTATTTATTATATAGAAAAGATAAGTAGTTGGTTATTAATTGCATTAGGGAAGTAAGGGCACATGCGTTTACCCTTGGCAATAAGCACCTTCCTACCTCCCCCTCTAACTCTATCAACCCAACTCCCCAATCATCTTCCTTCACATCATAATTCGGCAGTGCGGGCTGACACAGTCAAGGGCATCCCCCTTTGACATACATTAGAAAGATATACAATGAGTAGCCATCAGTACAGGTACAGTGTATCACAAAAGTCAGTACACCCCTCGCATTTCTGCAGATATTTAAGTATATATTTTCATTGGACAACATTGACAAAATGACACTTTGGCACAATGAAAAGTAGTCTGTGTGCAGCTTATAAAATAGAGTTTATTTATTTTCCCCTCAAAATAACTCAAAATATAGCCATTACTATCTAAACCACTGGCAACAAAAGTGAGTACACCGCATGGGAACTACATACGTCCCTAAATGTCCAAATTGAGTACTACTTGTCATTTTCTCTCCAAAATGTCATGTGACTCCTTACAAGAGTGCTGTCAGCATTGCTGTAGAGATTGAAGAGGTGGGGGGGTCAGCCTGTTAGTGCTCAGATCATACGCCATACTCTATATCAAATTGGTGTGCATAGCTGTCACCCCAGGAAGAAGCCTCTTCTGAAGACAGTACACAAGAACGCCCGCAAACAGTTTGCTGAAGACATGTCAACAAAGCACATGGATTACTGGAACCATGTCCTATGGTCTGATGAGACGAAGATTAATTTGTTTTGTTCCGATGGTCTCAAGCATGTGTGGTGGCGACCAGGTGAGGTGTACAAAGATAAGTGTGTCATGCCTACATGCCTACAGTCAAGCATGGTGGTGGGAATGACCCCCCCCCCCCCCCCCCCCCGCCCCCCTACCTCTTCAATCTCCGCAGCAATGCTGACAGCACTCCTGTACTGAGTCACACGACATTTTGGAGGGAAAATGACATGATGATTTGGACATTTAGGGATGTACGTAGTTCCCATGCGGTGTACTCACTTTTGTTGCTAGGGGTTTAGATATTAATAGCTATATTTGGAGTTATTTTGAGAGGAAAATAAATTAACTCTATTATATAAGCTGCACACAGACTACTTTTCATTATGTCAAAGTGTCATTTTGTCAGTGTTGTCCCATGAAAAGATATACTTAAATATCTGCAGAAATGCGAGGGGTGTACTCACTTTTGTGATACACTGTATAGAACAGTACAGAATTCAAGCATAGAATGTGTGTGAATGGACATCTATTGCTATAGATACTGTATGTTCGGGCTACCTACCACCTGTAAGTACTAAAATGTACAGCACATGCTAACCCACTGGGGGGCAAATTAGTTCAGTGTCTTGCCGAAGGATAGTTCGCCAGTGGGCAGTCGTAGCCTGGAATCAAATAGCTGACCCTTAGGATGACTGGATATACCAACTACGCAACTGCATCAATAAATATTGGTCCTCAGTAACTGGAGCATGAGAGATATTCTAATGGTGTGTTCAAACCAGTTTTGATGAACTATTAGCGTGAGTCGAGCACATATGTGGCTCTATTGTCGTGATTGCTGCATTACTGGCTGTATGGTGCAAATCTACGCAGAGGCATGCTAGAATGAGTTTTGTTATATGTCAGCCCAGCGCAAGCCAAAGTGTTTAAATTTACGCTGTTGTGGGTGTTAACACAGCTGACTCTATTCACCACCAATCACAGATGACGTTGACGTTTCAATGCAAGATGCGCAAACATAATGATGTACATTTCCACACACACACAATAGGTTTAACAACGTATAAAAGCAGAAGGCAGAAAGTTAAGTGAGAGAACACTGAGTGAAGAACTTACTCGTACACAGTGGTCCAACTGTTCTCATCACTCTTGGTTGCTAGGAGACCAGTGTTACCGTGGTAAATGATGTGAGCGACATCATGACCTTGGGCGGACATCTTCCTCAGTGTTCCGCTGTTACTAAGAGACAACCGGTACACCTGTCCACCAGGTAGCGCCAGCCAGATGGGCACACCGTGAGCATCTCGCTTCACTTGGAGTCCATGAGAGTCACGCCCCATCACTGCAGATAGAAGGCCGTCTCTTCCATATGTGAAGTTGTACAGGTAGTGGCCGGTGATCAGGTGTTTAGTATAGAGATGGGAACCATTCTGTTAGAGAAAAACAAGCAGATACTTTGTAATCCTATTATATAGAAACGAGCTACCACACGTTATATATGGGGCGAACGTGGCGCAGTGTGTAAAGTGGGTGGTTTAGTCACTCTAGTCCAGGGGTCCTCAAATAAAAATCTTGAAGGTCCACAATTATTTTTTTCATACAAGCATGGGTCCATTTATTAATATCGGTCAAGTACAAGACAGGTTGTTGGTGGTAAAGGTGGTTTTCTTTGACCCCCCAAAAAATGCAATGTATTGTTCTGATTAAATAAAAATAAATTAACAAAACATTTTTTGACTTAAAATAAAAAAACAAAAAAAAAACAAAACACAAACAAAAAAAACATGCAAGTACAATGTTTACACATGTACACTAAATAATTGACAAATCTGTCATTAAGGTGCAAACAATAACTATTGACAGTGCATTTTATAACTGTAAAACTGCTGGACAAAAAAGAAAACGTGCAAGTAGTACAGTACATGTTTAGAACATAAATGACAAGCTCTGTCATTAAGGTGCAAACATAACAATTATTGACGATAACTGTAAAACACTGCTCAATGAGAGAAATGGCATTTGGGGTTCACAAAGCTGTTTACCCACATAATCAGCCTGTACTTCAGTGCATCTTGTGGTTGATAAATCTGAGAGTGAGATTTGATTTTTTGAGCAACCGTCTTTAAGCACATTAAGCACATAGGTTTGGTAATTGCAGTTGGTAAAATGGACGCATATTTGTCATTCCATTCCTCATTGAAACGGCAATTTTCATTGTCCACTTTTCTTCTCTTGGTCAACTTTGAGCATGCCATTTTGTTAGATTCGGTTTTCTACTGGTGGCACGAGTGGTTTTAGTGAACGTTGCTTAACTCATTTGCTCCCAAAAACGTATAAATATATTCTATTTTTAATTGCTTCAGTGTCCCAAAACCGTATTAATACGTCTTTTGCGTTTTTTTTTTTTTTTTTGACAAGAGGCATCTATAGGTTCCGATCTATCTAAGATACAATGCACAAAGCTCAAAACCCATTTTAAAGCAATAAAACTGGCCACTGGAGATCAGTAGCGCATTTGGTAAGAACTCATCTCGGGCCAAGAAAGGAAGTGAAGAAAAATAGTCAAGAAACGGAAGTTGGAGGGATCTTGTGAAGACACGTGAGAATTTGAGAAAAATGTGGAGAACGTTCGGAAAAAAAAGCAAACGACACTGGAGGAGTGTTTTGAAAAGAAAACGAAACTATCGTCAAAGAAGGATTCCAAAAAATCAATCTTGATGAGACAGACTGAGATGTCCACAACAGCGTCAGGTTCCACACGCGTTCTGTGGAGCTCACGTTGCGTTACTCCTTAGCCCGAGGTTGAAACCAACGATGAAGATGATGAAAAAAGTCGGACCAATCTTGATCCGGACTAATTAGAGGGAGCCGCCTCATTTAACTAGGAGCAGCCGAGAGCCTTCCCCGTTGTTATGTGTGCAAATAGTTCAACAGTTCAATAGTTTAGTTATGTGTAAATAAATTGTTACTTTGCGATCAAAAGCTCTATTTGTCTTGTTGTTTGTTATTTTGTAGAACGAAAACATTATTCAGATGTTTGGGATTTCACATAAGCGAAAAATAGCTGTGTTAAAGTCAAAGTTATGTTTGAAATGTATGCTTTCACAAAAAGCTCAATTTCTCTGTTTTTTCATCAGAAATGGGAAAATTGCTCAAACTAAGCTATTGTCTAATGCTGATTTCTAAAGAATGGAAAACGATATGAACTAACTTTTTTTTCTGCTGAAAGAAGAGAGTCTAATCTTTCTTTTGGTGGGTTCCATGTTTATATAGCAATAGGACAGAATTTTCTTTGGGCCCTTGCAAAATTAGTCAAAATCCAGTAAAACGGCCAGGAGCGAAGGGTCTTGCTCCGGTGAAAATGGCTGGGAGTGAATGAGTTAACATTGTGATCTTCTACTGGTGGCATGTGTGGTGTTAGTGAATGTTGCTTAACCTTGTGATCTTGAACATTGCCCGCATGCAACGAGAGTACTGGGACAACACAGGGAAATAAATAAATGAATCACGTTTGCTCACAGTATGACTCACGTTCTTGAATGAAAAATAAAGTACATGACAGAATGTACAAACAGATTGCATAGTGCCTGGTGCGACTCGTGTTTGAGGTTGCTGACACTGTTGCGGTCTGTCCACACTAGCTAGTAGTATGCAGGCTCTCTCGGCCAATAAGCGCATCCATTCACACTCTCTCAGCCAATCAGCGCATCCGCGCAGGCTCTCTCAGCCAATCAGCGCATCGTTATCATAGCGATGACAACAAAAGTGAAAACATGGAAGATATTCGACTAAAAATCAAACAGAATTTAGCGATAGAATAGTAGCGCATAGCGATAGATCGGCGATTCATACAAATGATGTACCGTATTGGCCCGAATATAAGACGGCCCTGATTATAAGACGACAGCCTCTTTTTCAAGACTCAAGTTTGAAAACAGACTTTTTGAACACCAAATTATTTTTTATACAGAAAATAATTACGGTACATCTGAAACAAATGATTATAACAATATATTTGAGAGAAAAAGCATGTTATCTTGCCTCATTCAAATCTTAATATCTGAACATTTAAATATGTAAACTAAAGTGCAATCACATTCGTAAATGAATGGCTTCTGGTTTTTTAAATGTACATAAACCATTCTATTGTGATAAAACAACAAAATTGCAATAACTGCATTAACCATCAAAGTGAGGTCTTGAAATAAATCTGAATAAGGAAAAACATCGCAATGAAATAATGCAATCTGGTTAAACTTGAGAGTAGCTGAGATCTGTCATGACAGAACATTACTCCTCAAGTTAAGCATTCGCTTCAATGATATCTGGTGCCATCTAGCGTCGTGAATGGGTATAATGTCTAGACCCCGAATATAAGATGACTCCCACTTTTTCAGTCTTATTTCTATGCAAAAAACAGCGTTCTTATATTGGGGCCAGTACGGTATATTGAAAAAAAGTTTTTTTTCCTTTCGTTTTTTTGTACGTCCGTGGGTTCACAGAGAGGTGTGGACCGCGGTCCGCTAAATGAGGACCCTGGTTCTAGTGATTCAAAGAACTATCTCATGTTATAGTGTCCTTGGACCAGTGACTAAAATCTAAATTACTTCCAATGAGCAATGTGGAAGATCTTTCCACTGGTGTTTGAATGGGTCATTATGAGCCTGTAAAGCACTTTGGGCACTGTAATGCTGTAGATTGATATTTAAAAGCAGTAGGCCTACATTTTGTACCCAAATTCCACCACTCTCAGAAAGGTTTTGAATGATCATGTTCATTATTGCTGTCTTAGTTATGTAGAAATTCACACAAAAATAATTTGGTTTCATAGGCAGGACACATCATTTCTATATGCTTTACTTGACAGTGCTGAGCATTTCTAGATGATTGTCTATTGACTTGAGTTGGTGTTTTTCATGTGTTATAGAGGGGTCACCATTTATTGGCCACTTACAGCTGTTTCGCTTCCCCATATAAACATCAGTGTAGAAATCTGCTGGCAAGGGGAACATTTTTTTGGAAAAAAAAAGTAAACATTGTCAAGAGAAAAAAATCCTAACCTCAGACCAGTTCAAATCTGCTGTTTAATCTAAATGTTTACTCCTCTTTTGTCTTCTGCCACCCCCAGATGGGAACCTCATTTGGGGGTATGAGCTCAAGGCTCCCACTGATTTTTGTCTTTTTTTGTTTTTAGTTATGTTATTGTGACCATGGATTGTACAATCTTGGCAGAGGGCTGATATTCTGGTCATTAAAAAAAGTTGCTCCATCAACGACCTCAAATATTTGTATTTTTTTACACATTGGTTTGAGTGAGGATGGTATATTTTATTTAATAGGGAGCTGCTTCTGGAGCTCTGTTTGTACACATAACATCGCCATAGCTCAATAGAAATGAATGCATTGAATAGACAAGACAATTAAAAAAGTTTTATTCCGTATAGTAAGAAATAAATATGTTACTGTAACTATATTACAGTGACGCTATATCGTTATTGCATTTCTCTGTCAATGGGAAAAGTACTGTCATCAATTACACTTAACTACACGTTTATTTCATACATTTTATTTACCTCATAAATACAACACTGTGTAGGCTAAAAGGCAAGTTCTTAAAAGCTCTTTGATAGAGTTGTATAACAAAATAAATGGCTAAAATGTTTTCTGAGTAGGCAGTCCTTGATATTGCTTTTGCCTAAGAATCGTATTTGTCATGGTTGCTAGGCAACAGAAGCGGCTCTATGACACAAGCGTAACAGCAGCAATTGCCGGGGTAAACAGGAAATCTACCATTGTACACCACTGATCCATGACATCATATCTCTGGGCTTGCAGCCCCCACATAAGAATTGCAGTGTCTTACAATAATTTACATCCATATAAAATATATCATGGCAATCAAATTTAAATGTTTTCTTTTGTGGAAACACACCAACTCTGATGAAAAGACATGCATACAAAATTCACATTAATCATGGCCATTGTTTGATTGGTTTTTGATGAGGCATTTTCATTTCAGTTTTGTCTTTCAGAAGGGACACATGCTAAATTGAATTAAGGTCAGGTAAATGACTTGCATTGCTATTGCAAAATATTCTACTTTTTTTGTGCCTTAAAAAAATCTTTGGATCCTTTTGCAGGATGTTTTGGGTCATTGTCCATCTGTACTGTGGAGTGCCATCCAATAAATTCAGATGCATTTGGCTGAATACGAGCAGATAATATTGGCCGGAACCTTTCAGAATTCATCCTGCTGCTATAACCAGCCTTGACATCATTAATAAAAACAAGGGAACCAATTGGCAGCTTTGCATCACCATGGATAAAATACTCAGATTTTTTTAATGTCTATGTGTTCCGACACTGGGCAGACCAAACAACCAAAAAGTAAAAGTTTGATTCATGATTCATAATTTTCTTCTCTTCTTCTGGTTCTTTTAAAGCGGAGGCATGTACTAGTACAAACTATTTTACATAGTTCACCTGATTTAGAATAATTCAAGATCCAGTTAAACAAAAACTTGATTACATGATTAAATGAAATTGGGAAACTATTTTGTTTTTCTGGATACACTGCATACTAGAGGTGGGAATCTTGGGACACCTAACGATTCAATTACGATTCAGAGGCTACGATTCGATAATAAATCATTTATTGATGCCCCCCCAAGCTATTAGCTGCTTTTAATGTTTTGTACAAAAATCCTCTCATGCTTAAATAAACTACTATTTCAGTATCGAGTTAACAGTTCAAAAGAGTAAATAAAATACTCAAGTCCCAATTCTGTATCAGCAGCTTAAACTACATTCAATTATTTTATGTTGTGAATCAACCATTAAAGTTGTTAAAATTGCTCCCGTTATTCCATAATTTCCCTTCTACTTTCCCTTCTACGTTTTAAAACTCTTTCATCATTTAAATTAAAGATAGATTCAAGTCAACATTTTACCAATCTAGGAGTAATTTAGATAAAAAGTTAATTAGGTTCGCTCGGAAGGTTTGCAACAACAGCCTTCCAGAGAGGTATACTGCTTTAAGATGGCGGCTGTTTACTAACGCCGGCAAGTCTGTCATTTCACATCTAGTTTTCTATACATCTGCAACTGCCCCTGAGTCTGTCATTTCGCATCTAGTTCAATATACATGTGATATCTACTGTAGCATTATGTGGGTGTACTTTGTAGCGGCTGTTTTTTTTTATCTAGCGGCATGAGCTGAGCATGATGTTTACTCTCGGTCCATTCCTTATTGCTTCACGAAGACCGCGCTGACTGTGTTTTACTTCCGCTTTACTTGGCATATTTCAATAATCGGAATTTGGATGTTTGTGAATTTTCCATGGCCGAATCGCGATTAATCTAAGAACCGGAAACTTCGCACACCTGTACTTCATACTTTCAAAATACTGCACACATTTGTAAATAATCGCAAGGAACCAATGTTTATGTTCCTCGATTTTGTGGTCAATAGGAGGTCACAGAACTTGACTGTTGAAAATCCCAAACAAGAAAAATACATTTAATTAAGTCATGCAAATTGTGTATTCTCAACTGGTTTTCACAAGAGCACAGGGAAAGTTTATTATGTGTGATAAAGCCTTTTGATTATTCTAAAATGTTATATCATTATGACCTCAACACCATAGAAAACATCTAGAAATGTGTGAGTATCCTGTACTATATACAGCCTGGGATCAGACTGACCCCTAAGAATGTCGACGTGTATAACGTTTAAAATGTAATGTTTACCCAGTTGTTTCCATTAAATTAGGAAAAGTCATTGAAAATAAGATGATAAAATGATAAAACTTGAAGCGTAAAACCTTGACTCAATTACATCTTGTTTGACTCAATGCATTCACATAATTGGGGACTGCTTACCTGGCTGAAGAGATAGAGCTCCTGGTCCAGTGGGGAGCTGATCTCCACTATTCCAATTGGGCCTGGCTGAGGAAGGTTAGGGCTGACGGCTCGGATTCGAATATTCCCGAGATCAGCGATATACAGTGTGCCGTTGGGACCCACGGCAAGAGAGGAGGGAGCTTTGAGACGGGCGTCACGGGCGTAGCCTCCGTCACCTTACAAATGACAAGAAGTGTAAGTTAGCACCGCGATACCAGACTGAGTTACAAACTACCTACGTACGTATATTACCGGTAATCATAAGCAGATTTTTAAGGGTGGCCAGACCCCCCTGGTGGCCGAAAAGTGTCATTGCATGAAATTGACTTTCCTCTAACAAAAAAAAAAAAAAAAAAAAAAATTATAATAGGTCAAATTATTTTTTTGAACAGATTATGTGACTAGCACCTTAGACGGTCATTTGCTTTGCATATTAAAAAAAAAAAAAAAAAAATAGGTGAGGGCAATTTTATTTTGCAAATTTTTTTTTTTTTTTGATTGAAGCAACTTTTTGGTGATTGAATGATTTAGACACAAATGTCCTACCCAAAAATGTCCCAAACACAAAAAGGATTGCTTCAATCAAAGAAAACGTTTTCAATGAAAAATTAAGTGTTCAAATGCAAATTTTTCAATCTCAAAATATTTTTTCTCATTCAAAAATGTTTTCTATGATTAAAAATTTTCTTTTTTGATTGAGGTGATTTTTCATTTTGAAAATATATATATATTTTTCAAGCAACTTATTTTTTGACTGAATAATAAAGACAAAAACGTCTTAGCCAAAATGTGGCCCAAACACAAATCAACATGACTTCAATCAAAAAAGTTGCTTCAAACAAACAAAAAAAACTTGGCACTGATAAAAAAATAAAACAATAAAACATTTTTTAAAAAAGTTTCAAAAATTTATTTTTGCATTTCAAACACATTTTTTTTTTTATTTAATCGACTTTTTTTATTGAATAATAAAGACACAAATCTACCTCCATATGGCTCCGCCCAGGGGATACAATTTTTGACTGGAGTAACTACATTGGCACGACACCGGCGGGCTAACCATATTCAATGGTTGACGATCTTGGCGAAAAGTATTGCCTAAGCAGCCAGAATTCCCTTCAAGAATGATGGGAAAGAAAAAACGCTCATTGTCAACTTAGTATTATAAATATTCTTGTAAGTTAATTTTATTGCTGACACTGCGTTTCGGGTCCTCAACATGTTGTGCCCCCCTTGCCCCAAAAGTCAAACTCCGCCTATGCCGGTAATACAAAATCTTCTTTTGAGAGGTAAACATGTATCCATGTTAGCAAATAAGATTTCATGGTGTACCTAAAGCTGAACTGCAGCCACTTCTCAATGGTCTGGATCAGATCAGCATGATACTGATTCAATACATTCACATGTTGTGGTAGCACAGCATGCTTAGTGCTAGGTGAAGCTCTTTAAATGTAGCCAGCAGGACGCAAAGAGCCTCTGGCGGGTCAGTGCAGCCTCTAGGATGGCGGTTTACCTTTTAACAGCATACAGTACACACTGAATACATAGCTTTCTTGCACGTATTTTGTGGCTGCAGTCCAACGTTCAAAAACAGAAACTGCGTTGAGGACATGGAATCGGAAAGCCTCTGAAGAGTGTAATCATCGGTTAACAGCAAGACATGATTGAAAATATGCAAAGCAAAGCTCAAGGAAAAAAAAGCAACGGTTACAGCCCATTGGCTTGTGGCAAGGGAGCGACTTCCCTTTGCTTTGAAAAGGAAGGGGAAAAAAATTGACAGCGTTTTATGAACTGAATTAAATGATAAAATCACATCCTCTGACACTTACAATGGAAAGCGTGGGCTAACTGACAAAAAAACAGCTGCTTATTTGTCTGGTCCTTTTCTCAACCTTTTATTAGGTTTCCGTTGCCCCGCAATGATGTGCCAACGCGTTTAAAACCCTCATCTGCTATAGCCGAACAGCTTTTCGCTCGCCAGTCATAAAATGATAGGATTCGAAAGGCTTTTCTCATGTGGGCTCAGGTGAAGGTCTTCACAAAGGAGTGGTGGCCTCGTGAATACAAATAAAAGCGGCACACAAACATGTACGCTTCTATACACAAGACATTCAATTTTAACACAGCGTAAATCTCACATATCAGTCACGTGTACAGTTTAAGGTCATTGATAAAACTTCCACTTTTATTTCATTAATTTAGAAAGGCTGAGCAAAGACAAACAAAAAATACGAGGTACAAGGAGAGGAGATTTTTAAATAAAGAAAACGGATAACTGGAAAGTTGGGCAGAAAGATGTAATCGCTCTTTTGAGACAACTCGATGACATCAATTACAGCTTGTCGTGTAGCTTTTAATATATAATGTATTTATAAAGTGGGCCATGACTTCATCTCAAGTGCAGATACGTGTTGTTCTTAGACTGTAATCCTATTAGGCATAATCTAATACGGTCATATTATGATAGCCGCATTCACATAACATAAGAATGTGACTCTGTGTGTGTGTGTATGGTGGTGGAGGTGGGAGAGGGGGGGTCCGTGGGGGTGTGCGCGTGTGTGAAACGCCGATAACCTACCAGAGAAGCAGTCACAGTTGGGGTCTATCTTGCAGTCGCAGTCTGTAGGAGCACCAGAGATAACCGATATCTCCCCATTTGTTGACACCTGTGTAGTGTTACAAAATCCATGTCACACATTACAACAAAGCAGACCATTACTAGGTGTATAATCTTGTAAGATAATGATGAGTTTTGGGATAAACTTGCTCCAAGTATGAATATAAATCGAACAATATTTAAACATGTTCACAAAGCCCCTCCTAAAGTACCTTAAAAATCTCAAATTTACAAAAATTTCGTATTTTCATGCATGCTTATCATTAAATATGAAAGCTTTTATTTTTCTAAATAATTGTAATTATTCAATATAGGTATAATGTTATATTTACTATTTTTGTTTGTGAAGGGCAAAGCTGATAAATTCACAGTCAAGTGCATGAACGTCATTTACACAATTCTCAATCCTGTTACTTACATACTTAAATCTGGATTATATAGTGTAAACGTCACATTTAATCTCTAGCGATGGTGGTCTTCAATTCCTGCCTGATCTTGAAGTATTTTATTTTTATTTTTGTCTTCAGCAACTGAAATGCATGCTTACTTGGATTTAGGTCAGGTCTTGGGCTTTGCAGAATATTCAACTTTATTTGTTCAAATCCATTGTCCAAGTGCTTAGTAGAGGTGGGAATCTTTGGGCACCTAACGATTCGATTACGATTCAGAGGCTACGATTCAATTATAAATCGATTATTGATGACACCCACCCCCCGCTATTAGCTGCTAATGTTTTGTACATTAGTTACAAAAACTATATATAAAAAAATAAATAAAAATTAAAAAAAAATTTTTTTAAAAACCTAAAACTAAAAACGACTATTTCAGTATCAAGTTAACAGTTAAAAACAATAAATAATATACTCAAATCCCCATTCTGTATCAGCTGCTTTAAACTACATTCAATTAATTTAATGTTGTCAATCAACCGTTAAAGTTGTTAAAATTGCTCCTGTTACTCCATAATTTCCCTTTTGTCTACTTACGATATGTGAAAGTTTTAAAACTATTTTAAAGATAGATTCAAGTCAATATTTTACCGATTTAGGAGTATTTTAGATAAAAAGTTAATTAGGTTCGCTTGGAAGGTTTGCTACAACAGCCTTGCAGAGAAGTGTACTGCTTTAAGATGGCGGCCGTTTACTAACGCCCGCATCTAGCTTTCTCTACATGTGCTGCTATCGCCACCATGTCTATTGTACATCTAGTCCTATATAAATATGATATCTACCTTAACATTATGTATTGTGGACGTACTTTGTAGCAGCTTTCGGCAGCAGTCAGGTATGTTGTTGTTTTTTTTTTATCTCGCGGCATGAGTTGAGCTAGAGCCGTGAGTTGAGCATTGGCATTACCCGAGGGGCCGGGTAATGACAAGCATGATGTTTAGCTACTCTCGCTCCATTCCTCATTGCGTTCTGAAGACCGCGCGGCGCGCTGAGTGTGTTTTACTTCCGCTTTACTTGACATATTTCAATAATCGGAATTTGGATGTTTGTGAATCGTTCTCGAATCTTCCACAGCCGAATCGCGAATAATCTAAGAATCGGAAATGTCGCACACCTCTAGTGCTTAGAGCCAGAAATATGGGAATTGTTTCAATATTCCGATATTTGTGGACCTGACAGTAATTCGTTTAGCTGATCCAAGTATCAAGGAACAGTAGATGTCTGATTTGAAAGCGCTGCAATTGTGTCTATAATTCTCTGTGCATGTTAAACCAATACACTGATCAAAAACAAATTGACTCATTCACTACTATGCACATTTGGTGCTTGAATTAGGACTTGCACAAAATGGAGTGCCAGCAGGTGTTGGATTGAAAGAGACACAGCTGATTTGAAATGTCTTGTGACTCGTCTATGATCACGGCTTCAAAACTATGCCCTCTACATGGAACAAGAGCTCGCAATTGATGCTTGTCACGGTTCGCTCACTGTGTTCTGTGAGTGTGCTGAGAAGAAACATCCTGTGATCGTACAGAGTCGTGCGTCTGCTTGTAAGTAGAAGTAGTCTGGGAGAGCTGTGCAATCGCTTTCGACCAGCAGGGGGTATTACCGGTTGTATGTCGCAAAACATTTCTCCAGGGATCACTATACTGTAGAATGAAATGAATAACGCACTCTAGGACGGATTTAACACCAACACAATGAATCCAATATAAAAGGTGTATGGGATTTTCTTTGTCTTTGGAAGGGTGATAATGGTAATTTTAAAGTCTGTATATAAAATTTCATCTACTCCAGCTTCTTCACACATTACTAAGACGTGCAAGTTTCCTATCATAGGTTAATCGAACGCTCTAAATTGCACATAATGTTGGTGTGGATGTGAGGGGGAAGGATAATTTGTGTATACGTGTGTGAACTCAAATACAAGTAATGAAGATAGAAATGTTGATGTTGTTTCATCTATTGGATCTTTTTAGATAGCCCTGATGAATTGGCAAATAAGTGCAAAGGCTTATTAGATCACCTTATTAGGTTTGTGTGTTTTTTCCCACTAAGAAGGTCCTATTCCCCATTGTTTATCTCATATTGCAAACATTTGTTTTTTATGGTACTCATGATGGTCTCATTTTATTCTATATTGCCTTTTAAGAATGAGCAGTATTGAGGAGTTGAGGTCGTAAAATAAATGTGAGAGGAGACTAATATTAATCTGACAGACATCACATCACAAATAAGATGGTTTGATTAATATAAGATAATTTCTACATGTCACATGTATCAAACAATACATATTCAGTGCTTTGTTGGAAGGCTTCAAAGTTTAGACGATTCCCTGGCCAACGTTTGCATGTCCCCAATAGGTTACGTGGGTTTTCTTCGCTGACTGAAGTTTCCTCTCACATTATCTATAAGTGTCCTGTTATTGGCTGGGGATCAGTTCAAGGTACATATCCACTCTACTCAGGTGGGGAAGGATCCAGCATACTAACCATCCAAGTGAGGGTAAGCAGGCCCGTCGACGGGTGGGGTGGTGGCGTATGTTGTCCCGAGCCTCAGGACCAGAGGGGCCCCTGAATGACACTTAATTTATTTTACTTTGCATTCACATATTTCTTTTTTAATTAAATCATTGTCTGATTAAATATTATGTTTTAATCGATATATACTTAACTTTAACATATTAAATGTTTCAAATATATATTTTTTCCTTTTTTTGCACAACGATACCCCCCTCCCCCCCTCCCAGAGAGAGAAGCCAGAGAATTAGGGCTAGAGTTGGCTGTGGACGATGATGTCGGTAAGTGAACAACAGCCGCTGAACGTTTACATTCGCGATCACCATGACCAAAGCCCGATTCTAGTCTGTCACCAGCCGCTTGTAGCCTATTGAGCTGTGGTATGACAAGACATGCAAGAGAAGGTGATGGAAGATCAGGGATATACAGTGAGGCAAATAAGTATTTAGTCAACCACCAATTGTGCAAGTTCTCCAACTTGAAAAGATTAGAGAGGCCTGTAATTGTCCAACATGGGTAAACCTCAACCATGAGAGACAGAATGTGGAAAAAAAACCAGAAAATCACATTGTTTGAGTTTTAAAGAATTTATTTCCAAATTAGAGTGGAAAATAGGTATTTGGTCACCTACAAACAAGCAAGATTTCTGGCTGTCAAAGAGGTCTAACTTCTTCTAACGAGGTCTAACCAGGTCTAACAAGGCTCCACTCCTTACCTGTATTAATGGCACCTGTTTTACCTCCGTATCGGTATAAAAGACACCTGTCCACAAGCTCAGTCAGTCAGACTTCAAACTCCACAATGGCCAAGACCAAAGAGCTGTCGAAGGACACCAGAGACAAAATTGTAGACCTGCACCAGGCTGGGAAGACTGAATCTGCAATAGGTAAAACGCTTGGTGTAAAGAAATCAACTGTGGAAGCAAGTATTAGAAAATGGAAGACATACAAGACCCATGATAATCTCCCTCGATCTGGGGCTCCATGCAAGATCTCACCCCGTGGCATCAAAATGATAAGAACGGTGAGCAAAAATCCCAGAACCACACCGGGGGACCTAGTGAATGACCTAGAGAGCTGGGACCACAGTAAAAAAGGCTACTATCAGTAACATTATGCGCCGCCAGGGACTCAAATCCTGCACTGCCAGACGTGTCCCCCTGCTTAAGAAAGTACACGTCCAGGCCCGTCTGCGGTTCGCTAGAGAGCATTTGGATAATCCAGACGAGGACTGGGAGACTGTGGTATGGTCAGATGAAACCAAAATAGAACTTTTTGGTAGAAGCACAGGTTCTCGTGTTTGGAGGAGAAAGAATACTGAATTGCATCCGAAGAACACCATACCCACTGTGAAGCATGGGAGTGGAAACATCATGCTTTGGGGCTGTTTTTCTGCAAAGGGACCAGGACAACTGATCTGTGTAAAGGAAAGAATGAATGGGGCCATGTATCGAGACATTTTGAGTGAAAATCTCCTTCCATCAGCAAGGGCATTGAAGATGAGACGTGGCTGGGTCTTTCAGGATGATCTCAAACACACAGCCAGGGCAACAAAGGAGTGGCTTCGTAAGAAGCATTTCAAGGTCTTGGAGTGGCCTAGCCAGTCTCCAGATCTCAACCCCATAGAAAATCTGCGGAGGGAGTTGAAAGTCCGTGTTGCCCAACGACAGCCCCAAAACATCACTGCTCTAGAGGAGATCTGCATGGAGGAATGGGCCAAAATACCAGCAACAGTGTGTGAAAAGCTTGTGAAGAGTTACAGAAAACGTTTGGCCTCCGTTGTTGCCAACAAAGGGTACATAACAAAGTATTAAGGGGAACTTTTGGTATTGACCAAATACTTATTTTCCACCATGATTTGCAAATAAATTCTTTAAACCTCAAACAATGTGGTTTTCAGTTTGTTTTTTTTTTTTTTTCCCCACATTCTGTCTCTCATGGTTGAGGTTTACCCATGTTGAAAATTACAGGCCTCTCTAATATTTTCAAGTGGGATAACTTGCACAATTAGTGGTTGACTAAATACTTATTTGCCCCACTGTATGTTAGTCTGTCCGGAGCAGGTGCGTGAGGCTGAAAATACTCTGGTCCGGTCGCTGGATTTATCTTGGGTTTACAACCCACTGTGTATTATAGTAAACGCTAATACGAAGCACACTGGTACAGACGTGCACACACGTAGTACACTGCTACACATTTTCTTCTCTTTAACCAGTGACTGTAGCCTGAGTAGCGCGACCCTTCAGTAAAATGAAAATAATAAAAAACTACCAACGCTCCACCATATCATAGGGCATGCTTAACAACCTAGCCATGCTCTCCATTGAGCGTGAGCTTGCTCAAAAACTGTATTTCACTGATGTTATAAATGACTTTTCTGTCAAAAAATCTAAGCTCATCACTGTCTGAGGGCTTGATAACGCCAGGGATGTAGAGGGGGCAGGCATGGTGGATGTTTAGTTATGCTGTTTTGTTGTTTATCAGGCAGGCATAGCACTCTCAGTTGTATTGTATTGTAGCCTACATGGGACAATAGATGGAAATTTTTTGTTTATAATGTGTCACATCAAATTATGGTCTGTTAAATTTAACTGTCGATCTCAAATTAAATAATTTGAAAATTTACACTGTCATTGCTTGCAAAGCGTTAAAAGTACTGCGTATGTTGTCGTGTCAAGCCGGTGGCAGGGGTGGGGTGGGGTGGTGGGGGGGGCCCTATATTGGTCTCTTGTCCCTGGGCCCCTGCAAGTCTGTTGACAGCCCTGAGGATAAGTGTTAGAGAAGAAGGATGAGTTGATTTGGATGAAGGTGCAATCCAATAGAAGTCTTCATGAGAGAGTTTATGGTAGCTTTGGTTGGCGCAAAAAAATGATTGAAGTAAATTAACAAGATGTGAGAAAAGTAACGGTCGAAACACTATTTATTGTGTGATCTATACTGGCAGATGTTTTCCATCGCAAAGACACCCGAAGCCTTTTCACTGCTTGATCAGTATCCTGGAACTATTGATTGAGCCCAGCGGGCTGTATCTTTGTTGGTGCTGGAGCTTAATTTTAAGGAAGTGTTAGGTTGTAAAAAGGCTGAATTTAAGCAAAAAGCTGTAAAATGACAAAATCAAATGCAACAATTTGATTAACAATGCTCAACAACATGATCATTGTAGCAATGCATAGATTAGAAACTTAAATGAAATTGAAATTTTTAGGAGCAGGCTGTCAAAACATCAAACATTGGAATGAATTGTTTTACTGAGGATGTTACCTGTTGAATGCGATTGATGCGTCTCTCATCAGTCTCAGCGATGAAAAGGGTACCCAAGTGTGAAACGGCGATGGCCTTGGCAGCTTCCAAAGTGGCCCGAACTGCAGCTCGACTCATTAAATGATGGTCAATACCTGGTACCTGGCAGTGGATGGGACGGCCAGCGACAATACGCACCTGAAGAGTCTCCGATACCTATTAAAAAACCATGTTAGCTATGAAAAGATCTGGTAGAATAAAAAAGTCTTTCAGAATTTCAGCTGACGTGATGGATACTAATCACAAACAAATGGATGATTGACTTTGAATCAAAAGGGAAAGTGTAACTGTATTCTCTACATTGCAGGTAGTTCTTTATTTCCAGAGGAAATTGCAAGCCAGTGTCAAAGGACACCGTGATTACTTTTGTTCTTTGCAAGGGCCAAGGGAACAAGGGTCAGAGAAAGTGTACCAGTTGGAGGAATTTATTGTCTTTTATTAACCGTGCAAGGCAGCACATTATTGCTTTTTAATTAAGCATGAAATGTTCTATAAATAAGTAAATCATTTATACTGAAGCTCCCTTCACATGGGTACAGTATCAGATCGGTTGAGCTGACTCTGAGGTGATCCCAATGCTCTGCGGCAGTTGAATTGTAAAATCACTTGTTTTGTCAATGGCATTACAGAATCATATTAACCCTCTTTATGTTGACCATGGTAGTGTAACGTATAACTCATTTTAAGAGTTTTTAACTGAAAACCAAACCAAAGACATTCAACCATTCACAACTATAGTTCCAATCTTGTTGCTATTTTAGCACGACAATGTAGTGCGATGGTTATTTTGAGACCATCTTGTCTGACATGACTTATATTTTATCATGAGAGGCAATCTACTTTTGGCTGACGCTTTGATATCAAAGTGAGTGACAAACAAAAGCACAGCTTCTTGAATGACAGCTTTATTGTTGAGCATTTCTTCAGCAGGGAACAGGATTTTCCCTTCATTTTACGTTACTCGTATCACTCACTGAATACAGATAAAGTCACAACAAGGCAGATCGCAAGAAATAATTCATGTTTTCCAAGCATCCCGCCCCCCAAAAATAATGCAGAGGAACACAATGTAGAATACATCAACTGTCTATTGCCTTGTATACCGTACTTTGTATGTGTATGTGTGTGTACCTGTAACACAATGTTGTTGTCCAGGATGTAGAGGGAGTTGTCCAAAGGGTTAATAGCCAAATCTGTTGGCCACTCCAAACGCACCTACATAAGCACACACAGACATACAGTTTATGTTCTACAGTACAGTTTTATTCATGGACACAACAGCCTTGGCAGTGGCAGTGACCCTCATGTGTCAGTTACAGGTTATAGGAATGCAATCTGCTTAATAACATAGCATTAGGCCGCCTGGCCCTTCCCGCACAAGCAAAGGTCAGCGTCAGGCAGGGAGCATTCCCCACATTTATTCAACAGCCAAAACTGCCCACTCTCTGTGGCGATTCAAATGTCAGCCAATAACCACGATTTCCACATTCTAAAATAGTGAAACCAGCTTGCTATCACTGTGGGGGTCAAAGACAGACAAAGCTGCAGTGGAACACACGCAAAGACACAATCACACACAAACTGGGGTCTTTGTCTGTGGAGATTTGTCAGATGGATGAGAGAGGAGATTGATGACTGTGGAGAGGGATTGGTAAATAAATGGATCATGTTAAATTGCTACTGACATGTCCAATTATAGGCTCTGTCAAATGAGAAAGAAGAGATTTCAGTCTGAAATCCCGTTTTAATGGGTAAAGAAATTAATCAAGCAGGGCTCATCCTGTCTTGAGATAAAAATGGACACACACCAGATCTCTGCTCATGATACTGAACTTTGAGCAGACAAACGTGACTGCATACTGAATACAAAGAGACTGGCCAGAACAATGTCTGTCAATGAGAGCTCAAACTTCGTCAAATCATTATGAAAGCGCTATAATGAAAGGTTGTTGTCACTCTCTGTTGAATGGATTTTTTTCAGAGCAAAGTTTCAACCACTTAACAAGGCACACATGTACGTTTCATTTAACATAAAATGTGACGCTGTGGCTGATTTTAGCTCAACTGTATTCAAAGACGAAGCTTTGAAGTGCTGCAAACTACTACGAAAAAACCCACAAACTCAAGCTCTGCTTCCTGAGGAAAAGGTTTACAAGGTAGTAATTAAATTGTACAGAAAAAGACAAAAATACATTTCATCCATGTATTCAACCAATGAATAATTCCAGAGTGTGTCTTAATAAGTGATTCTGCAGATTTCAAAATAAGCAATTCTGTTACAAAAAAAGTTGAATTAAAAATTCCATTGCAAACAGTTGAATTAAAATTTTTAGGGGTTTTTTTAGATACACAATCCCACAGTCAGAAAGCATGAGCGAGTTTTGACGGAAAAATTATACAACCGGTGTCACAACAATTTGCCCTGTATTTCAAAACGAAACTGCATGTTTTCCATTTAGATATACAGTGGTACCTCTACATTCGAAGTTAATTCGTTCAAGGACCAAGTTTGTTAGTCGAAATGGTCGTATGTCGAGCAGGATTTTCCCATAAGAATACATTATAATTCCATTCACTTATTCCACAGCCCGAAAACCTACACTAAATCCTTAATAAATATTGCTGGTACTGTTGCAAATAGCAGATTGAGCAAAACAAATAAATTGTGAATAAAAATTGAAATAATAATCTAATAATAGTAATAATTCCTGTAATATTGCAACGAATCGGGTTGTAATGTGGCGAATGTGTTTGCGTGGGGTACCTGAACGCATCTCGTTGCTGACTTGACAGAGTGAGATGGGACTTTTTAACTTTCACTTTGTTAAACTGCGGGGGACAGTAGGCGTGTGGTGTTGCACAAGTTGATGGAATAATGATTAGAAACCTGAAGAAGCTGGTGATTTCTTTGGCGATGTTACCACAATAATAATTGTCCCCTTAACTGCGGTATTATCGAGCCAGTACACGGATGTGCACGCGATCCTCATATTTTTCTATTATTTCCATCTTCATTTCAAGGGTAAGCAATGAGCATCACCTTTTTGCTTCATTTCACCACCTGCACTAACATTATTAGAACCGATGTTGATTGCTTTCACAAGAAAATCTGCTGTACGTCCATCTTGGGGGAAAATAAAGAAACTGCGGCGCTGTCAAAGATTGTTGTATTTTGAGCATGTCGTGGGATGTAGAAACAAACGGCGAGTCAAAATTTACTAAAATGTGTGATGTCGAAAAAAATCGTGTGTCGAAGCGATCGGATGCATAGGTACCACCGTACAATGATCCATCGCTACTTCGCGCTTCAAATTTCACGCCTTCAGTCGATCGCTGATTTTTTTCAAGTAAAAAAAAAAAAAAGAAAAAAATACAGATGAGCTGTCCCGAGCCGATCCCGTAGTCTCACTCACCTTCCCTCCCTGCTCTTTGTTCGTCAGGCAGTGCACGTGCAATGGCGTTGCTTATTAAAGTTAACGATAAATAACAGATGTTTGAGTTTGATGTTGCCAGGGACACGAACTTCAAAGCGCCGCATGCGTCAATCATTGTTTAATTTGTTAAACAGTTTCTATGGCAACTCATTGTGTGTAAGTGAGCAGCTTGAGCGGATTTGAATGGACTCACTCAATGAAGCATTTAATAAAGTAAGTAAATAAGTATTTTCTACTACGTTATTCTAGTTTAAAAATATCGGTGGGACGATAACATTTTTAAAACTTGAAGTGCCATAAAAAAACATTTATTAAAATATATTTGTATACATTTTTTTAATTATACTTTGGGAAAAAAAAATGTTTTATATGTATCTCTTTCCAATGCTAAATCTTAACAAGTACATTGAACATACAAAAAAAAATGTGTGTGTTCAATGTATTGTATATGTATGTTCAATGTATTTATTTTTTTTGGGGGGGTGGGGGGTTGCGCTTGCGCTACTTCACGGTTTTTCACTTATCGCAGCAGGTTCTGGTCCCCATTAACCGCAAAAAACGAGGGATCACTGTAATCCCCCTGCAGTCTCGGGCACTTGAAATTATGCCTAATTATCAACTACCGTTAAATAGTTACTAATTATTACGAAACAAACAAACAAAAAAAACAGTAGCCATTTGCCTAAAAGAAAACTTAAAAATAGCAAAGTCTTAAAATTGTGTGAACCTATCACAATTTGACCTTATAAAGGAAAATAGAACCCTTTGAATAATATGCACAGTGTTGCTTTGTATGCAGAAACAGCACTTCAATTTCGCCAAAAAACCATCACCCCTGAAATTGTACACTACTGTTTACAAAACAAAGTGTTTTAATTCTAAAGTCAGTTTGACTTTGCACTAAAACTCGTGCCAACAATCTGCTGTTTATTTGGAATAAATTAGCTTGCTCGTGTTTGTCAAGTCAAACAGCTACAGAAGTTTTGATCAATATTGCTGCCAGTTTGAGGTCAGTGCAGTTTACAAGAGCAAACACAGATGGAGGATGATGACGGTCAGATGTGCTGCAGAGGATGATGACTAACAGGAGGATTGAACTGGCCTCTTTAAAGACATGCAATGGCATCTCTGGAGAGTCACCTGGCCTGAAGAGTCATACACACACTCAGGCTCTTACAACGCAGTGTGCAGTGTGCTTGCGTGTGTTCGTGCAGAGATCGCACTTCATCTATAATTCATCCGCAGCTCTAATAGGCCTGACATAAGTCAGCAGTGTGATCTGAAGGCTGGCTGATCAAATTAGTTGCCTTTGGTCTACACCAGATACTGTCACACACACACAGAGACGCACACGTGCACCCACGCACGCATTAATAAAGTCACAAGAAGTTTCTCATCAGAAGTTTCTTTAGGGGAAGTTGGGCTATTTGAAATAAGGCAGAAAACTCAAAATGCCATTTTTTTGGTCAATTCCTTTATTTATTCACTTTATTGTTTTTATTTGTTTTTCTTTTTTTTCCAAATTCAAATAATACACATGATTATAAAGCACACATGTTAAAATCTCAACTACAAGTGAATTTGGGGCTACTTACTCTAAATGTAAAAATGATGAAAAAAGTTTCAATTTTAAAACAAATCTTTTTTTTAATTGCAATTTTTTTGCAAGTGAAAGTAAAGAACTAAACAATAAAACTATCCCGAATGCAATAATGTGTGCAGTGGCATAAACAAAACAAAACAAAACAAAACAAAACAAAACAAAACAAATAAGAAAAATAAAAAATAAAATAAAATAAAATAAAATTACATATACTCCGTTACATTTACTTGAGTAATTTTTTGAGAAAAATGTATTTCAAGAGTAGTTTTGCTAAGCTAAAGCTATACTTTTTACTTTTACTTGAGTAGACTCATGATGAAAAAAAAAAAAAACGCTACTCTTACTCCGCTAATTTGGGCTACACAAGAGTGGTTACATTTTTCCTCGTTATTCTACATATGAAATGGTAAATGGTGTTATACTTATATAGCGCTTTTCCACCTTTCAAGATTTATTTATTTTTTTATTTTGCCAGCGATGGCAAGAGTAGAGACTACCGATTTCACCAATGAGACGTTGCAACAATAATCACATAACTCAGTTATACCAATCAGACGCAAGCTTGCCGTTCCATCTTCACGCCAGGCTGTTCAATCATGTGGTGTCTTTAAAGCAATGTAAAAAAAAAAAAAAAAGTATTTGATATAGAGCACTGCCCTAAACATGACTTGAAAGTGCGGATTTTAACCTCTCTCCCATTTTTTATTTGGCACCGATTGACCTCGGAAAACTGGAGATATGATCCTTTTAATTTCAAAATCATAATTCTGAAGGAACTCTTCACTATTCAAACTAGGAACTATTTTCTCCATCAGAGGGCACTCATCCTTTTTGGACGAATAATGCTTCATTTATGTTAATTTTTTTTCTCTCGTCGGAATTATTATTATTATTTGTATTTCTTTGGCTTAATGTGGCCATGTAATGGGTTACCGTACAGTATCATTATAACAACAGTCCATATAGATAACTCTATGCTCAGAAAAAAATACCATTGTCTAAATAAAAAAACAAAATCCAACAAAAATCTAAGCATTTACTCACAATGTTACTCATTACTTGAGTATTCTTTTTACAAAATACTTTTTTTACTTGTACTTGAGTAAATTTTTGGATGACTACTTTTACTTTTACTTGAGCAATATTATTTTGTAGTAACGCTACTCTTACTTGAGTAAAATTTTTGGCTACTCTACCCACCTCTGCTGGTAGATACATGCAAGCAGGTGAATACTAAAGAAAGTTCATGCACTGTTTTGTGCACGAGATAGTTAAAACCAATTACCACGGTTCCTGCAGATCCCTTTAGAATGGTTCCCTTACATCTCACACAAAAACATCGCTGTGTGGAAACGCACACAGTAACCACACACGACCAGAGCTTTGTCACTCTGCTTGGACGTTGCTGTAGAAAAACCAAACGGGCAACCTCATGACCTCTTATAAATGAAGCAGCAACTTAAATGTGTCCGCATAACTCATGTAGAGTGTCCATCCCGAACCTCAATTTTTTTGTGTTAAGTGCAGGCCAGTGGAATGAATTACAAAATTTAGTGCTTTCAAATTTATCGCGTTAACGGGTGGTAATTAATTTTTTAATTAATCACGTTAAAATATTCGACGCATTTATCGCATGCGCGGAATGACCCGCTCATGCATTGCCTCAGACAGATTACAATGACGCCGTTTTTATGCACAATGAGAGCTAAGAGGCAAAGAAAGGCGAGTGGACACAGGCGTTCATTGACCTATCTCTCGAAAAAAATAATGTTCATTCCCAATCAAAATAGCTATGCAAAATACACATAAAACTTACACAGACTTTGGTCAAACTCTATTCAAACATTTCGTTTAGCTCAACAAATTCACTGGATGGCAATATTTAGTCACAATATACCGTAATTTCCCGAATATAAGGCGCACCCGTGTATAATGCGCACCCCAAATTTACTTGTAAAATCTAGGGAAAAATATTGTACCCGTTTATAACGCGCACCCTAATTTTAGCAACAATAAATAGAAGAATACAAGAAAACAGAGCTCATGTACAGATACAGAAATGTCATTTTACTGACTGGTGAAACACAGCACAAGCATAGCATATTGGTAGTTCAAAACATTACCATAAACTGACAATATTTACGGTAATAATACGATTTGACAACTTCTCCAGCTTACCAGAATCTAGGAGAAAACAAAACAGATGTGACTTTTCTTTTAAAGGCTGCTGTATAACTTGCTCGTTTCATCATGATGAATAAATGTTTCTTCCATGGATTGATACGGTAAAATGAAAGTGAGAACGTAAGTCGGAAATCCGTGAGAGCTCATCGCTATGACCACGACAGTAATAGGAACTATTGTTATTTGGGATTGAGTTTCCTGAGGGACAGTTATAGTTGACGGACACAGGAAGTCTGTGTGCTTACATTATGGTCAGAGTTGCGGAGCTGCAATAAACGTTGACTCAAATGAGTTCAAGAAACTAAATTCCGTGCTTTATGAAGAGTAAAAAAAGCAGAATTTAACACAGACGAAATCATTCGGCCGATTAGAGTGAAGTATTACCGAAACAAAATGGTGACGTCACGTACCGTAATGGTCGGCAACGGGTCGCCGCATACGTTTCTTCAACACAACGTGGCCGTGTCAATAAAAAAAAATCGGTTTATATATATATGTAATATATATATATTTCTGTCTCCATCCATGTACCCGTTTATAATGCGCCCCATGATTTTACAAGTTGATTTTGGGGAAAAAAAGTGCGCGTTATATTCGGGAAATTACGGTACATACTATCAGAGGACTCGTACGTTGTGAAGCCAGCACTCAAATGACCGTAAAGTACAGTGGAAACAGGGAACTTCGACGTCAGTCGAGGGACAAAACACACTCATTGGCTTGATTACTAAGTAATTTAAAACTCGCCATTGACACCTTGTGGTGTATTTCAATCACTACCTTACGTGGTTAAAGACACTGTGGAAGAACGGCAGGGAGCCCATGAGACATCACCGCTCGGCGACGTCAACAATGGCGAGCTACAAGCTTATTTTTTGATTGAAAATTATACAAATTTTATTAAAATGAAAACATTAAGAGGGGTTTTAATATAAAATTACTATAACTTGTACTAACATTTATCTTTAACAACTACAAGTCTTTCTATCCGTGGATCCCTTTAACAGAAAGAATGTTAATAATGTTAATGCCATCTTGTGGATTTATCAATACTTATGTAAAGTATGTTGAATGCATATATCCGTCTTGTGTGTTTGCTTTCCATTCCAACAATAATTTACAGAAAAATATGGCATATTTTAGAGATGGTTTGAATTGCAATTAATTATGGTTAATTTTTTAGCTGTGATTGACTCGATTAAAAATTTTAATTGTTTCACAGCCCTAATAATATTATACTATTGATAATAATGTGCTGAGTTAATTGATGCCCGCGGCTGCGATATTTCGGAATGAAATGCGACTGACATCCATGCTGGTTGCCTGCAACTCGATCAAATTCATTGTGTTACACCACCTGCACAGTCCAACAGTTAAGAGTTTACCTGACTTATATCCATACGTGCATCACAGCTTAGCGGTTGCGTTGACATCAGTCCATTGGAGCCAATCACAGTGGACAGGAAACCCCTTTCATTAATCTTCTGAATGGTGGTGCCATCAACAAAGTACACAACACCCTTTTTATCCACTGCAATACCTGGTGGTTGAGAAAGAGAGACAAAATTAGCTTAAAAATGAGAAAAAGAAACAAATTGAGGGTAAGGGAGCAAAAATAAAAATAAAAAAGAAAGGTGAGCGAGAGCAACAAGGAGGAGTGAGGGAGACAAGATGGGTAAAGTCAAGAGACGGGAGATGGGACTTGAGAGCAGCATCCAATTCAGTTAGACATTCAGCTCAGCTAGTGACTGTCTTATCACACACACTGCACTGCAGAAATGTAATTATATTTCCATCCCAAAGACCACTAAAGGGATTAGAACAATACAATTGCAGGAAGAGCTTATTCGTCACATTTAGACGTGAGCAGGGTGCTGCAGTGAACTTTTGACATTTGATGCCTGCAAATTTACATTAAAATTGTTCACCCACGAAGTACCCACACATGTATTTTTGCAACACCTACTGTACATTAACTGATTTGCTCATGTGTGTTTGAGTGTTTCTATCAACAGTGCATAGTTGAACTCTCCTTCCACTCATGCACTGCAGCAGGAAGTGAGAGCAAGGCAAGTCGAGGTATTAAAGGTCAAAGCAGACAATGAATCATATGTAATGGATGAGGAGCGACCTCCTCCTCCAAGAGCCCCACCCCAACCCGGTCTCATCTTCATACAGAAAATTGGCCCTTTGACTCGACTCCTCAGCAATATTCTGTGACTCAACCCTCACCTCTTATTCTGCGGCTTCACCGTGATTGCTCCCATACTACACTTGCGACAGTCAGTCATATTTCAAAGTTCCTTGGTGCCATCTCTAATGTACGCTGCCCTCTGCTGAGCTGTTTAAAAATAGATTTGGTGTATGGTTTATCATTAAGTCATAGCAAGTTTTTATCCATATTCCTTTATCACACTCATGCCTCAAAGGACTTCACTGAGACATGCCATATTTAGGCTGAATGAACTAGGGGAAATTCAATCACAAGGTAAAGCATAAAATATAACAAATGTGAAGTTTGTTTCCACTGCATTGTGAAACAAATACCGGTACTACATATGATTGAAAGCCACACAATAAATTCAGCCTGTATTTCAAAATATACTGTATGCTGTTGCTGTTCAAAGTGAGATGAATAATTAGAATCATTGTCCATTTTGTTCCTGCCCTGCCAGTGCAGATAAGACAATAATACCTTCCAGTGGTGTCTTAATTTCTTTCTTTTTATAATTACCCTCCAAAAAATAATACCGTAATTTCCCGAATATAAGGTGCACCCGTGTATAACGCACACCCCAAATTTACTTGTAAAATCTAGGGAAAATTATGTTACCCGTGTATAACGTGCACCCTAATTTTAGCACCAATAAACAGAAGAATACAAGAAAACAGAGCTCGTGTACTGATACTCAAATGTCATTTTACTGACTGGTGAAACACAGCGCAAGCATAGCACATTGATAGTTCAAAACATTACTGTAAACTGACAATATGTACGATAATAATATGATTTGACAACTTCTCCAATTTACCAGAATCCAGGAGAAAACAAAACAGATGTGGCTTTTCTTTTAAAGGCTGCTGTATAACTTGCTCCTTTCATCATGATGAATAAATGTTTCTTCCATGGATAGATATGGTAAAATAAAAGTGAGGCTAGAAGTCGGACAACCGAAAGCGCGCATCGCTGTAGACCAGGGGTGGGCAAACTGGTCCTCGAGGGCCGCAGTGGGTCCTGGTCCATGTTCAAACTTATTCAGCACAGACAGCTTAGCCAATGAGGTATGAGTGGAAACAAGAAGCACCTGACTGAAATCTACTGATTGCACTTGTAAGAAACCGGATTGGTGAAAGGCTGTCCTCATGATGGGTATGAACAAAAACCCGCACCCACTGCGGCCCTTTGTGGAATAGTTTGCCCACCCCTGCTGTAGACTAACAAGAGGAACTATTGTTATTTGGGTTTGAGTTTCCCGAGGGACAGATATAGTTGACGTAAACAGAAAGTCTGTGTTGCGTTTGTTACAGTCCGAGTTGCGGAGCTGCAATAATCGTTGACTCAAATGAGTTCAAGAAACTAAATTCTGTCCTTTATGAAGAGTGAAAAAAGCAGAATTTAACACAGACGAAATCATTCGACCAATCAGAGTGAAGTATTACCGTGTAACGAGTTATAACAGAATTCACCGGTGGAACTTATGTTGGCGCGTTGTATAGTTCCCGGGGGGGGGGGGGGGTGTAATTTGTTGAGGGAACAGCCGGAAAGATAGTGATATTCCGTGGGTTGCATGTGAGACAGACATCGCTACCGTATTTAGTTGCAGCCTAAATGTCAATAAAGCAACGCGGATTAGCTCCGTTGTTTGATACTCCGCCTCCGACTCCTTCCCTAGCTCGCCACGACCGAAACAAAATGGTGACGTCACGTACCGTAATGGTCGGCAACGGATCGCCACATACGTTTCTTCAACACAACATGGCCGTGTCAATAATAAAAAAAATCTGTCTTCATATACATATATATATATATATATATATATATATATATATATATATATATATATATATATATATATATATATTTTTTTTTTTTTTTTGTTTCCATCCCTGTACCCGTTTATAATGTGCACCATGATTTTACAAGTTGATTTTGGGGAAAAAAAGTGCGCGTTATATTCGGGAAATTACGGTAATAAAAAAAAATCTATAAATGTGTCTCCATCTTGACCCAATGCACATGATTTTTGCGGAACAGGTTTTACTTTTAATTACCTCTATGCAGGTCGCAATTGTAGTTAGTTATGCAGATTCCTAGTCAGTTCTCTTCACCAAGGCTATTTACAGGGATTCAGTAACCAGGCACACTGTAGTTTACTTATAGCACAGGTGTCAAACCGATTCCAGAAAGGGCCTCGTGGGTGCTGGATTTTGTTCCAACCGATAACACGCAGAGAGTTTAACCAATGAACTTCCGGCTGAAACAAGCAGCACCTGACGAAGTTTCACTGATTACACATGTAAAAGATCTAATTGGTGAAAAGGTGTCCTCTTCATTGGTTGGAAAGCAAACCTGCACCCATTAGGCCCTTTCTGGAATCGGTATGACACCTGTGACTTATAGTGGTCCTTAGGGATTGGTAGATGTAGATAAATTTCCACTATAAATACTAACAATACATTTTGCTATTGGTGCTTTAGAACCAGCACATTTAGGAACAATATGAAACCTTCAGTATGGACAGCTGGAAAGAGGATTTCTTTTATTCCTGTGTTTGTAAATGTCCCTCTGTCTTTCATGGCATCTCTCAATTTGTATGCTGCTTTTGTTTAACCTCAAACAGGTTTTCCAATCCCTTACGATTATTCGTTATGCATTTTTAGTTTTCCTGCTTTCTTGCTCCTAGTGTTCTACATAACCTTTTGGTTCAATATTTTGCATTTGTTTTATTAAATCTCCATTCTGAGTCACCAGTGCCATTTTTCTGCAATTGGAGCCAATGCCTGAGGCATGTTTCTGTTATAATTAGGAGCCCACCAAAATTGCTTTTTTTGTTTTTATAGTGACACCAATTCTGATATCTAGTGGGGTGAAGATTGTATTTCAGATTAATTGTCCAATAATTTATTCGATAATACTAATTAATAATGATTAATAAATCCCTTAATACGTACAACAAAGATAAGGCTTATAGAAAGAACAACTGTTTTACAATACCTAACCCTTTAGAATTTGCTTGACTTTACAACAGAGAGGAATTTTCATGTATTTGGGTTTATAGGTAACACTTTATTTGACAGTGGTGTCGTAAGACTGTCATAAGACCGTCATAATTATGACATAACACTGTCATGGACATTAATGAATGCCTATGACAGGAGGGGAGGGAGCGTGGAGTGTCACAGCACTACGCTGTGACGCACATAATGTAGCATAGCATAGCAAGTTGCCGTTCAACCAGCGGCGGGGTCGCTCCCTACCGACGCGATGCCGAGCGAACTGGAATATATAAAAATGCACAGGGGAAAATTAACCACGAAAGGGAATCGCTTAGTCATACGTGCACACTTTCGCTGTCACTTTCTTGACATTTTGGACTGTTAAATTGTCGCTACCTTCAGGAGGGCGAGACTAACGAAACGGCCGTCCCAAAAGGCTCCGCCTGTCTCGGCCACTGTCACTCTCACACAGGAACTCGTGAACAGCATGCAAAACACAACCGCCACATGTATCCACTGTGTATCAAATGCAATTAAACCACAAAAGGGACCGTGTGGCACCCCAAGTCACACAGGCGAGCATCGCTCTCACTTTCGTGACTTTTTGGACTGTCAAATTGTCGCCAGGAGAGTGAGACTCATGGAATGGCCGCCCCGAGAGGCTTCGCCTGTCTCGGCTACTGTCACTCTCACACAGGAACTCAGCAATAGCATGTAAAACACAACCGCCACATCAAAACCCGATTCTGTGTATCAAATGCAACTGTTTAGCGCAGCACAACAACATTTGGCCATGTTTAATCATGTGTCCTCTTGCCATTGTTGATTTTGGATGGCGTGCGCGCTGTACTTTTGCTTCCAAGGATGCACTGCGTGTAGTGTCACAGCCAGGAGCACCACAGCTCCACGCTGTGACGGTACATGTAAAGTAGCAAAAGCGGACCCTGATCCGGTTGCATTCGGGGTGTGCTTAAAAGGGACCAAGACCCACGATATTTGACAGGACCGGAGTTTGTTTGTTTGTTTGGTCAGAACGAGAGTTTGGATGCATGTTCACATTTACAAAACGGAGCGAACTCTCTGAAAAAAAAGATCTCTGGTCCATTTAAAATAGACCAAACAGTGCTAGTGTGAAACATTTTTTGTCACTAACTCCATTTATGTCCAGCTTTGACCTTTTATATTAAGTCAAAAGTGAGATAATTTGCCATATGACACTAGATGGCACCTGTAATAAGCATTAGAATGATTATAACAGTGTCATGTCATAATTATGACGGCCTTATGATAGTCTTATGATGCCGCTGTCAAATAAAGTGTTACCAGTTTATATCTTTTGGTGTAAAAATCCCATAATAAAGTGAGAATTGCTGCGGTTTATCTATGAACAAATGCTGTTTCCTCATAGTCAGGTGCGCCTTTATAGTCTGAAAATTACAGGAAAAAAATAAAGCTGTTAACCTCCTTTTTTTTCTTTGCCATGAAGTGCTGATTTAAATCAACCAAAAAAGAAACTAGATACACTTTTCTCAAATGACAAAAAAATGTCATTTTGGCAGGGTTGCATTTTATGTACAGTGAGTGAGTTGAAATGAAACATTGCAAAAACATGAACATCTTTATCTCATGAAAGATGCTTATCAGAGTGAAGTGTGGCAGATTCAATATTCAGGAAAAATGGCAAAAGGAAATAAGTCTACATGTCCCTGACCCAAAATAGCATTTAACGGTTTCTGTAATTGAGAATATATCAGTGTTTAATTAAAAGGTCCATCTAGTTATGATTATTTTTAAAAGAGCTAAAATTGATCAGTAAAATTGGCCAACCAATGAATCTATTGGACATGTGGTTCAGTTATTAACACACATTTTTCAAAATTCTCGTGTCAAGTCAGATCTTGTGTCATATGTGATCAACCGGGATTGACATTTTATTCAACACGTGCAAGCTCACACTTATGAGAACTGTGCGAAATAGATTTCCATGTGCCCTCAAGCCGCTAACCCTGGACTGAAGCGTTGGGTCGTAAATTGTACAGGTGGAGAAGGCATGTGGACATGCAAGGTCAGGGTCAGTGCGCTTCCTCCAGAGGCCAGGAAGTGAACTGCAGAGATGGCTCTGCTGGCCCCTTCATCTTCCCTTTGACACAGACAGATTAAACCACCCAGCAGCCTTACACCTGCACCACTCTTTAATAGTACTGACTCACCAAAGCACTGTAATCCAATCTGCTTCCATGCACATCATCTAGAACTTTTGTTGTCTTTTGTTTTTCTGTTTTTCACAAGTGTATCAAATGAATGGCCTTAGACCCATTGATAATGCAGAGGCTCCACTTGTTTCTTCGCCTCTTTTCATTCTTATTGCCTATTCTTATTCCATTTTTCCTCCTGCCACATGCCATTATGTAAAAGGACCATCTCGACCTTGTGTTCAGTCTGAGCCTTCTCACATCTACATGTTTGTACTTTGTACATTCTCTATCCCTGGGTCCTCCTTTTCATACGTTTCCTTTCACTTTCCCCACATTTCTCTATACAGCAGTCTGCTCAAAACTGACCCTGATCGTAGGGCTCATAAATTCTGTACATGAAAGCCTGGACTCAGTAGCTGAGTCCCTCTCTTTTTTATCATTCTTCCTCGCACAAGTGGGATAAATTCAATTCCTTCTCATGTCTTTGTCTTTTGCCCCTTTCAATATACCAAGATACCACCATAAGTTCAGAATGACCAGTGAACGTTTTTTTCCTGTCTGTAAATATATTTAAAATAATTTGTCTTGGTTGCTTACACTGTGATTACCTAAACAGCCACATATTGGTCCTAAAAGGCTAGATTTCCATATATAGTAGATATAGCTGTGTAAAGGGAATTTACAGTCCCTCAGTACTGACCATGGATTATCACAAGACATCAAAAGGCTTTCCACGTTTCCCTTGGCAGACCCGATACTGACGGTTATAGGCTGGCAGTAAGAATAATAGAGATACATCTCAAATCAAAGGGAATATGAAAATTTCGCTAAAATTTACAATTGTATTGTATGATCAAAGAAAAGCAGATAAGAATGAGCTGTACTGACCTTGGTAAAAAAAAAAAAAAAAAAAAACGCAGACTGAGGTGTGGAAATTTAGCCGAGCAAAACAGTGAAAGCTTCTAAAGGGGAGGAAAAGGGGAAAAGATGGTGGTGAGACATAAGGAAGATATGAACTAGCTTTAATTAAGCAATCACAGCCAATCACTCTCAATCAAAACATTCGTTTTTTTCCCCCAAAAGTCCTTGTCAAAAGCATATCCGTTATAACGCCTCCTGTGGCAAGGCAATACAATTTAATCTCATGAATGCCATAGAGGGGGGTTTAGTAAGGCATCAGTGTTGATTACAGCTATTTGCAGAGAGGGAGCCACATGAGATTACTAACAGAGTGAAAGTGTGAATGGTGAAACATTAGAGGAAGGATGAATGACTACAATCATAGACTTCACTATCAGTTGACGAGAAAGATCCTACAGACAATGTGCCACGGCTTCCCGTAGGGGGCCGGGCCAGGCAGAGCGTTGTGGCAGCTTTTACTGCGATAAACTCCAACACACACTGTTTTCTAACGCCGGATTTATGTGGAAACAGGACTAACGTTTTAGTGCATACAAGCAGGCGGGACTGTCTCAACAGTGATTTGGTCGAGGATTCAAGGTAATTTTCAGATAAAATAGCACCATGCGTGCACTTTGAAACGCTGTGAAAAAATATGAAATGAATGGAAAAAATTAGCGTAACTTTAGCTTGAAATTTTGCCCGTTTTTTCTTTGCTTTTAACCAAGACTGTAGACTGTTTTACGTTCATATCTATAGAAAATCCGGGATTTATGCATTTATTTACAATAATTTTCAACATCAAAAGCTCATCGTTTTGTGATAGCCGCCATGTTGGATTTTGTATCCGCATACAAATAATCAGGTAATTTTCAGCCAACTGCTTGTTTTTTTGGCAAAACAAATAATAAAAATACAAGTAATTTAGACATTTCTGCGTCCATACAAACAAAAATCAGCTTTTACGTGTTTTACTTTATGTAACATTTCAATCTAAAAATGACAAGGGCCAGATAGCTGGCAAGACATGCTGAGGCAATAGTGACATTGGAATTCAACCTAAATAAGTTGTGATTGTTTATAGAAAAATGCAAAATTTGCTTTTGTTGAGTAAAATTAAGAAAATTCTGAATGCTTTCCTCAAGTATTAAGGTTCGGATGTGAAAATTGAGTAATTTATTAGCTGTGGAATACTTTAACAATATAACTGCACAAAAAAAAGTTGCTATTTCTGGCAAAAACTTATGCCGTATTGGCCCGAATATAAGACGGTGTTTTTTGCATTGAAATAAGCCTGAGAAAGAGGGGGTCGTCTTATATTCGCGGTCTAGACAGTATACCCATTCATGACGCTAGATGGCGCCAGATATCATTGAAGCGATGTTCTGTCATGACAAATCTCAGCTACTCTCCACATTCACGACACTAGATGGCGCCAAATATCATTGAAGCGATGTTCTGTCATGATAGATCTTAGCTACTCTCATTATTTTATTGCAATGTTTTTCTTTATTCAGATTTGTTTCAAGACTACAGTTACTGTTAGACTTCACTCTGATGGTTTATGCAGGTATCGCAATTTTGTTGTTTTATCACAATAGATTGGTTTATTTACATTTCAAAAACCAGAAGCCATTAATTTACGAATGTGATTGCAGTTTAGTTTACATATTTACCGTAGTTTCCCGAATATAACGCACCCCCCCCCCCCCCCCCCCCCCAAATCAACTAAAATCATGGTGCGCATTATAACTGGGCACATGGATGGAGACAGAAATATATATACAGTATATTATATATATGTATAAACCGATTTTTTTTTATTGACACGGCCACGTTGTGTTGAAGAAACGTATGCGGCGATCCGTTGCCGACCATTACGGTACATGACATCACGATTTTGTTTCGGTAGTAATACTTCACTCTGATCGGCCGAATGATTTCGTCTGTGTTAAATTTAGCTTTTTTCACTCTTCGTAAAGCACATAATTTAGTTTCTTGAACACATTTGAGTCAACGTTTTGTGTCCGTCAACTATATCTGTCCCTCGAGAAACTTAAACCCAAATAACAATAGTTCCTGTTGTTACTGTTGTGTCTGTTTTATCTTGTCTTGAAAAAAAACTAGAATACTTCGAGTGCCGTGTTCAACGTTTTATTTCTTGCTTTCAATGAACTTAAATGCCGGCAGTCCGGCTATAATGCGGCGCTCTTTTGTCTAGCCTCAGCGGCCCTCTGGCTCATAGACAATCACAACATGGATATGACAATACAGCAGCATGGATCCAACAGTGCCACAACATAGAACAACATAACATAGAACACCAATATGTCACAGTGTCGAAAGCAATGAGCTTTTTCGGATTTCTGACTTACGTTCTCACTTTCATTTTACCATATCAATCCATCGAAGAAACATTTATTCATCATGATGAAACGAGCAAGTTATACAGCAGCCTTTAAAAGAAAAGTCAAATGTTTTGTTTTCTCCTAGATTCTGGTAAATTGGAGAAGTTGTCAAATCCTATTATTACAGTAAATATTGTCAGTTTATGGTAATGTTTTGAACTACCAATATGCTAGGCTTGTGCTGTGTTTCACCAGTCAGTAAAATGACATTTCTGTATCTGTACACGAGCTCGGTTTTCTTGTATTCTTCTATTTATTGGTGCTAAAATTAGGGTGTGCGTTATAAATGGGTACAATGATTTTTCCTAGATTTTAGAAGTAAATTTGGGGTGTGCATTATACACGGGTGTGCCTTATATTCAGGAAATTACGGTAAATGTTCAGATATTAAGATTTGAATGAGGCAAAATAACATGCTTTTTCTCTCAAATATATTGTTATAATCACTTGTTTCGGATGTACTGTAATTATTTTCTGTATAAAAATTAATTTGGTGTTCAAAAAGTCTTTTTTCAAGCTTGAGTCTTGAAAAAGAGGGGGTCGTCTTATAATCAGGGCCGTCTTATATTGGGGCCAATACGTTATATGTTAAATATTGCTATTGATCCTGAATATATATAGTAGGTGATTATGTCTGCATTTGGTGATTTTTGCGCATCTAGCATAAAATCTGATAATTTTACAGCCATGTTAAATTTTGTTATATAAAAAATAATTAATTGGAATTTTATTACGGAACGACTGAATTTTTTTATGCCCCTGTTCATGCAGACTCATATACGCCTAGGGGAGGGGCCTATTTTAGGTCGCTAGAGGCTTTGGTTTTGAAAATATTTAAAAGTTTTGAAAATAGGCGTCTTGCAGAGCGGCCCCGCGCCCCGTTTCCCCTCAAGTGAAGTCTATGCTACAGTAACAGTAAAATATGTTTAATAATGTAGTAAGAGTAAACATCTGCTATTGCATATAGTAGAATAGAGTTCTAGTGTGTTAGGTGAATACTGAGCACACTATAAAAAGAACAGAGTTAAACAATATCACCAGTTATGCATCCCTTCTACTTAGAGACCTTGCATGTTGACAAAATCAGCAGGAACACAAACCCTTCTGCTTGGGACTTTTGTTACCCATATGTTAGTAACTCATTTTTCCTCTACTAAGCTAGATGGCACTAATGCACTTTCGATTCAAATATTGGCTGAGGATGGGAAAGGATCAGTGGCTTGTTGCAAATTGCTACTTGCTCACTGGGAAAAGTTGCATGGTGAAATCGAAAACTAATACTGCTTTCGTTGATAGAAACACTTCTATGTGAAATTGTTTTACTTAATGCTTACCCATCTAAATCTCTCCTATGGCCAATCCGCGTTGTCACGTGTCGAAATTACAACCAGTTAGCTCCACAGGAATGAGAATCCAGCGGTTTGCACAGATGGGACAAAAGGGACAACTAAAATAGCTGCAGCTAAAATACTGTAGCATTCTAAGAATATTTCCGACATTTTTCTATTGTATTGACAGATTTCAGGAAAGAAATTTTCCACCACTGTACATCCCTAAAAATCAAGTTTTCAAGCTGATCTTTAAATGAGGACCACATATTTGAGGCAGCAGTAACAGAATAGAGAACTGCAAATTATAACATCTAAATGACCCGTAATTGCAACTACGACTATTTTAGCAATTGGAACGTTTCACAACATTGTAAAACAGCAGGTGCACTATAATTTCACACTACTGTTGCCCTCACTGCAATAGTTTGTCATTCCACCTGCCTTACCATGTTCCTTTCCTCAGTGGGTGTTAATTACAGGGAGTGGAATATCATTACAGCATCTAAATGATGCTAGCTATTGTTGATTATGGCCTACAGTGCCTCTATACAAAGTGTGACTGACAAGCGCATGGAGACAGATGGAAAATAGCACCTGTATCATCCTTTTGTCCAAACAATAAACACATTGTCTGGAATTCCCAAACCTGCATCTTGATTTTTTTTTATTTAGTCCAAAGCAGATATCATGCTGTTCTTGATTGAAAATGTGTCAAGACTGATAAAGAAGCAAATCGGCTGGTGGCTGCTAAATCGTGCACTCAAATGAGTCTCCAAAGTTGCTATACATAATGAATGGACACTCAGACAAAATTGATGGACATTTGATCTGTTATATTGTTGTAGTAGAATAATTATATAATGCCCATGTGTTGTCACAACAGTTACATGTGAGTGTGCAAGCTCATCAGTCTCATTTATCTTCAGTGGATAATGTTGAAAAACCACTGAATTCACGTTCACAAAGGCTCACAAAATGACAATAGATGACAAAATACTTTGTAAACACACATTTTCAAAGTAAATGTATGTGTATGTGTGTTTTTAAAATGGTGAACAACTTCGAAAAGAACTTCTGGCGGAGGTGCAAGACACAATGGACAGACTTTGACATGTCCTTATCTTGTGTCATGAGGCACTCTGAGCAAATGTCCTTACCCATAAATGAATAAATCCATCAAGATTTTGATCACAAATTTGAATGTCACCCATTTTATAATGCACTTTTGCTCACCAGTTATGTCTAATAAAACCATAAAGTCATAAAGGTTTGATCACAACTTCAACCGTCAAAAATCATTTCAAGAAGCACAACTCTCAAAGCAAAGAGTTGACTTTTGGACATTTTGAAAACAAAAACATTCCTTCAATGTCAGATGAAATCTTCTGAGATGAAACCACAATTGTGATCAATACTTTAAGGTGACCCAAGGTTAAGGTTACGGTAAGTCACCTCATGGTAACCCTTCTGTTACATCTTACTTCTATTCCAATAATCAAGCCATAAAAGTTGCTCATTACAAATCCGAGCCCAGCTTCAGCAGGCAGGAGGTGCACTTTTAGACCTTGAGGGAGAACATAAAACAATCCTTTCACTTGTGACTGAGGCAGAAGAACTGCAGTTCGGCATTCTGAGCTTGTGCGCTGAAACGGAATCTGTCTTCTCAAGCCATGGCTGACAGTCTACAGGATCATCTTCAATGTCCCACCTGTCTGGACGTCTTCAAAGATCCTGTCATGCTGCCGTGCAGTCACAACTTCTGCCATGCGTGTCTGCAGCAGTGGAAAGATAAAGGAGAACGATTGTGTCCACTCTGTAGTGCAGAGTTTAGTTTGATGGATCCGCCTCCGAACTTGGCACTGAAGAATCTGTGTGAGAACCTTTCACGTGCCTCAGTCAAGTCACAAGATATGTGCAGCTTGCACAAAGAGGAACTCAAACTCTTCTGTTTGGACCACCGAGAGCTTGTGTGCCTCGTCTGCAGAGACGCAGAAATCCACGTTGGCCACAAGATCCGGCCCCTCGAAGAAGTTGTGAAAGGACATCATGAGGAACTCCAGAATGGCTTCCAAAACGCCAAGGAAAGACTCAAAGATTACGAAGAGTGTAGAGAAAACTGCAATGAACAGGCAGAGTACATCAAAGTCCAGAGGCAGACGGTCGAACGCAAGATTAAGAAGGATTTTGAGGAGCTCCGTCGCTTCCTCGACATTGAGGAGGAGGCCAGGTTGGCTGCGATCAGAAAGGAGGAGGAGGAGAAGAGTCAGACCATGAAGGAGAAGATTGCGGCTCTCAGCGGAAAAATGGCCGCTCTCTTGGATGTCATCAGAAGCACTGAGGAGCAGCTGACGTCTGGCAATGTTTCTTTCATGAAGAACTTCAAGACTGCACTGAGCAGTATCCAGGAGCTGCCTGAAAAGCCACAGCTGCTGGCAGGAGGATTGCTGGATGAAGCCAAACACGTGGGCAACATCAAGTTCAAGGTGTGGGAGCAGATGAAGGAGATGCTCGCCTACAGTCCTGTCATTCTGGACCCCAACACGGCTAGTCCAGATATCAGTCTGTCCGAAGATCTGAGCATTCTGTGTTGCGAAGATGTACAGCTGGAGTGTCCAAAGAATCCAGAGAGGTTCTGGTTGAAGTCTGTGCTGGGTGGTGCTTTGGACTCGGGAAAACACGTGTGGGACGTTGAGGTGGGAGACAACAATAACTGGCAAGTGGGGATCATGTGGGTGGACCCTTTTTTGCCAGATAAAATGGGTGGTTGGTACACTGGATTATGGGATGGAAAATACAAAAAGCCCGATGCCGCATACGGAAAATGGAATCCGCCTGTCAAAGTGCAGACGATCAGAATTGAAGTGGACATGAATGAAAAGTCATTGTCCTTCTCTGAACCTCTTGCAAACACCAAGTTGTGGAGTGCTCAGAAGCCCTCTGATTGGCCAGACTTGTCCGGTAACATCAAAATGTATCCTTACTTTCACACACGTAAAAATTCTCTAAAGATAATGCCCATTGCACCTTGTGTTACGACTCCGATCAGTCGTCATGTTAACACGGCTTGATTTTCGGCTTTTTGATGTCATCTGAATCATTCATTTTCACATGATTTGACTCATTTATTGGCTTGATCATGTAGTCAGACTTTACCGGAGCAAGCAAAGTCAAAATGTATAAGCAGCTACTCAGTACTTGAGTATTCTTTTCACCCAATACTTTTTGACTTGTACTTGTGTAAGGACTACTTTTACTTTAATGTAATATTTGGAATTAACATTACTCTTACTTTAGTAAGACTTTTGGCTGCTTTCTTATTAACATTGATTTACTTGTACTACTTTATTACTTGTACTACAGTCATTTTTGAGGGATCAGTACTTAAGTGATTTAATGTGGAAGTAACGCTACTCTTAATATTTGGCTTCTCTACTTATTAGTAGGGTTGTTCCGATCATGTTTTTTTGCTCCCGATCCGATCCCGATCGTTTTAGTTTGAGTATCTGCCGATCCCAATATTTCCCAATCCGATTGCTTTTTTTTGCTCCCGATTCAATTCCAATCATTCCCGATAAATTTTCCCGATCATATACATTTTGGCAATGCATTAAGAAAAAAATGAATAAAACTCGGACGAATATATACATTCAACATACAGTACATAAGTACTGTATTTGTTTATTATGACAATAAATCCTCAAAATGGCATTTACATTATTAACATTCTTTCTGTGAGAGGGATCCACCGATAGAAAGACTTGTGACTTTGTGTATTGTGACTAAATATTGCCATCTAGTGTATTTGTTGAGCTTTCAGTAAATGATACTGTGGCCATCCCAAATGCATAATGGGAAGTGCACCCATGACTGTGCGTCGTGCTAGCAATTGATATATCTTCTCTGCGTTGGGAAATAACTTCAGGTGTTAATACAAAGATCAATTGCCACCTTGCTTTCCCTCATTGCTTCCCATGATATTTCTAATCTTAGGGAGAGGGATTGCAAGGCTTTAGTCAATTAACATATGGCTCCGAAGGCTGCCAAAATTCACTCTACTCATTTTGCGCTGCCTTTTATCTCTCTATATAGGTAAAACGGCATCATTACAGATTGAGCACGACAATGAGTGAGAGGGTCGTCCAGCGCAAACATTAATATATCACGTGACACATTTTTTAATTAATTAATTGCCGCCGTTATCGGGATAAAATTGATAACCCTACTTTATGCCTAAACTAAAGACTCTGGATGAGTGTAACATATTATGTCTGTAACGTTAAATACAATTAGAAAACAATTTAATTAAAAAAAAAAAAAATATATATATATATATATATATATATATATATATATATATATATATATATATATATATTTAAAAAAAAGGCATGGCCGATATTTTTTGCCAATTCCGATACTTTGAAAATGACGTGATCGGACCCGATCGATCGGGACATCTCTACTTATTAGCCTTTTAAAATTAAATCACACACAAGTTAATACATTTTTCTTTTTTTTGACTACTTTGACTTGTGATTTTAGTAATCTTGTTTAAAGTAATGCTACTCTTACTCAAGTATCATTTCAGACTACTCTACTCATTACATTATTTCACAAATAAATGATTATAAATACTTACTAATTACGTGAGTATTCTTTTCACCAAATACTTTTAGACTTGTACAGTACTTGAGTTAATTGTCTGCAACTTGAGTCATCATATTTTGAAGTATCTAACGAGACCGTCGGTGAGCTGAGTATTAGCCAAAACGGTAAGTGAAAGGCTTTGGACATGGTACCGCAGTTGCTGACCAAGCAGTCATTGTTAAGCTACTTTAACCCAAAGCGATGCACCAATACCTGTCATGTGTGTAAAGGTAACTCATACAGTATAACATGTACTTTGTAGAATTAATCATTTAATTAAGTAGTAATAACAATAATTGATTCATTACATAGTGAACAACTACTACTTACACATTAATGAACAACAACAACAACACTGTAAAGCAAATCTTGTTACTAATAGCGCTAAATATTTGGAGTCATCTTTTTTCCTCACAAATCAATAGAAGTTAACCAAATGGGTAGTTGTTTATCTTTGGTGGGTCTTCAGAGAGCAATCATTATTCATGCTTCTTCTCATTAAGTATTTATGCAAGCTTCTCAGAACAGACACTGTCTTTGTAATTAACTCTGGATCATGCACTGTATCTCATCTAATTATCAGTCCCCAGGCATTTGTCAATATATTAACCTGGATTAATCAATTATTCAAAATTGCTATTTTCTAATTACTGGTTATTAAAGACATACTGTATTATATATGGAGACGCGACAAATGGCTTTGAAAATAATTGCATGCTATTTTTTTGCACCCAAATAAACATTTTTTTTGCGTGTGTGTGTGTGTTGCGGTGGGTGGATTTGTGTGTGAAACATACGCCTTGGCAGTAATTTCCTTCTTTCATAATAAAAAAGAGATTCAGCAATCACAAAGGCAGCAGACAAACTCAATTATAAAAGCAATTGAAATGCTTTGGACTATAGAATGCTTCATGAAAAGCTGAGGGGGTTGGATCTGTGCAGAGTGTCTGCAGATTATGGCACACTGTTTGGAACATCAAACAAACACAGGGAGGTCTTACAAAAGAGGCTCTTTACCAAACACACCATCACAACAAGAGATGCTCTGCAATAGTAGAGGGAAGGAAATTATCAGATTTGTGGGAAACAATGTTTTCATAAGTGAAATGGTTGAATAAAAGTGCCTGCTGATTAAAAATAGCTTTTTTTTTCCTGAAGAAAAAGTGTTTCTATTAAGTCAGAAGCAACTAGAGGAGCTAAGTTTGTAGCGAGGATTTGACAGTAAAGGTGCTCCTTTAGAGAAAGCTGTAGGTTCTATGAGTGATAATGGCACCCAAGTGACATTTACTGTCTCTTTCAACCCCTTCCTGTCACAACATTTGACCTCAATACAAAGTTACATTTACCACCGCCCTCCCCCGGCTTACACAGGTGAAATTGAACTTCCAAGGATACCTTGTCTGCCACCATCAGACTACTTATTCATCGTTCTGTCAGTGTGTTTAAGGAATCAAGATAGCTTTCAACCTGTATGGGCACAAGTTCACTATCGCCTTAATCACAACATCACCCGTCGACTGTGTGTGTGCGAGCAAGGGAGGTTGTGTCGGGCACCCACCTGCAGAAAATGTAATTTATTTCCCGCCACATTGGCAAAGCTCCCCTCCTCCTGTCAGCTTGCCAGGCTCCCAGTGGAGGTTGACAGGCCAGCTGCCAGAAATGGCCATCTCAAATAGTTAAAGGGACACATGTGTCACATTCCCCATGATCATGCTGACATTGTCACACTGACATCCCTTTAACAACACTTCTCTAACTAACTCAGTGTCCTATCAGTGGGAGGAGTCGAGTCGAGCCCAGGGAACTAAAAGCTGGAAGCTGTCAGTCACGAAAAGTGGAAGCACTCAGAGTGGCACTATCGTAACACCTTCGTTCAACTGACTCAGCTGCTGGCCTAAAGCCATCTCTTATTGACTATGGGCTTCATTAGACACACAGTGTGCTTTGGTAATCTCTCACTTCCTTGCTCTTGTGAAAAAGTAGCTATCAGCTTGTATGGAGCTCTCCAAAGGTGACCTTTTGTGAAAATCCAATCTCCCCCCCCCCACTGCTTAATGCAAAAGATGGGTTAAAATGAGTTGTGTGACCTGGTTGAAGTTCATCATCTTTGCAGTTTGTCAATTAATTGCATTCGCTTTAGGAACGAACTGATTAGAAATGTTTGACATCACATTGTCACCCGATTATGCAAGTATCTGCCCACTCTGTGCTGCCACACGCCCACTCTCCATAGGAGAGAGAAACGCGACTCACCGCTGCATTCATGTACAAGTTTGCCAAACTGAGTCAAGTGTATGAATTGGAGGGATCCCTAAATATTTTAGTACATGGAATATTTCGTGCTCTGGTCCATTTCGTGATGATTGACTCTGTAACGACTCTAGCAGTTTGCAAGGTAAATTGAAATAGATAAACTAGAACAGCTTAAAAAAGAAAGACATTCATATTCATAATGTACATCACAGGGTATATAAAAAAAATAATTATTATGGAGTAAAAACATGAATGGGCAACTTTAATTTATAAAATTAAGCCTATTTTAACCCTCACCAGCTATCCATTTTGTATACATTGTACATAATAGGGAAAAGCAACCATTCCCACTTTATCAGGTATGTAAACCACCAAATCTCAAGTCGTTGAAACTAATTCAGTCCATTCAACTAAAAGTATGTATGCATCAGTGTTGTTTTTGGCCAGCCCTTTTATTTTCACCTCAGTCTTAGTCTTTTGAAAGAAAATACTTATTGGTCTTAGTCATATATTAGTGATTTCAAAATTTGTTCGTATTCGTCTAGTTTTAGGCAACAGAAACTCGGACAAATTTTGTCTATTTTTTTGTCGAAAATTACTCAAAATGTTTTCATCTCTAGAATTCAAAAGTTTTAGTAGAATCAAAAAATAAATAAAGGTTTCCAACAATTTCAAAAGAACATAGACGAGCATATAGTTTTAGCGTTTCCAAGGACGAAATCTTTGTGATGTTAATTAGAGGTGTGCAAAATTTCCGATTCTTAGATTATTCGCGATTCGGCCGAGGAAGATTCGAGAACGATTCACAAACATCCAAATTCCGATTATTGAAATATGCCAAGTAAAGCGGAAGTACAAGACACTCAGCTCGCCGCGCGGTCTTCGGGACAATGAGGAACGGAGCAACGGTAGCTAAACATCATGCTTCTCATTACCCGGCCCCACGGGTAATGCCAATGCTCAACTCACGGCTCTAGCTCAACTCATGCCACGAGATAAAAAAAAAACACAACAACATACCTGACCACTGCCGAAAAGCTGCTACAAAGTACATCCACATAATGTTACGGTAGATATCAGTTATATAGGACTAGATGCAATAGAGATTCGGTAGCGTTAGCAGCACACCTGCAAAAAGCTAGATGCGAGCGTTAGTAAACGGCCGCCATCTTAAAGCAGTACACTTCCCTGCAAGGCTGTTGTAGCTAACCTTCCAAGTAAACCTAATTAATTTTTTATCTAAAATACTCCTAAATCGGTAAAATATTGACTTAAATCTATCTTTAAAATAGTTTTAAAACTTTCACATGTCGAAAGTAGACAAAAGGGAAATTATGGAATAACGGGAGCAATTTTAACAACTTTAACGGTTGATTTACAACATTAAATTAATTGAATGTAGTTTAAAGCTGCTGATACAGAATGGGGATTGGAGGTTTTTATTTACTGTTATTTTTGTATATTTTTTTACTCCTATATGTTAACTTGCTACTGAAATAGTAGTTTGGTTTAGCCTGAGAGTATTTTTGAACAATTTTGGAACTAATGTACAAAGCATTTAAAAAAAAAAAAAAAATTTAAAAAATGTTTTTAAAAAAAGGGAGGAGGTGCATCAATAAGTATATTATAATAATAATAGCCTCTGAATCGTAATCGTAATCGAATCGTTAGGTGCCCAAAGATTCCCAGCTCTAATGTTAATACACACTCAGCACGAAAAAGTACATCATTTTCAATTAATTAAACCCGCCTGGATGCCACGAACTGTATGACAAAAAAAAAGTCGTCCAATCAGATAACGCTCACCATGTTAAATGCTAATGCTAATGCGAACACTATGCCAACGCTACAAGTTCCATTTAGTGTGTGATGATCACTAAACACAGTCCTTTGAAGGCTAATGCAACATGGCATATTCTCTCCAGCCATTCTTCCTGTTATGTTTTAGTCATAAGCATAGTTTAAGGGGGAGCCAGGGGGCCAGGCCGTGTCATTGCATGAAATTGACTTTCCTATACATGATTTTAAAATTAAGAATTTTCTAGTCTAATATTGTCAATAAAAGTTGTAAAGCAATAAAACAAACAACAAAATATTGAATGAAATGAACAAAAAAAGATATTTTTATAATGGGTCAAAATTATTTTTCGAACAGATCATGTGACTAGCACCTTACAGTCATTTGCTTTGCTTAGCCAAAACCACTCGAGGACCGAAGAGGCAAGATAGATATAAGTAATTTTTTCAAACCTAAGCTTTCAAAAGCGACAACAACTACTGAGCAAGAACCAAGTATTGAAAATGTGGACCATGAAACGCTAGAGACCACCATCAAAATGGTGAACGTAGTTTAATTTTGCCGCACTTAGGACGCTAATTTTACAAAAGTGTCACCACTGGTGTCTTGCCAAAATAGTTATCCATGTCAAAAATTGTGTCCCCTGGCCATGGAAGCGTACACACACACAGTAGTTATGAGTTATGTCGACTTTTAATTCATGAGATAACAATTAATAGAAGCCAGAAAAGAACCACAGTTATATATTTTGGACATCGATGTTTATTAAACTGGGGAAACTCCATACGGGACTTGAATTACAGTAATAACAATTATAGGACATCCTATGAGTAAAACAGTGAAACATTGCCTTTTTTACGTTCAGTGCTTATGTTATGTTATGTTATCATATGTTATGTTATGTTATGTTATGTTATGTTATGTTATGTTATGTTATGTTATACAACAGATTTTTTTTTTTTGATGGATGGGCCATGTTTTAAAACCTCATAGATAACTACATAACCAAAACACGGAAATCAAGCTAATCAGGGCAGCCCAGTGGCTACGCCCAGGGGATACAATTTTTGACTGGGCTAACTACATTGGCATGACGCCGGCGGGAGTACCATATTTAATGGATGATGATCTTGGCGAAAAGTATAGGCTAAGCAGCCTGATTTAGAATTCCCCTCAAGAATGAAAGGAAACAAAAAAATGCTCATTTTCAACTGATAATTATAAATATTCTTGTGAGTTAATTTTATTGCTGACACTGCGTTTCGGGGTCATCAACATGTTGTGCCCCCCCTGCCCTAAAAGTCAAACTCCGCCTATGGTCTTAATCTTCCAAGATTTAGCTCGTCATCGTCACGAAAAAAATTGTTAGCCGATGAAATATTTTCATTATCGTCATCGTTGACGAAAACAACACCGGCATACATTAAAAAATCCTCCGAAAAAAATCTTACATACATTAGTGTATGCAGTATGGGAAAGGTTCAGTCATGCAGGTTTATTCACCATTAGAGCTATCTGTTGTCTTTTTAAGTGTGATGAAATGATCACGGTTCATACATGTCTCATTTTCTACTTGCCTGAACACCATTCAAATTCAGTGACAGACGAATGACCTGCATGATGTATTAAAAGACCTACTTGACTCCCTTAGGGCTAACTTGATGTCCGCTCAAGGTCGTTTGGGAATTCTCATTGAGACCATGTTCTCTAAAGTGAGAGTGCATGGATTATTCACAGAAACTTTTTTGCTCAGGGATCACAATGCGCTACACTTAAAAGGCGTACACCGTGTGTGTTTTTGGGGAAGAGTGGGCGAATCACTTTAATATTCTGCCACTTCTGTCAGAAACTCTCACATCAGACATAGCACACTCTCTGGCTGAGACATATTCAGGAATAAATATACAAACACAATATGGACCACATCCCTGCATTTTTTTTCCTGTCATGCAGAAATTGCACACTGGCTTGACAGGTCCTCAATGTGTGCAGTGGGTTTTGCTGGACATTGTTTGCTTGGCCCCCTGAATTTGGAACTGGAAAATCCTTGGCAATACAGTACTACCTATTGTGCAAATTTTGCATGTCTGTACCACCAAACAACATCCTTTTTATATGATTATCAAGTGGAAAACTAACTAGTTTGACCTGATGGTATATCGTTATTATCAAAAGGTATGCTGCTGTTTTCTTTAACTGTGTGATTAATTCATGAATGCATCATTAATGCAAGAATGCCTGTGGGCAATGGCAAAAGCTCGGTCAATGTGAAATGAAATACAAGAGGAGGCTGTTAAAAACTGCGCGCCAGCACAAAGACAATCTTGGAGCCAAAAAAATAGAGTTAGGCTGATCAGAGGCACTTGTTTTGCAAGGCAGTGTTCTTTTCGAAGGAACAATGCTAGTTGAACCAATGAAGGCTGCCACAGGGCCAGTTTAATATGCAGATGAGATGTGGGGCTGCTTCTTGCTGCACAATTTGGGTATGAACCAATGACCTCTCTCACTTTATCTACTTCACTGAGTTTTTTTTTATTCACCGTAGACTTCACATTATTTTTTATTCTTGATTGCATTTAATCTCCTTTTCTCTTCCCTTTCACTCTATTAATCGAAACCACTCATCCACTTGCTCTATCTTTCCCTGGCAGTTGAGACAATCACTGCACTAAACCCTATGAGAGCCAGCAGTAGAATAACAATGCTATAAGCATAAGCACATTATAATAGCGAGCAGCTGCTATAGAGTCAACATGGCCATAGGGAATGTTGTAGCTTCTCTGCAATGACCCGCAAATACATTTTGGTAAGGGGCACATGTGGACAATGTAATGTTGAAATGATTTGTTTTGCTATTGCAAAAAGAAACCTTTATGAATATCTCAAATCGCGTGTGTACCCACAGCCCTGGCATTTGATAGTCATGCACACACTTGCAAGAGGCTTCCGCTGTTTGATCCTGATTCAGATTATTCAATGTGTGAGGTTATTTCATTGTGCTAAGCTGCTTACAGTATCTCAACCCCCAGACAAGGTAGATACTGAACAACAGTATGAAGCCTGTCTGCAGTTGGTGGTTGACAGAACCTGTGCCTTTTGAAGCATATTTATCGATGCCTGGACTTATTTTATAACTTCTTCGTTTTTAGACTTTCATTCTGTTGCTAATAATCGGAACATATTCAGTATCATTACTCTAGTGGTGAGGCTAGAAGCTGCAGATGTGAGAAAGATGAGAACTAGTGTGTGTGTATGTTTGTCTGTTTAAAGGAAGGCAAGGATTCAAAGAAAGAAGACACAAATAATGCAACGCAGGAGAAAAGGGTCAATGTGACAAGAGGGAGAATGTGGAGGCAGCATGTCAGACTCTGATAAGGGCATTAGTCTGCCCCCTGTGGGTCAATGGGGGCGACTGACACTGCATTTGCACTTTCACGCAGATACCGCACACATACTTGCTGCCTGCCTTATTTGTCAATTCATTTAGAGGAATATTTATGCAGTACAGAGGTCAGCGAAACCAGACAAGAGGGCTTGGCTCTTGGGTTGAAGTCAAGTCTCTTGCTATGCCTTCGTGGCTCTTGCTAGAACAGAAAGTACCCAGCAAGTTGTGAACGTAATAATGATAAAATGAATGCTGTGAAAACAAAATGAAACACAAATTATCTCAAGTTTACCCAGACTATCTACTTCAGGGTTTCCTAAATTTTGCCACACAGAGACATAAAGAGTGATTTAAAAAAAAATTAAAATCATCACAGGATATGATATATTTCGAAAAAAACAAAAAAACAAAAACATAAATAACCCTCTAGCTTGAACATACTGTAACTTCAGGTTTTATTTATTTATTTATTTATTTATTTAATCAGTCAAATGTGGCCACCACTGGCAGCACGGACAATATCAAGCCCAAACATGCCTCAGCATGTCACGGTCCATTGTGTTTATTGCAGCTGTTGTTGTATCTTTCATGCCATTGATATATGCTGGAACTTGTTGCATTATAAAGACAAGGTTTATAATAAACCCTAAACCTAAAAAAAAAAAAAAAAAACCTCACTACACCACACAAACAAATATAAAAGAGATAGATTACCGTAATTTTCGTACTATAAACTGTTACTATTTTCCGTCATTTTGAATCCTGCTTCTTATAGTCCCGTGTGGCTTGTTTGTTGATTTATTTGGGTTAATAGGGAACACTTTATTTGACAGTGGCCTCATAAAATTGCCATAAGACCATCATAATTATGGCATGATTATGACACTATCATGGGCATTACTGAATGCTTATGACAAATGTCATTAAGTATCATCCGGCAAATTATGTCGCAAACTCCATTCATGTCCAGCTTGGATCTTTTACATCCATTCAAAACTGTGACAATTTGCCAGATAACACTAAATGACATCTGTTATAAGCATCCATTATTGCTCATGACAGTGTCATGTCATAATTGTGATGGTCTAATGACAGTCTTATGGCGCAACTGTCAAATAAAATGTTACCAAATACCCTAACTAGCAATTAATGAAACAACTGGAAGAGTGACTGAAGAAAGAATTTTGATTGTTATTTACATTTGTAGCGCTGCAATGCATGCTAGGAGGCACGTTGGACGACAACAGTGTTGACAGCAGGTGGCAGTAGAGGTTGACTGTCTTCCCCAAGGAAGCAGTGACTGCCAAATGAAGCTTCTTGAAGCAATGAAGCTTTGAAGCCAATTGGTTCAAAGCCCTATGGTGGTTCATTCGGTCTTATGATGCCGCTGGCATATAAAGTGTTACCAGTTAATATCTTTTGATGCAAATATCCCATAATACAGCGAAGACAGCTGGGGCTTATTTTCCAGTGCGGCTTATCTATGAACAAATGCTGTTTTCATGTCAAAATTGGTGGGTGGTGGCTTATAGTTAGGTGCGCTCTATAGTCCAGAAATTATGGTAATTACTGTATCTGGCTTTTGCAATACCGTGTATTGTTTATATAAATGTTCAATCTCTTACTAAACATTACTTGTGAGGTTAATTAAACAAATCATTTTCAATTAAGGGAAATTAGAAAATGTCCTGCATCATACTCACTGGAAGCAAATATGTAAACAGGTTTAGAATCACTGGTCTCCATATCAAACACAGATGTGGTTAATTTTACATGCAGACAGCTCTTAATCACTACAAATGAATCACCCTCTTGTGTTGTGAACTAAAAGAGTGCATCAATGTGGGCCAAGGCTGTTGCATCTCAAGGGAATTTTCACTCTTTCATGTCAGACATGGGATCCATCTTAAATGGAGCAAGGCCTTTTATTTGCTGAGCTAATTGACAGCAAAGGCACATGTGGAGCCAACTCTAAACAATGCTCCAGATTGCACATTCTTGTGTTTGAAGGGCACAAGATAATCTGGGCATTTGTTGCTATAACTTTACCCAACAGCAGTGTGCTCAATCGGGCTGCAGCCTTGTTGTCTTAAACTAAATTATGGATTACCGTAACAAGTGTTTGCAATGTTGTCACACGTGCAACAGCAATCCTACTGCAGCTATGTCAACACTGAGGCACATGGATGATCCACTAACGGCACGTGGAAAAGGTTTGAAAGCGCAGAAAATGAGAGGAAGGCGCTCATTTGGAGAAAAGCACACAAGAGGACACACGACAAGATCAATGTCTGAGTGTCACAAAGAGCCATCTTCAAAAAAAAAAAAAAAAAAAAAAAAAGGAAAAGAAACAGACAGCTATTTCTCTGTGAAGTCTATCACTTATTACCATTGGTTTAAGGCTGTAGGAAAAGGGGAGCGTGAGCGTGGGCTGTGGCTGATGGATGACTAGGTACTGGGAGGCTTCGGGCAGAAACCTCCAGAGCCTTTCTAAGCTGGTTAGTCAGAGCGCAATGGCCACACAAGACTCCGTGAAGCGCAACGAGTCAAAGAGTATAAAATACCTGACCATGAGGGAACCGAAGGAGCCTAGGGAGGCAATTTTCTATTGCTGCATAAAGAAATGAAAACAGAATGTTCTGCAGCCAGCACATATAATGAGCATTATACACTTCAGATCAGCTGTCAATTTCATAGGAGATCTGCTTCATTTTTTTTATCTGCACATCTTGTACCCTCTCAAATATCTGCAGATCTAAAACATAAAGATTTACCATCAAATCAATTCGCTTTGAGAATCTGTGAGGTTTGAAGTACAGGGCACTTAGAACTGTGATTGCCATTATTGTTTCATCCTATCAGTTTATACTCTCTTAAAAATTACAAGTCCTATTGACCAAGTTGGTCATCCTCTAGTATGATAGTTGCTGGATAACGACTTGATGATGATTGTGTTTCCTCGGTCCTTTCATACCTTGCCTTCGAAGGGAAAAATGAGAAAACAAAAATACTGGTACGCCAATATACAGTGCCTTGCAAAAGTATTCGGCCCCCTTGAATCTTGCAACCTTTCGCCACATTTCAGGCTTCAAACATAAAGATATGAAATTTAATTTTTTTGTCAAGAATCAACAACAAGTGGGAAACAATCGTGAAGTGGAACAATATTTATTGGATAATTTAAACTTTTTTAACAAATAAAAAACTGAAAAGTGGGGCGTGCAATATTATTCGGCCCCTTTACTTTCAGTGCAGCAAACTCACTCCAGAAGTTCAGTGAGGATCTCTGAATGATCCAATGTTGTCCTAAATGACCGATGATGATGAATAGAATCCACCTGTGTGTAATCAAGTCTCCGTATAAATGCATCTGCTCTGTGATAGTCTCAGGGTTCTGTTTAAAGTGCAGAGAGCATTATGAAAACCAAGGAACACACCAGGCAGGTCCGAGATACTGTTGTGGAGAAGTTTAAAGCCGGATTTGGATACAAAAAGATTTCCCAAGCTTTAAACATCTCAAGGAGCACTGTGCAAGCCATCATATTGAAATGGAAAGAGCATCAGACCACTGCAAATCTACCAAGACCCGGCCGTCCTTCCAAACTTTCTTCTCAAACAAGGAGAAAACTGATCAGAGATGCAGCCAAGAGGCCCATGATCACTCTGGATGAACTGCAGAGATCTACAGCTGAGGTGGGAGAGTCTGTCCATAGGACAACAATCAGTCGTACACTGCACAAATCTGGCCTTTATGGAAGAGTGGCAAGAAGAAAGCCATTTCTCAAAGATATCCATAAAAAGTCTCGTTTAAAGTTTGCCACAAGCCACCTGGGAGACACACCAAACATGTGGAAGAAGGTGCTCTGGTCAGATGAAACCAAAATTGAACTTTTTGGCCACAATGCAAAACGATATGTTTGGCGTAAAAGCAACACAGCTCATCACCCTGAACACACCATCCCCACTGTCAAACATGGTGGTGGCAGCATCATGGTTTGGGCCTGCTTTTCTTCAGCAGGGACAGGGAAGATGGTTAAAATTGACGGGAAGATGGAAGCAGCCAAATACAGGAACATTCTGGAAGAAAACCTGTTGGTATCTGCACAAGACCTGAGACTGGGACGGAGATTTATCTTCCAACAGGACAATGATCCAAAACATAAAGCCAAATCTACAATGGAGTGGTTCAAACATAAACGTATCCAGGTGTTAGAATGGCCAAGTCAAAGTCCAGACCTGAATCCAATGGAGAATCTGTGGAAAGAGCTGAAGACTGCTGTTCACAAACACTCTCCATCCAACCTAACTGAGCTCGAGCTGTTTTGCAAGGAAGAATGGGCAAGAATGTCAGTCTCTCGATGTGCAAAACTGATAGAAACATACCCCAAGCGACTTGCAGCTGTAATTGGAGCAAAAGGTGGCGCTACAAAGTATTAACGCAAGGGGGCCGAATAATATTGCACGCCCCACTTTTCAGTTTTTATTTGTTAAAAAAGTTTAAATTATCCAATAAATTTTGTTCCACTTCACGATTGTGTCCCACTTGTTGTTGATTCTTGACAAAAAATTTAAATTTTATATCTTTATGTTTGAAGCCTGAAATGTGGCGAAAGGTTGCAAAGTTCAAGGGGGCCGAATATTTTTGCTAGGCACTGTACTCATAAGTAGACCATTTAAAAATTTATTCAGTCTAATCAAGCACATCACTTGAGGAATATTTTCTGTAATTTCATCACTTAGGTCATTCAGCCTGGCCCAAGTGAAAAGGTAACGAGCTAAATTATTAGGCTTTGATGATGATGATGATGAATCTAAATAACGTTTTCAGACTCATTTTTACCCCTAAGCCAAAATACGGCCTCGCGCCAGCTGAAGTGTCACAAATTGAATTTTAATTACAAATAAAACCAGTCAAAGTGAAATGTTGTCGTTTTTTTCTCTCTGTTGCCTCAGAAAGCAATCTTTGAAAATGTTGAAAAAAAAAAAAAAAAAGACGTAGGAAGCAGGTCTGTGCTGTCATATGCATGTATCTCTAACCGAGAGTAAAATTTCACAGCAGTCCATAATGTTTTTTAGTGTTATTGTAAACAGTTGCGAACTACATAAATCATGTATGTGGGACAGATTGGAATTGTGAGTGAGTGAACAATATATTTCATTAAACCACTGGGACTAATTCATCTCTTGCATATTACATATGACATTTAGTGATAATTGAAATTGTTGTAGTTAACTTTATACAGTCAAAATAAGGCAAGAGTTGTACTTTTATAGGCCCCATGCCTTTGGTAATCCCAATAAATACCAACCAAGTTTCTGTTTCTTTTCATGTTTTATAATGTAATAACCTGTCTGTCTTTCTGTTGTTTGTTTTTGTTACATCATGTTTACATATGTAGTCCTATTTGCGGGACATATATCGGCATTAAAATGTACATGGCAAGATGTCAATGCCCATTCCTCAATAAAAGAGCACACATTAGCCCACGGGTTAATCTTTGTTCTGCTGATGCTCTTATTTTACTAAAAAAAAAAAATGCTAAATGAGCAGAAATTAAATTAAAGCTTGAATTGAAATGTCAAGCTTGTATAATTGTGGGGAAGAAAAAAAACTAGTAAAAGCTTTTCTATAAAACAGGAAGGATGTACTTGCCATTGCATGTGGAGTATTTTGCCTTTAGAAAAATAGGGATCAATTTATAAAGATAAAAATAATTCAAATAACAATGTTGGTGATGTGCATGTTCGAACTGGTTATGCGAGGGAAAAGTAGTTATAGCCAAGCTGATATGCTACGAAAGTGGCACAGGCAATGGTCTAATCACACTGCTTCATATACTTTATATATATATATCACACAAGTATGCTGTAGTGGTAAAACATGTTACGAAACAAATAGGATTCAGAGAAGCAACCTATGCTAATTGTTACATTAGTGGAAAAACAAATATACTGAATTGGACCATGTCCACACAATCAAATACAAAAATTATTTAAAAGTTGAAAAAAAGAGTGTCAGGAAAAGAGCTTTAAGTAATTTTAGCAATAAAATTATCGTCGCAACAATTGATTGTCTTCTTCCTGATTCAAATTACATGACCTTTCTTGGCAATCCCATACACAAATAACACCGACCCATCAATCAAATGTGTATAGCCTTTTCCTGAGAGAAATAATTCTTATAATAAAGGTATTTACTGGTGTTAGTATGTGAATTATGTGCAGCCCCAGGATGAATGCCTTAATCCATTTCAGCGCCAAGTCAACAGGGCAGATTGCTATGGATGCAATTTGATGCTTTTGGCAGCACACAGTATGATCTTTAAACCAGTAATTATTATACTATACGCATGAGAACATCCATTCAAACTTCCATTAAACAAGCAATGAAAATAATCATTACTGTACAAGATTTTGTGTTGTTGTCAAAACTTAAGCTACCACATTCATACTTGTGTAACGTTTAGTCAAGAGAATTACAGTACAATACGTCAAAACACTGTTCATTATTAATCACTCTATCGTTCTCCCTGACTTATTGGAAGGATGAAAAGTGTCACATGACTGGACGTCAATGGCACTGGATAGGTAAAAAAAGTAGGGGGGATAAAATCAGAAAAATTTCGTAAATCCATATCACCCAACCGTAGAATTCACTATCAGTTGTTGGGAAACAGGATGCGAGACTGCTCTGTAGGGGGTCTATTTTCAAAAACGTAAAATTCAAATATCTTCAAAACCAAAGCTGCTACCGACCTACAGTGTATGACAAAAGTTAGAACACCCCTCACATTTCTGCAGATGTTTAAGTATATTTTTTCATGGGACAACACTGACAAAATGAAACTTTGACACAATGAAAAGTAGTCTGTGTGTAGCTTATATAATAAGAAATAAATAATTAGTAAATACGTACATCCCTATATGTCCAAATTGAGTACTGCTTGTCATTTTCCCTCCAAAATGTCATGTGACTCATTACAGGAGTACTGTCAGCATTGCTGCATAGATTGAAGACGTGGGGGGGTCATCCTGTTAGTGCTCAGACCATACGCCGTACTCTACATCAAATATGTGTGCATGGCTGTCACCCCACGGGGAAGCCTCTTCTGAAGACGGTACAAAAGAAAGCCATAAATCCCTGAATGTGTATAGATATGAACGTAAAACAGTCTATATTCTTGTTTAAAAGCAAAAAAAAATGGGTAGTTATTCATTTTACGTAAATATTTCAAGCTAAAGTTCAGCTAATTTTTTCCATTCATTTCATTTTTTTTCACAGCGTTTCAAAGTGCATGCATGGTGCTATATTATCTAATGATTACGTAGAATCCTCGACCAAATCACTCTTGAGACACGCCTGCCTGCTTGTATGCACTAAAACATTCATCATGTTTCCACATAAATCCGGCATTATAACACAGTGTGTTTGAGTTTATCGCAGCGAAAGCTTCCGCGACGCTCTGCCTGGCCTGGCCCCCTACGGGAAGCCGTGGCACAATAATAGGAACTATCTCGTCAACTGATAGTGAAGTCTATGGCCCAGCCTAGCCCTACTTGATTATGGCATACATTTGTACGTACAGTGCCACAACAATAACCTTGGCAACAATGGAACGTACACGACAATTAGTAAGAACATTATCAGTGACAAGGTCTTACCTCGAGGGTTATTGAGTGCGGCTTCAGTGGCCTTCCTGCCCTCTCCACAGTGACTCTGGTCAAAGGGCAAACACTGCTCCCCTGTCCCAGCAACCACCTCCAAGTTGCGTGACGGATCTTTTGGCTGACCGAGGTTCCTCACCCTGTACACTCTGCGACTGCTGGTGTCCGACACATAAAGAACTTCTCCCATTGGGTCCATGGCTAAGTAGTATTTATGGGCTGGGCTGGTGCTATTGAGGACAGGTCAGCGGAGAGCAAAGTTAGAAAAATACACTACTTTTTCCAAGTAGAGTGAAGCTTATAATTATTAAATTGCCTGGGTGAATTTAAAAAATAAGAGATGTATATTTAAAAAGGAAATTACTGTATATGCTAAAGTGGCAAGTCTGTAAAAAGAGTTTTAATTATGTCACAATTTAAATTTCCTGTTTTAACAATAAACACCAGGTCCAACATGCAAAAATTCAAACTACACATAGCTGGATATCTAAAAGCTAAGTAAGCTCAGAATCCGCCCTCCCACAACCTGCCAGCAAGGGTAACTATAGGTGGGAGTCATCCATTCGGCAGGGCATTGTACATTCTGCTGAAGTGTACGACGGCCCAGCGCGTGGGTGGGCTGGTCGGAAGGGGCATCTGTACACAGTAATGAGAATGACCCGTTGCGCCAAATCACCACCACACGCTCACTCCATGTGCCATCCTTCACGCTAAGAAAAGAGGAAATTTGCCCAAAATAACCACTGGATACTTTATTTGAAATGTTTTAGCTTGCCTCTTCTTGACAGATATGTGCAGGCAGATTAGTTAGTTTCAATAACTTCAGCAAAAATGTTCCAGCTATAGTCTGAGGAGGTAAATTTAGGGCATAATTGTATGCCACAGATTTATTTTAATTGTACCCCATTATATTGAAGTGGAGCGGTGATTATACTTGTGTTCATTTAATCTTAATTTTCAAAGTATTGTCAGTCAATTAAAAAAAAAAAAAAAAAAAATCTATATTTTTCAATTTTACTGTTTACACTTCCAATTGATTTGCATGAACCATTGTGGCTATTTGGAGAAATCGTTATACAAGAAGTAATTACCTACTTCATTTTCCTTTTTTTTTTTTTTTTTAAATTCAGCACATAATTGAGCACCTGCTTCCATGGAGCATAATAGAGGACAGCAGTAATGTCAAACTGTATATATTGCAGAGGAATATGCAAAACATTCCCGTTAATTAATTCCATGCTTTTTTTGGTATCTAAACCTGTGGTCGCTGATCTGTCCACGCCATGTTTTACCGTGTGATGATATATATTTAATCATACGTGTCAAATTCATTTTTTTTCCAGTTTTATGCATAACAGGCCAGAACGAGTGTGTGACCTGTTTGAAGGTTGTCGTTAATGTGGTTTTTCAATATCCTGAAAGTAAACTGCTTTCCATGTCAAAACTCTCTGAAAAGCAATGGATTTGAAATGAGTGATGACATAACGCCCATCATCACTTTATTATGCAAGTACCTGCCCACTTTGTGCTTGCTGCATGCCCACTCATCTTGGAACTGGAAGTTCACATCTTCTTTTATGATATAAAAAGCAGCCAAGTGAGCCAAACTAAGAGGCCTTTATATGTAAATGCCTTTAATTTATTTTGGGAAAGATCCTGAAGCATTTCCAAGCCAGGATTACACAGTGCAAAAATTAACCAAAAAACATTGCTGGAATATTAATCATTGTGCTGTTTTTATTTATTTATTTATTTATTTTATTATCTGTTGGACTCTTTGAATTTTAATGCAATACCCCAATGTAATCTAAATGCTCCTAGGAAAAACCTCCCTCTTGATATTAAACTGAACATCCTTTGCTCTCACGGTAAAAATAATGCAGCAGAGTCCAGGCGGCTGTCAGTCATTGAGTCTATTAAGCGCAAAACTGTTTGCAGAACTCTGCACTGAATTGCACATAAATAATTTAAACCTGATCCAAGGAGAGTTTTTCACTGAGTTTCAAAGTGTGTCACTGCTTTGTGCAGCATAAAATATTTGTTGGGCCTCTTAAAGTTTCAGCAAGCATTGCTGTTGCTTAGAGTTTATTACAAATGACTTGACTGTCTTTTTTTTTCTAAATTAGATGCTCACTTAAAAAGACATCTATCCACTTAAAAAGAAATGAACGTTACAACCAAATTATAATGTTACTGTAGCAAATCCTGCTCCTTCACCATGAAATGAAAAAATTGTTATAAAATAAAAAACAAAAGCTATCCAAGCGGATTGACTCGGTCATCTTGACTGTCTGGGTTTCTCAGACGATATTGAAAAGTGTTTCTTCCCCTTGTGTGTTCCTTTTGAAGGCTGAGAACAGACTATGGTTTTACGCTGAGTACATCCCATATTGTCTCCCTTCTGAGAACACCTTGCTTTAAAAACACTGCTTGCTGATAGACACTTTGCAGGGAAAAATGTGGAGACGAAGGCTTTGAGAGCTGAATATGGATGAATAATTAATGCTTTTGACTTGGGAGAACAATAGTATAGTATAAAAAAAAAACGAAATATGCTCCAAACGGTAAAAGGCAGCCATGGAAGCAGGAAGTAAAGGAGAAACCCCCAAGGAGAGGAAAGGGTATCTTAAGTGTCTCCAGAAGAATACACTTCAAGCATTAGGGTTTACAATATTACGTTTTTTGGTCTGACATTTGCTGACAACTGCTTGTCAGATACACTGCTGGCCAAAAGTATTGGCACTACTGCAATTCTGTCAGATAGTGCTCAATTTCTCCCGGAAAATGATTGCAGTTACAAATGCTTTGGTAGTAATATCTTCATCTATTTTGCTTGCAATGAAAAAACACAAAAGAGAATGAAGAAAAATAAATAAATCATTGTCATCTTACACAAAACTCCATAAAATCATGTGATGCTTCTTGAATTTGTGTAATTAATAGCACCTGTTACTTATCTGTGGCACATAACAGGTTATGGCAATAACTAAATCACACTTGCAGCTAGTTAAAATGGATTAAAGCTGACTCAAGCTCTGTCCTGTGTCCTTGTGTGTACCACATTGAGCATAGAGAAAAGAAAGAAGACCAAAGAATTGTCTGAGGACTGGAGAAGCAAAATTGTGAGGATGCATGGGCAATCTCATGACTTCAAGTCCATCTCCAAAGACCTGAATGTTCCTGTGTCTACCGTGCGAAGTGTCAACAATTAGTGTAAAGCCCATGGCACTGTGGCTAACCTCCCGAGATGTGGAAGGAAAAGAAAAATTGACGAGATATTTGAAGGAAAGATTGTGCGGATGGTGGATAAAGAACCTCGACTAACATCCAAACAAGGTCAAGCTGTCCTACAGTCCGTGGGTGCAACAGTGTCGACCGTTACTATCAGTCGACGTCTGAATGAAAAGGGACTCTATGGTGGGATACCCAAGAAGACCCCACTTCTGACCCAGAGACATAAAATAACCCAGGCTGGACTTTACCAAAACTTACCTCAGAAAGACTAACACGTTTTGGAAGAATGTCTTCTGGTCAGATGAGACAAAAGTAGAGCTTTTTGGGAAAAGGCATCAACATAGTTTGATGCGATAAAAAAAAAAATAAATAAAAATAAAAAAAAACGAGGCCTTCAAAGAAAAGAACACGGTCCACACAGTCAAACATGGCGGAGGTTCCCTGAAGTTTTGGGGTTGCTTTGCTACCTCTGGCACTGGACTGCTTGACCGTGTGCATGGCATTATGGAGTCTGGAGACTACCATCAAATTTTGCAGCATAATGTAGGGCCCAGTGTGAGAAAACTGGGTCTCCCTCAGAGGCCATGGGTCTTGCAGTGGGACAATGACTTAAAACACACTTCAAAAAGCACTAGAAACTAGAAAATGGTTTGAGAGAAAGCAGCGGAGACTTCTTAAGTGGCCAGGAATGAGTCCAAACCTGAATCCCATAGAACATCTGTGGAGAGATCTGAAAATGGCAGTCTCAAGAAGGCACCCTTCAATTATCAGAGACCTGGAGCACTTGGCCAAAGAAGAATGGTCTCAAATTCCAGCAGAGTATCGTAAGAATTTCACTGATGGATACCAGAAGCGGTTGTTCGCAGTTATTTTGTCTAAAAGTTGTGGTTTTAGGCTGAGGGTGCCAATACTTTTGACGGGCCCATTTTTGGAGTTTTGTGTAAAATGAGAATGATTTAATTTTTTTTTAAATCTCTTTTGAATGAAGATTTTACTACCAAAGCATTTGTAATTGCAACCATTTTCTGGGAGATATTGAGCAATATCTGACAGAACTGCAGCGGTGCCAATACTTTTGGCCAGCAGTGTAGATGGTCTGAGGGCTTGGTAAATAAATATGTTATGTCCAAGGCGCATTTTTAAGTTTCAGCATATTCAGGCAAAACGTTCACCAAACTAGAGAATGTTAGCCTTGTTCCGATCCGATATAAGGTATTACTATGAAAAGAGCAACCATAGGAAGCTAACTATTTCATGTGCAACTTAAAATAAATTGCTGTTAAATCAGTGTTTTTCTTCCAATAACACATCCCTTTTTATATGTATATGACTCAAGCTTTGTTTGAATATCCATTTCTCACCTGTGTCTGGTGTCCCGGTTCCTGATAACAATCCATGGTGGCACATTGGCACATTAGAGAAAAAAAAAAAGAGAGAAAAAAAAAAAAAAACAGACACACAAAAGAGAGAGAGAAGAAAACAAATATGAGACTCGCAACTCTAGCAAGAAGAAAAAAAAAAAATGTCACAAGTTACAATAAGCGAGATTCATGCCCATAAAGTATGATTAGGGTTGATTTAAACAGCTGCATTGTTTCCTATTAAATATTAATCCAAGCAGGAAGCTGTTTGCTCGTTCTTCCCACAGGAAAGTGAAGTATTAAATGTCATCACGATGAAAGTCTGAAACACAAGTATTAGTAAGAGATGCAATAATACCAGCGAATATGACTTAAGTTGCATAAGAAGAAAGAACGCTTTATAGGACAAATGACTGTGAAATTCAGTTGAGATGCTATGCTTGAGAAAATAGAGCAATAGAGATTGTAGTGCCTCCGGCGCAGTGTGATATTGTCATAATCCACCACAAAAACATTATTTCACAGTAAAGACTCTGCCCAAAGAAGTAGATTACAGTGTGTGAAGTCGGAAATGCACATACACTGCTTCGGCATGGCAACAAACTTAAATCAATGAGTACACAAATACATTTTCTAACGAGAACCAAAGCCATTCTAACTCATATACTGCATGTGTTCATAACATAATGTATGTCAGTTGATTGAAATGTGATTATTTTTAATCTTATGCTTAAACTATGCTTACAACTCACTTTAGTTCCAAAATCGTTCTGGTGTATCCATCTGGATGTACCCTGCGAATGAAATTGAAGTCCCCAACAAAAAGAGAACCATCAGGCCCACTGGACAACGCAACAGGGGCATACAGCATCAGATCTCGGGCTGCGCCACTGCAGCTAGGCCCACAGGGGACACTCCGGTAGAATCCGTTCCCCATAACTGTGGCTATAACAGGGGGCTGTTGGGAGAGGAAAACATTTTCCCCATTTCCCTTGTGGAGAATTCCTGAAATAAAATAAAAGATAAATTAGTTAACCATACCATCACATATATTTGCAATAATTATAAAATAAAACTCCAAAAGTTGAGGTGAAACAGTTCAAAGATGTTTGCTGCACTGTCCAACAGAGAGAGTTTCTAGTAGATAATAAAATAAATAAACATAATTGTTATTTTTAATAGAATGTAGAATTAACCTACTACTGTAAGGCGATGTATCCTACATGATACAGTATATACTGTATGTTTTCCGACTTCTTTGTGACTAACTTGTGTGGTGCTTTCTTAGTGTTTGAATAGATTTTGTTTTTTTGTGTTTTAATAACGCCTGTAATTTTTTTTTTTTTTTTGTGCGTACTCTACTGTAAGCTCGTCAATGTTCAAATCCAGGCAGTCAAGTGACACCAAACTATAGCATTTCATTCACCAGCATAAATCACTTGATAATCATATGATTACCTAAAAGAAGAATGAGCCTCAATGAGGACTTTCAAGAAAAGAATCAACTCATTAAGTTTATTAAGGTTGAACAACTTCTCTTCATGCGACCAAGGCCTGCGATGGATAGTTAATGTCGAGAAGTAATTGATGCACACATAAAAATGTTTGTAGTTGCCTGTAGAATAAACTACAAGATTGTGGTAAATCACTTTTTTTTCAACAAGACAAGGCTTTGGCATGAATAGCAATATTTATATTAGAGCTGCAGCTATCAAATATTTTAGTATTCGAGTATCCGCCTGAAAATTCTATCGATTAATCGAGTAATCAGATAAAACATTTTTTTTTTTTTGAGGTAAAGAGCAATTATAAATATACATGAGAAAAAAAGACATTTAATCCAATACTGAACCTTTTTCAGTCAATCAATGTCTTTATTTTCAATGTACGTTGTTGAAAACAGCCAACAAAAAACAACAACAAAAATTCACTGCTTTCACTCAAAAAACTTCTAGATCTTATAAAAAAACAACAACATATTTCTTACCTAAAAATGTAATTACGCTTGATAACACACATCACTTGAAAGCTATGTGTTTTTCCCACGTGTTTCAATTGAATTTCCATTTGTGTCAAGCTATTTTTAGTTCTAGTTAAGTTTTAAGTTAGTCTAAACTGTAAGTGCTGATAGGATTTTGAGTTTTTGCAGTGTTCAAAATAAATGTATGATACCTGCTGTATTGGAGCACAGTAGGGACCAGTGCTACTTGGTGTTTTATTCAGCAATGACTACTGAGCTAAAACTGACAGTTAGCTTTATTATGTTTTAATTTTACACCCTCATCACTCTACAGCGCTGTGTTTTTACAGATTAAATAAAGCCTGTATGTAAGACACGTTAGCCACGGATCGACAGTGGTCATAATCAATAGAAACCTAGCCCTCCAAAGGGCTAACGTTACGTGAGCGAGTGACAGTAACGAGAAGTCTCCTGCTTAAAGATGGCGGCTGTTTACTAACGCTGCCGAGTCTTAGAAACGTGGCCGAGTCTGTCATTTCGCATCTAGTCCTTAATGCATGCGATATCTATGAGACGCATCGGACACTACCTGCTACCACACTACATTAGCATCATGCGGGCGTAGTTTTTAGCAACGTCGGCGTAGTTTGTAGCAGCTGTTGGCTTCAGTAAGGTTGTTTTTTTTTTTTAATTGCTTCTTCCTCTACGCATGTTAAATCAGCGCATTGCCCCGCATTAAATACAATTACTCGGATCAGTTTTTAAACTCGAGTTACTCGAGTTGCACGAGTATTCGTTTCAGCTCTAATTTATATACAAGACATTGGCATATAAAATTTACAAATAGGAGAATTTGTGAATGCCAAACTGCAAGTATGTGGGAGTTCACTTAGTGGTATCATTGAAAATGGTCACTGTGTAAGGCATTATAAGGTAATGAAAGCAGCTCCGCATTTTGTATTGAAATAATAAAGGAAGCATCCACATTAGTTATTCTTTCAGTCAAACAGTCAGTCAGATTTATGACTGATTCTGCAAGGGTTATAACAGATTGCCTAACAAATCAATATTTTATGGTGGCAGTATCACAAAAAAAGACAACATACATACTAGATGATAGAATTAGAAACACACACACACACAAACCACAACATAATTTTGGTGCTGAATATCTGTCAGAAACTGTCTCTTGGATCACACAGTCCAGTGTCCTGCTGTTAGCACAGGCTGATGTAGAGCTGAAGCAGCATTTAAAGTTTACACAGCCCCTGCTCTCTTTAATTACTACTCGTGTGTTTTAATGTAGCCAAATTCATTATACAGTTGGTTGCATTTGCATTTTACTGTGTTTCTATTGTCAGACAATGGCATGAGAACACAACGTTTTTTTTCACAGCCCATTTCATAACTAGCAGATCTGGCACAGTGCAATGATAAACTGATTTTACAATCACACACATGGATTAAAGTTATCTGCCTGTTCTGACATTTAAAATGATGTATACAGGAAAAAAAACTTCTAAGTAACCTTAGTCTCACCATGTCGTTTAGGTCTTTTTTGGATTATAAAATCTACAGTATAGTTTGGAGAGCATTAAATTATACATTTAGTAAGTTTTGGGTATTGCTTTGTCATGATTAAGAATATTATTCTGTTATAATATTCATAATCATCAAGTGTCAATACTCAATAAAGTCCTGTTAAGCAATTTGGCAGCAGGAATACTGGTAAATGGAGAGTACTTATAAAGTACATTTATCTACATGGTTACCATGCCCAAAGCACTTTACATTAGCACACATCTACCCTTACATGCACACATTCACACACCAATGGTGCTGCAGCTATGCGAGGCGCTGCCAACTTATTGGGGGGAAATTAAGAGGTCAGTGCCTTACCCAAGGGCACTTCGACAGTGGGCAGTCGTAGCAATAGAATTGAACCGCTGACCCTTCGGTCCCAGGACAACTCGAGCTTCCAACTGCACCACGGCCAGTACAATAAATAACAGTTCTAAAGTACAAATACAGAACACTAAAGTTCAAGTTTTACTCAACATGTATAGGATATACTCACCACTACGAATATTGAGGGAATGATGTTTGTCCAAGGACCAACCTCCGAGGTGAGAGGGCACCAGCTCAAAACCCTGCATGAGAGCTGTCCTCCTCTCCCACTGTATAACTCCAGGACATGACTCATACTCGTAGCCAACTGAAACTAGAAAAAAAAAAAAAAAAAAAAACAGGCGCATGGATGGGATTATTATAAACATGGCATTACATTGTCTAGGAGAACAGAATTAGACCGCTCAAAAATGTCTAAACTGTCAAGCCTTCTTTATATAAATAACCTTAATAATTAGACTTTTTAGAATTATCTACTGTACATTATACGTTAAAGCAGGGGTCGGGAACCTATGGCTCGCGAGCCAGATCTGCCTCTTTTGACGGCTGCATCTGGCTCGCAGACAAATCTATAATTATTAAAAAAAAAAAAAAAAAAAAAGTTTTGTTAAACTCCGTTGCGCATTGCGCGAAACGGCGATGGTCACCGGTCATATGTTGGTGTTGTGCAGTAATGAGCAGACGTGACTTTTGCGCTGTATGTTAACTTTTTTAATGCTGCGAAAACACTCGTGCAATTTGCACTAGATATCATCGAATAACAACCTAGATGTACTCTGTATACTACAACCGGCGACTAAAAAGCCGTTTCGCAGTAATTTTAGTGGGAAAGTGGAAAACATACATGTCGTTGTGTTGATCTATATACAGTGGTACCTCTACATACGAATTTAATTCGTTCCAGGACCTTGTTTGTAAGTCGAAACGGTCGTATGTCGAGCAGGATTTTCCCATAGGAATACATTATAATTCCATTAATTCGTTCCAAAGCCTAAAAACATACACTAAATTCCTAATAAATACTGCTGGCACTGTTACAAATGGCAATTAAACATAGAAAAACAAATAAGTTATAAATAAATAATTCAGAATAATATAATAATAATAAGAATAATTAATAATTATTCCTGTAAATAATGTAACGAATCGGATTCTAATATGGCGGACACTTTTTACTGTCCCTGAACGCACCGCGAAGCTGACGTCTCAGTGAGATAGGTCGGTGCGGTAGAGATAATACTTTCGTTTTCTTGAGAGCAGTCAACTGCTTAAGACAATGGGCGTTTTGTGTTGGATAAGTTCTTAAATAAATGATAAAAACATGACGAAGCTGGCGATTTCCTTGGCAATGTTACCACAATAATAATCGTCACCTTAACTTATAAATAGTGGCGAACGGTGGTCGGAAGAGGACCATGGAGCTGTATTGTTGAGCCAGTTCAGGGACGCGCACACCAAGCTCATATTTTTCTATAACTTGCATCTTCATTTCAAAGGTAAGCATCACTTTTTTCCTTGTTTCTCCAACTGTATCAACTTTTTTTGAAAACTGTGTTGATTTCTCACACAAGAAAATCCACCGTGCGTTCGTTTGCAGTGCTGTCATGTCGTTGTATTTCGAGCAACTCGTCGGATGTAGAAACAAATGGCGGCTCAAATTTTACGTCGGATGTCGAAAAGATCGTGTGTCGAAGTGATCGTATGTAGAGGTACCACTGTATTTATTTACCTATCAATTGCATTGGCAACGTAGATGAAGCAGAGACACTGTTCAAGTGGGGTCGCCATATTTTGCTGTCGGAAATAGCGGCCAATGTGCCCATGTGCGTGAAGTAAACTTCCCTCGTTCTAAGTTTCGTTTTCCGCGTTTGTCAGCTAACTTTAGGAACCCTTTTGAGAAGATGGCAAAAAGAAAAAAAGACGAGGAGTACAGTACTTTTCAGCAGGAATGGACAGAGGAATTTGCCTTTGTGGAGAGTTTTTGATGACTTTTCAGATAAAGACAAGATCATTAAATGGTTAAAAGACATGCCTCTGTCGACAAGAACTGTTGACAATCTTACCATCATGATGTCAAATCAAATTGAGGCAATGCAAGGGAAGGACATAAAAGCGGCGCCGTTTTTTTCTCTCGCTTTGGATGAGTCAACAGACGTTAGCAATTTGTCGTAATTCAGCGTAATTGTAAGGTTTTGATTATGGGAGGGGCAACAAGAGGGGAGGATTTATTCAAGTCAACCAGACTACAAAGCCATCATTAAAACCATGCAGCACCAGAAGTCGCATTAATGGTAAGAAATACTCATCATTGATTAACATTGATTAAAAAGAATTCAGAGACTAACCCAAACCCTTGTACTTTAAAAGTGTTGAAATTACATCAAACGCACACATTACTTGTATTTTTAGTTTTAAACATATTGTATAGGTCTCACGTAACTACATTTAAAAAATGTGGTGTTCATGGCTCTCTCGGTCAAAAAGGTTCCCGACCCCAGTGTTAAAGTGATGTATTAATAGAGTTAAAAAGTTTCAAACCACATATGAACAATGAACCAGTGATCCGAAATGGGTGAATCAATGTTTGTCATGTAGAGGACATTATGCAGGTAATATTGGAAATTGAGTCAGCACACCTGATTTTCTGTGGCTTATTTTGAACTTAAAATACAATATCCATCTAACAGCAACATACGGTAGAGATGAGACTGCGTATTGCTTTCAAATATTAATGCCCTCAACCACCCGCGTTTGGAAAACGTGTACTGTACTGTGTTTAATATTTAATGCTTATTATATACGAACACAGTGAATCTAAAATGTCTGCCCATTCGCCTAATCAAATGCTCAGTTAAACCATTGTTTAAAAAATTTCTAGAAACAAAAAGTGAATTCACCAAACACTTGTTCTTATTCAATAAAACAAACTTTTAAGCCATCATTTCAAAATGTATTTATCGTAAGTGGAAACTGAAGGTTTTCAAAACTGCTTATCACTCTAAGTGCACCGTGCATGCAGTGAAGCATTAAAGTGGCAACTGATATTATTGTATTTATATGGAGAATTGATGTCAAATGATTCATTTGACCTTTCATTTGAAATGAATGGTGGGAAAAGTTTTGAAATTGTTCATCTTGGTCTCATTTTTTCTTTTCATCAAAAAACCCTGACATTCAAATACGCTTTTGCAGACTGTTTATATCCAGTCTTACATTTTGTACAGTACATCCTGTGCAGATTTGTGTATCAAACCATTTGTCCTATTTTGGTTCACATGATTACACGAACAAAAGCTGTTACTTTAATATGCAGCATTTTTTTTTCTACTCAAATCTTTGTCTTCATAAACATTTCAAAAGAAGACTCCTCAAGGGTTTCCTTTTTTTTTCTCAGTGAGACACTTGACAATGTTGCTGTCAAGAGCACTAAAATCCAGGGCACAGTGCATACTGATGGAATCTTTAGTAGCCGAGGTCAGGATGTCTGGGTTCAACCTCTTTGGAAAACTCTCAACTTCATTTCATTGGCGGTGTGCCCGCAGAAACATAGAAGTTGAATTTAATCTCTCTCAAAGCTATATTGTATGTTGGGTTGAGCGAGATGAAAGACCTGTACAGCAAAACCTCATCAGTGGCTCTGTCTGCAGAGATCAGTATAAAGTAGCAGTGTAATAAAAAGGAGTCAGTGTTCTGTGGGAGAGCCCTACAATGCGGTGTGTGGAATCATAGTTGTATTGATACACTAATCCTTCTCACTACAATTTCACTGAAAATTAGCCTTGGTTTCAGATAACACAAATCGCTTGGAGGGGGGGGGGTCTGTGATGTCAATTTCTCATCAGATCTAAATTTACTTTATTTACAAGTGTTAAACATCCAGACAGTATGAAAAAAATGTTCCTGATTTGTTTGAATTAAAAAGGATGAACGTCTGTAAACTAAACACACATTTACAATTAAAAAAAACAACAACAACAACAAAAAAAACAAGGAAGACCTTATTTTTTACCTTTTATATATATTTAGATTAGGGAAAAAGTAATGCTATCGTTCATATTAACAATAGTCACTCTTACATACCACTGCCCCTTTAAATGCGTTTAAATACAAGGAAGAAAACAGCACCTAAAATTCAAACCAGTTGACAATTACATCACAAATCACAAAGTTTGAAAAATAAGGTCTTAATGGAACCTTTTTCTCAACCGAGATAGCAGACCGATTTTGAAAAGATGTTGAATCAACATTCTGCTGTCGATCTTACATCGTTGAATCAACGTTGACACCCGATGTTAATTTGTCATCACTTTTGCACCCTCGATTAATGTTGTTCCAACGTTGAAATACTTACAAAACCTAAACGCTATTTCGATTATTAATATTGGAACAACGCTGAATCAATGTTATGTTTTCCTTCATTTCCAAACATGATGCTAATAATGTTTCCAAATATGCCTATATTTAGAGGTCCTGCTTTATTTACAGACAGAAAAAACAGCGAGGCTATATACTGTATACACTGTATATGGCAGAAAACACAGACAAGACTGAAAAAGCAGTTTCTGCTCTTGCACTCCTCTTTAAAAGAAACTGCTGTATTTTAAGCCAAAACAACTGTTGTGTTTGATAGAACAATATGTCTTTATGCTGCCATAGCAGATTCATGGCGCATTAAGCCCCCGAACTATTTTTAATTTGCCCGTTTTACCCTGGAAACCCCCGTTTACAGACGTCGCGCAACCGTTTTTGCTTCAACCCAGCCATGAAAACAAGGTAAGTAATTATATTTATTATTCAAAATGTCTGTCATTTTTAGCTTAGAATCATTAATTGATGTCTAATAATTAGTTTAAAAAAAAAAAAAAAAAAAAAAAAAACGACTTTAAAAAATTATTCGCTGGCATATTTTAAACTTTTATACAAATTACGTCACAATGAAAAAAATGGCGTTTGTAAAAAAGTCACTGATATCTACCTCATAAATATCGCTAAATTGTATTTTTTTGTTACTGTCGCTTTTTCCCCAATATGATCCAAACAAAGAAATATTGGAAAAAAAAACAAAAAAAAACGTTTAAAAGGATAAATATATGAATAAGAACATCTCGACCACTCCTTGATGTCTGCAATTTCTGCATCACGACCCTAGTTATATTACCAAGTTTCACCCATTAAATCCCCCCAAAATCCAGCTGTGAATGGCCACAGCTGTCTTGACACTCAGTGATACATGCGACATGGAGTTTTTGGATCGAAACAAGATAAGTACGCGATAATATCTCGTTAAAGTCATGCCATCTGTAATTCTGCTCTCGCGTGCTCTCGCCTCCAGATAGGGTTTTGCTGTTTAAAAAAAAAATAAAATAAAAAAAATGCCCTCCTGTCCAAAATTTTTCGTCCCCCAGAAAATTAGGATTTTAGGCTTTCCAATGATGTATCACACATGAATATCAGGCAATTTTGAAATTTGGCCAAATTGGGGGTCTCAGAGTGGAACTTCAAGTCACGTGAGTGTTTTTCACTATATATCAAATAAATATTTCAATAATAAATAAAAATAAAAACTAGATTTCAAATTATTTTTAATTGAATCACAACAAAACAGAACTTCATTAACGCGCAGTAAACTTATTTTAAAGTTAAGCCGCCTCCTCAGTCTGACAAGCCTTGCCACAAACGCGGTCTGGGGCATAGCGTAGCGCTGTAGCCACAACTATCGCAAACCAAATTAGGGCTAAATGTGGGAACGGAGCTAGCTAGTTAGCTAGCGATGATGGAAAAATGACCGCGCTGTCCTGGTGTTCAATCAATTAATTTTGACATGTCTTGATTGTGTCTAAAATCTACTGATTTTAGCACTTTAATTGGAAAAAGAATAAAGTTTGCCAGAACTAAGTTCTACTTAGCTAACATCCAGGCTAAGTAGGTCTTAGCTTGTATGCCATTCACAACAAATGCACCGTTTCTTACAATTTCGGTAACTTTGTCACGTTGTGTCAGGCAAACGGTTTTATATACAATTTTGATTTTCATTCTACCGTATGACATTGCTGATAAAGGCCCTGAAGAAGAGCAACGGGCTTACCTTTAAATATGGCTATTCTTAAATGAGGCGTTTCCAGTGGAATTTGTTCGAGGTGATTCACTGTGTTCCCGGTCAACCACGAACACAACTGTTTTTGACTATATAACTCCCACTCATCCATAATTCAGACTTTTCAATCATATTTCCTGGTCAATCAAAAATAAACTGTTTTTCAACATTAGCTCATCAACTATAAAACTATGTTAAACCCCTCCCATCGCCTGACATACCATAGAACAATGTTGTTTCAACGTCACTGTCAGGTGTCATCCGTATTTGCAATGTTGATTCAACATTGTTTATTGTCGAAAATGTTTATTGAACTTCGGTTTGCTATTTGGGAAATTTGTAAAAAATTAAAAATAAAATGAATATGTGTAATAAGCTCTCTAATATCAATAACCCTTGCTAAATCCAGATTTCCCCCCCCTCTTAGAACCTGCAGGTGCATTTGTCGACTTGCATCCATCAATTGTTTTGAGAAAACTTTTTCAAAATTCTGAATTAGTCTCAAAATCACGAACTTCTAAGTGTATCAAATGTGACACATTTGGCAATAGAGAGTTTATGCAAAGGAATTCAAATGCACGCGCACAATCCCAATGAATACATTTATAAAGTGGAGATAAAAAGACAAGTTGGCATCTCTGACACAAATGTGGCAGCGAATGACCTGTCACTGTCAAACACTGCAGACACTGATGTATATAACTTGCTTTATTGTAGACCCAAATGCATGTGAATTGACATGCACTCAAGGGAACGGGGGAGCTTAGTCAGCAGAAATAACTCCCGAGCCTGTCAGATACATACTGTAAGAGGGCATTTACATTTAAAGTATATACCAAGTCAAACACTCACTTAAAACGAGGGAAAACCCATCAAAATACATGCAGGATAAACTCGATAGCTCCATCTAATAATGGTGAAGCTGAAACAATTACAAAAATAAGTAGTAGTAAGGGATACGTAATAGTTTGGAAAGCATTAAAGTTTACATTTATCCAAGGCTAGAATACTACCATCAGCTCGCAAGTACTGTTAAACTTTGGAATAAAAAGCCAGATTGCCAAAATTTAATGATTGTACTTGTAACAGACAGCCAGACAACCCCAATGATGGCAAGGGCTTGAGAGTCTCTGAATTCTTTTGAAGTTTGCATTGCCTCTAATGAAGCACTTTAAAATTCCTTGTGTAGCACATGTGAATTATGCTTTTAAAGTTAAAAATAGATTACATAAACCATGACACAACCAATTATTAACATCCCTCACAAAAGGAACTTGGACTACAGAAGATTTGGTGTCAATCAAGATTCCATTCAAAGCGCCCTTGTCATAAAAATAATTGAAACAATCTCTCACCACAGTGAAACAATATAAACCATAACAAGTTAGTTAAGAAGCTAGTCAAAGGCTTGGTGGAAGGAAGGACAGCACTGGATATTATAAGAAAACTTAAGGCAAATGTGTTTGTTTAAAAGCCGCTGATAAGCAGCTAACAGATATACACTACGAAGACGTTAATGTCTTCGTAAATCCAAAGAACTTATTCCAGAATCTTCTTCCATTATCACAACACTGAGAAACTGGAGCTAAGCCAAGCAAGGTGCACAGAGAAAGTATGTTTCTACAACCTTGTATTACAATCGATATATTACAAGGGGACACACGCAGTAGTGCACCCGCACACTCCCTTACAAACAATAATACTCTCATGTACTATACCACACAGGTGAAAGAAAGCTTTCATTGGCCTCTGTTGAAGCCTTAGGCATGTGTTCACTCCAGCAAACAGAGCACGATCTTCCTTTCTAGCAAACTCTTTGGCTGTGTGTGTATGTGTACATACAATGAGTGTATGTGTAGGCAGCTTGCCCAGCAAAGCACTAGGAAGTCTAGAGAAGGATGGTTTAGGAAGGGGGGGGCAAGGGTACAGATAGAGGATCATGTGGACAGCGTGATACAAGGAAGGCAACAAGGGAGATGAGACAGAATGAAGGAAATGACAAGTAAGGAGGGGAAGAAAAGTCCAAACTGAGGAAGAAAACCAACACTGGAAGAATAAAAAGGAGAAGCGCATAAATGGAAAGCAGATCTCTGTTTAGACAAGAAGGTAAATACAATAAGTGAAAATGTGACGGAACAAAAGGTGACGGATCAGAAAGGGAAGAGTGGAAAAAGAATGAAAGCAAAAGGAAAGCTTTTGATTTGTCTGCTCAAACTTTCAAAGTAGTATAATATAAGTCTTTTGTATACTGCAGTTGCAATGTCAAAGAAAAGTAAACTTATTATATAAAAACATCTTTATAGAACATATGTCAGCAGCCCTTCATGTTATTTTATGTGACCTGTTAAAGCTAGAAAACAGTATGGATTTCTATGCCCTTTCAGATTACAGTGCTCACAGACTAAATTACAGTATATATCCCAAAATGCCTCTTGAGATTTTGATTTGTGCAATGCCCGCAGCCAGTTTCTATAAGCCAGAGTAGTTTCTAGCTAGAGTTATGTTGCTCGAAAATGATAGAGATCTGTATGAGTTTGTGTTTAGGAGAGGACGAATTCTAATGTTGAATGCACTAGATGTCATGAATCTGAAAAGTGACCAAAGTTTCACCCGCCTCTGGAGACTTTATTTGAGTAAGCATCTTAACGATTATTTAATCTTGATAATGTAAAGGTCTAGTTGATGCAGAAGGATAGAGTAAATATGAAAGTTATGAAATATTTAATAAATATTGCCTATACTGTAAATAAAGCATTTATGGATTGAACCAGGATGAGTCGCGTTCCATTTTCTAATGTTAGAAATTAATTAAAAATCTGAACAAAATGGAGGTCTAATATTTTCACGGAACATGTTGTTGGAGGTTTCATTATATCAGCATTTAATCTTGGTATAAACATCTAAACAAAATTAATTAAATGCAATGCTTGCTAACCTTGGCTACAAAGAAAAGCAACAACAAACATTTACCTTATATTAAAATATTTGATTGCACGTTATTATTTGTATTGTTATTTGCTTAATTTTTTGCCCTTTTCAAATATGAAGGACTAATTATTATAAACTGTAATTAATACAAAAACGTACCACAACAACTTCTACTAATAATGATGTTATAAAAAAACAACTATAAATTTCAAAATATTAATTCCTTAAACCATTCCTATAAGTAAAATCAAAACAAGACAGCTTTAACTATAGTTAAAGGGCAGGATATTGAGTCTGACACCCTGCTTTATGTTTTTATAAGTACTGTACTTGTTTTTGCTCATGTGAAAGGCGATACTCTGGTGAATTGCACTTCCTCATACTGTAATAAAAGCTATATTACATGACACCTAAAAATACCGTAAATCTGACAGGTAGAAGACTAGTCCACATCATGTCAAGTCTTCGGTACAGTACACTGCATTAACTTGAGCGAAAGTACACATTTATTTCAATGGAGCTGGTTCAGTCAAACCTGCTCTTAAGTGTTTCCTACCTGCTTCTGCAGATAGAATGTTAACTAGCAGTTATCCACAGTATATTTGAGATTTTAATCTTTTCATTGCCCCATTTGAAAATACTTTTCCACCGCTGTGCTTGTCATTGTTTTCTAAATCAGATTTGCACAATATGCATGTATTTCTTAGCATTTCAGTAACATGTAACCCCTCCGGCATGATATTGAATATTACTATATCATTATTATTTAGTCATTAGTTTACAAAAGAATACAATAATGCCTAAATAAACATTGACTGTCACTCTAATTCTAGTTTCACTACCACTCTCGTTCAATTTTCTCAGCAGGAGTGTAGATGAGTGCGCGCGTGATGGTCAGTCAAGTGGCATCTTCTAATCAGGCTTCTCAATACAACTACCCTAAAATCATGCGTGGCTTGAGCTCCTTTTTATGGGCACAGTTACAGTAATTAAAAATCTTGAGGCAATGAACATAAGTGGTTTACTCTAAATTACAAAATGAAAGACACTAAATTGTATCACTTACTCTATGCTAATATAATTAAGCAACCCCCAAAAAGATGCACTGGAAACAAGTTCAAGTTGTTCAAGTTGCACAAGAACATGTGTCAACCTGATTACTTCCACTGTAATTTCATAATCACACTCATTTTAATCTATTTTCAGGGGAAATTAAAAAATGAGAGGATTTCTAACTTTCTAACTTAAGGTATCACATATAAAATCCAAATTAAATGGGAGAAAAACTATACATCCATCCATTCTGTGTGAGATCCTAGAAAAAACTCACTGCTTTAGAAACAATATGTACAGTATATGAAAATTTTAATTATATGGCACATTACTAGTGAGAGAGAATAATGTTTATAGTTTAAATATCATTTCGAATGAAGGATATTTATTTACATTTAGGGCTGCAGGTATTGAATATTTTAGTAATTGAGTATTCTACTGAAAATTCCATTGATTATTCGAGTAATCGGATATAAAACATTTTATTTTAGGTAAAGAGCAATATAAATTTACATGAGAAAACAAGACATTTCACCCAATATTGAACCATTTTTAGACAATCAATGTCTTTGTTTTGATGTACATTGTTGAAAACAGCCAAGAATTGCATCTCAGATGTGACTAGAAAAAAGCAACAAATTCCCTGCTTTCACTCATAAAATGTGAGATCTGATATATACATTCCTTATTTAAAACCTAAAAATGTCATTACACTTGATAAAACACATTTAAAAGTGTTTTCCCCACACATTTCAATTGAATTTCCATTTGTGTCAACTGTCAAGCTAATTTAAGTTCTAGTTAAGTTTTAAGTTAGTCTAAATTTTAAGTCCTGATAAGATTTTGAGTTTTGCAGTGTTCAAAATATATGTATGATACCTACTGTATTGGAGCACATTCGGCACCAGTGTTTTATCCATCAATGACTGCTGACCTAAAATTGACAGTTATCTTTATTATGTTTTTATTTTACACCCTCATCACTATAAAGCGCTGTTTTTACAGATTAAATAAAGCCTGCATGAAAGACGATGTTAGCCACGCATAAACAGTAGTCATAATTAATAGGAACCTAACCCTCAACAGTGCTAACGTTACGTTAGCAAGGTACAGTAACGTTAATTTTATTTATTAGCGCTATGTTAACTTAATTTTACCCCCGAACGAGTATTGCTCCTCCGCTCTCGGAGTAAACCGGGTGACTTCGGTGGAGCTGCAGCATTGAAGACGTGCTGTAGTGTTATGTATGCGCTGTCTTACAGTGAATACATGAAACAGCATCCGCCTTGGTGTTCAGCTTGAAATGCTCCCTCACTTTTGAGATTTTCTGCTTTGTCTTGGTGCCTTTTTCTTCGCTTTCGTCATTACCTCTATGTTCATGCATGGTTAAAATCAAATATACAGTATACGCCGCCTCTGTCATCTTCCTGTAATGTACGTGACGTCAGCGCGTTGTGCCTCATTAAAAGTTGAGTTAGAGCTGGCGAAATTAAATGATTCCCCGAGGCGGAGAAAATTCCTTGATCAATTTTTAAAATCGAGTTACTCGAATTATTCGGGTAATCATTTCAGCTCTATTTACATTGTCCTACAGGTTTTGCAAAGTATGGGGACAATGATTTTTTCCTATAACAAAGACAAAAGACTGATTTTTCTTTTTTATATTTGAAACATGTAGGTAGATACACAATAGAAGACAATTCATGAACAGAAATGTTGTTTTTAGATGGATATGTACGTTGGATGTGTGCAAGATGAGACACAGTTATCTCATGTTACAAAAAACATTATTTTGAAAGTGTGACAATTGATTTGGTGCACAGCATTTATTTGTTTCTGTTCTCCCTTGCTATTTACTCCTTACTTATTGATTCTGTTATGGTGTAAAATTCTAAACATTAATAGTGTTCCCTAACACTGACTGTGTCTAATTGCTTGTTGGGTTTGTTGGTTTCTTTTTTCGTTGTTGGTGTGTTGGTTACTTTCTTGTGGTTTCTTTCCCACACAATAAAAGAACATTGGGTGAACTCCAATATACACCCACAATATAAACACATTGAGTGTATAGTGGTACCTCTACATACGAAGTTAAATGGTTCCAGGACCTTGTTCGCAAGTCGAAACGGTTGTATGTCGAGCAGAATTTTCCCATAACAATACATTATAATCCCATTTATTTGTTCCACAGCCCGAAAACCTACACTCAATCCTTCATAAATGCTGCTGGTACTATTGCAAATACCGTAGTTTCCCGAATATAAGGTGCACCGGTGTATAATGCGCACCCCAAATTTACTTGTAAAATCTAGGGAAAATTACTGTACCCGTTTATAACGTGCACCCTAATTTTAGAAGAAAACAGAGCTTGTGTACAGATACAGAGATGTCATTTTACTGACTGGTGAAACACAGCACAAGCATAGCACATTGGTAGTTCAAAACATTACCGTAAACTAACAATATTTACGGTAATAATATGATTTGACAACTTCTCCAACTTACCAGAATCTAGGAGAAAACAAAACAGATGTGACTTTTCTTTTAAAGGCTGCTGTATAACTTGCTCGTTTCCTCATGATGAATAAATGTTTCTTCCATGGATTGATACGGTAAAATGAAAGTGAGAACGTAAGTCGGAAATCCGTGAGAGCTCATAGCTGTCAACACGACAGTAACGAAAGGAACTATTGTTATTTGGGTTTGAGTTTCCCGAGGGACCGATATAGTTGACGGACACAGGAAGTGTGTGTCCTTACATTTGTTATGGTCCAAATTGCGGAGCTGCAATAAACGTCGACTCAAATGAGTTCAAGAAACTAAATTTTGTGCTTTATGAAGAGTGAAAAAAGCAGAATTTAACACAGACGAAATCATTCGGCCGATTAGAGTGAAGTATTACCGAAACAAAACGGTGACGTCACGTACCGTAATGGTCGGCAACGGGTCGCCGCATACGTTTCTTCAACACAACGTGGCCGTGTCAATGAAAAAAAATCGGTTTATATATATATATGTAATACATACTGTATATATTTCTGTCTCCATCCATGTACCCGTTTATAATGCGCACCATGAGTTTACAAGTTGATTTTGGGGGAAAAAAAGTGCGCGTTATATTCGGGAAATTACGGTAGTAATTACACAGAGCAAAACAAATAAATTGTGAATAAAAATCGGAATAATAACAAAACAATAGTAATAATAATAATGATACCTGTAATAATGTAACGAATCGGGTTCTAATGTGGTGGGTGTGTTTTGCGTGGTGCACCTGAACGGCTGACTTGACAGAGTGAGAGAAGACTTTTTACTTTCACTTTTCATGTTCAGCTGCGGCGGACAGTGGCCATTGTGTTGCACAAGTTCTGAAAAAAATGATTAACTCATTCACTCCCAGCCCTTTTCACCGGTGCAACCCCCTTCGCTCCCGGTCGTTTTACTGGATTTTGACTGATTTTGCAAGGCCCACAGAAAATTCTGTTCTATTGCTATATAAACATGGAAGCCACCAAAAGAAAGATTAGAATCTCTTCTTTCAGCAGGAAAAAAAGTTAGTTCATTACTTTTTCCATTCTTTAGTAATTAGCATTAGAAAATACCTTAGTTTGAGCAGTTTTTGATTTTCTGATAAAAAAAACAGAGAAATTGAGCTTTTTGTGAAAGCATACATTTCAAACATAACTTTGACTTTAACACAGCTATTTTTTGCTTTAGTTACATCCCAAACGTCTGAATAATGTTTTCATTTTACAAAATAACATAAACAAGACAAATAAAGCTTTTGATAGCAAAGTACAAATTTATTTACACATAACTAACTGAGAGATGACGCCGTTGTGGCTGCAACGGCCGGGGTAAACTTTTCCCTCATCGCCGCCTGTCTGATATAGATGGATTTTTTTTTTTGTCTTTCCAGCATGGACTCAACGGCACTGCCCGCTGCACTGGTGGTCCTGGTCGTTCTGCTCGGTCGCCCAGCGCTTGGCATCCCGGGCATCCTGCCGGTTGTTCTGCTTGGTCGTCCGCTGCCTGGCATACTGGACATCCATTCGGTCATCTTCTGCCGGCGCCCCGGCCGTGCGGCTGGTCGTTTGTTCTGTTGAATTGGGTTGGGGTCTTACCAAGTGCGCTACTGCCCTGGCCTTTTTTTTTTTTTTTTTGGATTAAAAATGGATTTTCAGCTTTGTGCTTTGGAGCCAAGTTGAATCAGAACATAGAAATGTCTCTTGTTAAAAAAAACGTAAAAGAAGTATAAATTAGGGCTGTCAAACGATTAAAATTTTTAATCGAGTTAATTACAGCTTAAAAATTAATTAATCGTAATTAATCGCAATTCAAACCATCTATAAAATATGCCATATTTTTCTGTAAATTATTGTTGGAATGGAAAGATAAGACACAAGACGGATATGTACATTCAACATACGGTACATAAGGACTGTAGTTGTTTATTATACAATAAATCAACAAGATGGCATTAACATTATTAACATTCTGTTAAAGCGATCCATGGATAGAAAGACTTGTACTTCTTAAAAGAAAAATGTTATTACAAGTTATAGAAATTTTATATTAAAACCCCTCTTAATGTTTTTGTTTTAATAAAATGTGTAAAATTTTCAATCAAAAAATAAACTAGTAGCCCGCCATTGTTGATGTCAATAATTACTTACACAATGCTCATGGGTGCTGAAGCCTATAAAATCAGTCGCACACAAGCGCCAGCAGAGGGTGGCAAAACTCCATAAACACAACAAGTGAGCGTTTCACTGAAGTGTCATTTAAATCTATCTGAGCGGGGCATCTGCGTTAATTGCGTCAAATATTTTAACGTGATTAATTTAAAAACATAATTAACGCCCGTTAACGCGATAATTTTGACAGCCCTAGTATAAATACGTCTTTGGGACACTGAAACAATTAAAAATAGAACGTATTTACACGTTTTTGGGAGAAAATGAGTTTAAAACCTGACGAAGCTGGCGATTTTTGGTGATGGCACCACAATAATAGTTGTCATCTTAACTTATGAAGACTGTTGAATGGAGGTCTGAGGAGGACCATCGAGATGGTAGACATTCTACGCCCGTATTGTCGAGCCAGTTCACGGACGAGCACACAACACTCATATTTTTCTATCATTTCCATCTTCATTTCAATGGTAAGCCTCACCTTTTTCCCTTTTTCACCACCTGCACTAACAGTCTTGGAACCCATGTTGATTGATTTCTCTCACAAGAAAATCCGCTGTGCGTCTGTCTTGCAGGAAAACAAATAAACTACGGTTTATATACGCTGTCATAAATTGTCGTATTTTGAGGATGTCGTCGGATGTAGAAACAATTGGCGACTCAAATTTTAAGTCAGATGTCGAAAATATCCCGAGTCGCAGCGATCGTATGTAGAGGTACCACTGGTACTTGAAAGAAAAAAAATCACATGAACAGCAGATGAACAAATTCAATGAAAAAAATCCAACCTACCAGTTGCATGAGTGAGGCCCCACACCTCCTGGCCATAAACATCTGTCTTATTCCAGACCAGTTTGTGGACCAGACCAGGCCCAGCAGGGTACCAGCGTTGATACAACCTTCCCTGGACAGAAGCTCGAACATGCACCTTAGATAGACCGCCCAGAGGGGAGATGGGGGAAGATGAGGATGGAGGTGTCAGGAGGATACGCAGCAAGGAGAGGTAGCCTGCAGCTCGTGTACTCAAATAGTTTAGCTTCATGAAGGCTCCTGGGATTGAAACTTCTTCCTGCACAGCCTGTAGGAGAACAAGAAAAAAAAAGAAACTTTTAGGATTAAAAAATGTATTTTATCAGTGTGTTAAATCCAGATCGATATGATTGTGAAGGACATCACAAAGTTACCGTACTTATACTGCTCATTGGTTGTAACCAGTGTAGAATATTTTTTATTTGAATGGTTTGGCATTTACTGTCATATGTAAATAGCTTGGAAACAAATGTATGTTAAAAAAGTTTAGTTTGAAAGATCCTCAAGTCTGCGTTATTACGCAAACATTTTCTTCCAAAGCTTTAGTGGTCGCATGGATGCTGTTTTTCTTTTATTACTGTCTGAACTAAATTATTTTCAAACTTAAGCTGGTCGTTTGTTGTTTGCTGTGTCATATTTGTGATCATTTTGCTAATTTCTTTTGGCCAGTGTTTTTCACGTCAAGATGAGGCGCTGAAAACGTGTCTTGGGTGACTAAAACACAACGAGATGGATGCCAGTTGTCGTCTGACGACACAAGAGCGAGATGAAAATTGTGTGATTTTTTCTTATTGTAAGTTAGAACGCACTTAGCATTGTTTGGTTGCGTCACTCATGTAACGTGCACTGCCCCCCACCTCTCGCCCCACACACAGGCTTAAGCGTGTTCCCATTCCAGGCTCCTTTTGTGAAATGTGTCAGGTGCTGCTTGGTAAGTTTTGTTTTCTTATCTTGGGTATGCCATGTTGCTTTAGCCTTTAAAGGTCTGTGCTGAATGATCATCACACCCCAAACTAACATGTAGCATTAGCATTAGCATTTAGCGCAGTGACTCGGTTTCTTCTTAAACTCTTGTAAAACATTTTACATACAGTACAATTCGTGGCTTTCAGGTGAGTTTAATCAATCGCAAATAATGTGCTGTTTTCCTGCTGAGTGTGTATTATCATCATGAAAATGGTGATGTCCTTGTAGACTCTACAGTTATGTGCTTGTCTCTAATGTTCATTCGAAATTGTTGGAAACCTTTTATTTATTTATTTATCTATTTATTTATTTATTCATGGATTAACTTAACTTTTTGTCGACTAAACTAGAAGAAGACGAACACATTTTGAAATGACTAAATATAACTAAGACCATAGGCGGTGTTTGACTTTTTGGGCGGGGGGGGCACAACATGTTGATGACCCCGAAACGGAGTGTCAGCAATAAAATTAACTTAAAAGAAAATTGACAAAAATAAGTTGACAATGAGCTTTTTTTGTTTCCCATCATTCTTGAGTGGAATTCTTAATCAGGCTGCTTAGGCAATACTTTTCGCCAAGATAGTCATCCATTGAATATGGTACGCCCGCCGGTGTCATGCCAATGTAGTTACCCCAGTCAAAAATTAGGTAGATTTGTGTCTTTATTATTCAATCAAAAAAAAAAAAAAAAGCCACTTCAGTCAAAAAAAAAATGTGTTTGAATGCAAAAATAAATTTGAAACTCAGATAAATGCATGTGAAAGCTATTTTTCTTTGATTTATTTTTTTTTTTTTTGATTGGAGTCAAGTTTTTTTTTTTTTTTTGATTGAAGCAACTTTTTTGATTGAAGTAATGTTGATTTGTGTCTGGGCCACATTTTGGCTAGGACTTTTTTGTCATTTTTCTTCATTTAAAAAATAAGTTGCTTCAAAAAAAATTTTTTCAAAAAGAAAAATCCAACAAAAAAAGAAAAATTTCAATCATAGAAAACATTTTTGAATGCGAAAAAATATTTGAGATTGAAAAATTTGCATTTGAACACTTAATTTTTCATTGAAAAAGGTTTCTTTGAAGCAATCCCTTTTGTGTTTGGGCCATTTTATGGGTAGGACATTTGTGTCTAAATCAATCAATCCCCCCAAAAGTTGCTTCAATCACAAAAATATATATTTTCCACCAAAGAAAAAAAATCATTTGAAAAATAAAATTGCCCTCCCTATTTAAAAAAATTTTGGGGGGGGAAATTATATGCAAAGCAAAACCGTCTAAAATGCTAGTCACATGATCTGTTTGAAAAATAATTTTGACACATTATAAAAATATATATATTTTTTCATTCCATTCATTTTTGTTGCAGTTTAATTGCTTTACAACTTATATATATATATATATATATATATATATATATATATATATACGTGTGTATATATATATATATATATATGTATACACAATCACCCGCCACTTTATTAGGTATACCATGCTAGTAACAGGTTGGACCCCATTTTGCCTTCAGAACTGCCTCAATTCTTCGTGGCATAGATTCAACAAGGTGCTGGAAGCATTCCTCAGAGAGTTTGGTCCATATTGACATGATGGCATCACACAGTTGGTGCAGATTTGTCGGCTGCACATCCATGATGCGAATCTCCCGTTCCACCACATCCCAAAGATGCTCTATTGGTTTGAGATCTGGTGACTGTGGAGGCCTTTTGAGTACAGTGAACTCATTGTCATGTTCAAGAAACCAGTCTGAGATGATTCCAGCTTTATGGCATGGCGCATTATCCTTCTGATGGCATAGCCATCAGAAGCTGGGTACATTGTGGTCATAAAGGGATGGACATGGTCAGCAACAATACTCAGGTAGGCTGTGGCGTTCCAACGATGCTCAATTGGTACCAAGGGGCCAAAAGAGTGCCAAGAAAATATTCCCCACACCATTACACCACCACCACCAGCCTGAACCGTTGATACAAGGCAGGATGCATCCATGGTTTCATGTTGTTGACGCCAAATTCTGACCCTACCATCCGAATGTCGCAGCAGAAATCGAGACTCTTCAGACCAGGCAACGTTTTTCCAATCTTCTATTGTCCAATTTCGATGAGCTTGTGCAAATTGTAGCCTCAGTTTCCTGTTCTTAGTTCAAAGGAATGGCACCCGGCATGGTCTTCTGCTGCTTTAGCCCATCTGCCTCAAAGCTCCACGTACTGTGCGTTCAGAGATGCTCTTCTGCCTACCTTGGTTGTAACGGGTGGTTATTTGAGTCACTGTTGCCTTTCTATCAGCTCGAACCAGTCTGGCCGTTCTCCTCTGATCTCTGGCATCAACAAGGCATTTCCGTACACAGAACTGCCGCTCACTGGATATTTTTTCTTTTTCGGACCATTCTCTGTAAACGCTAAAGATGGTTGTGCGTGAAAATCCCAGTAGATCAGCAGTTTCTGAAATACTCAAGCCAGCCCTTCTGGCACCAACAACAATGCCACGTTCAAAGTCACTCAAATCACCTTCCTTCCCCATACTGATGCTCGGTTTGAACTGCAGGAGATTGTCTTAAACCATGTCTACATGCCTAAATGCACAGTTGCCGTCATGTGATTGGCTGATTAGAAATTAAGTGTTAGCGAGCAGTTGGACAGGTGTACCTAATAAAGTGGCCGGTGAGTCTATATGAAAGTCAATTTCATGCAACCACCAGGGGGCCACCAGGAGGGGAGCCTGACCCCCCCCCCCCCAAAAAAAAAAAAAAAAAAAAAAAATGCTTATGACCAAGACTAATAAGTATTTTCGGCCAACAGACTAAGATGAAAATAAAAATGGCTGCCATAAACAACACTGCTTTTGGCATATTTAAGTTTTTGGCCATTTGAAGTTTTGAAGTTTGTTGTCCTCGTGAACCCTATGTGAACTGCTTTCAGCATTTTGTGTCCGAAATTGAAGAAAAAGAACAATTGGCATTCAGGGAGTGAATTTTGGCCAATCTACCATTCTTTATGTATGTTTATTGTGCCTTTTATTCACAAGGACGCTACAGTGGCTTGTTTACTTTTAAACTTAGCTTGTTAGCGGACGTGAGTGACGCTGTGCACAGTGTGATCGTGACATCTTTGATTCACTGCTGGAAGGAGACTTAAATTTTCAGCTTTCAACTGTTACTGCTTCAAACATCAAAAAGAATGTAGCACTGGATGGGGAGATTTTTGGTTAGCTGATTTTTGCATCGTGGGTTTGTAATATACTTTGTAAAACGCTTTCGTATATCTGTGCCTGTTGTGAAAGGCTACATAAATAAACTTGCCTTACCTTTCCTATTTGTGCCCCACCTTGATTATTTTTCTTTCCATTTAGACTTAAACTAAAACACTGCGGTTTGATGCATATACTGTAGATATGGTCCTCACTGATCTTGAAAAAACAATAGTGATCACGCGTGTATTTTTAATGCCAGAAATACTTAAACACCTGAAGCTCTGGTACAGCAGGACCCTTCTCTGTGCATGTCCCTGTGTATCTGGGTAGTGGGTAGGGCAGGACCAGAGGATAAGGACTCAAAACAGTCCTAATATCACACTTTGGAGGCTGTACTTCTTCCCTGGACATGACGACCAAATCCAGAACAAGGAAGTTGTTGTTTGGGGTCCAGACGGCGCGTGTTTGTGACAAAAAAGGCGGGCGCTGGAACATTAGGGTCACTGACATTGCGCCTGAAGTCACCAGGTCATAACTAAAGTGTGAGAGAAGTCAGTTACAAAACAAGATTAGTGAAGGAAAGGGAAAGGTTTGTGTCTGCATGTGTGTTTGTATTTGCACCTTCCATCTTGTCGACTGATGGTATAACCATACTCTGGATGCTGAGGGAAGGTGATGTTGACGCCAACCAATGGAGAGCCATCTTGCAACGCAACACTGCCTCGGATCACAGCAACACGACTGGCATGACAAAGAGGGAAAGCATTAGAGTGTGCAGAGATACAGAACAGGGGAAGATGACAGCTTGAAAATGATGATGGTTGGAGAAGGAACATGTTGTGATGTGCTCACCCCAAAAAAAAAACAAAAAAATGTTTTGTAAAAGCGACTTACGGTGAGATGAACAAAAACAAGCATACAAAGTCTAAGAAATACAGATTTCAGTTGAACATTTGAAAACTTGCTTTGATTTAGACAAAAATAATGGTAAAAAAAAGTAGAGCTGGACCTTTAAAGTTGAATTAAAAACTTTCAAAATTTCTAGCAACATTAGAGAAGTGAATCATTTTGCTAAGCAAAGAGCCACCTTGTGCTCACAAAATGCTAATATTAGCACAAAATGTTCTTGTCAGCAAGTTCCCATATTTTTCTGTTTGCATTTACATTTTCTGCTCACAGTTGGTTAAATAAAAATGACCGAACATCTGCCGAATCAATACGAAGCTAAATGGTGGAAAAATGGGGAAATTATGGCGGTACTGCCTCTTTAAATTTGTGCCGGCAAGACACCGCCCCACACGCGCTTTTCACGGATAATTCATAGACAATTTGAGACCATCAAACCAAGAAATTCACTTCATTTTCTGCTGCTTGTATATTTTAACAATGGACAATTCAAGGACAGTCTCACACACAACAAATAAGGGAAAGACTTTGCATGCACATGGTGACCTAGACTCACAAAGAGTAAACAAGCACATACCTGGTATCAAAGGGCACGTCTCCAGGGAGAGTGTGTGTGGCTGCTTTGCCAAGGAGAAAGTGTATGCGGCGGTAGAAACTGTGAGTGTGTGTGTTAATGGGTGAGGGGGGTGCAGTTGGGGGCAACGGGCTCCGCTGCAACAGGGCCATAGGGTCAGCCGAGCCGCGGCACAGCGGGTCAGAGCCGCAGCTCAGCTGCTCGCAACAATCCGGATCCACGCAGTCAATCAGACCGTCTAGAATAGGCAGAAACACAAAGAATGTTCGAATTATGTAGGACACATAGCCATTCCCAAAAGACCAGCACTTTCATTTCTATAAAGCTGTTTATTTTTTATTTTGTTTTGATAATGATAGTTCAAGCTGTTTAGCCCAAAAAATAATTAAATATTGTCTTATATTAGTGGTGAAAAGATAGAAAGCGGGTGCCATAAAACTTCTACCAAAAAACTCCTGCGCCATTCAATGAGGTGCCCAATGCACGAAATGTAATCTCAGACAATACACCGTCCATACATCATCATTATCACAAGAATAAATCAAATTAAATCCATTCATCAAACCCCCTATATTGCCATAAATCAGGGATTTGTCAGCACAATTATGTGAATGGGAGCCATAAAAGTCCAGCGTAAACAATAGTCTACTGATAGGAGCCAAAGCAGCAGGTAACGGGAGCCGGGCTGGCATTTGTGTTTCCTATTTCAGGGTTGTTTCTAAAAAGGCAGGAAGCAGTGCTGACATTTAAATGCATCTGACCACAGAGCAGCAAGCTAAAGGCCAACAATATTCTATTATAACCTCCTCCTACAAAGGTGGCCGAGTACAATAATTCATTTCCATACCAACCATTCACCACTCCAGCTTGAAAGAACACAATTAATTGAATTTGCTACATCGTTGCCATTAAAAGGACAATGTTTTGTATATTACTATGCATAAATGGCGGTTTATATGCACATAGGTGCACATTATAATATTTGAATATAGGCTACAAGTATGCAGTGTAAATGTTTGAGCATTGCAGAACGTTGCTCTCTGTGTGCACTGTATTTATTTCCCGAAGTGGAAAAGTATTATTCTCACCTCTGTCCAATTCAGGCATAGAAACTGAATAGGTATCTTTATAAACTGATTACTTGAAATAGCATCTTTCCATCTCTTTTTATTTTAACAGAAAAAAAGATTCATTTTAAAAGCAGACAAGCATATACATTACAACAACTGGCGGAAAAAGCTGTGTTATTTAGTATTTGAAAAGCTAATGACTGAAAGACACGAAGCTTGTATAAGCTCCGTGACACAGTGTGATACCTACAGTACAATACATGCTATTGTGCTGAATTTGTTGGTTACTTTTCTGTATTTTTCTTACTGTATAAAACTGATTTCCAGCAATGACGAAACGACCTTGTTGGACATGAATTGTACACTTACTGCACATTTACAAATATACAAACAAAAACAAATATGTATGATGGTGTTCTGTTCTGAATAATTTACTATAAGTACTTTTTAAATGAGCTTCTTTTTATTTTAAGTAAAATAAAGGTAGAGGTGCAACAACTAATCGATTAGCAAATTAATCAACAACTCATTTGATAACCAATTAATCGTTTAGGACCTTCTTCACATTAAACTTGTCAAAATTCTTGAAATTATAACATACATATAACTTTTCAGTTATAAATATTATCAGATTTCTTCATGGTATTTTTCTAAAGTCAAATTAGAACATGAACAATAATCTGCTTTAACTTTGGAAAACAACATATCACATTTTTGCCATTTTTTTGGACATCTTACTGTCTAAACCGAGGGTCGCCAACCCATGTTGCGGCTGCGCTTGTGGCTCCCTGGAGCATTTTCAAAAATGCTTGAAAATGGAAAAAGATGGGGAAGGGAAATATTTTTTTGTTTTGATATGGTTCTCGTAGGAGGGCAAAAATAACACAAACATTAACGTTTTCCAATGCTGTAAAAATTTATAGAATATTACATTTCAACCATTCTGTCAACGAAGATTTGCGTCATAGCCTGCGACAGACGTTTCTATCAGCAGGGCAGGATGGCAGGCAGGTGGCTATTGTAAACAAACCTGCGACCGTGAAGAAAAAGAGCTGCCGAAAAGAGAAAAATAACTGAGCAGAAAAGAGGATTCAACATTTCTTGGACCAAATCATTTGCATTCATTGCCAATGCGGAAGGATTGCCTGATTGTTTACTCTGTGGCGAGAAGTTATCAGTGAGAGAAAGTGCGATTGTATTACTTCTGAAGAACTAAGCGGAGCGCAAAAATCGATTTAAGAAGTTCCACTACTGCTGCAAGTTTTGTTGCAACCCGGGAGAAAATAAAGCGTGGAAAACCGTTCACAGATGGTGAGTACATGAAGGAGACATTCATCAATATAGCCGAACACCTATCTGCAGACTTCAAAAACAAAACCAAGATAATACAGAAAGTCAAAGACATACCCAGATAAGGGGCATGTTATGGACATTCCATTTTGTTGTTTTTTGAAACCTCAAAATAAAAATGACATCAAAAATCGGATTCCTTTAATTTCATAAAAGCAATGAAACAATTCAATAGTATTGTAATGAAGTTAAACTTGACGTGGCATCATACAACAGAGTAGTCACATGGTGTGTTGGATGCACTGCAGGGAAAATAAACATTAAATCATGAAGGCTCATCATGTATTTTTAGTCAACTTAGTCATTTTGATAGTAGGCTAATATAGCTAATACATATACATACAGCATGTGTTGACTTCATTATGTCAGCCTTTAAATTTCTTGCAGCTCCAGACATATTTGTTTTTTGTTTTTTGTTTTGGTCCAACATGGCTCTTTCAACATTTCGGGTGCCGACCCCTGATCTAAACTATCTTCCTAATAAGGCTGCAACAACTAATCGATTAAATTGATTAATAAATTAGTTCCCAACAAGTTTGATAATCGATGCAGTTGTAGACAACGCTTAAGGCAGGAAGTTGTAATAAAACATTTTTGAATGAAATAGTCATCCATTTTGTCTTCATTGTTACTTACAGCATGCCTAAGACAACTTCAAGGTAAATTGTGAAGGTAATTGAAAAAAGTTTTTCGGATTAATCGATTAATTAATCATCGGATTAATTGTTTAGGAAAATAATCGTTAGTTCCAGCCCTGAATTAAATTAAATATAAATTAAATAACTCCTTCATTATGTGTCATCCGGTAAGTTAGGTTTTTTTAACACTTTCATTTGAAAATTTTAGGGGATATCATATCTTAATATCAAAATCACTGACAGGTCTTTGGTCAGGGGCTTGAGGGTTTCATTGTTTTTAATTCAATTAGGAGTTGCATATTAGACACTTAGCCATGAGAAGACACAATGGCTAAATGCAAATACCCAAATATACCTGTGCACAAACTTAAATAAAATGAACCAAATTAAGTTTTTTTTCTTTCCAAAAACGGATCAAATATGGCATCCCTAGTCTAAATGCAAGAAAATAAAATCACAGAAGCTTTAGCCTTAGATGTGAATGCTGGCAACTACTGTACATGGTATTACACACAAAACAATGGGTTTAGTTTCCCTCTAATGACCAATAGGACTCCACAGGCCTCACAGCAGGACTGGTACAACACAGAGAGGGGGGAGAAGGAAGGACAATGAAGTGGATTCTTTCGAGCTATTGAATCAAGAGAAGTGATGGAAAAGAGTGCAAGGAAGACAGAAATGAAAAAGGTAACAAAGACAGAATAGAGATGGAAAATGATAGATGGTGATAGAATGTCACCTCCATCATTGTCTGTTCCATCACTGCAGTCAGTTTCCATGACAACGCTGCACCCAGGCCCACTCCATCCTGCCTGGCAGACGCAGCGCCAGCCACTCTGCTCCAGGGTACAGCGCCCGTGCCCGCTACACAACCCTGGGCAACCATCTGAAGATGAAACACAGACACAACGAACATTCGGGCACACAGATTATTAAAATTTCTTCAAAATCATGGATACTCATTATGCTTTAGAAGTGTTCCCAAATTAATCAACAACTACCTTTCACAACGATGTCCAAATCATGAGAAACTGAGAAAGAAAAAAAGTGTCAGTGACACCTATTTTCCAAACCAAATATCACAACGAATAATTAAAATCTCCCACATGCGCTCACCAATGTTGCAGTGCTCTCCCTCCCAGCCAGGTTGGCAGATGCAAGTCCCGTCGTGACACTGGCCGTGTTCTTCGCAGCGAGGATGGCACGCTTTCTGGTCACATGCCGCGCCGTGCCAGCCCTCCTCACACTGGCACCGACCCTCTGAGCAAACACCGTGGCTGCCACACGGCACTGGGCACAGCTCTGTCAGCGAGACGTGTGGGGTGAGGTACGTGGGTGAGGCAAAAACGTAAGTGTGAGTGGAAAAAAGAATAGAACAAGCAGATGGCACAAATTAAGAATTGAAAGAAAAAGGATGGATGGAAAGAACAGCTCCTTTGGAATACCGAGTCAAAAAAAACAAAAATCATTTCGAATTGAGGTCGAGTAAACAGAATAATGACCAACACACCATGCCTATTTGCACTGCCATTTGTAACCAGACTTAAAATTATTTTTGGTGGTTATGTTAATGCGAGTCTTTCTCTCTTATGTTTGATTTTCTGTATCCCATTTCACAACAATCATTTTATTTCTTACCAAATTTCTATTTTATCCTTATACTCTCTGCAAATGCAAAAACGTCATCTGTGGGAAAAGTGCTAGAGGCTCACAAAGACTACTTACCCAGACACAGTGAAAAGTGACTTCAATTTAAATTCACATTGCATGGAGAGGGTGGGAAATGTGGATTAAAGGTGAATTTTCATCTTTCCATTAGAGGTACATTCAGCCGTGCTTCAAATGGATGTAAAATTGTAGGGTTCCTTTTTCATTAAGAACATTGTAGTGAGAAAATTATTTATTGTACCATTTACAGATATTTAGCCTTGGTCTGTCATTATCAAGGGCTACGCTATATCACAGTAATAAGGCAATCGCACTCTCAAGAGTGAGTGCTAATGCCCATTGCTCATAAATCATCTTTGCCAACACCAGCATTAAGTCGATGTGGTAGAAAGCCTTAAAATGGCCATTTTGCCATCTGTCAAATGACACTGCAATAATTCAGACATTGTTGAATATGCTGTCATTGTGTTAAGTGGATGCAAAATGTTAAAGCTAGTCAAGAAGGAAGGTAATCTCAAACAGCAATGCTGAAAGAGAGCGGGGGAAAAAATATGACGAAGTATTTATTCAGCATGTTTAAATGCCAAGATGTGAATTGCTCCAGTTTACATTGGTGGAACACATCAATTGAAAAAAAAAATGCTTTCTTGCTTCCATTAAAAAAAAACAAAAAAACATTCATTTTCTTCCATCATCTAAAGTCAAAGTCAACATACGATACAAAACTGACCACACAATTAAAAAAAAAAAAAATAATGTTTACACACTGTTTCATATAGCTCGTTACCTCATGCCTTGAAACATCCCGCAAAATCCTGGGGATATTGTATCTAACAAGACCACACACGCTACGGAACCACTGAGAAATGTATGACATGCAATCTCATGTTTGTGTTTTGACGGAAAATCCAATTCGTGTTTTACCAATGTAGCAGTCTGGTCCTGTCCAATTGGGCTGGCAGGTGCAGGTGTCTGACTCAGGGAGATAGGTGCCATGTCCTGAACACTGCTCCTGACAGGCTGGCAACGGGTCATCACAGCTCACTCCTGCCCAGCCTGGAGAGCACACACATTCCCCGCGGACACACACGCCATGCCCTCCACACTGAGGATCTACACAGTCCACTGCAAACATAAAGAGGACAAAAACAAGTGTCTGAGTTTGGGGTAAGGGGAGTCGTTTAGGATCTGAGGGTGCCTGTCTAATTATAATCATCAGTTCACTGAGTATGAAAGCAGTGTTCTTTGCATCTCATCCAGGAGTTAACTGTCCTAGCTACAATCCCTGTATCTGTTCCACAACATTACATTTCATAGGACACTTAAAACCCGGGCTTTGATAAGGGGTGAAATGGCCTGGTTGAAATCTGCATGTGCGGGTGGTCAGTGTTAGTGTGTGTAATTACAGCTCCGAGCGTCGAGCCAAAGCTCAGCACAACCTGCCTCAGCACAGCTCAGCTCTGTTGTTCAAGGTCAAACACGTGATTCGGTCTCTGCAGGCAAAGCGTTACAGTTCCAGGGCTGTTTTGGAACGCTGTGCTGAGATCTTACAATTAAGCATAAAATATGAATAATGAGGCTTTGTTATTTTTATAATTGGCGGTTGTCCAGTGGAAAACTGCAAAATGAAGCGTGACTCAATGAGAATCACAAAAACAGCAATTTATATTACACCGTATTATTCCGTGTATCGAATAATGTTTTTAAATACACCTTAATTGAAAACAATGGCACAGCTGTGAATCATCCTTATGACTAGTGATGCACGATAATACATTTTTCAACCAATACCGATAACCGATAATTTCCTCTTCGTTTCAACCGATAATCGATAATGTCAAGCTGATAATTCTATTAAAACATTTGTGTAAATTTTTACAGTAAACACAGGACAAAATACTACTGGGCAAAAATATAAATTATTATATTATTATTTATAACATCGACGGTGCTGAATTGGACAAAATTGCTTCGTTTGTGCACATTTGGAGGCTAAATCAAGTATATAATTATCAGATTGCATTATCGGTTGAATTTTTTAAATATCTGGATTATCTGTGTGACGTCATAATTGCCATTATCGGCCGATAATTATTGGTAACCGATATTATCGTGCATCTTTACTTATGACTTCATATGTTCTTACAGTATTCAGTGTGACAGGTGAGCAGTGTAGCCACATCGGAAAGACAGTCTCCAGCTCAATTGTAAAACCCACCGAGTTCAATAAAGACAGCCGAAATCACAACTTGATTATATTTCCCTTATACATCTCTAGGTATATTTTAATATTTTAACAAAAAAAAAAAAAAAAAAAAACTCAACCGTCAGGGACACACAGTAGTGTAATCATTGCTTTTTCGCTGATAAGCATCACGGGAGATGTACTTTTTCTTTAAAAAGGTTAAAACTAATATTTTTGTTTCAACGAAATAAAAACAATATTGAACAACAAACCGTATAAAAAAAATACACGTTTGTCAATAGAAATCCTTGTCAAAGTACAACCTTGACAATATTTTCCAGAGCCAATTACAAAGTGCTTTCTGGGAAAAGTACTTCTCTTTAGATTGCTGTCAAAAACAGAAGAAAGTCCACCTTTTATGAGGAAACGATTCAAATCACACCTGAATACGCAAACAAAGCCACTATTAAAAAAAAAAAAAAAAAAAATTTGAAAAAATTGAAAAAATAAATAAATAAAAAACATCGCATCTAGGCATGTGCCGGTAAAATATTCTAAAGGTATGATCACCTTAAGCCAAAATATTACTGTTTCACGGTATTGCAATTAAAGCTCTAAAATCTGTTACTTTGAGATATCTGGGTTTAAAAGAAAAAAAAAAATCTATTCAATTGAAAAAAGTCTTTTTTTTTCCAAAACATAAGCGAATGGGGACATAAATATAATGTTAAGTTAAAATAAATTTAAAAAATAATAACAAAATATTTTCAATACATTTAAAATAAATGCTTTAGGTGAGCCTAAAAACCCATAGTCACAGCTCAACATTATTACCATCGGAACAAAATTAATTGAATTATATTCCGTAAAAAGCACGTGCGTATGACTCTTATTATGTTTACACAATACACACACTCTCTTTCTCAACACAGACAGTTGCCAGAGAGAAAAAAACCACCACGTTTTACCACCGCTAGACACTCTAAACACGCTGGGGGTAACTCTCATAGCTGGTGGGTAACGTCCATGACAGTGTTTACTAACTTTTAATTTGGTATTTTTTAGGGCTGTCAAAATTATCGCGTTAACGGGCGGTAATTACATTTTTAAAATTAATCACGTTAAAATATTTGACGCAATTAACGCACATGCCCCGCGCAAACAGATTAAAATGACAGCACAATGCAATGCCAACTTGTTACTTGTGTTTTTTGGAGTTTTGTCGCCCTCTGTTGGCGCTTGGGTGCGACTGATTTTATGGGCTTAAGCACTAGAGGTGTGCAAAATGTCCGATTCTTAGATTATTCACGATTCGGCCGTGGAAGATTCGAGAACGATTCACAAACATCCAAATTCCGATTATTGAAATATGCCAAGTAAAGCGGAAGTACAACACACTCAGCGCGCTGCGCGGTCTTCGGGGCGCAACGAGGAAGAACGCAGCAAGAGTAGCTAAACATCATGCTTCTCATTACCCGGCCCCTCGGGTAATGCCAATGCTCAACTCACGGCTCTAGCTCAACTCATGCCACGAGATAAAAAAATCACAACAACATACCTGACTGCTGCCGAAAAGCTGCTACAAAGTACGTCATCCACATAATGTAATGGTAGATATCATTTGTATAGGACTAGATGGATCATTGATTCGGTAGCGTGAGCAGCACATCTACAAAAAGCTAGATGCGGCCGTTAGTAAACGGCCGCCATCTTAAAGCAGTACACTTCCCTGCAAGGCTGTTGTAGCGAACGTTAAATAATGACTTGAATCTATCTTTAAAATAGTTTTAAAACTTTCACATGTCGAAAGTAGACAAAGGGGAAATTATGGAATAACGGGAGCAATTTTAACAACTTTAACAGTTGATTCACTACATTAAATTAATTGAATGTAGTTTAAAGCTGCTGTTACAGAATGGGGACTGGAGGTTTTTATTTACTGTTATTTTTGTATATTTGTTTACTGCTATATGTTAACTTGATACTGAAATAGTAGTTTGGTTTAGCCTGAGAGGATTTTTGAACAATTTTGGAACTAATGTACAAAACATTTATAAAAAAAAAAAATATATATATATATATATTTTTTTTTAAAAAGGAGGGGGGTGCATCAATAATCGTTTTATAATCGAATCGGAGCCTCTGAATCGTAATCGAATCCTTAGGTGCCCAAAGATTCCCAGCTCTATTAAGCACCCATGAGCATTGTGTAATTATTGACATCAACAATGGCGGGCTACTAGTTTATTTTTTTGATTGAAAATTTTAACAAATTTTATTAAAATGAAAACATTAACAGGGGTTTTGATATAAAATTTCTATAACTTGTACTAACATTTATCTTTTAAGAACTACAAGTCTTTCTATCCATGGATCGCTTTAACAGAATGTTAATAATGTTAATGCCATCTTGTTGATTTATTGTTATAATAAACAAATACAGTACTTATGTACCGTATGTTGAATGTATATATCGATCTTGTGTCTTATCTTTCCATTCCAACAATAATTTACAGAAAAATATGGCATATTTTATAGATAGTTTGAATCGCGATGAATTACGATTAATTAATTTTTAAGCTGTATTTAACTCGATCAAAAATTTTAATCGTTTGACAGCCCTAGTATGAATGCGTCATATTGGAGGTATTGCTTCCTCGGCAGCCACCCTCCGTAAACATGTTTTACATGTCAGTTGGTCCTCCTCTTCTAAACCGCGGCAGTCTGTAACTTTTCTGTAGCCGAAGTATTCCCATACCAGCAATTTAGTTTTCTTCGATGGGGGAAACAAGTTCATGAGTTTCACCTCCTCCAGCCATCGTGTAGTACAGCTGACTCACTGACAGTGAGCAACAACCAGTGGGGGAGGGTTGAGCCTTGCAGCTGCATGCAAGGGATTTCTCCATGCATTTTTGTGACATAAAAAATAGGTAATACCTTAGGGACGGTATGGCGGAAAATTTTTGCGGTTTTGAAATCTTGACGTTTTTATACCCCGGTATAGCTTGAAACCGGTAATCAGCATATATCTAGGCGCATCTAACGCATTTTAATGATGTCCTTTTTGCAAATGTTTTGTTGAACTTGAATGTGTACCTACCAATCAGAAATGACATGCAGTTCACAGTTCATGCAATGTGACGCCCAAAAATGCCAGTTCAGTAGTCGCAATATTTTAGAGCAAAGATGCCGTTGTAAGCAAGGAAACGTAACTTCAAGGTGTAGACCTACAAGTTTAACTGTTGAAACTAACCAAAACGGTTTTATCAAAAGTAGCTGAAATTTTATCAATCTGGCCAATGCATTACTCTCCCGCCATGAGTCTTTGAAAATCTGGCAACATTTTCACTATATATACAGCTTCTTTTGTACTATGGACAAAAACTGTCAGCATATTAATGTTTTAACTTCTGCCATCATAAACAGCAACTCATCACAAGTACTGTTTGAAGTAGGACTGGTTGTAACGGCTGCCAGCTGGGGCAGGAAATTGGGTTGATGACAGCAGTTTAGAGAAAACCAAAACAGATAAACAACTTCAATCCCCCTCGTAACTCACCCCCATGCAGTGGGGGTAATTAGCATCACACAGAAATTTAATTCATATATATGAACCGACCAGTTTATATAAACCTTATCCGCATTTTAGCTTCATAAACATGTAACATCTTCCCCAATCACATGGTCAAATGTGCCCTCGTTAACACAACTATGATAATTGAAACCATACCACCTTACGTGAATGTGGGTTACTTTGGGGGCAAATACATAGCACCAAAATGTTATTTTCTTGGCATTAAGAAGAAATTGAATTAAAATCGCTCGTAACCATTTTATTTGCATTGCCTTGTAGGTAAATAATGCTAATGAATAATACAATAATGTTGTGTGCTGATAACTTTCCAATATTTGGCTTGACAATCTACTTTACAATCAAGGAGAAAAGAGGAAAATATAAATGGGCTTTTAACGGCTTACAAATTATATATTTTCACAGAGTCAAAAGGTGGACTGCTACAATCTGTTTTAGCGACAACGGCAACACAATTAAAATGTTCACAATTACATGCAGTATAGTTGCATTAACAATATGTTGTATCATCAGATCAAGGTGAAAAAAATAAATAAATAAATAAAATAAAAAATAAATAAATAAAAAACTTAACACCCCTCCACCCCCCCCCCCCCCCTTTTTTTTTTAGAGCCTGGTTGGTATTGAAATGGCTAATTTGGTCACCACCAGTTTTTTTTGTTTTTTTTGTCATTCAAACACGTTTTTAACACTCTTCTGTGTGCTGTGCCATATTTAAGATTTATTTCATTTTTACATTAGCCACGTTTACATGCTGACTTTTATTCATACCGATTCAAATCATTCCGAATGGAAATTTCAGATCAGCTGTTTACATGTCACTTCATCTATTCCAATCCAGCGTTTACATGTGACTGCCTTTATTCCGAAAGGACGTTTGACAACTGCCGTCTGACATGCGCAGATTAATCAAAACAAAGCGTCACGTTGCAAAACATGGAGATCGATCGTCGGAGTGCTGCTGTTTTAACTTTAACCCACTTGTTGTGTTTGTGGGGTCATATCCGCTTCTACTGTTTTGCTGTTTTGCCTTGTAGTAGCCGGTTTTCCACCGGTTTCTAATCTGGTCAACGCTCCGGTCTATTCCGGCTTCGTGTAACCTCTCGTGAACGTTTTTAAATAGTTCACTGTTCCTCGTTTTACGCCGGTCTAAGCGAGCAATTATATTCAATTCTTTTAAAGTTTGAATTAAATACAATCTTTCCGCCGGACTCCAATTAGGTGCGCTGTGCTTGGAAGCCATGTTGCAAGTGACGTTACTTACGTCACCAAGTGACGTCACCACGTCAGTACGGAGCATGTGCAGAAAGAACGCAACCAGACACCATTCCGCTTCCCTGTTTACATGATATAATTTTACTTCTAATCGGTTTGGGAAAAGGAATATTCCACCCCTGTGAATCGGAATGAAATTCCATTCGGTTTGGGCCTGTTCATTCCGAATGAGGTGTTTATATGGAACACATTTATTCGGTTTGAACAAATATTCCGATTGTAATTGGAATATTTGGCTCCATGTAAACGTGGCAATTGATTTCAACACACCTTGACTCAGTCCTTCTTGGCTGCATTGTGTTTAAGAAGCAGTGACATGGTTTTAAATAATTTTCTAATAATAAAAACTGAAGTTTTCAGGTCATCACGAGGCTGGTAAAAGTATATTAAATGTTTTTCTCTTACATTCTTACCTAGTTCACAGTTTACTCCCTTGTAGGTTGTGCTGCATATGCAGACGCCCTGCATGCAGGAGCCATGGTTGGAGCAGGTGGGGTCGATACACTGACCTTCCTCTACATTACACTCGGCTCCCTTCCAACCAGTCAGGCACACACACCTTCCCTTCTCATACACGCCGTTACCGCTGCACAACACAGGGCAAGAATCTGTAACGGGACAAACACAGATTATAGCCACGTGAAAAGACACACATAGTACTGCAGTATATTAGCTGGAAGACCACAGTAACCCAGTGTGAGATGGGTGACACACTCTTATCTCAGCTGCTGCACGGATTCAGCAAATCCTCAAACAGCCGTTCTTTCTTTCTCACACACACTCATACTTGGGCACACAGACAACACACACACACACATACCAGCTTATCACTCACGCTGTTTCAATTTACTCAAGCACCACCTGAGCCTGGCTACCACGGCAACACAAGAATTGGAGAAAATCCCCCGGACGTCACCTCACTTGCTCTGAACAGGCCGTGAAAACAATCGTGAAAATGAAAGATTAGGAACGAGAGCATTAGGGTTTTATGGAATGAGGAGCTCTCTTCATGCAGAGATAGAGAGCTGTGAGGCAGCCAGCTACGTAGGCACCGACAGTTACCCTCTGCCCACAGTATACATATAGGATCACCTCAGTGCAGCTAAAAGGGATGCATGGCAGTACATACGGCGGTGTAGCATCGCTAAAGGCGCTGCTTCGCTCCCAACCTGCTTTAAGAAGCCATAAGGGTGAATGGTGCTAATACTTCTGGATACACTTTCCAAGTGGCACCGTGACTCTACGTACATACTCGGTGAATTCATGACTTGCGTGAGTGTTCGGTTAATAACGATGTAATAAAAGTGAGTCAGACTTGTTCTGCTTACTAAAGAGAAGCTACATTACTTTGTTAAATCTTGTAAGCGCCACAATATATTGCTTATCAAATACTCATTTTTTATTTCTAAAATAAACAGCCGCATCAGAGGGATAAAAGAGCCACATGCTAATTAAAAATAAAAACTGAAAATTCCATACAGTATGCACGTACAGTAAGTTGTCTTGTTAGATCTTCTGTAACTATAACCTGCTACACTCCATGGCAATAAGCGCACCCTTCACTTTTAACAACTCTTGCCATAGCTTTTGAAACAATGAACATCACAATGCAACCAAATAAGCAAAGATGAGAGGAATGTATGAATAAATGATGCATGTAAATAAATCACAGGGTAAGAGACCATAGCACCTTTTTCAACACAATGAGGCAGATACAAGTTTTACAATATGAAAAAATGGGACAGGAAAGAGGAAGCAGATTTGAAGTGAGAGCAGGGGAAAGTAGAGAGGAAAATTACATTTCACAAGAGGGAGCAAGACAAGGCACCTAAGTAAAATCTAAATTAAAATGATTCCTGGGATGACATTCTTTTATATAATATCATTACAATACTTGGTTTCTGGCTTGATTTTCCAATTTATCGTACATTAGTTTGTTTTTAGGTTATAAGTTCTTTTACTTGACACTGCACGACACATTAACCAACTGACAAAGCCTAGCACAGAATGCTCATTAAAGGAAGATTGTAGATATTTTCTAATGAGTACCCTGCAAATGAATTTTAATAATCCCGAAGCAGGATAAAATAATAACCATATTAGTAATTCTCTCTAATCTACAAGTAGAAACGGTGCATGGGCAGAGTAAGAACCCTTTAGGTGCCTTTCTGCTTTTTTCATTTCACAGCCCTTTGCCAATTGTGTGTAGCTTTTTGAAGCTAATGTGGGTGACGGGCATCTGAGCCCTCTTATTGATGAAATGTGGTGGAAGAGTCCTCGAAAAAAAAAACTATTTTAGTCTTTAAGATGCTTGTTTTAGACAACCGCTGCAGCCTGAATATACTGTATGGTCTCATATTTTTTATTTATATCTTATATGTGTTTGAATGTTTTCTATTCACATTAAAAAAAAATACATTCTATGAAAGCCTTTAGAAAGGTGAGAGGTGAAAAGGATTTTTTAAAAATGTTTCATTACGCAGTGGTACCTGTACTTACGGACGTCTCTACAAACGTAATTTTCAGGTTACGACACGCCTTGCGATTCTGCTCTTCTATTGGCCTATTGTTAATGATGTTTCAATTTGGGTGTCCCAGTATGATGACGTGTACAGGCGCAATGGTCTTGTTGTTAAAGCAAGTTGACATCTTCGCCAAAAGAGCAAAAGTCTCCTCGTGTTTTTTGTCTCACAAAGAGTTTTTTTTAAGCCCACACACTGTTCACTACATTAGGAGCACATTAGAGCACAGGTCTCCTTGCTGTTTTGTGTCACTAAGAGTGAGATAGACGATAGACACCCTCGATTTTGTGAAAGAGGACATATATCACGGTAAGATATATGTATTTTTCTTTCCATTACTTTCTATTATCTACCTCATGAGAGGTATTAACAGTTAGGTAAGGTATATGGAAGGATTAAAATGTGTTTGGCTGTTGTTTTATTATGGTTTTACCCCGATTATAAAATTTAATGTGGCGTTTCAGTAGTACTTGGAACAGATTAGGGCATTTTACATCGAAAACGTGTCTTTACTAAGGAATTTTCAGGTTACGAGACTACATCCAGAACCAATTAATGTTGTAAGTAGAGGTACCAATGTACCTCTAAATATGTTGTTTGGCTGCTTGACAGTTGTTTAAGTTAATTATACATTAAGATGGATATAAGACTATATGCATTCAGCATTTTTTTCATATTTTTATGCATTCTGCACCTTTTTAATCTTTTTTCAAAACTACCATTGGAGGTCTATCAATGATGTGAATGATGGACCCACTTTATACGATACTTTCCTTTTTTTTCCCCTTACCTTTGGCACAGTTAGGGCCCATGAATCCAGTGAAGCAATGGCAACGGCCAGCAACGCACTCTCCATTTCCATTACAGCCTTTGGAGCAGCCATCCATTGTGTCTATGCAACAACATACACAAAAACATTATTTATATACATGCATTTATTCAAGACATTAAAAGGCAGAAATAGGAAAAATAATCCACATGTTACTCCATCAACTGACATGGCGTTCTGTTATTGAATGAAAATGTGATAAGCAATGGATGGCTCCCTAGACACAGAAGCTATATTAGATTAGCCTGATCCAGCTGCTATCACTCTCTGGAGACTGGCCAAGCACTCACTTGCTCTGTGTTGCACTAAGCACATTATGCTGCATTACAGGTTGAAAACACGCTGCACGCACATTTACATACATCAGCGCTTCATCACCAAACTGTTTACAAGAACACAATTTGGAACGAGATTGAAGAACACAAAATGTGACATTGTAAATGACCCAGTTAGTGGACTGCGGATTATAGTGTGATGTTACTGCTGCTACTCTCGAATGCAGAGGTCAGTAAATAACACTGCATCATTGCACAATCACATTAATTCCTATCTCTCATTGACTTTGTTGCTATGAAGTTAAAACTTTGTGATGCCTATCATAATGTCTGCGTATATAGTACATGCAGAATTGAGTGTATTTACAGTAGGTGATTGAACATGCAGTGGTTCACTGGCCTATTCAGTAGTGTTTTGCTCAAGATCACACTATTCCAGACCAAGACTTGCCAGAGACCGAGAAAGACCAAGGGAGTCGATACCGAGAAAAAACTTGATCAATTTTGTAATTAAATACTAAAATCAAATTCCGTTCAGTGCCAGTTTTAGCCCTTGCCAAATTTGTATAGTAAAATTGAAAGTATAACAAAATAGGCATGTGTTGCGACACCAAAATAAGCCGTCACGTTTTAGTGAATAAAAACGAAGAAGATAAAATATACAAATAATTAATTGGAATAGCGTCTTTGAATTGACCACGCATGTGCTTTTGCGTTGCTTCACTGAACAAGGATCAACGCAAAAGTCAAACCACTGTTGTACGCGGAGTTCTTTTAGTGAGGTTGCATGAATGACAAATCCTTCATTGGCATGGGCCACACACACACACATTCTACAAACAAACACACGCACACACTCCAATATAATGTGACTCTCGCCTTGAGGCACGTGTGACACATGCTAATGAGACAGGCAGCACAGTTCCTCCACAGCAGTGCATCACTATAGAAACCAAAGTCATTTTCACCTCCATCACCTGTCATCGTCACACTGATGGAGAGGAGTGCCAATCATCTCCTACACAGGAAAACTCCTCGTGTGAATCCTCTATCCTCTTGGAAGAAAAATAAACTCACACGGGTAAATTCTAATATTGGATGTGGCACCTGACAAATGCAATGAGCAAGAACTCATCTGCAAGGTCAGGAAGGAGCTTTTATTTCCAATATGATAGCATGATCTCTCAGAAAGCTGAAGATCGGGACAGCTGGAACTGTGAATTAAGATCTGCATTTTCAGGTCAATACCTTGGCAATAAAAATCTCCAGGCAATTAACAGGTAAAGCATGAAGACCAGTGTATTTGACTACATGACATTTGTGTGCGGGTGTGCGTGTCTGTGCATGCATAATCTGTTCTTTCCACTGACTAAACCCTTTTTAGTTGGAAATCATTCATGCCATAAGTTATTGCAGCTAAGTGTGATTATAAAATAGGTACTTCCACCCAAGTGGTCTGATTGGTCAAATAAGCATTCCAATTGTAGTTTATGAGCCTTTTAAAGTTTCAGCCATGCTTTATGACCCTTGGGTTTAATGTGAAATGAATTGACTACTCAGCTGACTAGAAATAGCCAAGCCTTTGCTATCCATGAAATGTTTCATTAATAAGAAAATAAAATGAGTATAAATCAATATGATTATAAAAATATATATGAATGTAAAATATTAGCTGGTACTTGAAAGATAAAAAAAAAAAACAGCTAAGAGGAAGATGAGGGAAAAGTGGCATATTTGAATTATACGCTTTTAGTCCAGTGCGTGCAGGCAGAAGTCAATAATTAACCTTCTGATTATGTAATTCTTTCATCATATCCTGCATCTCAAATATAAATGCTTTTATATTGATGTTGTCTTTATTGTTTATATATCAGCTGAGTTGACATCGGCCTTTTCAATCTAAGTGTGCAGTAACTACTGTACATCCCTACTGTTACACTTAAGTAGTCTGTAAAATAAATGACCTCCTTGACTGATACAACATAGGCATGCAAATCCATCTTGAAATGTACTTTCACTGTCCCTTTGTTACCATCTCATTCATCAAATTCATGACCATTGTGACTGGCCATGACAGCATTGCAGTAAATGTAATCCCATACCTCACTGTTTTCGTAACCAAGGCCAGCCCAGCCTAGCCTATACACAGAGTATGCAGCTGTTTAGGGCCACCACTAGGGGACCCCCAATCTGGTGACCTCATTTTATACGTTGTTAATAGAGCATTGTGAATAATATTGTGAATAATAGTTTAGCTATGCAAACGTCCATTTTCTTGTATTACAATCTGGCAACCTGGGGGGGGTCGTTGAATCTGCTTTGCGATGATTGGTGCTCAAACTTGCTTGGAAAATAGATACACATATACAGTGCCTTGCAAAAGTATTCGGCCCCCTTGAATCTTGCAACCTTTCGCCACATTTCAGGCTTCAAACATAAAGATATGAAATTTAATTTTTTTGTCAAGAATCAACAACAAGTGGGACACAATCGTGAAGTGGAACAACATTTATTGGATAATTTAAACTTTTTTAACAAATAAAAAACTGAAAAGTGGGGCGTGCAATATTATTCGGCCCCTTTACTTTCAGTGCAGCAAACTCACTCCAGAAGTTCAGTGAGGATCTCTGAATGATCCAATGTTGTCCTAAAGGACCGATGATGATAAATAGAATCCACCTGTGTGTAATCAAGTCTCCGTATAAATGCACCTGCTCTGTGATAGTCTCAGGGTTCTGTTTAAAGTGCAGAGAGCATTATGAAAACCAAGGAACACACCAGGCAGGTCCGAGATACTGTTGTGGAGAAGTTTAAAGCCGGATTTGGATACAAAAAGATTTCCCAAGCTTTAAACATCTCAAGGAGCACTGTGCAAGCCATCATATTGAAATGGAAGGAGCATCAGACCACTGCAAATCTACCAAGACCCGGCCGTCCTTCCAAACTTTCTTCTCAAACAAGGAGAAAACTGATCAGAGATGCAGCCAAGAGGCTAATGATCACTCTGGATGAAATGCAGAGATCTACAGCTGAGGTGGGAGAGTCTGTCCATAGGACAAAAATCAGTCGTACACTGCACAAATCTGGCCTTTATGGAAGAGTGGCAAGAAGAAAGCCATTTCTCAAAGATATCCATAAAAAGTCTCGTTTAAAGTTTGCCACAAGCCACCTAGGAGACACACCAAACATGTGGAAGAAGGTGCTCTGGTCAGATGAAACCAAAATTGAACTTTTTGGTCACAATGCAAAACGATATGTTTGGCGTAAAAGCAACACAAGCTCATCACCCTGAACACACCATCCCCACTGTCAAACATGGTGGTGGCAGCATCATGGTTTGGGCCTGCTTTTCTTCAGCAGGGACAGGGAAGATGGTTAAAATTGACGGGAAGATGGATGCAGCCAAATACAGGAACATTCTGGAAGAAAACCTGTTGGTATCTGCACAAGACCTGAGACTGGGATGGAGATTTATCTTCCAACAGGACAATGATCCAAAACATAAAGCCAAATCTACAATGGAATGGTTCAAAAATAAACGTATCCAGGTGTTAGAATGGCCAAGTCAAAGTCCAGACCTGAATCCAATGGAGAATCTGTGGAAAGAGCTGAAGACTGCTGTTCACAAACACTCTCCATCCAACCTCACTGAGCTCGAGCTGTTTTGCAAGGAAGAATGGGCAAGAATGTCAGTCTCTCGATGTGCAAAACTGATAGAAACATACCCCAAGCGACTTGCAGCTGTAATTGGAGCAAAAGGTGGCGCTACAAAGTATTAACGCAAGGGGGCCGAATAATATTGCACGCCCCACTTTTCAGTTTTTTATTTGTTAAAAAAGTTTAAATTATCCAATAAATTTTGTTCCACTTCACGATTGTGTCCCACTTGTTGTTGATTCTTGACAAAAAATTAAAATTTTATATCTTTATGTTTGAAGCCTGAAATGTGGCGAAAGGTTGCAAGGTTCAAGGGGGCCGAATACTTTTGCAAGGCACTGTATGTCGAAGAGAATTTATCCTTCTGGAGCAGAGAAACGAAAGAAGAAGAAAATCGGAGAAGAAAAGAAAAAACAGTATCAAGGTAATAGAGCAAGTTGTTGTTGTTGTTGTGCAAGACACTCCGGCTTGAACGTTGTTGTCAGTTGAGCTTGTCAATATGCCGTACTGGAAATTGCCATTAGCTGCAGGGCGAAGGCCTAGAGCGAATCAAGTAAAGCCGAGCAAGTTGTTACGTGCCGCCTAATATGGACAGCTGTTACCGTGTACCATTCGGATACTCAGCAAGGGACGTCATGCCGTTGCTGTTTTTAGTGCGGCATGACAGCCTCGTAAACAATGGAGGCGGACGATCACGACGTTGCATTCCTGCTCTTTTCTTTTCCACACATTTTTCTTGAACCTTCAAACTACGTCTCAATAATATGCTTCAATTCAGTACCCACTTGGGGTCCTCCCATCGCGGATGAGGTGGAGATGAGTGTTTTTTACAGAGCTCGTCTCCCGAGTTGTGTCTGATCAGCCAGCTGCGAGCTGGCCCCTCTTAACTCAATGCCGACCGAACATGAGTACTGTATATAAAATGCGTAGAGGAAAATTAAACCTTGAAAAGTGACCTGCGTGATACCCCCAGCCAAAGAGGCGTGCGATCAGTTTTTTTTCCCAGACATTTCTGCCTGTCAAAATTGTTGCCACTTCCAGGATCGCCACTTTTATGCACAAGCAGTCCAGTCCTGGTTGCTGCTTCCAGGAAATATACTCAGCGCCACACCATATGCTTCTATTTGTTATTTTCCAAGTGGTGAGAGCATTGATTGTAACATCCCAAGTAATGATGTCAGGCTTTCGTTGTTTTATAAAGATTTATTTCAATGACAATGCGGCGCCTGCACGTAAAAGCAGAGGGTGCTCTCCCTTCCACTCTTGCTCCTGTGTGATGCGTTTAATTGCGATCACGAAAAAAACATTGATCACAAAATTATGACAGTCTAGAAGGAGTAGTAATTTCAAAATTTTCCGTGGGCTAGGAATGAGTTTCCGTTTCAGAGATAAACCGTGCGGGCGATGACGTAACACATGAGCTCCTTTTTACGCATGCGTAGTTTGTGCAAATGCAGGCGTACCTCGCAGAAGCGGGGAGGCCCTTAAACGCACCTTAAAAGAAGTGTGGACAGGTAGGAAAATAGCCGGCAAAATACCCTGGAGAAAATTATCTGACCTAGTGTAGACATAGCCTAGTCATTTCATTTATATCGGACATTATTATCAAGTAGTATGCCATGTATCAGTCTACGGTGAATCTACTTAATTAGTTGCACGCTCCCCACAGTACACGTTTATGCTGACAAATATTTTCCTGGGCTGAATTTTGTTCCATGTAATCGTATTTTGTACTTTGGATGTTTCAAAGGAGCTATTGAGAAGTGTCTTGGAATTGGAGGTGGAGTGCTGTTCTCTTCACAAGATGATGATTTCCCCAAATGTACAATTCAAGGTAATGCTTGGCAATGTCGTGTACATAGTTATGAGATCAAGAATCAAGAAAAATGCACATAAAGTTACAATTTAATACATTTTTACAAAAATATGGGCCCGTTGGCTTTATTTTGCTTAGGGCCCCCAAATGGCCTGGCCCTGTTCGTGACCATGCTATATGACAACTTTTTTTTCCCTTTAATGATAACAAGAACATCCTGGTAAATCAGCATTGACTTTGCATATTGTTTTCCTATTCTTCGTGTTCTCAAATGTTCCCTCTGTCGTACTGAGAAAGGTTTATTGATTTTCTTTTCTTTTTTTTTTCCTTAAGCGCTAACTTGCTGCTCCCTTATATATGCTCAATATTTGCAGCTAGATCTGGTTACTATTTTCAGTACAAAAGCTCAACTTCCCAACAATCATTATCTTGTATTTGACAGTATCTGCAGTCTTAGTTTCTGCACACAGGATTTCATATTAAAATGCACTGCCCCCTGGTTTAGCTGTTTTTTTTCCCATTCGAAATTATCAGTTGGTACTACACAGTGGTAGTTGGCAACCACTTACAGAAGTTTTAATTGGTAGCAGAATGAACTTTGTCATAAAATTACTTAAGTTCAATTCAATTTTAAACCAAACCCTTTGACAACAGCTGGACTCCCGGATAGCATTTAAGGCCTGTAACTTTTAATATATTCACATTATTAACACATTCACTGCCATTGACGGTGTTAGACGTCCATTCTAGTTTATCTATGAGAGGCGGCAGTGATCATTTACAGCCAGCCATCGCTCTGTTGTCGTCAATGGCAGCCAATGAAGTAAAGGTTTCAGATTCCAGTTCAACTCAGTATATAGTATCTGGAGGGAAGAAAAAAAATCTTGTCAGCCTTCAAACAAAACATGTCAAATCCTTGACAACTCAGGAACATAACATGTGTTTGTTGGTTGAATGCTGTCAGTCATTATATACAGAACTCAACATGAAAATAAATCATTGTTTCAGAAAATGTTTTGTCACAATGTGGCTGTAGATTTATTCTGAAATGTATTTCATGTCAGATGTCAAATTTGTTCTCCAAGCGATGAAACATTATTCTCCCTGTGCTTTTAATATATTTTTTGCTATGTCTCAAAGTTTTGTCTGTGCTAGTACCTTAATATAATCCCAAATGAAAACAGATCTGGTATTCTTTTATCCACTTCTACATATTCAACCATCTAGTACTGGGTTATTCTGAAAAATATGCTGGCATCCTTTTGAAATACAAATTGGGGCTATACCAATTTTTGCCATTACTACAATCTTTTCCTTTCAAATGACTGTTGAAGGAATAAGTCCCCCCCGCCAAGCCGTAGAAACATCACCAGCTGAACGAACGCTGTTCCGCTGGCACCGCTCACGCAAGCCAACCGGTGGGGGGCCAAGATTCTGTGCGTTCACTCCCATGTTAACCCTTTGTACTGACTCCATGTTCCAAAAGTTTTAAGAAGGCTCACCGAAAACAGGTTGACAATTTATTCGTCGACCATGGTCCAAAACAAGGCAAAAACAGACGACGGCGGGACCCTGCTGGATCCAGGGTCGGCATATAAGGCTACATAGAAATGTTCCTGAGCAGCAAACGTGTTATCTAAATGTTCAGTTCTTTTTGAAAGCTGCGGCGGAGTGGGCCGGGCCGAAGACGTGGCTGGGTGTTGTCTTGGGATCATCCCTCTGTGGCAGGTCAGGTTCGTGTGTCATCCTTTGTGTCTGGGACGTGGTTGCCACGGCGACCGACGCAGGTCTTGACGTTCAAAGCGCTATCAACTTGTTATCGTGATTGGGCGATACTACTTGTTTTAGGACAGAGCACCCTGCTCTTTGTCCTGGAGTGCCCGGGAGAACTGATCGCAAGAGTTGGTGCGTCCATCATGCTCATGACGTGTTGGGCTTCTGTGATAAGATGGCATTGTGTATCCTCTATTCTGCTTCTTTTCATTAAACTATGGTGTAAGTGCTATTTATTTTATATTAGGTGTGTTAGAGTAATATAAACAGTCCTACAGTAAATATGAGAAATGATGCTATTTCTTGATTGATTATATTACGTGTGTTCGAGTAATGCAAACAGTTATATGGTGTGTGCGAGAAAGTTAACTATTCCCTTTACTGTCTCTTTCTACACCAAACTTATTTGAATACTAAAGTATAACAAAATAAACGTTTATGGCGATACTTGAACATAACTGTCCATCAGAAAAAAACACAGATGGCAAGGCAGTCAATAGCTCTGACACAAGTGGTGATACAGCAGAAGCAGGTTGTGACTCAAACAACTGAAATCATTGCAGCGTGTGAATATGCAAGTCCATCTTCTTACCTATGGGAGTGCTGTGGAGTAAGACTTGTTCGAGATTGCGTCCATCATTGTAGAGAGCCAGATGCCAGGTGCCGGGGTCCATGTACTCAATGAAGCGCGTTTCTTGGAGTCCGCTCAGTAGCAGACCTTTAGGTGCTTTGCCAGCTGAAACAGGATCACTCAAAGACCTGGGCAGTGCTTTCCCATCCAGCAGTTTCACAAAGTCAAACTAAACACATAAGGAAATATAAACAGACAACAATTAAACTTCCACACAGAAAGAATAAAAGAACATGAATTTTGAAGGGCAGACCTTGACAGTAAATTGCATGGCTGAAATGATTTTTGAACTCTCATACCTAGCCTTCAAATAAAAGAAAAAAAAAGAACTGTTGAATAGTCTCAACTTTAACTGTCAGAAATTTAGAGTAAGCCATGTTTTAAAAAAAAAAATACAACATTTGGTGTCTGAAAATGAAAGTGAATGAAAATGAAAATGAAGAAAATGTTAAAGTTAGTCCGTTAAAGAAAATTAACCAGGATAATGATGGACTGTGACTGATTAATGCAACGGATGCAATGTATCACCCTGTCAGCTGGAATCTCATTAGAATATCACAAAGTTAGGACACCAGGAACAATATTTTTGTGTCCCCTTCAATTCACATGCACTAATAACCTTTTCATATGTCAGTCTCATTAATGGCATATAGTAGTAACTGTGTCATATCCCAGAAGACAGGTTGTCACACAAGTGTCAAAAAACCCTAATTAGATCATTTCATGAAGGTATCCTGCCCCCAAGAAAGGAATGTGTTTTGTGCGTGATTTTTTAACACTTTGCTTGGAAACATCATCATTCACTTGAAGTGTGACTAAGTGTGATAAGATATGCTTGGCTATGTCTGACGTAGCATGCCACCCTCAGCCCATGACACTGTGTCTTTGCTCTAAAGCCTCATATTGACAAATGCATTCTAATAACCCAAAACCAAAATGCTCCTAAAGCTAAAATACCTGAACAATAATAGAATAAAAAAAAAAAAAAATAGAATCATGTAAGTTCAAAGAATAGATTATTAAATTTATGTCCAGAAAACTGTGGAAGAAAGGTACATGATGGAACAAATAACTACATTCATATAAAATTTATATATATAAATCTCTTTTGGTTATGATCTCAACGATGTGTTATATATTATACAGTATATACAGTACAATATACGAGTGGTGTTTTCTAGAGGTGGGAATCTTTGGGCACGTAACGATTCGATTACGATTCAGAGGCTCCGATTTGATTATAAATCGATTAATGATACCCGCCCGCTCCTGCTTTTAATGTTTTTTACATTAGTTCCGAAATTGTTCAAAAATCCTCTCAGGCTAAACCAAACTACTAGTTCAGTATCAAGTTAACAGTTCAAAATAGTAATACAATACTCAAGTCCCCATTCTGTTTCAGCAGATTTAAACTACATTCAATTAAATTAATGTTGTGAATCATGTTAAAGTTTTTAAAATTGCTCCCGTTATTCCATAATTTCCCTTCTGTCTACTTTTGACATGTCAAAGTTTTAAAACTGTTTCATCACTTAAAGATAGATTCAAGCCAATATTTTGCCAATTTAGGAGTATTTTAGAAAAAACTTAATTAGGTTCGCTACAACAGAGCCTTCTAGGGAAGGATACTGCTTTAAGATGGCGGCTGTTCACTAACGCCGGCCGAGTCTGTCATTTCGCATCTAGTTCTCTAATACATGTTCTAATACCGCCGTCATCTGTCATTTTGCATCTAGTTCCAGATAGTAGTATATGTGATATCTACTGTAGCCGTATGTGGCAGTATGTTTGTAGCAACTGGGCGTTGTTTATGGTGGCTGTCGGCCGCAGTCAGGTATGATTGTTTTTTTTATCTAGTGGCATGGGTTGAACATGATATTTACTCTCGGTCCGTTCTTCATTGCGCCCCAAAGACCACGCCGACTGTGTTTTAGTTCTGTTTAACCTGGTATGATTCAATAATCGGAATTTGGATGTTTGTGAATCGTTCTCGAATTTTCCACGGCCGAATCGTGAATTACCGTATTTTTCGGACTATAAGTCGCACCTGAGTATAAGTCGCACCAGCCATAAAAAGCCCAACGAAGAGGAAAAAAAACATATATAAGTCGCACCGGAGTATAAGTCGCATTTTTGGGGAAATTTACTTGATAAAATCCAACACATAGAACAGCTATGTCATCTCTAAAGGCAATTTAAAATAAAAATACAATAGAGAAAAACAAACATGCTGAATAAGTGTATAGTATGATAAATGTTACATGATGCATGAACAACGAAATGTGAAAATGGCCGGTATGTTAGCGTAACATAAATAGTAAGAGTTATTCAGATAACTACAGCATAAAGAACATGTAAACAAGTTTACCAAACCATCAATGTCACTCCAAAACACCAAAACAACATGTGAAAGGATATAATATGTGTTAATAATTCCACACATAAGTCGCTCCAGAGTATAAATCGCACCCCCAGCCAAACTATGAAAAAAACTGACTTATAGTCCGAAAAATAAGGTATCTAAGAATCGGAAATTTCGCACGCCTCTAGTGTTTTCAACACTTCACTCCTTTTAAGCCATGGGGCTCCCTGTCATTGCCACTGAGTTGTTCTTCATCAAAGTACTCTTTCTGAAATACACAATTCATGCTGATATTCTGTTGTTTTATTGCATGCGCCTCTTCAAATACACTAGATCCACTAGTCTGTAATGCTCCGCTATTTCCCTTGTGACCTAGTATCACTCTGGGCAGGCAGCTTTAAAACCAAATTCCAGATGAAGAATTACTGCCTTCAATTTGGAGATTGACTGAAAACTGGCACACTGGCAGCTTAATCAGCAGGACTGCTTTTCCCTGTATAAAAGGGTAAAACACAGTAGGAAAAAAAATCATTTTCCAGATCAAAACATAGTTTTGGCCTGTTTGTCTGTTTTAGACAAGGCGCGGATAATTTTGTGTTTAAGACTTGATTTGCAATATTTATATGTAAAATAATTCCTCCTCATTGACATCAGGACTCATGGCCAATTTGCCAGTGTTTATTGGATCAGAGTGTCAGAGATTAATGACATTGGCTTTTCCGCTGATTATGAAGCAGTCATAAAATGTTTTGGCTAATTGTATTTTATTCATAATTCTTGTTAAAATATATAGACAAGTATATTTATCTATGTATTACTGTATGTCTTGAATAATTTGAGAAATTGCTAAGTGTCAAATTCACAAGTACATTTACCTGAAACATTTTAGCAATTGACCTTAGCAGTGATTTTTCAAACATCAAGAGTTCTATAATTTGGAACTACTGCTGCATTCAGATATTTTGGCACATAAACAAAGAGTTAATGAAAGAAAACACAGAGGTCGTAAAAAAATAACTTAAAATCTTAGAACGTTTATACATTTAACCAGGGGTGAAAGTGGGCCAGAACGGTCAGGAACGCAGTTCCGGTATAAGATTCAGGGCCAGAACACAGTTCCGGTATAAGATTCAGGGCCGGAACGCTGTTCCAGTGCTTTAATTCCGGAAATATGACGGCAACTGTCAAAACGCTTCGTGAAAAAAAAAAAAAATGCTAAGGTGCCACACATGCATTTCATCTCCAAGAAGAAAACAATCTACCAACATCCGATTTACATACACAAGTGTCAACAACAAGCATAATAAAGGGCTTGTGTAGTGTGATCCGTTTCAAACGATATTTATTATTTATTTTATTCCACGGATGGCATGGAGGTTTCCCCAGCTGCTGCAGTTATCTGAGTCTGACGATGACGGGTCACGTCAATGTGCGAATGCACGCAGCAAAGCAAAACGCCTGGACTCGTGTGTCATTTCAAAAGGCTGACATACTGATATGTGATCACCAGAGATAGCTCTGATTGGTTCAAATGTCCATGTTTTCTGAAACAGCAAAGAAAAAAAAAAGTTTGTTGAATTGATGTGACAAAAAAAGGGCAATGCAACAGAAAATGGATCAAATCTTTAAGAGCAACGCAAGAGTTAAGGAGGCTTATTTATCATATTTAGTTTTATTTGCTCTGATGGGGAGGTTCAGAACATCTTAGCTGTCAATGTGCACTTTGGACTTATATTTTTTCATTTATGTTAGGCTACTTATTCATTTCGTTATGATTTAAAAAAAGTCAACGTTTGCACGATCATCAAAATATATCCCATTTCACTCTGCATACTATAAGTCATTTGTACTTATTTTTTTGAATTTATGTTACTTATATCTTTATTATTAAAAAACACAACAAAAAGTAAATGTTTACTTTAACTTCAATTTTTAATATACATCCAGTGTTCTTAAGTAGTTAAAATTTGGCATTAAGTATGTGAGGAAATGAGGGAAAATAAAAATTAGGTTGGGGTTATTGCTGGTTTTTGTTAACTTTTATTTTGCAAATCATTGAAAAAATACAATTTCGAATGAAAATCACTTTTTGTATGTGTTATAGAAATAACTGACCAAAACAGTTTTATTTGCATTTCAGTAGTTTTGTTCACTGCGTCACATAATCAAACCAGAGCTATGCTACTCGTTCCAGGTAAAAAGGCAATACATTTTCCACGTTTGGTCGCATGATATTTAGGTCGCTGCTTGGAGCCTTTGTGACGTTAATTTGGGTTGACAGTAGAAAACGCAGCACTGAATAGAACAGCAACTCCCAGAGATATGGGTTTAATTAATGGCAACACATAAGAACAATTTTGAGATAAAAATTACATATGCATGTCTTCCAAGACCACAGTGGCTTACCTGTGTGTGTGTAGGTGGTATATTCCTGCGTCCATAGACCCCCAGTAGTGCATTATGGGAGAGAGAAAGATTGAACTTGACGTGGGTTGGATGGTGCACAGTCATATGAAACCTCCAAAACACTCCTGGTGGGATGGCCTGATTCTGTTGTGTTCCGATGTCGACCTCACCACGCTCGATGGTCCGGCCTCGCACCCACTTTTCTGTAGATTCAAATGACAAATAAGTAATGCAATGGTCATACGCTGCAGAATTATCAAAGACAACAGGAGCCTCGCTTCAAAATGAAAGAACCTATTAAATGCAAGCGCTATGTCCTTCAATATCATTGGGATCAACAGCTCTACTAATGAAGTGAGACTGAAGAAACATCAGGAGTGACTGGTGGCTGTAAAAACACTTTTCAAGAGACTCCACATTGGCAGTCCTAGGCTCTGCATTACAAGGAAGTGTTTTGTCTAAGCATAATTTACAGGGGCTTTGACACGTGCTATATTAGCATCTTTTAAGCAGAAAAATGTGCAAGACAGAAGAGAGCTAGAGATAGAGCGGATAAAAGGGGCACCCACATGTTTGCGTGCATTCTCAAATAGAATAATGGCAGAGAGATAGGGTCTTGAGTGAGAGTGTGTCTTTGTGTGTAAGGAGAATGGGTATTTCCAAAAATCCTTTGGCCATTAGTTCCTTGCCTCTCCATAAGACTTTATCAACCAGCAGGCCTCAGTCTTTTGTGTCGGTGGAGCAGGCGAACCTCTACAGCCCTCTTTGTGCCCGACTGTCTTTATGGAGAGATATATCGGTGCTTCTAAAAGAAGATGGAGAAAATACGGTGACAGAGGGGAGCCCACCGATCGTTACGGCCACAAAGGCAGATGAACAGTTAGGGGCAGATTCATGGATCAGTCTTCGTGCTGTCTATCTACAGTATAATGGCCACGGCTTTACCACTCCATTATGGCAACATCATGCACACCCACAGGGCAGCTGTCATATATCTCGTGCCGTCAAATGAAAGCAAGCAAGACTACACATATACATACCTCTCCTCATACACAGTCTTTATGCCTTCAATTCATTACTGTTTTCAGGCATTAGAAATAGTGATACTGTAATCACACTGATTCATCTTATTGGAAGTCTCGGACTGACACTTATGGTTATTGGCTTATAATGGTTAATGATCATTTCATGACTTCACATTACGAAAAATCAGGATATCGACTTGTTAAAATTTCTCGTCAGATGTGTAGCTTCACAGGCTGTTGCAGGTAACGTTGTCTTGCACAAATTTGATTTGTACAGTAAGCAACTCCCAGTGAGTGACTACAGATGGAATGAGACTGTGAAAAGTTGTCTTTCCCTTTGTGCTCTGACCGCAGTGTTGTTTTTTGCAGTCCTTTTAATTTTTATGTTGCTCTTAGTATTTTCGACGAAATCACTTATAAATCCCCGTCATATTTTAGTCTTTTCTAAATGAGCTTGTCTTCGTCTACTTTTTGCTGACAAAAACTCAGACTAGTTTCGTCTAGTTGTAGACAACGTTTACTCAAAATGTTTTTACCTGTAAAATCAAAAAAATATAAGTCCAAAAATAAATAAATAAATAAAGGTTTCCAACAACTTCAAAGGAACATTGACAAACAAACACATATTGTAGCGTCTACTGTACAAGGACAATGCCAACTTGGTGATAATAAGTGTTGTTAATCTTACTTTAAAAAAGTAATTAATTACAGTTACAAATTACTTCTCCCAAAAAGTAATTGCGTTAGTAACTCAGTTACCTGAATGTAAGAGTAATTAGTTAACTGGCAAAGTAACTGGTGATAATTGTCATGTTTTTTTTTTCTCAAATAAATAAATAATAATAAAAAAAAAAAACAGGCCACACAATGTTAAGTTTAAAGGGTTTTTGCGACATTTGACCCTAACCCAATTCTTTACCCTAAACTTAACTAGAGGTATTGCTGATATTGCGATAACTAGATAGTAAACTTTGCTATGTGTGGAAATCATTTAATGTTGTGAATCAACTGTTAAAGTTGTTAAAATTGCTCCTATTATTGCATTAGTTCCCTTCTGTCTACTTTCGACATGTGTAATTTTTAAGACGGTTTCATCATTTAAAGATAGATTTAAGTCAAGATTATGCCGATTTAGGAGCATTTTAGATAAAAAGTTACTTAGGTTCGCTAGGAAGGTTCTCTACAACAGAGCCTTCCTGGAGAGTCTACTGCTTTAAGATGGTGGCTGTTTACTAACGTATCTAGTTCTTTATTATACATGTTGCTAATGCAGCCGTATCTGTCATTTGCATCTAGTTCTGTATATATGTGATATCTACTGAAGCATCATGTGGGCGTAGTTTGTAGGCTATCGGCTACAGTCAGGTATTATTGGAGCCACCTAGCATAGTAGCATCGCGTATGCAATGGCGTCACCCTCCCTTGCCTCCTCTCCACTCCTGCTCTGCTCTCTCGTCTCCGTGAGTCCATCTTTCTCAGACTTTTCTCGCGTCAGTCAACTAACATAGTAACGCACGCCTTTCCCGCCTCAGTAACGGTAACGGCGTTGCCAAGATGAGAAAACTAATTAATTAGATTACTCACTACTGAAGAAAATAACGCCGTTAGTAACGCCGTTATATTCTAACGCCGTTATAAACAACACTGGTGATAATGTACTGTTTTCCTGCTGTGTGTGTATTATTTTCAACCAAATCCTTTAAACCCCCGTGGACGCCATGAACTGCATGAAAACAAAGTAAAAAAAAAACTCCAATAGGACGCTCACAAATAGCATTAGCCTTATGCAAATGAAGTGAAGGTGAATGCTATGCTAACGGTACAAGTTACATTTCCTGTGTGATGATCCCTCAGCAACGACCTTTAAAGGCAAAAGCAATATTTCATAGTCTCTTGCCTGATAAGAAAACAAATCTTACCGTGTGTGTTTCAAAACAAGCAAGCCTGGAGAGGACACTGGTGAGTTGCGGGGGCACGGGGCGCAGCACATCACGTGAGTGACACAACCAGACACTGCTACGATGCAGGCTAACTACATATAAAAATGTTACACATTGTGAACATGTGACGGAAACTATGGCGCGTTTTCATGTAGAAAACTGGCTTTTGTCTCATTATGTTTAAGTCTCACATGACACGTTAGTAGCTTGTTATCACCTCATCATCATCATGAAAAAATTGTTCGTCAACGAAATATTTTCGTTGTCGTCATCGTTGATGAAACCATATGTATACTGTACAGTAAAACACAAACAATACGGGTAATAAAGCAAAATGAATGATGTGTGATTGGTTGAAACACGCAAGTGGGAGATGAGAACAAACATCTTTTCTCCTGCTTGTATCCAACAAATATGGCACATCCACACAAATCCGATTAATCCAATTTCAGCAATTGTGTGTAACACTAATAAGAACCTTAGCAGGTATCCTGCTAGATAATATATAACTAAATAAAAAATAATAAATAAATAAAATAACTTGGTGAAAATTATAATGATTTTGGAGCAATATATTTTTTAAAATATTACCCGATCGAGAACACAAAAAAAAAAAAAAAAATCACCTAAATATTATTACTAATAACAATAATAATAATAATAATAATAATAATAATAATAACTTTGATTTGTTTGATCTATTCCGAATCCAAACCCCCACATGTATGGAAATGTAATGTGCAATTACTGCATGTCTGATAATAAATAAATGAAAAAATAAATAAAACAAAATAAGTTTAAAAATGGCCATTTAAGTATGAACAGACTGTCATGCTGAGCTGAAAATAATGGAAGTTCTGGATTTCAAAATACAACAATTGAAGTCACAGAGAAAAAAAATAAGGTTTTATTTTTTTTTTTGAACCAGAGGCAATTTGAGTATCCATGCAAAAAAAAAAATGTCTACCCAAAAGCTCAGGGTCCTTTCGTTCAGTTGTGATTGGACTGAGAGGAAAACATACAAAATGCTCTCCAATTATAGTAGTAGGATGTAAGCAGCTTGGCAGAACTAAAGTATGCTTTTATGCATTCCTACTGAGTATACCTCCTTAGTCTATTCCCTTTCACTCTAATCCTCACTCTTGTGCCTCACCACAAAAATAAAGGCCAGCAGAGGGATGGATGTCCCGAGGAAAGCAGCCTTTTATTCAACTCTAGATGAATAGGACATGAATCGGGCATGGCAGTTGGCACAACACAGGCAGGCAGACACGAGCGCAGGCAGCACTGCAGGCCAGCTGACTGGCAGGGAGACGAGCAACCAGGTCCTTCTGATGCTAATTACTGTACTGTAGCTCTTCTCGTATGATGCAATATGAGGACAGACACCAGCGCTCCTGGCATCTGCAAGTATGGGTATTGGGTAAAGCAGGAGTGGAGGGGAAGATTTGTGGGAGGAGGAAGAAAAGGATGGGCGGGGGAATGAGCCAAGAAGAGAGCAGAATGTCCAAAAAAGAAGCTAGCAGCGTCAACTTACTGCTGCTGATGCAAGAAAGAGGAAAACGCCTTCTTGCAGCTCTCAAAGGCAGCAAAAAAAAAAAATCATAAATAAATGAAATAAAATTTTACAAAAAAAACAATCATACATTTTCTAAGCTAAAATACGGATGCATTGAGCCATTATGTTTGCAGCAGAACACAGATAGATTATAAGCATGTACAACCTCAGTAGAAGTCACAAAAAAATGAAGTAAGCGTTATGAGTGCTAGAGTAGTTGACACCTTACGGCCTTTAATATCGCTGTTTCAATCAATACATGAACAATAATCAGGCAGATTCCCCAACTCAAACCTGATATTATCTGATGGTTGCAAAGATGCCTAGTCTAAAAACTTTTGAGAATGTAGTGTCTCTCAAAACTTCAACTTTTTCTACTATGACTACTAGGAGTGGGAGCCTCTTGGTACCTCATGATACGATGCGATTTGCGATATAAAGCTCATGATAACGATGATCTGACGATATGGCGATACAACGATTATCGATAGACTGGTCAGATACTAGGATATTCTACAAACAACTAATAAACAGAAAAAACAAGCTTCTGCTGTGAATTGGAATGAGTTTATCACTAGTAGACGTCCAATCCATTTGCACTGGGAGGGCGGCAGCCATCCCTCCCACTTCAAACGGATTGAACGTCGATGGGCATCATTGGCAGCCAATGAGGTAATTTTGGGCCATTTAAGATAATTTTCCTGTTGATTTTCAGTTACTTCCCGTTGATTTTGGGGTATTTTATGAGTCACTTCCTGTTTATTTTGAGTTGCAGAACAGGAAGTGACCTGGGAATCACCCAAATGAATAGGCAGTGACTCAAACTCAACAGGAAATGACTTGTAAATGCCCTAAAATGAACAGCAGTGACCTGTAAATGCCCCGAAAATCGGACCGAATGACTGTGAATGCTCTGGTTTTGAATGAACAAAAGTTCCCAGTCTAAATTGATTGTGCGTGGAGCACCGTCAATGTTACCCTTAGAGTTAACTGAGACACTGTTATGGTGGAAGATTTTGGTAGCAACTTGTTGGTTCCTTTTTTTTTTCTTTTTCTAAAAAAACAAAAACAAAAAAAAAAACAACAACAACAAAAAAAACTGACACCTTTTTAAAACGATATCTCAATTCTTGGCAGAAGCATATCGATAACCTTTTGGGATACAAAGTATCACGATATATCACCATTTCAATATTTTGTCACACCCCTAAAGACTACTACTACTAACACTATGTTATTATAGAATAGGACAGGTCTTTATTGTCATTGTCAACAACAGAACACTGTGAACAACGAAATTGGATGTGGCACTCCAGTATAAACATATCTATTTGATGAATAAAATAAATAAATAGAGAAATATATGCTCTAGAGCTATAAGTGGATAATTATAGCTTACTTAGATTGAAATTAGTACATGACGGAAATAATGCAATGCTGTCCAAATTTTACTAGTGTCATTTGTGCAAAAAATAGAATATGAATTAAAAAAAATAGAAACATTCTATAAATAGAAAAGTGGTCCAAGTAATGAGCAGGTTCAGGGATTAACCAACTTAAAAAGTGTTTCTTAGGAGTTATAGTTCTTTTGTGTTTAAGGTACTAATGGCCCTGAGAAAGAAGCTGTCTCTCAGCCTGTAGTACAGCTCCTGGTTTTTTTTCCCCTATTCTTTTTTTGCATTTCCATAAAGGTTAAATGCTGATTGGTTCCCTACTGCCTCTCACAAGTAAGTCTTGGTAGCATGTCAGACTGTGCGCGTTAGGTTATGGCTTGCTGTCTTGGTAATCCTCAACCACTCATGTTACAAGAGCAGAAAGATAATATTTTATCATCTGTTGGGTGTCTGACATTGAACTACATTTACGGTGGTCCTTGAAATTCAAACGGTTTTCAAGATATGAGCCATCATTTGTAAACTTCTTTGCTTTGACTTGTAAGTTCAAACTTGAGGTGCCGACACTGTATGGTGGCAGTGAACTCAACTCACTTCACAACAGCAGCACTTTTACAAGAAGTGGAATATTTTTAAAGACGCTATTAAAGGTGTGTAGCTGTAGTCAACTGAGTAAACCCCCACCCACACTTTTTTTTAAAAAATGTATTATTATTATTATTTTTATTTTTACATACCATACACCAAAAAAGTTCCAAACCAAAAGTTCAGCAGATTATTGCCATTTATGAATTTAGTGAATGACCTACAGAGAGCTGAGACAACAGTAACAAAGGCTACTATCAGTAACACAATGCGCCACCAGGGACTCAAATCTTGCACTGCCAGACGTGTCCCCCTGCTGAAGCCAGTACACGTCCAGGCCCGTCTGCGGTTCGCTAGAGAGCATTTGGATGATCCAGAAGAGGACTGGGAGAATGTGTTATGGTCAGATGAAACCAAAAGAGAACTTTTTGGTAGAAACACAGGTTCCCGTGGTTGGAGGAGAAAGAATACTGAATTGCATCCGAAGAACATCATGACCACTGTGAAGCATGGAGGTGGAAACATCATGTTTTGGGGCTGTTTTCCTGCAAAGGGACCAGGACGACTGATCTGTGTAAAGGAAAGAATGAATGGGGCTATGTATGGAGAGATGTTGAGTGAAAATCTCCTTCTATCAGCAAGGGCGTTGAAGATGAGACGTGGCTGGGTCTTTCAGCATGACAATGATCCCAAACACACAGCCAGGGCAACAAAGGAGTGGCTTCGTAAGAAGCATTTCAAGGTCCTGGAGTGGCCTAGCCAGTCTCCAGATCTCAACCCCATAGAAAATCTGTGGCGCGAGTTGAAAGTCCGTGTTGCCCAACGACAGCCCTAAAACATCACTGCTCTAGAGGAGATCTACATGGAGGAATGGGCCAAAATACCAGCAACAGTGTGTGAAAAGCTTGTGAAGAGTTACAGAGAACGTTTGGCCTCCGTTATTGCCAACAAAGGGTACATAACAAAGTATTGAGAAGAATTTTTGGTATTGACCAAATACGTATTTTCCACCATGATTTGCAAATACATTCTTTAAAAATCAAACAATGTGATTTTCTGTTTTTTTACCCCACATTCTGTCTCTCATGGTTGAGGTTTACCCATGTTGACAATTACAGGCCTCTCTAATATTTTGAAGTGGGAGAACTTGCACAATTAGAGGTTGACTAAATACTTATTTGCCCCACTGTATAATGGGCTGAGTTTAAATTGCTTTTGCATCACACGTAAACCACGGAAATGTGTTTCGAACCGTAACAAGACTGTCTCTTGCAGAAGGTAATCGACTAGTTTGTTTGTGCCGCACCAGAGTATGTCTGTTAATTGTGTTATGCTATCACTTGCTCCAACGAACTACACCACAGGTGTCAAACCGATTCCAGAAAGGGCCTAGTGGGTGCAGGTTTGCTTTCCAACCAATGAAGAGGACACCTTTTCACCAATTAGATCTTTTACATGTGTAATCAGATAAACTTTGTCAGGTACTGCTTGTTTCAGCATGAAGTTCATTGGTTAAACTCTCTGCGCGTTATTGATTGGAACAAAATCCAGCACCCACTAGGCCCTTTCTGGAATCGGTTTGACACCCGTGAACTACACCAATGGGAAAAATTAACTAGAATTTAATGTGAATAAAAAAGATGTTTCATGCGTATGTCTGCACATAAAAACAATAGCATAATGACTCTGCTTTGGCCAATTAAACAATGTGTGCATTTACAATGCAATTTCATTGGCAGATTGTCGATTCATTCAACATCATCATCAACATTTTGCTGGCCACATTTGGAAAAGCCCTGATTCAGTTTTACTAATTCCATGCTTTTTATTCACTCTGTCTTTCTTTACACTGCCATAACCCATATCTGAATTGTGCCATTTGGGAGCACTGCGCCACCGTCTGAACTGTGTCACTAAAAGCATTTACTATGAATGAACCAAAATTCATCCCTCGCCATTGTTGTGTGTATGTGTGGCCTAATGACTGAGATTGTAGTGAATAATGAAGCACAGGGTAACAGTGCAGCAGATGTCTTGGGTAACGGGATAAGTCTAAAGGGATTGGAACAGTGTGTGTTAGTCCATATTAGAGCCCTTGATGTCAATCTCACACACTTTG